>NC_080797.1:58613784-59260034 GCF_028018385.1 Neofelis nebulosa | reverse complement strand
TCAACGTCGAGTTAACATTCCAGCTATTTCCCTAGAAACTTAATAAAAGTCAGCTATGTTACCAGACAAGACTGCCTTCGGTAAAAATGACTCATGGTTAGTAACCACGTCTGGACTAGAAGGGTTATTAATGAGAGCGCGCGACTGCTTTGGGCTTTCCTGAGCATGTGACTCCTGAAATTGAGCACAGTCCTTTCTAGGATCCCTGGAAGCTGTGCCCATCCACAGGACTTCTAAATCAGAGCTGTTCCTCCACCCATTCACATGGTCTCATTCCCTCACACCTGAACTGTCATCTTGGGGACCAAGGACTGGCCTCCAAATTGCTAAGAGTACTCTACTAAAGACTCTCACCTAATGCTGTATCCTCTGGTGAATTAACTGGTGCCAAATGTGGCCTATCTTAGCCTGTGTAGCGTGAACCTGGTTGAGCCTAATACTTGAGAATAGGCACTGGAGTACCTCCCCTATAAAATCATGTGCTATTTCACACAGTATTCACAAGAGAAGTCTTTCTCTTACAAAACATGAGTACCTAATATGTGCCAGGCACTCTTGCAAAATCTGAGTTAACATTTTCCCCTTTAAGTTTTTAAGTTTTCCCCTCTAAGTGCCCCTTAAATGTGAATACATCCAAATAGAATGCCTCTCAAAGGACCAAAGAGTTTCTTTTATCATCATCTAAAAAGAAACTTAGTGGCATGCCAGGCTGGCTCAGTCAGTAGAGCAGGTGACTCTTGATCTCTGGGTCTTGAGTTCAAGTCTCATGTTGCATGCAGAACTTTTTTTTAAACTTTTAATGTTTATTTATTATTATTTTTTTAACGTTTATTTATTTTTGAGACAGAGAGAGACAGAGAATGAACAGGGGAGGGGCAGAGAGAGAGGGAGACACAGACCACAGAGCCAGACGCGGGGCTCGAACTCACGGACCACGAGATCATGACCTGAGCCGAAGTCAGATGCTTAACCGACCGAGCCACCCAGGCGCCCCTAATGTTTATTTTTGAGAGAAAGTGGGAGAGGGGCAGACACAGGGAGACAGAGGATCCCAAAAAGGCTACACACTTGACAGCAGAGATCGATATGGGGCTTGAACTCACAAACCATGAGATCATGACCTGGGTCGAGGTCGGAGGTTTAACGTACTGAGCCAACCAGACGCCCTACACAGAGCATATTTTTAAAAATAACAATAAAATAAAGTAAAACATACTTTAAAAATAAATGAATAAAATACTTTTTAAAATAAATAAATAGTAAGTAAATAAATAAGTAAATAAAAAAGAAATTTAGTCCTTCTTGCCCACAGATACAATACTCAACACAATAAATGATACAGAATATACAGAGATGAACTAAGAGGCAGCTATTCAGAAACCACAACTGCTGAGGCCTAGTACCTATGCTCAAGTTCTCAAACTAATTTCTTTTAAGTTTATGAAGCAAAATAAATGCCAAAATAGCTTGAGTCTACACAAAAGGTAGAAGAACTGACAAGGATCTCACCATACCTGGCTTGTTTGAATGAATGGCCAACATGGCAGAAAATACCTTGCTAAGTTGAGCTTTGGTGGCCTGTAAGAGAGAAAAAGCAATTCTACTTCCTATACGCTGAACTCATTATTAGTCATCTCTAAGTGATCTGTACTGTTTCCTTACCAACTCAAAATCCAATGGGGCAAGATATGCTCTTGTAGGGACATAGAAACAAATCTAGACACACTCACAGTTTTTTCTACCTAAACCACTACATGCAAACATTCTAAGTATCTAAACAAATCTAACTTTACTAAATAAATACACACAACAAAGATCATCTTCTGACTTAGAAACCATTTATATAGTCTTCAGATATGCAAATGTTGTTACACTGAAGTTCAGCCTTCTTGGAGTCTTTTCCGATTTACTAACCCCACAACTTTGGAGCAAACATGGAGTTCAGTACTCAAGCACAGAGCTTAAAAGGCAGACTTACTAAAAGAACAAGGAAGCAAGACACAACTGCGCAATACTCACCCATTTCTTACAAAAGACTATATAGGATAGCCAAAGTTGAACATCATCCTGCAAGAAAAGCAATGTAGTAAGCTGCTCGAATTTGAACTTAATACATAATACACTTTTGCACTAATTAACTTTTTTTAGAAAGAGAGGGAGATTTCAGGAAAGCCAATGTGTTACACATTGCTCAGCCTATTAGGCTGTTACTCACTGAGGTCTTAGATCTCTTAAATGTGTTAACTCCATCTGGCCACCCGTTCTCACCTACCATGCTCCAAGACAAAATTTGTTGTCTATCCAATTTGCTCAATGCAGTTTTGTTTTCATTTCTTTAATGTGTATTTATATTTAATGGTGGGGGGAGAGGGGGAGGGGCAGCGGCGGAGGGGGCCGGGAGACAGAGGATCCAAAGCAGGCTCCATGCTGATAGCAGAGAGCCTGATGTGAGGCTCGAACTCACGAACCGCAAGATCATGACCTGAGCTGAAGTCAAACATTTAACCAACTGAGCCACCTAGGCGCCCTTTGTTTTCTTTTTAAAAATATTTTATTAAATTTATTTTTGAGAGAGAAGAACAGGGGAAGGGCGGAGAGAGAGAAAGAGAGAATGTGAATTCAAAGCAGGCTCCATGCTATCAGCACACAGCCTGACATGGGCTCAAACTCACAAACCGCAAGATTATAACCTGAATTATGCTTAACAGACAGAGCCATCTAGGCGCCCCTTGCTCAATGCAGTTCTTAAATGGTCTCAATCAGGGGTAGCAACCCCAAATTTGTCATTCTCAGGATCTAAAGTACTCCCAGTCCCAGAGCCCAACTTGAAGAACATCAAGTTAGTAAGGTGCTGCCCCTACTCTAACCATTTATCTTCCACCTCCAAGTCTTCAGTGTTCTTCACTTAGAGATTTATCCATACATCCCAAATTTCTAATCCTTAACCATGTATCAAATCCACCTTTTTCAGTACCATCCTCAAAGAAGAACTATAAGGTAATGAGATCAATTTTCTTCACGGTTTGATAAGTGGTTTCAAATAATACCATTATTAGGTTAAATATTGAGACACCCAAGAATAAACAACACATTTGAATACTGAAACATAATACATATAATACGTATCTTCACATCTCTTACAATTAAAGATGCTCTGATCACTTACTTTCCATTTTGCTGAAGCACGCCGGAAGACACCTTGTACCCGGTGTACAATAGAATTCTCAATCTCATCCTTCTTAAATGAATACCCGATGCGCTTAAAGGTGACATTAAAAAAAAAAAAAAAAAGCCTCAATTTAATCACATTTATCCATAACAACATTCCTACTTGATCTTAAACTGTACTGATAGGGGTGCCTAGATGGCTCAGTCAATTGGGCGTCTGACTCTCGATTTCCGCTCAGGTCATCATCTAACGGTTGGTTGAAATCAAGCTTCGCATCAGGCTCTGTGCTGACAGTGCGGAGCCTCCTTAGATTCTCTTTCCCTCTCTCTCTGCCCTTTCCCACTTGCGTGCACTCTCTCTAGATAAGTAAGTATTTTTAAAAAGGTGCTGATAAAGAAAACAAATGATTACAAACATCCATTATGAACACAGCACCACACAATTTATCAGTGCCAACTGCTTCCCAAACCCAAGTTCTAGCTATAGAGCCACACTACCTAATCTAAATTTTTTCCAATTTCCAGAATATCTACTTACAGTTCTTCTTCTCTGAATCAACTCCAAAAGATTAATTTCATACTATGGAAGAAAAACATATAAGAGAAAAAAAAAATTTATAACCTTTTAAATTATAACCTTTTAATTTATAAACCTTAATTTATAACGGGAACTGCATTTAGTTAAAATCATAAAGTAAATAAAAATCAAGAATATAAAACAAGATTGGGGCAGCTTGCCGGCTCAGCCGGTAAAGCATGCAACTCTTGATCTTTGGGTCATGACTTCAAGCCCCACGCTGGGCACAGAGCTTACTTTAAAAAAAATTTTTTTAGGGGCGCCTGGGTGGCGCCGTCGGTTAAGCGTCCGACTTCAGCCAGGTCACGATCTCGCGGTCCGTGAGTTCGAGCCCCGCGTCAGGCTCTGGGCTGATGGCTCGGAGCCTGGAGCCTGTTTCCTATTCTGTGTCTCCCTCTCTCTCTGCCCCTCCCCCGTTCGTGCTATGTCTCTCTCTGTCCCAAAAATAAATTAAAAAAAAAAAAAAAAGTTGAAAAAAAAAAATTTTTTTAAAAAAGACTATAAAAGAAGATAATATGCTATCAAGCATAAGTTGTAGTAAATGTCTGTTAAAAGTCAGTGATAATTCACCTTACATCTACAAAACTCATAAATCCATATGTTAGCAAGCATATAAACATCTTAGATGCAAAGAAAGTATGTTTCTAAAATCATAGTATTTCTAAGATTTGGGGCTCCTGGCTGGTTTAGTCGGAAGAGCACACAACTCTTGATCTCAGGGTCATGAGTTCAAGCCCCACGTTGGGAATAAACATTATTTAAATAAACAAACTTTAAAAAAAAGAAAAGAAAAACTTAAAAAAAAAGACATAAGGTTCATAATATCAGACTTTCTAGTCTACAACAGCATGTTCCAACTTTGAGTAAATTAACCATGCAAAAATGTTAGCTTAACATAAGCAAATGAAAGACACAGTTGTGCCTAATTGGTTCTCTCTACCCTACCCTCTGAAGGACCACTTAAAACCTCTTAAGGTTCTCTAAAAACCACTACAATTCAATTCCTCTCTAAGCCTCAGTTTGAAGACTGTTAGAGACACAAAACTTAAGGCTTCACAAGATTCTATGCTTCATTTTACAAGTGCTTTATGAAATATTCAAGCACACAGAACACCCAAGCAGCTATTACACAGCTACATCAAAGCCTACATTTTATTAAACTTGCTTCAAAGTCTTTACAAATAAAACATTTCAAGTAAAGGTGAAGTTCCCTATGTGTCGTGTCTAATTCCACTCTTTTCCCTCCCCAGAAAAAATTACTATCTTGACTATTTATCATTCTGAAGCAAAACTTTGGACTTTATTATAATGCTTTCTTGAATGCTTTTGTGTGTGTGTGTGTGTGTGTTTTAATATTTATTTATTTTTGAGAGAGAGAGAGAGAGAGAGAACACGAGAGCATGAGCAGGTGCCTGGGTGGCTCAGTCAGTTAAGTGTTCAACTTTGGCTCAGGTCATGATCTCGTGGTTTCTGAGTTCAAGCCCTATATCGGGCTCTGTGCTGACAGCTCGGAGCCTGGAGCCTGTTTCGGATTCTGTGTCTCCTTCTCTCTCTGCCCCTCCCCTGCTCATGCTCTGTCTCGGTCTCTCAAAAAATAAATAAACGTTAAAAAAAAATTAATAAGGCTAACATTCTTTTCATAAGTTGATCAGTGAATGGTGTTTCCCCTTTGTGAATTGCATGTTCATATTTTTGTTGTTTTTATCCTTCATAGTTGTCATTTTCTTCTGAATCTGTAGTTCTTTAGATATTCTAGATTCAAAATATATGTGCTGCGGGGCACCTGGGTAGCTCAGTCGGTTAAGCGTCCAACTCTTGATTTCAGCTCAGGTCATGATCTCTTGGTTTGTGAGATTGAGCCTCGCATTGGGCTCTGCACTGTCAGTGCAGATTCTCTCTCCCCCCTCCCTCTCTGGATTCTCTCTCCCCCCTCCCTCTCTGCCCCTACCCTACTTGCTCTCACTCTCTCTCAAAATAAATAAACTTAAAAAAAAAAAAAAGTGTCTATATATGTGTGTGTGTGTGTGTATACACATCTATTTATGTACCGAAATTATTTTCTCCATTTTGTGGCTTGTCTTTTTACATTGTGGCACCTTTTTTGCACAGAAATGTTTATTTTAAACATGGCCAAATCAATCTTCTTGTCATTGTGCTTTCATAGTCTCATTTAAGAAAACCTCTCCTACTCAAAGTCATTCTTTCATATTTCTTGTAGAGATACAAAGTTTTCCCCAAATTTACCTTTTCCATTCAGAAGGATTTTCACTTTGCTTATTATATGAGAGGGGTCTAATTTTATTTCCTCAATGCGGACAACCAGAACCTCACTGATTTAAAATGCCACTTACGTCTTATAGTAAGTTTATATGGTTGTGACAGTTGTGTGCACAGGGCGGGGATGTGAGTGAAAGTATGTACGTGTGGGAGTGTGTGTGTGTTTAATTTACTTATTTCAGTTATGGCCTCTAAAATTAATCAACCTAATCCACAGGTACCTCTTCAAATATTTGAAGAGTGGAATTATCTGCCACTTCTCAGGTCTCCTTAAGGTTAAATGTGTCTATTTGTATTCTTTCAATGATTCCTCCTAGAACAAGGTTTCCATCCTGGCTGCCTTTTAACTAACCTTTCCAAGTCCTTCTTAAAATGCAGTCTCGAGCCTCATACAATGCTCCAGACACTGTCTGTTAAGTGCAAAACACCTGTTTTCAAACTAACATCTTCTGAATGGCTACTGTTTGCAGTGTTCTTTGCTCAGCTAACTTACTCATCACTCTACTTTTGTTAATATGGTCCATTATTTTTTTTCTTTTGTCCTTTTCCAAGTTCATTCCTGAAGTATAGTTGACACATAGCAATCCACCATGAGCTCCCAAACCTCTTCCAAGTACAAGATTCGTAGCCAGGTCTCATTTGTTCACCTGTTGTTGTTTTTCCAATCTAAACTCAGAAAACCTCCAGTCTTATAATATTACGTCTTACCACTGGGTCCAGATCTTGTTATCTAACATATTAGCTATTCTCCTCCACCTGAAAATTGGTCTAGCATGTAAACTTTAGATTCACTCAAATCTCCCATTCACTTATAGTACTGAAGAATCTGCAGTATCCCTCTAAGGTAGCAGACTTACAGACACATAAATATTAACTTTCCAACCATCTACCATCGTCAAACTCTCTCTCCTTTATTTCTCCCCACAAGAAATAGTATGTCAATTCTCTTGCTTAAATCCTAATACACAGTATCTTTGGCAGTATCTGGTCTACTAACTCCATAGAAGGAAAAAATAAAATTTCAGTTTGCCAAGGACTAAAGCCTTAGTGGGGCAACGTTATTCCCAGGCCACTTCTATTCCTGTTCAAAAACTACCCGTTTAATCATCAACTCTAGAATTTTGCAAAAAACACTGAATCAAGCTCACCATTCTAGAATTGATTTAAAATTTGTGAGGGGATTAAAACGTAGTGAACTTATCCACTTACTTGAACATAATTGATGAAATCTTCCTTAAAAAGAGCTCTTCGCTGTATTTTGTATTCCAGATCTGAAGCCTTCTTAATGATAGCCCTGAGGAGAAAGCCATTTAAGATATAACAGTTGAGGGGCGCCTGGGTGGCGCAGTCGGTTAGGGGGCCGACTTCGGCTCAGGTCATGATCTCGCGGTCCATGGGTTCGAGCCCCGCGTCGGGCTCTGTGCTGACAGCTCAGAGCCTGGAGCCCGTTTCAGATTCTGTGTTTCCCTCTCTCTGACCCTCCCCCATTCATGCTCTGTCTCTCTCTGTCTCAAAAATAAATAAACATTAAAAAAAATTGTTTTTAAAAAAAAGATATAACAGTTGAAAAAAGCATAAGTTAAATAATTTTGGAGTTTTAAGTTTATTTTAATATATTTAAAACATAATATATATATTAAAACATTTCCAAAACCTGAAATTCCCAAATTATCCTTCATAAGCAAGTTTTCTCTTACCTGATTACTTCTGTGTGCTTAGGGTGTGTGCATCAGGATTTTTTTTTAAATGTTTATTTATGAAAGAGAGAGACAGAGTGTGAGCAGGGGAGGGGCAGAGAGGGAGACACAGAATCCGAAGCAGTCTCCTGACTCTGAGCCGTTAGCACAGTCTGACACGGGACTTGAACTCACAAACCGTGAGATCATTACCTGAGCTGAAGTCGGATGCTCAAGCAAGCCACCCAGGCGCCCAGTATTTTAAAATTTTCAGGGGCACCTGGGTGGCGCAGTCGGTTGAGCGTCCGACTTCAGCCAGGTCACGATCTCGCGCTCCGTGAGTTCGAGCCCCGCGTCAGGCTCTGGGCTGATGGCTCGGAGCCTGGAGCCTGTTTCCGATTCTGTGTCTCCCTCTCTCTCTGCCCCTCCCCCGTTCATGCTCTGTCTCTCTCTGTCCCAAAAATAAAATTTTCACGAAAATCATCTTAGTCAGCTGCCAGGACCATTGACATTCCCACCAGCAAAGCAAATAATGTTAAGTACTTTACATTATTTGTATGTGATATTAGTAAAGATTTCTTTCCCTCCAAATTCTGGTCACTTGGGTTTTAATAATAACCAAGTATCTTTTCTAAATTCCTTACTTCTGAGTTTTCCAACACTCAAACTAGAAAAAAAACAAAACAAAACACCTAGATTGTCTCTACTGTCTCTATCTAGAAAGGTTTATTAACAGTACAAAGGACTCATGGGAAAGGATTGACTGTATTTAGCTAAAGAGAAAACCTAACATGTGTATATTAAGAGAATTTAATGCAAGATGTACGAGGTCAATTACTGTCTCTAGTTAATGGTAATAGTAACATTGACTGAACACGCACTGAGAGTCCACACTGCTGGAACACCTGGGTGGCTCAGTTAAGCAATGGACTCTTGATTTTGGCCCAGGTCATAATCTCACGGTTCTTGGGTTAGAGTCTGGCATCAGAACCTCTTGGGATCCTCTTCCACTCTCTCTCTGCACTTCCCCCTACTCTCTCAAAAATAAACATTAAAGAAAATTTTTTTGAGTCCACACTATGCTGCATTTCACTAACAAAGGTTTACTTTAAGGCCCCCATAGTCACATTACTACATTCCCAGCCATTGTAAAATGCAGCAACAGTCACAGAAAACCACTAAAAAATATTAGGCTTAATTGTAACAAATTCCTGAATGCCAACCTCGTGCCGGACGTTGTTGGCTAAACCCTGGGGTAGAATACAAAATTGAATTAAATGGTCACCATCTTCAAGTCTTACTAGAAAGATTTATCTCTTGGCATCCACTGCAGTTTGCATCTCTAGAGCAGTACAAACAGACCACCGTGCAACGAATGAGAAATTCTGGGAGTCAACAAAATCTGAAAATGGGCTTCTGCCATGTTACAAAAAATAAACACAACTAGGTGCTCCGGCATTCCTGCCCCCCCAGGCTCCCCCCTCCCTTCAGCCCGCCCCAGCTCTTCCACTTCCTCAGCTCTTTCTCACTTAATCTCCGCATGACTGAACAATCCAATACGCTCCAGCTGTTCCAATTCGGGGAGTCGATCTTCTATGCGTTCCTGAATTATCTCCGCCATGAGGTCACAACTCTACAGCCCACCGGCGAAGCTCTCGACCGCCAACACGCGCACGAAGCGGCCACCATCTATTCCGGAGACCTAGCCCTAGCGTTCGCACGTGCTGACGTAACGTGCGCCCTAGGTCCCGCCTTTTCCGCTTCCGCCGCCTCCGCCGTCGGAGACCGCCCTCCGGCCCTTGCGGCGGCTGTCACCTCTCCGAGGCCGACTGTGGGGCTTCCGCGGAGCACCCCTCCGGCTCGGGAGGATTCAAGTGAACTGGAGTGGAGGGGCGGGGCCAGAGTGGGGGCGGGGCTAGACGCGCCCTGGGCTAAACGTGGGCGGGGGTTCGAGAGAGCGCCTCCCAGTGTCTAGAGGGGTTACCTGAAAGGAGTGCAGCTCGTTTCTGCAGAATACTGTCTCCTTTTATTCTATTACGGTCCCATGTCTTCGCTTTCCAATAGTAAACGTTTCAAAAAGTCAGTAATGAAAAGCGTAGGGAAACTGACCAGATATCCATAACACTATAGCTTTGCTTTCGGCTAGGTTAGTAAACCAGTGTGATAACACCGGTTTTTCACCTGCCAATTAGAATCTCTAATTGGCTGATTAATTTTAAAATAGGAAGACCTTTTCATTATTTAAACAATTATTCTGCCTTTATAGACAAGATCTTTTCAAAAACACATGGCCCTGGGTGGGTATCAGAAAGTACATATATTTTTTAGAAAAGGGGAGCTTGGTATTGAAAAGTTTGGGAGTTACGAAACTAAATCAGTAAGGTATGGACCCTCCTTAAACCATTGCCCAAGGAAGTTAGTTAGCATTTCTAAGGGAACCATCAGACAACCCAGCTTGGAAGCTACATTGTTGGTATAATTGCTAAACCTAAAATAATAACTACATGAATCAGTTCTTTTTAAGTTCTGGAAGATGGTTAAATTCTTGCTAGACCTGTTTATTTCAACATTTGCATTAGCACCTTGTGATTTATGAAAGGGAATAAGCTTAACAGGTAACCATGTTCCGCCTTTGTGCCTTTCCTGTTTTTTTTTTTCCTTTCACACTTTTACCCCACTGGTCTCAGAAGTGAGGCAAAGGTTGGCTTCAGCTTCATTTCTTGATCCCTCAGCTTGAAGACACGAGAGAGGGGAAGAAACTCAGGGATGTAAAATAAAGATGAAATTTCCTTGTAACGGAAAAATCCCCAGTCTGTGTTAGGAGTAAGAGTAGGAATGTCACTAGATAGTAAACTCCAACTGGGTAGGGAATATTTGCTTTGTTCACTAAGACATCTGGGAGCTTACAACAGTGCCTAGAAAATAATAAGTGCTCAATTAAAAAATGCCTGAGAAAATAACAAAAGGCATTTGCTACATTTATTTAGGACCAAGGGGCTCAGCCAGCTGAGAGATTTTAATCTTTCATTTCAAGGCTAATTTGATAGATACCTATGATTTTCAAATCAACTATACTCTCCTCCCTTATTTTCAAATTTAGCATCTATGTTTATGTTGTTCTAAGAATTATTATAATAATATTGGCAAAGCCTTCTTTTATTTCCTCTACATCTCAATATAATAGCTATCTCTTATCTACTGCTTCTATGTACCCAATCACTATGTGTGCTAAGTTCCTTATGTATTAACTCACTCTGATCACAAATATTTTTTTTTAATTTTTTTTAAGGTTTTATTTATTTTTGAGACAGAGAGAGACAGAGCATGAACGGAGGAGGGGCAGAGAGAAAGGGAGACACAGAATCGGAAGCAGGCTCCAGGCTCTGAGCCATCAGCCCAGAGCCCGACACGGGGCTCGAACTCACGGACCACGAGATCGTGACCTGAGCTGAAGTCGGACGCTTAATCGACTGAGCCACCCAGGCGCCCCTGATCACAAATATTTTAAAATATCAACTCAAAGAGCTCTTGAAAAGGTAAAAAAAAACAAACAAAAAAACACACCTGCTAGAGGAAGCCCAGTACAGGCAGAAGAAATTGTGTTTGAATAATGCCCATTGAGTCTCAGAATCCTTAGCTGAGCACACCTTCTAGTTAAGAAACCCTAAGGCCAGAGAAAAAGTGCTCTTGAGTCTGGAGCTCTAAGGTGCACCTTGGAAAGCTTGACATTTTTTTTATTCTTTCATTTGATCTTTAAAACTCACCATGGATGTCAGATTGATTAACAGGCACTAACTGGGAGGGGGCACAGGAGAGCCCTCTGAATGTTGGAAGTGTTCTATACCTGGCTGATCTGGGTTGTCATTATACATATGCATGGATATGTGCATATGTAGAAATCTATCCATTGAGATACATACTTAAGATTTGTACACTTTATGAAAGTTACACTTTAAAAGAAAACATTAATGAGCAGACCCTCTCTTTGAGGATATCATTCTCTTCAAAAGCTTCAATTATCATTTGTATATATGTGGCAGGGTCAAAATATTGAAACACAAATGATCAAAGCCCTCTCCCTCTGCAAAAGAGTCCATACAAATTTTACATTCTAGCCCACAATGTATTATTATTCATTTTATTTTTTAATTTTTTTTGTTCACAATTTCTTTTTTTTAAGATTTTATCTTTTTAAGTAATCTCCACACCCAATGTGGGGGTCGAACTCACAACCCTGAGATCAAGAGCCACATGCTCTACTGACTGAGCCAGCCAGGCACCCTTAATATTTGTTTTAATATAAACTTTTGTGATTTTTTTCCAGATTGTCATGTAAGATTAATTTCAGAAAGGTGTATGCTACTCACCTCATGCTGGAGAAACATTTGACCTCATTACAGTGCTTATGAGCCAGTTTGGAAAATAGAGAAGAGGCTGTCTCACTTAGGGTCCCAAGACAATGTCTTAAGGACTCTGACAAATGAACAGTAGCCAGAGTTTGCAGATCAAGTTAAAACATCTATTCTTGTCCCCAAAGTACTTACATGTAAACTTCAAAATAAACTTGAACTTTTCCTTAGAATTATCCATTCCTTAGAATATTCACGAAGATTAAGTTCATGGACAGCTCAGTGATTAAAAACAAGAAAGGAACGCTCTCTTTTTTTTTTCCCATTATTATTATGATGATGATCATTATTATTAGGTAAAGAGAGGTACCTAATGTCAGTGATAATGAGAGGTGTGGCACCTGGAATCCCATCCCCCTACTTTGTTCGAAGTCCCCTGCCTGCTTCTCCCCACACAGAGCTCTGGGTAGACTTCAAAGTCAAGCAGAAGTGATAGACACAGACTGGTCTTTGATGCCTAAGAACATCGGAGCCCTCAATTTCATGTGAATGCAAAGCATCTGTACTTTTCAAACCTTTCATGTTATCTCACGTTGCTAACAACAAAAGCTGAAAAGTTTGAGGTGACACACATTACACACATTAAAATATTTGGAACCAGGAACTTTTCATTTCTTTTTCTATTATATATAGCTTCTTTTACTTTGCAAACCACACTGGATAGTAAATTACTTCTGGCACGCAGCCTTGTCAGCTTGCCAAGTTTCAACTGGAGCAAGTTTTTACAGCCGGGCTAATAAGCCCTGAAAATTAGGAGGTAAGTATAATGGAAATAATGACATAGTCTTTAACTGCAGGAGCATAGAATGACAACGTGAGATTCTAATAGAGTCTACTTTGAAAAGTTTTTTTTTTTTATTCTAATGAAATCTTTTTTTTTTAATTTTAGGTTATTCTAGTTCAAAACACATGTAAATGGAAAGAGTTTCTTTTAATTGGTGAACAGCATTTTTGTGGGTTTTTTCTTGTGGCTTAGTTATTACTTTTTGCAAACTTGAAAAAAAAAGAATAACAAAAAGAAAACCAAGAATATGGTAGTTTGGGGATAGCAACGTACTATTAAAACAAACTGACATCTTGGAAAAACATGTTCTGAAATGATTGGCTTCCAGGATGGGGCTTGGCGATTGTGTATGAGTACATTTCATCAAAGCCATAGCTGATTAGATACGTCAACTTTTTTTTCAGTTTGCCCCCACTCCAGATAGAAACCCACTCCCTGCTGAAGTAACTCCCAGGTCTTTATCGAACAAAGCTTCAAAAAATTGAGAGTGAATATCACACTTAATTTTTTATCACTGAAAGAAATAGTATCTGTTCTGAGGTAAATATCCATTTCCCTAAATTTAATTCTCACATCCATTTTTACTCACAATTTACAAGTTGATGAGGAAATTTTTTTTACCCTTCTCATTTTGCCCTCCAATTAGACCTGAACTGATTAGCTTCAGCACCTCATGATCTGTCCCAAATTGTTTAAGCAAAGAAGAGGTTTAGAGTTCTGTGTGTGTGTGTGTGTGTGTGTGTGTGTGTGTGTGTACGTGTGTGTGTTTAACTATACTAAAATAATATGGCCTTGCTCCAGAAATGCCAGCTTTCTTATAGTTCCCCACCATACCACGCATGCTATTTTATACTTCTTTTAAAATACACTATTCCCTACTCTGGAATGTCTTGTGTCCTAGTCCCCATTTAGTCCATGAAAAAAAAAAAAAAAAGGAAGCCTGC
This sequence comes from Neofelis nebulosa, assembly GCF_028018385.1. Classification (NCBI taxonomy): domain Eukaryota; kingdom Metazoa; phylum Chordata; class Mammalia; order Carnivora; family Felidae; genus Neofelis; species Neofelis nebulosa. The sequence continues at coordinate 59,246,199 of NC_080797.1, read as the reverse complement.
CCTTGACACCTCACTATCCTACCATCGCCACCAATCTGTGTACTTATAGCCATTTATGTAAAGGGTTCAGTCTCTGAATCCTTTCACCACCTCCTCTCACTAATTCTCTAGGTGATCTTATCCAGCCTCAGAACATTAAATGTCATCTAAGGTGCTGTCCAATAAAAATTTCTGTGATAGTGGAAATATTTATGTCTTCACTGTCCAATACAGTAGCCCTGAGCCTCATGTAAGCTATTGAGTACTTGAAATCTGGCTAGAGCAACAGAGAAATTAAATTTTTTATTTCATTTGATTAAGTTACATTTAAATTGCCACATGTAGCTAGTGCCTGCCACATTTGACAGCCAATTAAAAAAAAAAAAAAGGATTTATTTTTGAGGAAGAGAGAGAGAGAGAGAGAGAGAGAGACAGCATGAGCAGGGGAGGGGCACAGAGAGAGGGGAGACACAGAATCCGAAGCAGGCTCCAGGCTCTGAGCTCTCAGCACAGAGCCCGATGCAGGGCTCGAACCCAGGAACCGTGAGATCGTGACCTGAGCCGAAGTCAGACGTTCAACCGACTGAGCCACCCAGGCGCCCCTGGACAGTCAATTTTATAGCGCCAATCCATAACTGTCCCCTGAACCCCAGACTCATGCCAGTATATGCAACTGCCTACTCAGCATCTCTACTTGGAGATCTTACAGGCATTTCAAAATTAGTATGTGCAAAACCAAGCTGCTGATGCTCTCCCTCCAAACCTGCTCCTGCTATTATCTTCTCCATCTTGGTTAATGGCAATTCCATTCTTCTATTTTTTCAGGCCAAAGCCTGGGAGTTGTCCCTGCCTCCACATCTAATTTGTCAGCAATCCTCTCGGTTCTACAGAATATAGTCACACTATGACTTCTCCCCATCATTGCTACTGCTGTCGTCCTAGTACAAACTCCTGTTAATTTTCACCTGGGTTATTGCTATGGCCCCAACTGGTCTCCCTGTTCAGTGTGGAGCCTGACATGGGGCTCGATCCCACACCCCTCGGCTCATGACCTGAGTTGAAATCAAGAGTCAGGTGCCCAACCAACTGAGTCATCCAGGTGCCCCTCTTGAGTCTATTCTTAACAGAAATCTATTCTTAACATCAGCCAAAGTTAAAATCTAAGTCAGACCACATCACTTTGCTCGTAGCCCTAGAGTGGCTTCTTAACTCAGAGTGAAAACTAGAATCCTTTCACTTGCCTACAAAGTCCCATATGGTCTGGTGCCCTGCCCCTCCCTTTCCTCTCTGACCTTATTTCCCACTCCAGATACATTGGCCTCCTTGGTATCCCCTCAGCATGGCAATGTGGCAATACAGGGCCTTTGCGCTGGCCGGAATTCTCTCTGGAATCCTCCTTCCCAGATAAATTCAAGACTCATTCCCTCAACTCCTTCAGATCTTTCTCAAATGTCACTCTCTCAAGGACGCCATTCATATTTAAAGTTGCACTTCCCACCCTCAACAACCCTTATTCTACGTGCTTTTTTCCCCTCCATATCACTGATCACCATCTACAATATAGTAGTGTTTATTGTCTCTCTTCACACATACATTAAAACATAAACACCAAGGAGCTGAAATTGTTTGCTGCTGAATCTGGAGTTAGGTATGCAATACGTGCTCATTACATATTTGTTGAATAAATGAACGTTTGTATAGTTGCATTACTTTGTATTGCAACTTATGTCTTTTTATATGCCTTCATATTATTATGACTGCCATAGGAGAGAGAACTAGTATTTTACTTATGTTTGAAGTCCCTAGGACCTAGCAATGGAAAACATTAGGTACTCAATAAACATTCACTGAAAAGAAGCAACGCTACATTATGCATAACACCTGGTATAAAAGTCACTCACCGTGTTTAATGTGCCCAGAACCCTTCCTAAAGGAAACCTGTCTGCCCACAGCTATTTTTTTTCTTACCACCTGACCCTGGACAATTTGCCACTACTGGTCAGACAGTAAGCTCCTGATTCAAGGACAATCAGTCTGTTGGCTGGTCAAAAACCTGGCATGAAAAGATGAACTGGGCTAACTTAACTCTCCCTCTTTGGACTCTGAATTAAGAGGAAAAAAGAGAATTATGTGATGTGAACATATGAGTTAAAACCAAAGAGAATCCATGAGTCAGAGATAGAAGCTTGAGGAACTTGGCAAGGCAAAGTGGTAAGGAGGCAGAAACTAGGAAATATGGAAAAGGTACACAGAGTGAAGGGGGGGAGTGGGGTGGGAACACAGTACCTAAGAGAAAATGGATAGTCACTGAACCCCATTAATAAGAGCACTGGAGAGAAGCCTGCGTGGTTCAGTTAGTTAAGCGTCCGACTTCGGCTTAGGTCATGATTTTACGGTCCACGGGTTTGAGCATCAGTATCTGTGTTGGCAGCCGGGAGCCTGTTTCAGATTCTGTGTCTCCCTCTCTCTCTGTCCCTCCCCTGCTCATGCTCTCTCTCTCTCTCTCTCTCAAGATTAAAATAATAATAATAATAGCAACTTGGAGGGACAAAGTCATGCAATTGAGGTCCCATTTTGAAATGTTTTGGATACAGTTCTCTTGAAGATCCTTCTTGTTCTCTGTATCAACTTACAATAACACCCAATTGCTTAGGGTGCCTTAAGAGATTGTCTCTATTCTTTACAACCCTCAACCTTGATTAAGTTCTTGGTTCATATAGTTGCTGTCACATGTAGAAGAGTGAGAATATTTTCTACCAAATGATAGATTTGACATGTTCTTCAAAGCCTTTGGCAATTGACCCTTGGAGATTTGAGCATTTATTAAGAAGCACGGTGGGGGGGGGGGGGAGGGGGATGTTCTCTTTGGAGCCATTTGGTTTCCCTTAAAGTCATACTCTATTGGCAAGCTAGAATCCACTTACAGCGTGCGTGTACCTTGCTTTAAACAAATTTGAAACTCTGGATTTACAGCAATAGATTATCATTCGGTCACTTTTCACCATCTTTTATTTATCAGTCTTATTACAAAAGCAATATACTGTCGGAAATTCAAATGCTGCATTCTTTGAAAAAGTGAGGATTTATGGACCAAAAGAGAGCCACAAACCTAAAGTTCCCCTGCTACGTTTCAGTGAATACCATTGGCAACGGTAAACACAAAGCACCTAAGGAAAAAGGGCTTTCTGCTTCAAAGACTTGGTCACAATCTTTTTCTTTTTCCTTCTCCATTAGTAGCCCTCCCCTGTGGGTCCACACAGCTGTCACTACCACAGAGAAAGCCGGCTATTTCAAAATGCACTCGCTACTCTGCTCCCAGAGGCAGTGGGGCACAACGGTTAAGACCACCAGCTTTATTTGGGTACATTTTCGCAAGTTCTACCAACATTTTAAATATACGTGTCTTAAGGCTCAGCAATCGGACATCTACAAATCTCTCCTACAGAAGTACTAACAAAAATGCACAAACAGAAGTATAAGGAAGGTAACTGAACCAATGTTTGTAACAGCAAAGACCCTCAACTGCCTATCAGCCAAGTGGTTAAATAAATTATAGTACATTTGTACACAGGTATACTATGAGGAGTGTATGAAATAAGATGAATTATACATTGTTAATGTAGAACAGTAGTTTATTGTACAATCCATCTTAAATGTGTGTCTAGATGTGTTATGAGCAAAAAAAAAAAAAGCTTGGAGGATTGCCCACCAAACCATTCACATGGTGGTCACCTCTGAGAAGTGGGATGGGAAATTTACATTGGTATAAATTGAGTATTGGTATACTACTGAGTAATACAACAAAGATGAATTATGTTTGTGATTTCTATTTAAATAAAATATTTGCATAGAAAAGGAAAGTGAAAGAGGCTTCAGAATCAAATTCTGTTTCAAATCCTAGCTCCATCATCTTTTTAGAGTTGCTTCAAGTATTAAAATGAAAATTTGCTTTATTTTCATTTTTACTTTAGTTTCAGAGGTAGAATTTATTGATTCAACGCTTGCGTATAACACTCAGTGCTCATTACAACAAGTGCCCCCCTCAATGCCCATTACCCATTTACCCCATCCCCTCACCCACCTCCCTTCCGCCAAACCTCCGTTTGTTCCCTATAGTTATTGTCTCTTAGGGTTTGCTTCCCTCTCTGTTTTTATCTTATTTTATTTTAACTTCAGATTGACACTTCACAGCAGTTGCTTGAAATATCTCAGCTTTTGTTTATACATTATTGTTTTTAAACACCAGAGAAGATTCTGCCTTAAGGGACTTTTGATCTGTTTTAAATATGAAGAACACTTTGTAAAGTGAGTAACTTCACTCCCTAACTTATCTGTTTGCTAATAAAATACCCATAATAAATAGGGCATATTCTGTCTCTTTCGCAAATCCTCTCTTTTCTCCCCATCTCACCCCAAGCCTCCACAACCTGGGAGCTGTCCAGGTACAAATTAACATTTAAAAAGACCTCAAGTTGTTCACACAAGCAGCTCTATTATTGCTCCCTCCTTTACAGCCTTGGTCTGCTCAAAAACCCACATTCAAATTGGATCACATCCACTCCAGCCCTTCAGCACCCAGGTATTGTGGGTGAGAGGCCGCTTTTGGCTACAAACTCCTTTTTTCATTCTAAAATAACTTCATTCATAAGGTTCATTGAACAACTAGTTTGTACCCATCACAGGCTCTGACCAAGCACTTTTGCCTACCTTGTCACTAATCCTCATAGCTACTTTGTTAGGTGGGTCAAGTTTCATTTAACAGATGAGCAAACCGGGGTTCCAGAGGTGAAGTGACTTGCCCAAGGTCACACAGCTAGTAAGAGGGGTAGCCTGCTGGGAAATCTAGGCTTGGGGGTTACTGAAGGTCACTAACGGTTCTTCTCCCACCCCACCCCCTTTTTTTAGTTAACTAGTTTAAAAATAAAAATAGTGCTCTAAAACTTGTAAAGAAAAACAGCGTTCGCCTACCCCACTCGTCCCCTCCCTCCTATTACAACTCTCCAGTGCAACCACTTGGAACTTTTTAAAGCTAGGTCTGCTGGTTTACCGCCCTGTATTTCCAAATGAATAACCGGTGCGTTGTGCAGATTTAACAATGTAACCAAAACCCCACTCTACCGTCAACCCCCTGCGTCCCTCTGTACTTCACCGGGTCACCCTCCCTTCTCAGGTTGAAACCAGGGTCGGGTCCCCTCTCTTCGCTCACTCTGAGTCTCCAGCACGACCGCTGCGGTAACTAGCCTGGCCAGGGCTGAGAAACCACCCTCCCCGGCCCGGCCGGGCCTCGGTTCCCGGCCTTCCTCCCAGACCCTTCTCGGGCTGCGCGTCGGAGGCGGCGGTCAGGGTCTGAGAGCGAGGATAGGGCGATGGCGAGAGCCAGGGAGGCAAGGGTCGGAGTCAAGAGGCACGGGGCCGGAATCACGGGGCCAGGGCCGTGTCGCACGCAAGAGTCAGAGTCCGGGGGTGACAGCTGGGTTGGGGGGGGGGGGCAAGTGTCGGGGAGCGAGGGCCAGGGTTGGGGCGTGAGGGAGGAGGGTCTGAGGCGAAGGCCCTGGTCGCAGGCAAGGACTTGGGTCGCAGGGAGAGGGCCAGGGTCGGGGTTGGGGGATCCGGTTTGGGGTCAGGGTTCAGACAGAATCGGTGGCGAGGACCGGGAGGGAGGGGACGAAGGTCAGAGTTGGGAGCAAGTGGGGTTTAGGGCGAGGGGCGAGGTGGGGTCTGGGGTGAGGTGCGGGGGTGGCGAGGGCTGGGGTCAGGAGGGCGAAGGTCAGACTTCGGGAGGAGGGCCGGAGCCTGAGGCAAGGGTAGCGATCGTGGGGCGAGGGGCGGCGGTGGGTGCGGAGGTCGAGAAGCAAGGTCCGGTCCGGGAGGGGGGTGGAGGTCGGCGGGCGGGGGTCCCGGCCAGGGCTGGGGATTGAGGTCGCGGGGTCGCGGCGGCGGTTGAGGAAGGAGGGGGAATGGGGGACGTCAGGCCGTCTGGGTTTAGCCTAGGGGCCAGGGCTCTGGGGGCTGCAGCGGACGGGAGCCGGCGCTCCGGCCGCGGCCCTTTGGAAGTGTACCGCGGGCGCTCGACAGGGCGGCAGCACTCGCGCGGAGCGGGCGCCGACCTCGGCCCCGGCCTGCTCTACGCGGCCACTCGGCGCCCGCAGCCCCAGCCCGACTCGACCGCCTCGTCCCCAAGCAACAGATTCCCGGTGGGAGGCGGGCCAGGTCGCTGCCGCCTCGGGCCTGCGGCATGGGGCGGGCTCCGGGCTTCGGGTTTCCCGGCTCCCGCGGCTGGGGCGCCTGGGAGCACCTCCGCCCCCCATTCTCGAAGGTGGGGGGCTGGGCCCACACTCCCGCAGACTTGCTCCTCGGAAACCGCTCCACCAATCCCCGCCCACGTTCCCCTGACCCCTCTTTAAGTCCTTTATTGTGCTGAGGGGGTCCAGGACTTAAGCAGTTTCCGAGGGAAATTTCCTTTGTTTGGGGGGTGGCGGTCTGTCTGTTTCGACGAAATGTAGTATACTTTCACTGGTCTTTCGTCAACCGTCCCCTCCCCTACACACACTCATCCTCCTCCATCCTCCCCAAACCGTCCTCGAGAATGTGGGTTAAACAATTTTTAATGTACGTTAGAATGCATTTGAAAATACTTTGTGCAGCGGGTCTGTGTCATATACTACGATGATATCTTTCTCATCAGACTTTTTCTTTTCCCTGCGGTTAATCATTGTCTCGATTCTTTGTAAGCTTTCTATGTATCTGTCACTAATTTTTTTTTTCCCAGTGCTGTACCATAACTGTAAATTTCCATTCATTCAAACTCTTCAGGTAATACGTCTGTTTTTGTTTGTGTGTGTGTGTTTGTTGTGTTTTTCCCCCCTTGGAACTATTCCTCCCATTCCAATCTTAAGTGTTGCTCTCTAGGCCAACTGCACAGCTGTTGTTTTGGGATTTCCCTTCATCATCATCCTGGGAATTTTCCTTGCTTCATTTAGGGAGCCCTGTGTCCTTGGATCCCGAGTTTTGTTTTTCTCTGTCATTTGGTGCAGCCAGTCCACCGGTAGCTTCCTGAGAAAGGGTGTAAAGGAGATTTTTTGGTTGAGATTTTGCAAATCTGAACATATGTTTATTTGACCTCCTCACTTGACTGATGTGATCATTTGTTTGGGTATATAATTCTAGGTTGGAATTCATTTTTTCTTAGAACTGTGAATTGTCTTCTACCTTCCAATTTTACTGCTGACAATTCTAATGAAATTCTTACTTTTGTACATGACCCATATACCTTTGTGTATTACTCTATTGTTACTACTATTTCTGGAAGCTTTATCTTCTATCTTTGATGTTTTGAAAATACACAATGATATGCCTTGATATGGATATTTTCATTCATTTTGGTAGACACTCACAGACCCTTTTAATTTAGAAACTTTTGCCCTTCAGTTCTGGCAAATTTCTTGCATTACTTTATTTTTCCTTTGCATTCTTCATGAGATCTCTCCCCTCTACACATCTGTGCTCTATCCTATTCTATTGCTCACCCATCTTTTCCATTCTCACTTTCTCAATGTTTATTTTATTTTTGAGAGAGAGACACAGTGCGAGCAGGGAAGGGGCAGAGAGAGAGGGAGACACAGAATCCGAGCAGGCTCCAGGCTCTGAGCAGTCAGCACAGAGCCCGAAACGCGGCTTAACCCCACCAACCATGAGGTCATGACCTGAGCCGAAGTCCAGTGCTTAACTGACTGATCCACCCAGGTGCCTCTGTTCTCACTTTCACAAATTCCTGTTATTTGTATCCTGGGGTCTGTAAATAATTCTAATCCTCTCAATCATTTTTTCTTTCACTTCTCCTTGCTCTTTTTATTGTCTGCAAATTTTCTCAACTCTGTTTCTAAACTCTTCATCTTCTATTTTCCATTTTGTCTTCTAAATAATGGTGTGCTAGTAAATGTCTAACAACCAGCTCTTAGAAGGGGAGGAAAAAAACCTTGTTTGCCCATTTCCATAGTGTAAATACTTTCACCATGGCTGATTTGCAAGCTACGAAATGACATCACTGAATGCAGACTTGGAAGTGAGGCATGGTAGTGTATTAGTGTTTCTACCATATACACACCACAGACAAATAATCTCAAGAACATAGATAATATATGTAGGAGAGTAATTTGGAAGTGAGAAGTTTTTAGTACTTATTACTTTTGTTTTTAATATATTTAATTGTAGCTTTATATAATTGAACTTTTAATAATGACTGCGTTTAACAAATGGCTTGCAAAATTCCTGAAAAATCAACAATTGGTTTTTCCAAACTGGTAGGAGCCAGTTCCTGCAAACTACTGCTTCAAAGTAAAAAATCATGGTCCCTAACATAGTAAAATCAAATCAGAGTAATTTAAACACAGTTCTGATCACGTTACTTCCCTAAGAGAAACTCTTTGTTGTTTCTCTGCCTACTGAAAACCTCAACAGTCAACCCTCAATTCACATTCCACCTTTCCTACTTGTCTATTAAACAAATATTGATCAGGCATCTGCTATAAGCAAGGTTTTAACCAAGAGAGTGAGGATACAAGGATGAATAATATACATTTCCTTTCTTTGGGATACTCCCAGTGTAGGAGAAGAAAAACTTACATACTATTGAATGTGATAAGTACCGTAACACACACACACACACACACACACACACACACACACACACCATGCACAAGTACTATAGGAATGCCTAGCGAATGACTAATTCAGCATGGGGGATCTGCCAAGGAAAAACTCAGTTTGTCTTTCCTTGTCTTTTAGGTCTACTAGTGGGTTGGGATTTTTGCTTCATTAAGCATTATATGCTTTCTCATCACAAGCCCTAAAGGTAAAAAAAAGAGTTCATTTTGAAGACTGCTAATCTCTCTCTCTTTTTAAAAAAAAATTTTTTTAATGTTTATTTATTTTTGAGAGAGACAGAGACAGAATGTGACTGGGTTAGTGAGAGAGGGAGAGAGAGGGAGACACAGAATCTGAAGCAGGCTCCAGGCTCTGAGCTGTCAGCACAGAGCCCAACACGGGGCTCGAACTCACCAGCCATGAATGAGATCATGACCTGAGCTGAAGTGGGACGCTCAACCGACTGAGCCACCCAGGCGCCCCTCTCTCTCTCTTTTTTTTAAGTGAAAAGAGATGTCCTCAGAACAAACTTCTGGTTTATTCGGTTAAGGACAAAAATTTCAGAGTGAACCAACAAAGGATTTCTTTAAGCTATCAGTGTATGGGAAAGGTGGAAATATTAAAGTATATGCTGCTAAGTTTGTGAAGTATTTACAAATGTGAATGGAAGAAATGTCATGGAAATAATATGAAAAATAAATGGAAGTATTAGAGTATAAGGCAGTGGAAAAATATACTTGAAAGATGTAATGAGCTATAGGCTAGACAGAAATCATATATTTCATGATTTCATAGGGTTAGTAATCATCAGAAGATCACAAAGATTTTTCTTTTTTCTTTTCTTCAGGCCTCTAGAACCTATTATATTCAGGAGAGTGTTTCAGAGCCAAGGAGTCATATGTATAATCTCCAGTTATCTTCACAAATTGGATTTCTGGCCCTTGCTCACTAATAAACTTAGTCTCCTTCGAAGTATAAAATAGTTTCTTTACCATTCAGTTCACTTAACACAGCATTGGCTTTGTCCTACTTTTTACTTGTGCTTTCTGATTTGCTGCCAGATTTTCAAAAATAAGTGATTTCTAGATCTGCAAATGTATACAAACAATTCATAGTTTCTGAGAATTTTTTAAATTTAAATCTAAGTTAACAACATTTTTCTGACCCAAAATATTTTAGGCGATGATCCTATTTCAGAAGTGAGAATAAACGATCTAGTAGAATCTTTGAATTGTGCAGGGGCACCTGGGTGGCTCAGTCACTTGAACATTTGACTTGGGCTGAGGTCATGATTTCATAGTCTGTGAGTTCCAGCCCCGAATCAGGCTCTCTGCTGTCAGCACAGAGCTCGCTTCAGATCCTCTGCGCCCCCCTCACTCTGCCCCTCCCCCAGCTCATGCTCTCTCTCTCTCACTCTCTCTCCCTCTCTCTCATTCTCAAAATTAAACATTAAAAAAAATTCTTCGAATTGTGTAGAGAAATAGGCCTGAAAAGTTGAAGTGACTTTTCTAAGGCTACATAGATGTTGGCTGAGCTAGGATTAGAGGACCTAGGTATCCTGGCTCATACTTTAGTGTGTCTTTTCCTCAAAATACTTAAAATATTCACCTAAGGGCAAGCTCTGATGTCCACCAAGTAGTAGAGAAACAACTTTATGTCCATATGTTCATTCCTTTGTTGACTAGTTCAACCAAGATTTGTTGCATGCCTATTCAATAACAGGCTGTAGAGATGCACAGATGAAATAGACATTAGCTAATAGGGTAGACAAGCACATATGCACTATTGGTAACTTATTCTATCTGGGAATATTGGGGGATATTTTCATGCGCAGAGATGACATCTGAGTTAAAGTGATGAATGTGTAGAACTTTGGTGAGGGAATGGCGGGGGGAGAGGCATTCCAAGCATATTAAGAAAGTACAAAAATGTTCATGGAATAATCCTGAACCTAGTATGACCCAGAGCAGGCAGTATGGGCAGGAACAGAAAGAAATGAGGTAAGAGGGTGGGAAGATTCTGATTTGCAAGGCCTTTACCTAAGAAATTGAGGATATTGGTTAACTTTGCAAAAGGCGCTATCATGGTATTGTTTCCGTCAGGAATCAGTAACTTAGGCATTCAAAAAAGTCTTCATGGCTTTCCAAACTACTTGTTATGTGCCATACTTTCCTCTGAAATACTCCTGAATTCACAGTGTCAGGAAACATCTAGCCCAGAATAAAACAAGTTCCCAACTTTATTTGGGAGTTTTATGGTGAACTCATTCTTTCTGTTCATGTTATATTCTGCTTTCCTTCTTCTATTCCAACACTTCAATAAAATTTCAAGATTTCTAAGTAATGAAAAGTAGCATCTTTTTTTTTTTTTTTTGAGAGAGAGAGAGAAGGAGAGAGAGAGAGTAGGGTGGGAGGGGCAGTGGGAGAGGGAGAGAGAAACTTGAGCAGGCTCCATCCCACAACCCGGAGATCATGATCCGGGCCAATTCGAGAGTGGCACGCTTAATCAACTGAGCCACCCAGGCGCCCCTGCAAAGTAGCTTCTAATGAGAAACAAACAAACAAACAAACAAACACCTCTCCTTTAATCGAGTATATAAGCAACATAATCACAACCATAAAAATATAGTTGCTAATACAATTTTCTGGGAGCCCTTAAAGACAGAAACCCAAAACATGCCTCTTAAGATGGGGATTCATGTTTAAGTGAAGAGTAAGCCCCCAGTCTAGAGAGTGAGCTCTGCCAGTGAAGAAGAGACATCAGTTTTTTAAAAATTTTTTTTTAATTTTTTTTTAATTTATTTTTGGGACAGAGAGAGACAGAGCATGAACGGGGGAGGGGCAGAGAGAGAGGGAGACACAGAATCGGAAACAGGCTCCAGGCTCCGAGCCATCAGCCCAGAGCCTGACGCGGGGCTCGAACTCACGGACCGCGAGATCGTGACCTGGCTGAAGTCGGACGCTTAACCGACTGCGCCACCCAGGTGCCCTGAGACATCAGTTTTAAGTAGACCTTCAACTCATTCGCTACCCCCATTGCCTCTTTCCCTCACCAGAGTTTGCTGGGAAGAGCTAGGAGCAATGCTGTGCTTCCTATAACTCAAGAATTTGGTTGTCATATATTTCTTCCCTGACATTTCAAGCTTCCTGGGAAAATGAAATTAGTTCTCACTAAAATATGGTAAATGTGTATGTAATTGTATTAACAACAACAACTGGGCCCCCTTGGAATAAGTGCTCAGGAAAGAGAGAGATTGAAAAGAATAGGACTACTCTCACTAACAACAGAGAAACAATGGGCGCCTGGGTGGCTCAGTTGGATTAGCATCTGACTCATGATTTCAGCTCAGGTCATGATTTTCACAGTGCATGAGTTCGAGCCCCACATCAGGCTCCACACTGATTATGTAGAGCCTGCTTGGGATTCTTTCTCTCCCCCTTTGCTGCTCCTCCCCTGCACTCTCACGTGAGCTCTCTCTCTGTCACAATAAACTTAAAAAAGAAGTAACAAAGAAACAAGAAAGGATTGGAGTCAGAGACAGCAGTATGAACTCATGTTTATCAATATAGAGATGGATAGATACAGAAATAATTATAAATTTGTATGCATATAAGTATTAATTTACATACACATATTTCCTAGTTCTGTCCACTGAGAGCCTAGAAGCAATGACACCCCAGAGGCAATAAACGCACTTAACACCCACATCTTGGTTTCTGTATCATTTTATCATAATGAAAGGAACCAGGGCTCCTTGGAGAAATGGCTGATCTAGAACTGGGGTAGGGAATATATAAAATGAGACACGCTTCTCATAGTACAAGAAAGTAAGGAATTGCTAAAGGCAAAAAAACACCCACAATGATAGGGTCATGTCAAAGGGACAGAGGAATCAATTAAAAGATTTCCCAATGGCCAAAGAAAGAACATTATGAATAACAAAACAAATAATGTAGTATTAGATACATCAAATATCCAAGAACTCATACTGATACAAATAAATGATTGAATAAATAAAGAAATGAAGGAAAAGAGGAAAATCTCCTTACAAAAGAATTGGAAATAATTTACATAGATACTCCCCAAATAAGAAGGTGGAGCTTAATTCGCCACCCAATCACTATCACCACACTTGAGTGTGGGCTGCACTTGGGGACTTGCTTCCAGAATGCAAGGGAGCAAGGGAGACAAAGTAACTTTACAGTGGAAAAGCCTGTCAACTACTAAGTTGGTGGTGATCAAGGTTAACATTGTCAATGACAGTCATGTTGATAGGATGTACCCTGGATATGATGTGATGAGAATGGTACTTCACATCTGTCATTTTCCTCCCCCAAACCCAGAACCCCACTCTCAGAAGAACACCAGACAAACCCAAATTGAGGGACATTCTACAAAATACCTGGGACCAGAACTCTTTAAAACTGTCAAGGTTTCTCAGACAAGGGAAGTCTGAGAAAGTGTCACAGGTCACAGACCAGAGCGGACTAAGGAGATATGAGGATTAAAAGTAATGTGGTATCCTGGATGATAGATGGAGAGATAGGTAGATAGACATAAACAGTAAACTTTTGCCCAACAGAAAATATGCATGTTATTTTACAGCCATGAAACATTTAAAGTAATGGACCATTCTAGGCCTTGAAAAAAAGTTCAGCAAATTCTCAAAAGCAGATATTATACAGCATTTTCCCCCTTACTATACTGCAACACAGAATAAAAGGTTGGTTAAAGAAATTATGGAACATTAAAAAAAAAAACAGAAAGAAAGAAAGAAAAAGAAAAAAAGGCCTAACTTCTTTATTTTGTGATACACCTATCAGAATGCTCCTATCTTTTTGTACTTTCAGTATTTTTAAGGTGTTTCTGCCATTTGTGAAAGAGGATTTTGAGATTCTTGCATGATGAGTGTGATACAAACTCTCCCTTTTATTTCCAATTCTAAATGTTGTGCAGTTCACGTTCTTACTGGGCACTCTTCGACATCATTTGACATGTTTTGAGCTGAATTTGTAATCCCCTTCTGTTATATCAGAGAAAGGATGACACGATTTTCCTTTTGTTTATTGATCATTCAGGAACCAAAAGGGGAATCCAAGCTACATAATTTTATAGAAAAGGGACAATAGTATGAATTTAACTTTGGTATAGCACAATGAAATTTCAGTGACTTTCTTAGAATTAAAGAACTATGATAATTTTAACAATAAGCTACATCATTGTTTCTTGGTTTTTCTCAATGTCTAAATTGATTTTTTAAAAATTCCTATCCCCCACTTCTGAAATTATCTCTTTAGAGCAATGTGTCTTACAAACACTGTATATCCTAACATCCAATGATGAAGAATTTTGTTTTCAGTGATTACAGTGAAAAACTACAAATGGACTTTGTTTTTGCTTGCCAAAAATAAAATTATAATGTTGAATATGATTTTCCAAATTACACATGACCCATCCTCAACTTTCAGAGATCATGGCCAAAAATCACTGACCTAAATCAAACCTTAATTTTCTATTTGAGGAAACTAAGATCAGAGAAGTTAAATAACTTTCTCAAACTCACACTGTGAATTAATGATTAAGTCAAGACTTGATTATAGTACAATACAATGTTCTTTCTCCTAAGATTGTTGCAAAGGGGATCTTGAGGATAAAATAGGTTTCAAAAATAGAAATAGAGCCAGAAGTGTTTCTCTCCTGTTAAGAGAATTCTCTTCAAAGAGAACTCTTCTTTCTTTCTGAAGAAAGCCGACCAAATAAAAATTCCTTGGCCTCTGTGTGTTAATTTGATCCTTATAAACTGAAAGTTAATTTAGAAACTTAATTTATCTCGATATAAAGTAAAAGTCCTAGAAGTCCTACTCCTCCAACCGTTCCTCCTCTTCGAGTGCCTGTATGATAGAAAGTGGTTACAGAATTCTGAATTCTGTTGTTGAATGCTTTTGTAATCTCAAGGAATTTCTTCCAAGCGCATAGAGTACAAACTCTCCTACTAGTGACAACATATAAGCCCTTGTTCTATCAAAAACAGCTGCTAAATCATTCTGTGGCCTCGTCAGTACATCTCTTATTCAGGCTCAGTCATGAAGGTGGCAACCTTCTAAAACTAGTCACATGAGTAAGTTGTCAGAATCTTCCGTGCCAAAAAGTATTGCGAGTGCTAATAAGTATAGGCAATGTGGAATGACAATGCCTTTCAATGGATTCACAGCAAATTTCAAATGCTACAGGGTCCTAGGAAAAATCTTCCTGCAGACTGAAATTAAGAGATAGAAAGCCATCAGTATGAAGAAAAAAATAGTAGTTCGACCAGGAATAACAGCAACATTTCACCAGAAACTAGTTCCACTGAGTAGTGTAAGCAGAAGTAAAATCTTGCATAGAGTAAGGTGGGTAAAGGCATTTCTCGTGTGAGGTACGTGAAACATCTCAAAGAACACGGAATTTCTAGGCTAGGAGACAACTCTTCCACAAATAGATTCTCTCTCAACATGTACTTAACCTCTGGGATGATCTTGGCAAATTACTTTAAATTCTGGGATTCCATTTCCTCAGGTGTAGGAAGAGGCTTAAACTAGATACTAAGTTTCCTCTAGCTATAAGTGTGTCTTCATATAACTAAATTTCTAAACAGTAACTGCTAAATAATATCCTTCAGACAAAAGTCACATCACGGAAATAAGAACGGTAGTTGCAATAAAAACTAACTAGAAATTAAGGCTCCCTTTTATCTCGTAATTTGTTCTGATTCACAGTAATTAGTAATGGTGAAAAGATGAATTTATACTTTCAATGGAAATGCAGACTACAGTAGTATTACGGAAGTGGTTATAATACCTGGTTATACTGACCTGATTTATCAAGGACAGCTACAGCTACACAGCAATGCCCTTTTTTCCTCAGAAAATAAAGAAAACATTTTGGAAACAATAAGCTCACACACAGATTAAGAGGGAACAACAGCAAGACTAATTTTTTTTTTTTCCTGAGCAGAGCATGCCTAAGAGATACACAGATTGATTCTTTCATCTATATTTCATGACTATGAAATGAAATAGTCTTCATTATTCTTATCATAGGTGTGTTTTTAGTGCTGTTGATTTTGGAGGTGAGTATAGCCCAGGATATATTATTAGTGACACTTTAACTCATTGTCTCTCATTACCAGACTTGGGAAGGTAAAAAACACATCGCGTGGTGTTTTCAAAACAAATTTGTTTAGTAACTACAACCACTTATTTTCAAACAAATTTTCAAACAGATAAAATCAGAGTAGCTGCCTGCGGGTGCAGACCCCACCATTTTGCAGCCTTGTCTTTTCCCTGGGGTAGCTTTTGAAACCCTGGGGCTTTCAACACGACAGCCTAGATACCTTTGTTGTATTGGAAAACACGTGGGGTTTTGAGTCTCCTGTAACTGGGCTCAAATCTCAGCTGACCCTCTTACAAGCTGTGGGAGGATGAGTTAATCTCTTTGAGATTGAGTTACGTGTATGTGAGGTCACCGATAGCAACTAAAATTACAGCTTATGATTGTTGTATGGATAGGATGTCCAATAAATATCAGTTCGCTTGTGCTTTTGTTTAAAATTAAACATGAAACACTGATCCCACAGTGAAACACACACACGCACACACACACACACACACACACACACACACACGCACACACAGGGGTAATAGCTGTCTCCAGATGTAGGCCTCCCAAAAATTCAGGTTTAGATATTTCCAATTTGTCTCAGGTGTTTTTTCATCCCTCAGGTTATTAGTATCAAGTTTCTTCTTGTCCCAGGGGTTCTAACGATGGCCTACTACATCCTTATTATATCTAGTTAACTCCAGATAAACACACACATTCAAATCAGTGGTTTGTTACAAACACTCCATAGTACGCAGTAAATGTTCCATGGTTCCCCTGTTTTTCTTTTCTCGACAAAAGAAACAAAAGTAACTTTTCACTTTAAATTTCAAATAGAACTGTTAAAATGATTCCTTTATGCTCTTATTAGGAAGGCTATTGCTATTCTTAAGGGGAGGCCATTCCTTTTTTTAAGTCAAATTTGATTATATTTCTCTAAGAACTTATTAGCAAATATAAAGTTTTAGTCTCCTTAAAGCAAGATTAAAACAAATTTTTTTTCTGATATAGCATTTGTTGGCTTGTTTCAATAGTCTCAGCACTTAGTTAAGGTGATAGGAGTGGACTGAGGATAGAAAGACACTGTACAATTTAAAAAGGAAAACTGAGGGGTGCCTGGGTAGCTCAGTAAGTGAAGTGTCCAACTTCAGCTCGGATCATGATCTCGTAATTTGTGAGTTCACGCCCCGCGTCAGGCTCTGTGCTGATAGCTGAGACCCTGGAGCCTGCTTCGGATTCTGTATCCCCCTCTCTCTCTGCCCTTCTGCTCACGCTCTGTGCCTGTCTTTCAAAAAATAAGCGTTAAAAAAAATTTTTAATGGAAAACTGATATCTAGGTTTTGTCGGCAAATGCATTCAATGCTGATGATTATTTATCTCAGTATTTCAGAGGTAATATTTACTGATCTTTCTTGACCTAGAAATGACATGTTCATGGGGCGCCTGGGTGGCGCAGTCGGTTAAGCCTCCGACTTCAGCCAGGTTACGATCTCGCGGTCCGTGAGTTCGAGCCCCGCATCAGGCTCTGGGCTGATGGCTCGGAGCCTGGAGCCTGTTTCCGATTCTGTGTCTCCCTCTCTCTCTGCCCCTCCCCCGTTCATGCTCTGTCTCTCTCTGTCCCAAAAATAAAAATAAAAACAAAAAAAAAACAAAAAAAACGTTGAAATGACATGTTCAGCATCTTATATCTCTAAAACTCTCCAGTTTCATGGCATGATGGTCAAGAGTGAGGGCTCTGGAAACTGTCTGGGTTAGAATACTAGCTCCATTACAAATTTTGCTGTTGTTTCCTCATCTATGAAATGGGGATAATAATAATTACCTACCTCAGAGAGTTGGTATAAGGATTGAATGTGTTAAAAATGTTAAAAACTTAAAATACTGGGGTGTCTGGATGGGTCAGGTGGTAGAGCAGGCAACTCTTGATCTCAGGGTTGTGAGTTTGAGACCCATGTTGGGTGTACAGATTACTTAAAAATAAAATCTTTAAAAAAAAATAAAAAATTTTTAATTGGAGCACCTGGCTGGCTCAGTTGGTTAAGTGACCAACTCTTCTTTTTTTTTTTTTTTTCTTTTGGTTATTTATTTTTGAGCGCGAGTGGGGAAAGGGCAGAGAGAGAAGGAGAGAGAATCCAAAGCAGGTTCCAGGCTGTGAGCTGTCAGCACAGAGACTGACCTGGGGCTCGAACTTACAAACTGTGAGATCATGACCTGAGCTGAAGTCGGCTGTTTTTTTTTTTTTTTTTTTTTTTTTTTAAATTTTTTTTTTTTCAACGTTTTTTATTTATTTTTTGGGACAGAGAGAGACAAAGCATGAACGGGGGAGGGGCAGAGAGAGAGGGAGACACAGAATCCGAAACAGGCTCCAGGCTCCGAGCTGTCAGCACAGAGCCCGACGCGGGGCTCGAACTCACGGACCGCGAGATCGTGACCTGGCTGAAGTCGGCCGCTTAACCGACTGCGCCACCCAGGCGCCCCTGAAGTCGGCTGTTTAATGGACTGAGCCACCCAGGCACCCCAAGTGACTTTGATCTCAGCTTAGGACTTGATCTCAGGGTTGTGAGTTCAAGCCCCATGTTGGACTTCATGCACTGGGCATGAAGCCCACTTAAAAAACAAACAAACAAACAAAAACAAACAAACAAACAAAACCTTAAAATACTGCCTGTCATTGGCACCGGTAATCATTATTGTTACTTATACTTGTGCACTGGTATCCATCCTTATTCACCAAAACTCATTGGATGAGTTCTTATTCTATGCCAGGCATAACGGTAGACATTATCTATCTAAGTTACTAAGACAAATCACCCATCATCCCTGCACCCAAGAGGTTACGGCAAAGTAAAAAGAAAAAGATTTGGCGCTATAACATATGGGTTGCTAATAATTTGAATCAGATTCTAGGAGTCCCTAAATGAAGTGAGCATTTCCTTCAACTACTCATAACAGTGATAAATCACAGTAGTGTTAGCAGTGCCTGTGGCTTTGTTTCCAGGAGAAATTACAGATATTTCCATATCACATTATGGTTCTTGCAGGTATCTCAAAATATTATTTGCCGTCATCATTACTTTGAAAGTTATCAGATTGAACTGCTACTAGATCTTATTTAGTGCCTTCAGAAAGAGGCATGATAAGTTTCCAAAACAGTTGCCACCCCAAACTTAGAAATAACAACACAAAATAAGTAAGCTGGCCGCAGAAACAACCAACCGCGTGATGATTTCTAAATAGTTATGCCTATGGAACAAAATGTGATTATGCAGACTGTAAAAGACAACTCATCAGTTAACTCTACCTTGTCCAAGGTAATACGATTTTTTCAGTGTTCTACATGTATTCTAGACAAAGAATACAAAAAGGGAGAATCTGTTACTATGCCTCTTCTACTGTACATCAAAACCATGCCCATGCCTAGCCAAGAATGCTACCTAACATGGAGTTCTTATGGGAAATACCCTTTAAGAACATCCCAGCTCCCTTAGCTCCATTTCTCTGTTCATCAAACACTGATGACAGCCTGTGCCTTGCTCTTTTTCTTTGATCATACCTGTCCCCCACACTGCCCTGCAAAGGAAAAACCCTGTATAAATAATGGATCGCTTACGGGTTATGTTTACTGCGAATAAATTGGCATTCTAGTTTTTTTTTTTTAATTTTTTTTAACGTTTATTTATTTTTGAGACACAGAGAGACAGAGCATGAATGGGGGAGGGTCAGAGAGAGGGAGACACAGAATCCGAAACAGGCTCCAGGCTCTGAGCTGTCAGCACAGAGCCCGACGAGGGGCTCGAACTCACGGACTGTGAGATCATGACCTGAGCCGAAGTCAGACACCTAACCGACTGAGCCACCCAGGCGCCCTGGCATTCTAGTTTTTAACTTGATATTTTGTGATTTGCCTAGTGTGATTTAACTCTCCAAACCCCGACCGAATGATGAAGCCTCATTTTCTAACCGGGCAAAGTTAAAGACAAGCAGTTTATCAACATCTAAAACCCCAATCTAAAATTGTGGGGTGGCATCAATCAGAAAAGACTTAGTTCAGAAATCTAAAAAAAGAAGAAAAAAAACCCTCTTTTTGTGGAAGGGGGGAGTTTTTCCAGAGAGCACAGAGCAGTATAAGAAATGAGAGCATTCTGAACTTTTTATCTGACTAAAAATACAGGCTGTACTTATGTATCAGCAACAGGTATGTCTTATTTCAGATGCGTTCCTGAAATGCTGTATTTTATATTAAACACACCATTTGTAGAGCTCATTTTCTTAGGTAGCAAATGCTTGGATTAAAATCAGTACTTCAGATGTTTGAATGTTCCAAAGACACTAGTTTTGTAAACAGCTTGAATAACCAACCATTCCAAAGATAGAGTGTTTGCAGTTGCCTTTTGCGAAGGTCCCCAAGCAGCCATGTGAAAGTGTGAAAGTATTGTTATTGGAAGTATGAAATGGTTCTGTGCTTAGAGATTGGGATATTTGAAGATAATGTTTCGTTTTAATGTAATGCAAGATCACAGTATTTGAACTGGAGGAACATCTCAGACATCACCTTGTCCCAGCTGAAATTCAAATCTTGGAGAAGGTTAGCCCACCTCCAAACCGGTCTGTACGAGCAGACTAAATCGGGCCTATGCATCTGTCTTTTTAGCAGGACCGGCAAAACCACGGATTCCTTCGAGTTTCTGAGCGCAAAACGAGCAGGTTCCCAACAAGGTTATACATACTTTTAAGAAATCGTTCAGTTTGTCTCTGCCC
Organism: Neofelis nebulosa; assembly: GCF_028018385.1. Classification (NCBI taxonomy): domain Eukaryota; kingdom Metazoa; phylum Chordata; class Mammalia; order Carnivora; family Felidae; genus Neofelis; species Neofelis nebulosa. The sequence continues at coordinate 59,225,682 of NC_080797.1, read as the reverse complement.
ACTCCTATGATGCCTGGCAGGGCTGAGTGGGGAGAGGGGTGGAGTGGGGGGGGGGGCGGGAGGATGGAGTGGGGGTGGGATCAGGTATCTACGTTTGGCTTCCGACACGTTGAGAATCCACGACTTTCTCAGCAACGATCCTGAAGCTTCAAAGCACCTACCAAAAATAGTTTTCCTCATTTCATAGGTGATTCCTGTTACATAGAAGCCGCTCCCTTTGGTGGAGCCCGGTCGCGTCCGAGAGCGGCAGCCACAACACCCTGGTTGCCCCCAGTCCTCTCAAGGGCTTTGCTGGGTGGGACTCGGCCTTGGGTGGTAAGGGGCACGTGGTGGCGAGGGGACAGGAGACGCGCGATCCACGCCCTGGGCGCCCCTCTGACGAGAAACGACCCACCCAACCCCTAGCCAGGCCCCTTCCTGTGAAGTTAGAGACTCGATGATCTGTAATGGATCTCGGTTCATTTAATAGGCCCCTCGCCCCCAGTTCCTCAGAGGCCCGCCTCTCTTCAGGGGTCTTGTACCCCCCTGGGGGCGGTGACTGACGACGCTCAGAAGGCGAGAAACGGCTCCCTAAGCCGTTCGCTGGGTCCCTCTCTCCCCACAATGCACCGGGGCCAGCAGGAAGGCCGCTCCGACCCCTAATTTTCCCGCGAATTCAGTTCAAAGAGGCGGCCGGGCCCGCGATCGGCAGCGCGCACGGGCCAACCAAGCCGCGCCTCCGCGAGAAGCGCCTCCGCGTGACTGACGGGAGAATCCGCGGGCCAACGGGCTGGGCGGCCGGGCGGCGCGCGCTCCCGCCGGCCAATCGGGGCGCCGGGCGGGGGAAGTGGGCGGAGCGAGGCCAGGCTAGGGTGAGCGGCCTCCCGAGCGGAGCGGGGCTCTCAGGAGGAGACACTTTTTTTTTCCTCCCTCCTTCCCTCCTCTCCTCCTCCCTTCCCTTCCCCTCTCCTCCCCTCTCTCCTCCTTCCCCCCTCGGTCCGCCGGAGCCTGCTGGGGCGAGCGGTTGGTATTGCAGGCGCTTACTCTCCGGGGCCGCCCGGCGGGTAGCTGGCGGGGGGAGGAGGCAGGAACCGCGATGGCGCCTCAGAAGCACGGCGGTGGGGGAGGGGGCGGCTCGGGGCCCAGCGCGGGGTCCGGGGGAGGCGGCTTCGGGGGTTCGGCGGCGGTGGCGGCGGCGACGGCGTCGGGCGGCAAATCCGGCGGCGGGGGCTGTGGAGGCGGCGGCAGTTACTCGGCCTCCTCCTCCTCCGCGGCGGCAGCGGCGGGGGCCGCGGTGTTACCGGTGAAGAAGCCGAAAATGGAGCACGTCCAGGCTGACCACGAGCTTTTCCTCCAGGCCTTTGAGAGTGAGTGTGTTTGAGGCTTTGAGGGCAGGAATACCCCCTCGTCCAGCATTAGGAGGCCGGGACGCTCGTGCTGGGCCCCCCTGCCTCTCCGGGACTCGACTTGATTTGGGAGTGGAGGGAGAAATTTGAGGGGGCTGTTCCCACTTCAGGGATTACGGCCAAGGGGGCCCGAAGTCTAGGGCCTTCGGGGGAGGTGGAATAGGGGGTGCAGGTGAGGTTCTTGACTCCCCGAAGATTTACACAAGAGGTTGGGCAGTGTGGCCCCACGTTAAGAGCAGGTTTCTTTTAGATGAGGAGGTTACAGTTGGACGGAGGATGCAGTCAGATCCCGAGACTAGTTCTTGCTTTCTTTCATGTCTTTTTTACTCTGGAAGTACAAGGGGTTTGTAGGTTGTAGGTTTTGAGGAGCAAAATGAAGCCTGTGAAGGGATGAGTTGCAGTGAAATCGACCAAATTGTCATTTGTCTGAAATGCTTTCGCACTAACTTGGTGCTGCATGTTAACATGGCACCTTTTGGTGCTTTTAACCTTTCAAATCTATCCACCCATTTCATGGGTACGTAAACTGAGTCAGGTAGTGTTTTAAGCATCGCATCTTGCGGCGACCTCGGAATGCTGCCGGTTGTACTTGTCTTAATTCCGTAACATTTTCTTATGTCAATTTCGGCTTTTATGGTCTTGTTGAAAGGGCAAAAGCTATGACATGATTTGGGAAGGCAGGCAAGGTTATCTGGAAATAAAACAATAGAATTTATTAAAAACATGATTGTAAATAATCTCAATTGTCCTTTAGTGAGTATTATACTCTGTTTTCCTTTTTTGCTTTTGTGTACATTTTACAATTCGGACGATCGCTAATAGCTAAATAAGAGAAACTTGAATAAACTCGGCTTTACCGCGGAATGTCTTTATTTACGATTTTACCGTGGCATATGTTAAGGCCATGGTATCAGCTGTGCTTGAAAAGACGTATTACATTGTTTAATACCCTTCTTTCATTCTCTCTGATTAGTGCCTCATGAAATTCTAATTGGAATTTAATACAAGGAATTTCAGTTTTTATTGAAACGAATATTGAACCTGCTTGAGGGAGATTCACATTTCTTTTGCTTAATCTGCTTTGAAAATTCTGGAGACGCTTTAAATTGGAAAAATGATAGAGCATTGAAGGGCAGTGATGACAATAAACATACATGTTTGTACTCCTTCTAAAATATCTCTCTTTTTCGTTTATTTGCCTCTAAAATTAAACTACCTGAAGATTAAGTGGACATTTAAACAGTTCCTTCTAAATGTTAAGAGAAGACAAATCTGCCAAGAAAGTTTTAGCTGTTTTGCTTTCTGATGAGTCTACGTTGGGAGGAGCAAACTGTCATTAAGGGCTAGATTTTGTCACACAACAGCTTGATTCTTCTGTAACGTTGATCTTAATTTCAGAGAGGTTGGAATGCTTTGATGTATTTACTGATATAGTCAGTCATCTTTAGTTTGTTTTGATACTCCTTTATTAAAGGAAGTGTGAAACTAATAGATCATTAATGTAACTGGTATTTTTGTATACAGGTCCTTTTTATCTATAAAGGCAAACTGATTTTAACTAAATAGCATTAAAAAGTCTAGGAATCTCAATTAATTAAATATGTTTTGAGGTGGTATTTACATATTGGGATAATATTTACATTGAACAAAATGGATACAAACTTGAAGTATAACTAAATATTCATTGGAAATTTCAGCTACAATTTGAGTCATTTTTTTCCCATTATTGACAGACTTTCTATCTGTATTAGGACATCTAGGAAACAGTTGTATTCTGTTTTGGTTTACTACAAATTTTCTAAAAGACCAGTTAAAAAATGAAAATTTCATTTTGCTGTTTGTTATCAATAAGTTCTTTTGTTGAATCCCAGCTACCTCATTTTAGCTACTTTTAAAAAGTAGCTACCTTAGAAATGCAAGGCTTAAGCACAAGATTGTAGAGAACCTTAAATTTAAAATAAATGTAGAGGGGTACCTGGGTGGCTCAGGCGGTTAAACATCCAAGTCATCATCTCAAGATTGGTGAGATCTGCGTGGGGCCCTTCATAAACAGCACAGAGTCTGCTTGGGATTCTCTCTCTGCCCCTCCCCCCTCACTCTCTCTCAAAATAAACATTAAAATAAAATAAATGTAGGTGAGTTTTGTGAATATATGCCGTAGATTGAATGTCTTTTGGTTTTATTGTGCATACAAATTTTCTTGATGTCAAGATATTTAGTACTTGATTTTCGTACAGGTGATTGATTGGTTTACATTGGTTACAACACTGGCTAGATTGGTTATTTTCTTGAGAACTTAAATAATCCTTTTGTTTCCTGTTACCTAGAACCAACACAGATCTATAGATTTCTTCGAACTCGAAATCTTATAGCTGTAAGTAATCAATACAATTAATGAATATTATTTTTTACTAAAAATTTCACCTATTTAATTTTAATATTTTTAAAACTTTTTTTATAGCCAATATTTTTGCACAGGACTCTTACTTACATGTCTCATCGAAACTCCAGAACAAACATAAAAAGGTACATTTTATGAATTTTATTTCGAGTTGATCAAACGATGTTAAAGTTTTGTATTAAAGTACTATTTCTAATTAAAGATTAAATATGAAAACTGAGGTAAAAGAGTGAATTGATTGCCAAGTGATTTTTAATAAGTACATTTTTATAAATCCCAGTTTATTACCAAAGTTTTTCCTAATAGAAATGATTTAGTAGTGAAGTATATGAAGTAATTTTACTGATTCATATTTTTCCTTTGTGCTAAGAGTTTTTTCAAGTTTGATAGAAGTTGAGGATTTAAATAATTAAAGGGCTCAGGGGAACTATCTTCGATACATAAAATTAAGTTAATTTTTAAGTATTTCTTATATGTTCTAACAATAAAGAATTTGCTTCCATAATGATAGGTTCAGAAAGTCTCATTTTATACCTTTGATGGTGGTCTTTGTAAAAGAGGAAATATTTTTGAAGCCACTACATTGAATGTCCTTAAAAAACAATAAGTCTTAATTATCTAGTCTTCAGGTAGAGTCTGGAGGTGTTGATCAGAGCTTATTTTTGTTTATAACATGTGATATTTAACTATATGTAATTATGGAATGCTAGTTTCTTATCCTGTGTGCAAGATTATTGAGCACATCAAGTGAACAGTTTTAAGTTTAAAGGAGAGATCTTGTATTAAGCATTTGGTAGTTGTTAGTTGTTAGTCTTGACTCACTAAAACCATTAAGTTATCCCAATAGACTTTGAAACCAAACTCCTTTGGAGGCTCATACTGGTTACTAAGTAAGCATCATGTTTCAATAGCAAGACTTGGTTTATCTTTGTAGATCTACCTGTGTGTATTTTGAAGGATGGAAATGTTAAAACTATTTGTCTTCTGGTAATCTTTTCTGAACAGAGAGCGTGGGAGCGATTATGCACTTGTGCGCATTACATTTAATAGGTGAAGCTTGCCAAAAGCCTAAATAACTAGGAAGAAGGTGATGGATTAGGCAACAGAATTAAATTTGTCAGCTTTTTGCCTGTCTATGCAATTATTTGATCTATGACAGAGTTCAGCAGACTTTTTCTATGAAGGACCAGTTAGTAAATGTTTTAGGCTTTGTGGTCCATGAGGCAGAATTGAGGTTATTAAGTAGAATGTAGGTGGGTACTTACACAAAAAGAGAGGTAACAAATGGCTGCAAATTTTTTATTGATTAGATTTAAAATATAATAACTCAGTACAATGTTTTGTAATATGGGCCTACTAGTGAGAAATGTGAGATTCTTTTATTTTTGTGGCTTGGGAGGAGATAACATTCTCCTTAATTGGGGTTTAGAATTCTCTATCAAATCAGTCACAAATATTTATCCATAAAAATCATTCTTAGCTCGTGGGCTGTGCATAGACAGATAGTAAGCTGGATTTGGCCTATGGTCTGTAGTGTGCTGACCGCTGATTTAGTCTATAAAACTAGGAGAATTTGATTAAGCAGTTAACTTTTACTCTGGTATTTTTAATATGGAAGATTAATTGAGTTATCGTTTAGGTTGCTGCCTGATTTTAATTTTAAAGTGATTAAGTTTTTTAGGGACACCTGGCTGACTCAGTAGAGCATGTAACTCCTGATCTTGTCGTGGGGGAGGGGGGTATAAGTTTGAGCCCCACGTTGGGTGTAGAGATTACTAAAAAATAAAATCTTTTAAAGATTTTTTTTCAAAATAAGTGAGTTAATCCATAAATAAATACAAAATATGTTTAAAATCTAACCCCATTTTCTTGTCATATTTGTTAATGGACTATTTGTCTGATCGTGGGATACGTTTCTGTTGTCAGCTAATAGGTGGAGACAGTTTTAACAGTTTGGTAGTAGAAACTACTTTTCTTAATTTGTTGTACTTTAGGCAACAAATTGTCTTTTGGGGGGGTTCTGCAGCAGTTTACCAGCCAAGAAACATATAAATCCCAGTTTATTTTCATGCAAAAATGCATTAGGAATCACTTAATGCTTTTGTTATATGCCTGGCCTGTGAGAGATGTTAAAACTAAGTTTTAACAAATTATATGACCTACATGTTCAAATGAGAACTGTTCTTTTCAGAGTAATCGGTGACTTTGGAGGGTGGTGAATTTAGCCTAGTGATTGTGGTCTTTGTTAAACATGTTTTAGAGACTCCTTTTACAAAATTGCTTTTAATACTATCCTTTTGTTCAAAATGTTTTTGGAATTCCCTTTTTACTATTGTAATAGCATAATATCCCTTGTTGGAATAAATATATCACTCCCTTTGAAGTCCTACACTCAGTTGTAATATTAATTCTGGTATGTTTGTCAAACTCACCTTGTACTTTAGTCTCCTTTCATAGAGGTATTCAAATGCTTTAGACTATCACAACACTGATACAGGGGAAATACTCGTGAGGAGACAGGCATCTTTTATTAAATTCATTTTACTAGATTTCACATAAGTTGTTTTCTGAATCCTCCCAAGACAATTTCCTGGAATTTCTTGAATTTTAAAAATACTCTCCTTTTTGATGATCTTTTGATAACTATTTCCCTTGTTAAATCTGAGCTACTGTTGCAGTACCTTTCTAAAGAACAGAAGTAGAAATACTTGGTGCTTGGAGTGGGGCTGCTTTTGTATAGTTGCTTATGTGGTTTGTTTTTTTTCCTAAGGAAGGCTGAATTGCCTTTATGATCTTACTTATTTCAGATGGTTGTTAATATTCAACTTTCCTATGCACTTGTCCTATGCACATGTCCATAATGTTGGAAGAGATGAACCTTGTGACTTCTAGTCTTAACTTTTCTTCCTACAGACAGGATTTCTTCTTAATCATTACATAAAGATAAACATTCTTAAAAGTTTCCAGTAACTTTACAACCTTCCTCAGTAGTACGTTTCAGCATTTATACTGAAAAGTTCTTTTGTAAGTAGCCTAAAATAATCCTACATTTTTCTTCTTTCTTCTCTCTTATCTGTGGAGATTGAAAATGTATTGCCATCCTTCCTAAAATACTTCTTAACTGTGCTCATTGGATGAAACTTTAATATTGAAGTTTTCAGTAACTCTAAAGGTAAAGAGAGAAGCTTTTTTTAAAAAAAAGATCTTTTGTTAATGGAGGCTATTCACCTGAATTATAGATTGCATCAATTCTCTTCCTGTTGTTGTTTTATTGTAATAGATTTACATTAACATTTCTCTACTGATAATTTTACATTATAGTAATTGAGTACGATAGCTATTTTTGAGGAATGAGCACATTAATAATTTCTAATATCTGAATTCAAGCTTTACAAAGTAATTTATATAGAATACACTAAGCTTTTCATGTTTTAAACTTGAAGAAAATATATGAGTATAAAGAGAAGTATTCATTTCCAGTTAACATATGGGTCTAGATTTTTAGCCTCTGTCTTAGGACAGGTACAATAATAGACCACCTTAAAAACTAAGATGAACCTTGTTCTAGAGTCCATTCATTCTCACTTTGCTTGGGAGTGCTTGGGGGTTATTCTTAATCTGAGTTTCTGTTTTGTGGAAAAAATACTCTTTTCTCTTAAACTTGTAAAGTTAAAAGCTAATAATTTTATTATGATTTGATGGGTGTATCCCCTAAACTTCAAAATTTTTTCATGATGGTTGACACCCATCTCTTTAATGTGACATATCATTTAACTTGAGCCACTGCTAATAATCTTTAAGACTGTTTTATTAACTTCGGATATATTTTATGTGATAGTGCTAGCATATACTTGTCAAGTTACTTAATAGAAATATGAATATTTCACAGTATACATGATTTGCATTTGTTTGGTTCAGTCCAGCAGATGCTTGAATACCTTCAAAATATAAGGTACCGTGCCAAGCACTATGTGACTTTCCTTGAAGAAAAGCAATCTCTACCCTTCAGGAGCTTATAGTCTAGGAGGAGAAATAAAATATTTATGCAAGTTCACATTTAGGAGACTAAATGTCAAAATAAATATAAACCAAGTGTCGTAGGTGAGAGGAAATCACTCTGGTTTGGGAATAATTACAAAAGGTTTCATGGAAAAGTTAGCATTTGAGATGGGACTTGAAGGCTCGACTGCTGTAATATAACATACACTGTCTCAATATAGTATTCATTGTTACGGCTAACCATCCACAATTTATCTTATTAAAAATAATCAAAATCAGATTTCCAACTTGCCTATTATAGTGACAATAAAGTGTAATCTGTTTTTTTTTTCCCCAGTGGAGAAGTGATTATTTTGTTTATCTGTTTCTTCCAGGAAAACATTTAAAGTTGATGATATGTTATCAAAAGTAGAGAAAATGAAAGGAGAGCAAGAATCTCATAGGTAAGATAACCTATCAGTTTACATTAAGTGACATACTTGAGGAAAGAGGAGAAATTATAGTGATCATTTCTCTAGTGATCACCCCAGTATTGTAAGGAGTTAGAAGGAACCTTAGGGGTCAGTTGGTCTAAACTCATGCACAAATCAGGAATTACTAATTCTATAGCATTCGTGACGGAGAACCCTTAAGCCTCATCTTGAATACCTCCAACATTGGGGACTTGCTGTTTTCTAAGGCAGTTGTATTCATTATTGTTTATCTCTATTACCAGCTTCTTGCATTTTTACTCTAAGTTTCTATAACTTCTGCAGTTGGTATTAGTCGTGCCACCTTATGTAAGGAGGGATAGAGACTCATATTTATGGTATACTTACTACGTACCAGATGTTCTGCCAGGTGCTACACATCACATTTCTTGTCAGTAATTGTCTTCAAATCTGAGAGAGGCTCTCTTTCTATCTTGACATCTTTCAGTCAGAATATTCCTAACTTTATTTTATACTTGAAATATGTTAATCACATTACAGTTTCAGAAACTTGACCCTTTGGATAGAATCTATTGTATGTTTTCAAGTGTAATACCCAGAACTAATCCCTAAATGTTCTGACTAGCCTAATATCTGCCTAAGCTAGATAGTGTGCTTCCGTTTACTCTTGATATGTCAAACTAAAGAAATTTGAGTATTATTCTAAAGAGACACAGGAACTTGGGTCGTTTTTATTTATTGACTACTTTCAGGGAGAATACAGAACTAAAAATACTGGATTTTTAAAAAATGAAGCTGGTAAAATTGCCACAGTAGGTTTTTTTCTCTTGAAAAAATTTTAAGTCGTATTGATTTAGATAGCATGTACACTGACTTAATGATGCCTCATTTATGATTTCTCATCTGTAGTAACTGGTGTAAAATGTGATTTTTGTAGTTGCTTATATTTTAAGTTTGGCTTTTGAATTAGGTTCTTTTGTTACTTGAATTGTAAAATCACATTTTTTATTTTATATCTTGCATTTTTGTAGGACTGAACTGTAATTTATATTTCCATATCTAGGCAGTCTTGACTTGTGAATAAGCTGTGATAGTCTATTCTGGAAGCTGAGATCCCAACTCTTTACCTAATCTCTTACTGCCCAAGGAGTGCCTTACAACATAGGACTGAGAATATTCTCAGTACATGTACACTTTTTTGCTTGAATTTCTATTCCAGATCCTTGTCTGGTCACCTACCGTAGACAGAGCTCTTGGGATCCTCAGGGTCTTTTTAATTTAAAGTATAAGCTGTAGAGTCAAACCCTGATCTCTGAGCTTCCTGCTTCTTCTGAACATTTTAATAGTTTGCTCTCCAGGTCTTTCAGGGTTTATGTGAGAAAGAATAATAAACCAAAAAGAAAACTTGACCCTTTTCTTCATCTTCCCCATCAAGGTTCCATGTTTATCACTGCTAAACCCTACTACTATCTCATTGTGATACTGGCTTTGATAAATACTACAGAGCTTCCCTTAGAATGTGTGTTGTGAGGGAGATCAGTAATACTGGTCAGTTCTCTCTGAATAATCACCCAATAATTTTGTTCCTTTTGACACAGTGAGTTCAGTAGCTAGGGCAGTACTGTAACAGGGGTATATTTAACTCACAGAAACATCAGAGCTTGTAAGAATTTCTGTGATTCTGATAAAAACAACTTTTTTAGTCTTTAGTATCCAACTAGGACTAGTGAATTAGCCATCTGAACCCCCCAAGATCCCTCTCCCTCCTTCCCCCCTTCGTCTTTCTCTTTTTAAAAAAACTTTTTTTTTTATGTTTATTTTTGAGAGGGAGACAGAGTATGAGTGGGGGAGGGACAGAGACAGAGGGAGACACAATACAAAGCAGACTCCAGCCTCTGGGCTGTCAGCATAGAGCCCAACGCGGGGCTCAAACTCACAAACCATGAGATCATGACCTGAGCTAACGTCAGACGTTTAACCAACTCAGCCGCCCAGGTGCCCCTCTTTCTCTCTCTTTTTTAATTACAGACCTATGTATGTTGGAGCTGACTATGCTTAATACCCAGGAAGGCACTTTAGGCCCTGGAGGTGTTGAGTTACTGTGCTAAGTGCTTCAACACCTCCCACCCCAGTCTTTATGAATGTCTCAATGTCACTCCCAGAGTCACTAAAATGAACTGGGAGATTGCTTCATTTTAAGTTTACCCTAAGGCTCTATATTATTAAATTATTTGAATGTGTTTCTCATCTAAAATGAGGCATAATCCTGGGGTGCCTGGGTGGCTCAGTGGGTTAAGCGTCCGACTCTTGGTTTCGGCTCAGGTCATGATCTCATGGTGTGTGAGTTTGGGCCCTGCATCAGGGTGTCCAAACTTTAAAAAAAATACAGTAAAATTAGGCATAATCCTATTGTTCCACTGAACGTAACACATAGGATTGTAAGAAGTTCCTTACACAGCAATATGTAATGCCAGCACTGTAAAACTTTGTAAAATTTGGTCAAATTCTCCTACAAGAGAACAATACGAATCTTTGTTCTTCCCTGACATTAATTAGTAGAAGTTAAAATCTTAAGTCATACATAAAAACATATCTCTCTTCCATCTATATTTTTTATTCTGTACCATCTCAGACAGATCTTATTCAGTCTAGTTGGACCCTGGATTTGTTCAGTAGTGGTAGTCTGGGAGTCTTTCATTGGAACTCATGTTCTTTCAGCATTTCCTAAGTTACATTTCTACTCCTAAATCCCATGTATTTCATTCTCCAAAGTTCCAGAGGAATATCATGATACGAAAAATATTGTAGTCCCACAGCCCAAAAGTTAGAACAATCAGCTGCCTGACCGATTTATGACATTTGTAATAACTCATAAACCAAACCAAATTCCCAGCATTATCTGTGCAAAATGAAGCTAGTGTTCAAGGATCTTTTATTATTTTATATTCTAGATCTACAGTTGTCTTACCTAGTTACAGATATTGGCAAAACTTACTAGGGGAAGCAGCTGATAGAAGAAAGAAAAACATGGACACTTTATGGTTTTTACTTCTTTAACATGCCAGTCAATTCATGGCAATAGACCAGAATTGACATTTATAACCCTAAAACTCAGTAATAAGCCCTACCATCTATGAAGATTGTTTCTTTTCTTGAAGAATGACTTCTGAAAACTCCATACCAAGTAGCAAATTTTAGAAATTCATAGTGGTTGCACATACAGTCTCAAGTTTTTCCTGCTCTTTCTCCTTGCCTTTTTTTTAGTGTGATAGGGTATATTTAAAATATGTCTTTTTAGAATGTCTGAAATAATTCCTTATATCCTGTCATCTTCAGCTCTAATTTTGACATTCCAGTATATTATGAGTTTTAATTTATTTTGGGTTTTGACCAAGCACTGTGGCTTATTGGAGTAAATCTCTAGTCTTTCTTTAGTTTTATATCCTGGCACGATTCCAGGAGCCTTTTGTGCTGTTAGTACTACCAGTTTCAGAATTCTATAGTCATAACTCCTCTGACTTCTAAGTGTATATCCACTGGCTAAATGGTAGCATGAAAAGATTTCCAAATTTGAGTTGCTTCCAAAAGTGTTTCCTGGGGCCAGATGAGAAGCAAAATGTCTTTTCTCTCTTTCCCTTAATCATTATCCCTTCCTGGTCCACTGTTAGTTTTTTAAGAAATCCCCTTAAAAGATACCCGAACTAGGGGCGCCTGAGTGGCTCAGTCAGTTAAGCATCCAGCTCTTGATTTCAGCTCAGGTCATGATCTCATGGTCATGAGATCAAACCATGCTGGGTGTGGAGCCTGCTTAAGATTCTTCCTCTCCCTCTCCCCCTCCCCTGCTTGCACACCATGCTCGCTCTTTCAAAACAAAAAAAAAAAGAGAGAGATTCCAGAACTTGAGCTTTTACTAGGGATATTTTCAAGCCAGTGTTTTTGTAGATCAATAACATAAATTGCCTTTCATCGCTTTTTATTGTTGTTGTTACAACCTAAGCTTTTTGAGTTAGTAATCTTCCTTTTTTGAGCATCTTTTGTATAATGAAGTTTGGATCTATTTTTGTCTGAGATTGTAGTTTTTTTGGTGTATCAGGTCCAAAATTCTATACTAGTCCTAGGGGATAGGATGATGAGCAAAACAGATGAAGGCCCTGCCGTTACGGAGAAAAAAGGCATAATTATATAATAATTACAATTAAAAAAATAATTGCTAGGAAAGAAAAAGATAGGGAAACTGGATGGAGCAGGAGAACCAGTTCTTGTTTGAGATGTTGGATTTGGGAATAGTGATGATCAGGGAGGCCTTCCTTTAAAAAATGAGCTGAGATATAGGAAAGGTGAATATAGGAATAAAATGGGGAGAGAGGGTGAAGAGATGGGTGATTCTAAATAAAGGGAATATTATACATATGTCATTTGAGGCCAGAGTAGCTAACTAGAAAGAATAAGGAGCGTGGTATTAGATAAAGCTAGAGCATATGGCCAAGGCCAGATAATGCAGAGGCTTGAAGGCTATTTGAGGATGTTGGTCTTTATCCCAAGAAACCCATAAATTACTTTAAATAGATATATTGAATTAATGTCATTTCCCCACCCTTCTCCTTTTTAGCTTAGCTGCATTTTTAAAACTTCAGCCTGCTTCTTTAACTCAGTTGTACATCTTTTTCACCATTAATAAGATCTTAGGTGTTTCTCTCCTTTCTGTTTTCTTTAAACAATCTTGTATTGACTATAAATTTTGAAGTTGTTTTCAAATCAGCATGTTTTCATGTTCAAGTTTTAGTTGTTCCTCTTTCAGAACATAAGCCATAGATTTCTTTTTACTTACCTATTCCTAAAGGTGTCTTATCGGTTGCTACTGAGCATATCTGATTCTTAAAATCTAAGTGTTTAAGAACAATTTTAAGGTGTTTCTCCTTTTATAATCTTTGGGTTTACAATAATTCCTTTATGTTTTGTCTGCTGTACTTCTGAAAGGAGATTTATTTGTAATGGACTCCCTCACCTCATTCAACTTTATCTTCTCATTACAGAGTGTTCCCATCTGTATCTAAACCTCAGAAGATATGCTAGATTCCAGAATAATGGGCTTGACGTAGTCACCAATTCCTCAATTTTATACATCATAGCATTAAATATATAAGAAATTGTACGTTAAATACGTTAAGTGTATATTTCTAACAGAAGTAGTTTATCCTGTTTTGAGGTAATATAGCTGTAACTCTAGAATTGAAGCCTTATGTCTACCACTATCAGATTAATGTGTACAAATTAGAGGCACTAATCTTGGTCTCTTTCCACCATAAAAACTTTGGTCCTTCAGTGAGATCTGGCTATTGGTTTTTTTGAGAGGGCACATTCTTAAAATTCGAGTTTTCTACATGAACGTCATCTCAAAATGTTAATTCCTTATGAATTTAAATTTATTTAACCTCATTCCGTAGACAGCTTTAGAATTGTTAGATGTTTATGCTTGGAATCTTACCTCAGAATTTCAAATTCCTGATATAGTTTGCTGTTGCCCCATAGCTTGCTTCCTCAGAAGATACAGATAGGGGGGTGCCTGGGTGGCTCAGTTGGTTGAGCATCCGACTTCAGGTTAGGTCATGATCTTGTGGTCCATGAGTTCGAGCCCTGCATGGGGCTCTGTGCTGACAGCTCAGAGCCTGCTTCAGATTCTGTGTCTCTGTCTCTCTCTGCCCCTTCTCTGCTTGCTCTCGCTCTCTCGCTCTCAAAAATGTTAAGAAAAAAAAAAAAAACAGCTAGGGAACACATCACAAAGATGAACCGGTGTCTTGTCTTGATTAAGTTAGGATCATGTGCAGCCTGGAACCAAATAGGCCTGACCAGTCCTACATGTTTCTTTGCTTTCCATTCTTTTTTTTTTTTTTTTTTTTTTTTTTTTAAATTTTTTTTTTTTTTTTTTTTTTAATTTTTTTTTTCAACGCTTTTTATTTATTTTTGGGACAGAGAGAGACAGAGCATGAACGGGGGAGGGGCAGAGAGAGAGGGAGACACAGAATCGGAAACAGGCTCCAGGCTCCGAGCCATCAGCCCAGAGCCTGACGCGGGGCTCGAACTCACGGACCGCGAGATCGTGACCTGGCTGAAGTCGGACGCTTAACCGACTGCGCCACCCAGGCGCCCCTGCTTTCCATTCTTAACTATTAAGATGTGGATATAGTAGCCACAAGAGAGGGAAGAGGGTAGGGGTGCTTGCGTGGCTCAGTCGGTTAAGGGTCTGACTATTGCTTTCGGCTAAGGTCATGATCTCACGATTAGGGAGTTCGAGCCCCACGTTGGGCTCTGCTGACAGCATGGAACCTGCTTGGGATTCTCTCTCTCCCCTTCTCTTTGCCCATCACCCTCTCATGTGTGCGCTCTCAAAATAAATAAACATGAAAAAAATTTAAAAAGAGGGGGAATAGAGTATCAGGAAGGGAAAGAAAATTGCCCTTTTTCCTTGAATGAAGCCAGCTATGGAAGAGGGCAACTAGGCCTCATTGTTACATTTTATTCCAAGTATATATTAGAGTTTTTACTTTTAGAAGGGGGAGGTACAGGGGAAATTATGCATAGCAAATCACATTCCCAAAGTTATTTTTTAAGTTGGTTAATTGAAACTTGGTGTTCTTTTTCTTTTTTTTAACGTTTGTTTATTTAAAATGTCTATATTTTATTTTTGAGGCGGGGGGGTAGTGAGAGAGGGAGAGAGAATCCTAAGCAGGCTCAGTGCTGTTATCGCAAAGCCCAACACATGGTTCAAACCCACAAACTGTTGAGATGATGACCTGAGCCGAAATCAAGAGTCAGATGCTTAACAGACTGAGCCACCCAGGCACCGCTGGAATTCTTTTTCTTAAAGAAACAATGTTATGGGACACCTGGGTGGCTCAGTCGGTTACCAGCAGGCGACTTCAGCTCAGGTCATGATCTCGCGGTCTGTGGGTTCAAGCTCTGGGTCAGGCTCTGTGCTGGCAGTTCGGAGCTTGGAGCCTGCTTCTGATTCTGTGTCTCCCTCTCTCTCTGCCCCTCCCCTGCTTGCTCTCTGTCTCTCTCTCTCTCAAAAATAATAAACATTAAAAAAAAATTTTTTTAAGAAACAATGTTAGGCTGATAGCTGAACGTGTGCTTCATATCTTATTTAACTCACAGTGTACCGTTTGTTATTTTTTATGTTTCGTTAAAAATTTTTGATATTTATTTTTGAGAGAGAGCAAGTGGGGGAGGGACAGAAAGAGAGGGAGACATAGAATCCAAATCTGTGAATATAGAGTCCAATGTGGGGTTTGAGCCTACGAACCGCGATATCATCTGAGCCACAGTTGGATGCTGAACTGACTGAGCCACCCAGGTGCCCCTAGGGTGTACCATTTATTTAAAAACAATTTTTTTTTTTTTAGCATTTATTTATTTTTTGAGAGAGAGAGACAGGGCATGAGTGGGAGAGGGGCAGAGAGACAGGGTCACAGATTCTGAGGCAGGCTCCAGGCTTTGAGCTGTCAGCACAGAGCCCGATGTGGAGTTTGAACTCCCTGAGCCGAGCCGCAAGATCATGGCCTGAGGTAAAGTCGGATCCTTAACTGACTGAGCCACCCAGGCGCCCCCCTAACAATGTACCATTTAAAACTGTTTCAATCCGTCTGTGGTAAGGGACCTTTTTGTTTGTCTTTAATTTTCAGTCTTTCATAGATAGATACCTTTGTAAATACACTTATGGATCACACGCTTAGATGTTATGGCAATGTTAGATTTCTGTAAAAGTTTTTAAGTTTCCTCTGTTTCTTGTTGTGGAATGGAAACAAGCTTCCCCTGTGACCTCAGTTTGCAGAACACATTTTGAATAACACAAATTTAAAGTATTTTCTGGGGTAGATCAATGTCAGATGTTTCTGGCATTTCAGAATTGGAATTTAGAATCACATATTCTATAAAACAATGTAAATAATACTATAAGCAGAGCACTGAAGTATAATGGGTCATGATCCCTGGCCTTAAAAATCTGTTACTCTAGGGGCACCTGACTGGCTCAGTTGGTAGAGCATGCAACTCCTGATCACGGGGTTGTGAGTTCAAGCCCCATGTTTGGCATCGAGTTTTAGTTTTAAAAAAAAACCTATTACTCTAGGAGGACATCGCTATTCTTAATGAAAAGCATTGCTAGGTGGTAGGGACACTGATGTAATAAAAAGATTGTGTGTGAAACAACAATGACAAAAAAGTGGGAAATAAAAGTACTTGGGATTAAGCTCTGATCATTAAGCTCTGGGATGGTTGGGGGTGGGACCATTGTAGAAGAGGATGAGTACTTTGATGGATACTTTATTATTTTATACAAGCCTCACAGTTTTGAGAGAGCTCATTTCCTCATTTTACAGATATTAGGTCACAGCTCATAACTGAGCCAGAATTTAAACTTGGATTTTTCTGTCTCTGTTTTACCATTGTATCTAATTTTCCTATGTAGGGCTTTAGTGGAGATAAAAAGAAATGGGAGCCATATTCTAGACAGCAATTAGACAAAAGATTTGGCAGTTGGGGCTCATTGGAAAATTTGGAGAAAGGAATGATGTTTTAAGAATGGTGTTTTAAGAGAATTAACCTGGCCTTGAGATGTAGGTTTAACTCAAACAACGAAGAATAGGATAGATGGGTTGTAATGGATTATCTTCTAACATGTGGAAATTATAGAATAATCCTCTTTGTCTTTCAGTTATGCTTTGGAGTTTCGGTAATTCTGCTTTGTAAGGTGACATTTATGAAACTGCTTTTTTTTAATAGGAAAGTGCTTGTTTTCTTCTAGTAAAATGACATGTAGATTTTGTAGATGGCAGATACACTTTTTAAAATCAGCTTTGGATATAACTACCATTCAATAAAATACACCCACCTTAAGAGTATAGAGTTTTGACAAATGTACACACTTGCATAACCATAACCACAACCAAGATAGAACATTTCTATCATCTTGAAAAATCCCTTTGGGCCTCTTTCAAGTTTGTCTCCTTAATATACTTTTTGGGTGGGGATGTGAATTATATGTAGTTAGATTCGGTCTTTTTGGTGTATAGTTCTGAGTGTTGACAACTGCATGCAGTCAGGTAGCAACCACCACAATCATGATAAAGATTCCTAAAAATTCCCTTATGACCCTTTTATGGTCAGCCCTCTTCTTCCCCACCCCTTCTTTTAAAATCTGATGCATGTCAGAAAGTGAGTAATATACATTATTTACCTGTTTTCAAGGATCCTATTCTATCCCACTTATATTTTGTTGATGCTTAAGTTGTTATTGTTAGTTTTCCCCTTATATTTATGCTTTGTAACTCTGCTTGGACCCTTACATTTCTACTCTTTCATAATCATTTTGTCCTCTATTGGTATCCTAGCATACTTAGTACTGTTCTAGAAATGCCTTTTGAGACCACTCACCCTGTAGTTTTTTTAGCATACAGTTTCATGGCTTACCTCAGTAAGAAGATAGAGACATTCTCACATTTTCTGTTGAAGGATCACTCTCCTTTTACTTCTCTAAGAAAGAGAGGAATCCTGGGCATAGTTACACAGCTAATCTCTTTATAGTATGACCTCATTTTCAATCATTACTTGCTCCTTAAAACTCTTTTGCCTCAATGTCTTTACATAACTCTTCTCTGATTATAAGAATGACTAGATTGTCACCATCATTAAAAAAAAAAAAAAACATACAGCCATACCCTTTATTGATCCTTATTGTCTTTTACACTAGTAAATTTTTTGATTAAGGAATCAATATTCCTTCCCTTCTCCAACATCTGTTCTCTATAATCTGGTATCTGTCAGTATCACACTACAAAAACCGTATTCTAGAAAGTTATGAATGGCTCCTGGTCAACTAATAGATTGCTCTTTCAGTTTAAAGGTACTACAAAAGCCTATGGATGTTTCTGTTTATTCTGTCTCATCTTCATAGTTTTTCCACCTCAGTTGATGATTCTCAAAACAAAAGGATCAGTATAGTTTATGTTTCCTTTTCCATTGCTTCTAAAACAAACAGTGAAAATGACATGTTGAAACAATAAATTACAAATCTATAACAGATCTGTAATTGTATATTTCACCCCTAATGGAAGAAGAAAATGATGGTTCTGCATCATTTGTTAGGAGATTGAATTTCCCAGCTTGAAAATATTCAAGCATTTTTGTATGGACTCAGCTACCCTTATCAAAATTTTCTTTTTAAGGCCTGGGAAGGGAAATGTGTTCACATTTTATAGGTAGATGGTACTAAATTACAGTAAAGTATTTGCTGATCTGTTTCTTTTCTGCCTTATTCCTTTGGTATTTTTTTTAAATTTATTTTTTAATTTACATCCAAATTAGCATATAGTGCAACAATGATTTCAGGAGTAGATTCCTTAATGTCTCCTACCCAATTAGCTCCTTGCCCCTCCAGCAACCCTCTGTTTGTTCTCTGTATTTAAGAGTCTCTTATGTTTTGTCCCCCTCCCTGTTTTTGTATTAATTTTGCTTCCTTTGGTATTTTTGTATGGTGTATTTTTATGTTTTGTTTTTCATAGGCTTGTGTGAAGTTGTGGGCTTGCATAGAATTAAGAGTAAGAAGGTCAAACATTATTTGTAGATTACCTGAAGTAACTAATTTGATTTCAATCTTAATTTTTAAAGTTTGGCTATTTTTATTATAGAGTGTTAAAGTGATAAATTTTTTTTTTTTTGTTTTTTTAGCTTGTCAGCTCATCTACAGCTTACATTTACTGGTTTCTTCCACAAAAATGGTATGTACTTGAAAGTAAATGTATTGGCATTCTAACATCAAAACACCTTTGTGAATGTAAAAAATTATTTTGCGTGTATGTATAAATTTCTAAAATTAGGGGTGCCTGAGTGGGTCAGTCAGTTAAGCATCTGACTTGGGCTCAGGTCATGATCCTACAGTTCATGGGTTCGAGCCCCGCGTCGAGCTCTTTGCTGACAGCTTGGAGCCTCGAGCCTGCTTCGGATTCTGTGTCTCCCTCTCTTTCTGCCCCACCCCCCTCTCTCTCTCCAAAAATAAATAAACATTAAAAAATATTTATAAAATTATATTTAATGGAAAAGATGTCGATTCTGATAATTCAGTTTCTCTTTAGTTGATTTTTCTAACAATTCAGTTACTGCTTTATGTGGTCAATGATGGGATGTGGAAGATATAACTTGTCACTCTTTAAACTTCTAAAGTAGTGGTTCTTAAATTTTAGTGTTTGCAGAAATATTTTGACAGTTTGTTTAAAATATGTATACCTGGACCTACAAAGACTCAGATCTAGTAGGATATAGCTTTGGTATACCAATGTTTGGTAAAACTTAAGAGTCTGCATTTTAATAAAGCACCAAAAAATTCAGAAGTTGGTTGTCTCAGGAATAAATTTTATGAAACTGGCTTAAAAGCTTTTTTAGGTGGACCTTGTACATAAGATCTTGTTCATAGCCTGGTTTCCTTATTGCTTTCCTGCTATTGATTTAAGTTTTAAGTAGATTTTGAAATTGTTAAAATTATTAGTGTTGTGTGTGATCAATCTTGAAGGTCAGTGTTAGCTGCATCTGGCTTATGTAGAAATAGATGAAATTCCACCTCTTCACTCTAAATGGTACTTTTTAGGGCACTAACTATTGCTATAAAAAAAGGCTATATAATATTGTCTTACCCATCTCAGAGCCATCATCTTTCCAGAGATCATAACTAGAAAATGGGAAAATCTTTTCATATAACTAAGTTTCTTAGATTTTGTTATTTCTTACTTCCAATGTATTTTGAACTTTAACTGTCTTAGAATCTGGAACAGGTGAAGCGTCTCCTGAGTAGAACCCTTTCTGCATAAACATTTTTAGTTGATGTTATTGCATCCTCAGTTTTATTTTTTTTTTATTTGTTTTTGAGAAAGAGAGTGCGCACGAGCAGGGGAGGTGCAGAGAGAGAGAGCGTGACAGAGGATCCGAAGTGGGCTGAGCACTGACAGCAGACAGCCCCATGTGGGGCTTGAACTCATGAATTGTGAGATCATGACCTGAACTGAAGTCAGACGCTCAACCAACTGAGCCACCCAGGCACCCCGCATTATAATTTTTAAAAAATACAGTAATAAAACAACAGAAGCAACCACTGCTACCAGTGGAATATATCAATATGTTAGATATTTTACAAAGAGAAGTATATTGTCTTAAATGTCACTTCATTAAAAGAAGTTAAAGTATGCTAGGTAGAGTTTCATTTGGTTTCAAAATGGATAAAATGCCACGGCTTATCCATCTTTAATTATCGTGTAATGGAATAAAATCTTTACAAGAAACATGTCAAGTTGGTAATCCTTGGTATTGTTTAATAAGAAACAAAGTTTAATAATAATATATTAGAACACTTTGAAAACCCTTATCAGGTTTTTTTATGTGAGAGGTTTGAAATCTGGTCAGATCTGTATTAGCAGCTACTGTAGCTTTAATTCTAGCTTTACCTTAGATCTGGTCCATTTTTTTTTATATATAAGTAAACTGAGTAGCATTTTTATGTTTTTTCCTAAATTACTTATAATCATCTTGTAGAGTCCTTTTTTCTACTCATTCATTTTATTGGTTTTCTGTGGTACTTTGAAGGTACTCTGGGGGGCACCTGGATGACTCGGTTGAGCCTCTGACCCTTGATACCAGCTCAGGTCATGATCCAAGTGTTGTGGGATCAGGCCCCGTATTGGGCTCCACACTGAGCATGGAGCCTGCTTAAGATTCTTTCTCTCCCTCTGTCCATCTCCCCTGCTCACATTCTCTCTAAAATAAAAAATTGAAAAGAAAAGTAGTAATACAGTACATGGATCATAATACTTCAGAAGCTTATAGTTTGAATTTTATAGTTTCGTTAGCCCTTTGTTCCCAGGGATGTACATAAAACATGTAAAGTTATTCATAACTGAAATTGATGATGGATATTAATTGAATATTTACTAATTAATGTTACTTAATTAATATTTAAGTTGAATTAATTTTACTTAGTTGAAATTAACTGGATAGTAGTCTGATTAAACTTTTTTCCTGTCTACATAACAAAAATATGTAAAGTTCAAAATTGCTCAAACTCAAAGTTTTAATTTTTTCTTGACGTTACTGAAGTAAATAAGAAAGTAAACTCTGTTGATACTTCTGTTTCCAGAAAATAATTTGCCACTTTTTGAAAATTAGTGGAAGTTGGGAAGAAGCAGCTATATTGCCTCTCTTGTCTAATTAAGCTATATTTATACTTGTTTTTTTTTAAGAAACCAAGATAGAAAAGCAACATTAAGATTCCTAAAATGTGATTATTTTTCCTTTTGTTTTTTATTTTTTATTTATTTATTTTTTCCTTTTGTTTTTAAATGAAGACTTTTCTTAGCTATTACTACTTGAAACTGGTTAGAATGAATATACAAAGATTATTAGGGTGCTATTTTCATAGTTAGTATTGTTTGGAGAGTGTTTTTTGTTACTGCATTTTAAACATTGGATTTTTTTTTCCTGCTGTATTAAAGTTTTTTATCCTGGATATAACTTTCAAAGATACTAATTCAAACGTATTTTATGTACACACCCTACATAAGAAGAATGTTTTCAAGTAGAAAAAAGAGTTATCCAAAATCTCAGAACAAAAATTAAGTTTTTTTATGTCTTGTGGATTCATCTATTATGGTAGTTCTATATATATTATTGAAACAATGATAAATAATTAGTTTGAACTATTAATAATGCCTTTAGGATTGAAGACAAGTATGATATAGAAAAGTACTCTTAGAACCGCAATTTGCAAAAGCCTTTGTTAATTAATTGATACAGGGAATATATATGAAATACAGGATTTTTTTTTGATTTTTTTTTATTCTTGTCTTTTTTATTTTGATTTTTTTTTTAATATATGAAATTTATTGTCAAATTGGTTTCCATACAACACCCAGTGCTCATCCCAAAAGGTGCCCTCCTCAATACCCATCACCTACCCTGCCCTCCCTCCCACCCCCCATCAACCCTCAGTTTGTTCTCAGTTTTTAACAGTCTCTTATGCTTTGGCTCTCTCCCACTCTAACCTCTTTTTTTTTTTTTTTTTCCTTCCCCTCCCCCATGGGTTTCTGTTAAGTTTCTCAGGATCCACCTAAGAGTGAAACCATATGGTATCTGTCTTTTTCTGTATGGCTTATTTCACTTAGCATCACACTCTCCAGTTCCATCCACGTTGCTACAGAAGGCCATATTTCATTCTTTCTCATTGCCACGTAGTATTCCATTGTGTATATAAACCACAATTTCTTTACCCATTCATCAGTTGATGGACATTTAGGCTCTTTCCATAATTTGGCTATTGTTGAGAGTGCTGCTATAAACATTGGGGTACAAGTGCCCCTATGCATCAATACTCCTGTATCCCTTGGATAAATTCCTAGCAGTGCTTTTGCTGGGTCATAGGGTAGGTCTATTTTTAATTTTCTGAGGAACCTCCACACTGCTTTCCAGAGCGGCTGCACCAATTTGCATTCCCACCAACAGTGCAAGAGGGTTCCCGTTTCTCCACATCCTCCCCAGCATCTATAGTTCTCCTGATTTGTTCATTTTGGCCACTCTGACTGGCATGAGGTGATATCTGAGTGTGGTTTTGATTTGTATGAAATACAGGATTTTAAATTAAAATCCTTAAGATTTGTAAACCTAGGTAGTAAATATCCTAGTTTTTGCTATCCTGTGTAGGCTTTAGAGAAATTCTGGGAAAAAGATAAAAAACTAGCTATTTTTCTTGTGAAATTATATTATAGTTGTTTAGGTAACTTTTACACTGTTAAATATTTTAGAAATCCATTATTTTAATCCCTTTGGTCACAAGGCCTGGTCAAATCAAAGAACTTTTCTGGTTTAACATTGCTGTGTATTCAAAATGAACATATATAATAATAACTAGTTCAGTTTAAGTGTATCTTTAAGTAATTTTTGTAATAGATTTTGGGAGAAGGAAAAAACCTTTTAATGTTAATTTTGTGTGTGGTTGTCTCTCCTGAATATTTCATTCGTGTTTTCTGCCATGAAGCTTTAACTGTATTTGTCAAAAAATATTTTTGATTAACAGTGTATTATATTCTCTTATTACTGTAAATGTTAAATCTTTATAGCCAAATAAATTTTACTTATCTTTATAGCCAAATAAATAAATATTTTTAGTATTAAAGTAATTGAGCATCTATCTTACTTGAATCAAAAGAAAATCACAGTATTGTAAGAAGGTAATTACAATTGTATTGTGAAAGGTTTATTTAAATGACGATGAAGGCTTTGAAAGAGTTTGCTGCAAATTTGAAAATGATTTCGGGGGAAAAATGAGTAAACTTCTGAGAAGTATTCATTATAGGAAGTCTTTTGTTGGAAATTACTTAGGAAAATGAGTATGATATTTATATTAAAAAAATACATTTTAAAGTATTGATTTTCTGTTTAGATAAGCCATCACAAAACTCAGAAAATGAACAAAATTCTGTTACCCTGGAAGTCCTGCTTGTGAAAGTTTGCCACAAAAAAAGAAAGGTAACATGTAAAATGATACTGGTAGATTATGTGGAATAATTTTTTTAATTGAATATGTTTGTGCATATGTATTGTGCTTTTTAAACCTTGAAAGCTTTTAAATATGTCGATGCTGAATTATAAAACTCATAGCCTCTTTTGCCAACCTTGCAGACTCATGTTTTTTTCTGGACTGGCTGTAGATATCTGCATAAAACTTTCTTCTATAGGAGTTTGACACTGAAGGAAAGAAACTATCTTTTAGCATCTTAGGACATAAATTCAGTTTCTGCTCTACTACTTCAGTTTCTTAGCTAATTTTTTTTTTTAGCTATTTGAACCAATTGAAATTTAAGTAAGGGCTGAGTTACCTCTTGTAACATTACTCTCAGGAAAGAAATTTTGTTGCCAGTATTATCAGCCATTGCTGATAATTTTTATTTGTTGCTTCAAATTTTTATTTGTAAGATTAAATCATTTCATCATAGAAACACATGTTACGATAGTTAAATTACCTTGGCAACCCACTAAAGCCAACAGTTAAACTTCTGGTAGCTTCAAGAGCTAGGGTATTTTAAGAGTAGGAATGACCTGTATAGAGGTTCCTATTGCTGATGTTCTTCCAAAATCATGGTAAGGTGATACAGGACTTGAACACTACTAGAGCACTTGTATGGAGTGCACTAAGGTGATAGACACTAAGGTGATAGACAGTGCAATCCTGGTATGCATGATAAACAGTGATGTGAAAATTCTTCAACATATGTTATATTCAGGCAAAAAAAAAAAAAGTGAATACAACTATAGTGGCCGTTTTTGTGTTTCAAAAAAATAATAGATGTAAACATTTGCTTAGAACGATATACACAACCAACTGCTAATGTTAGTTATCTTTGGAGTGTAGGACCTGGGGAAGTGGGGCAGACTTAAATATTTCTCATTTTATACTCTTTTGTAGAGTAGAATTTTTTTTTTAGATAATACGAATATGTTCTATTTTCAAAAAGAAGCTGCTAACTTGCTCTAAAGGTCTTCCACATCTTCTCAGTTTTCAATTATTTTTTTTCAGTATAACTCCACTTATATAATTATACACTTGATCTCAGCCAAAAGGCCAAGAACCTATTCCACTTATATAATTATAGAACATTACTCATAAGATGATTAATATTGCTTTTATTAAGCAGCATTTAAATATACGGATTTACTATTTCATAAAGTTGACAGTGGTGTTATTATAATTTTTTCATTTCTAATGGTCCCATCAATTATTTTGTTAAAGTAGAAGATTTAAGGGAAAAGATTATTAATTTATATGAACTTAACATTTTAAGCCTGGTTTTAATTCCATATTTCTAAGGTAAAAGTATTTCAGATGACCACCAGCTAAATATTGTATATACTTATCATTATCTTTATTACATTGGATTGGATAAATCCTCAGTTGTGTTAAGATTTGGTATATGGTTATTCCAAATTTTTTTTTTTGTTTCATCACAATTTTCAGAACTATGGTTAGAATTTCAGCATGCCATTTGGTAATGATGTTTCCTATATCTGTGATTAGAAGTTTTATTATAACTCATATAATTGCATATGGATAAATAAGTATAATTTCATAATCTTTGCCTTTGCAGGATGTAAGTTGTCCAATAAGGCAAGTTCCTACAGGTAAAAAGCAGGTGCCTTTGAATCCTGATCTCAATCAAACAAAACCTGGAAATTTCCCGTCCCTTGCAGTTTCCAGTAATGAATTTGAACCTAGTAACAGCCATATGGTGAAGTCTTACTCATTGCTATTTAGAGTGACTCGTCCGGGAAGAAGAGAGTTTAATGGAATGATTAATGGAGAAACCAATGAAAATATTGGTAATTTTTGTTATAATAATTTTAATTTATTTTAAACTTTTCCAAGAAAGAAGTAGAAGTAAATTGCATGCATTCTAAAGGCATGGCCTTTATCTGCAAATCTTTTACAGTCTGATAAGATCATTAATCTTATGGTAGCTTGCCCTGGATCTTAAACTGTTGGCTATTGTGCTGTACTAGGTATTTAATCTGTAAAGTTCTCATTGTTCCATGACGAAACGTATTTCATGTAGTAAAAAAAATTATATTAAACAGTGGATAGAGAAGACTGGTATTTCAAATTAGTCTCTCAGCAAACAGAATTTCATCCCCCCTCCCCCAGAATTTTATTGTGAAAAATTTCATACATACACAGCCATTGAAAGAGTTTATGTAGTGAACATCTAACTACCCACCGCTTAGATTCTGTAATTAAGATTTTACTGTATTTGCTTATCACATATCTATTCCTCTGTCTTCCCAACAGTTCTGAATCCACCTTTGAGGGAATCATTCAACCAAAATATAGGTGCTGAGGATACAAAGATTAAAACATCCAGTTCTGTCTTCCAAAAGGTCACAAAAACTGACCTAAGAGTACAGAGATATAAATAATTGTAGCAAAATGATGAGTGGTATAATAGAGGTACATGTGAAGTTTAGTGGAGAAGCCCCTTGGGAGAAATAATCTTTGAGTCTTGAAGTATCCTTTGAAGTTCTTGAAAAATAATGATAAATGAGGATTTTTTTTCTCCTTGCCTAGTAAGGACATACACATATGGTAAAACATAAAATTGAAGAGTGTAAATCTGGATATTGTATCACAACTTAATCGTAATTTATACGTAATTTGGGATAAGGGACCATATACCATAAATATGACATTTTTGTTTGAATATGTGATTCATGAGAAATGTTTGTGAAATACAGATGTCAATGAAGAACTTCCAGCTAGAAGAAAACGAAATCGTGAAGATGGGGAAAAGACATTTGTTGCACAAATGACAGTATTTGATAAAAACAGGTAATGTTGATGGACAAGTGAGGTTCCCATAATGTTCTAGAATGTTTTTATTCTCAAGCATAATATAGTGTGATATTTCTTTGCCAAATTTCTCTTTATTCTTAAAAATGAAAAAATGTGTAAGTACTGAATTTTTCTCTTTGTCACATAGAAAGCAATAAACACAGACGAGTTGTTACTGGAATGGCTCAGTTAAG
Source organism: Neofelis nebulosa (assembly GCF_028018385.1). NCBI lineage: Eukaryota > Metazoa > Chordata > Mammalia > Carnivora > Felidae > Neofelis > Neofelis nebulosa. The sequence goes on along the minus strand of NC_080797.1, from coordinate 59,198,857 downwards.
ATTGTGTATTAGGCATGTATTTTCTGAGTGTCCCTTCTTTGTCAGACACTGTTCTAGGTTAGTGAAAAGGCAAAAGAAAAAAAAAAAGAAAAAATCCCTCCCTTCATGGAGCTTAACTTCTAGTGGAGAAAACAGACACCACTGCCCCCAAAATTCTATCAACTAATGTCACTTAGTGATGAGTGTTAAGTGGTTGTTTTATAGAGAAAGCCTCTAGGAGAAGGTAATATTTGAACAGAAAACTGAATTAAGTGGGCCATGTGCGCATCTTGACACTATGTATTTCCTATAGAGATAAGGAAGAAACCTGTGTGTCATCATGTAGCTCTATGTGCATTTGGCACAGGGTAGCAAAGACAACCTGGATCTGTCATCATCTCTGCAGTTTTCATTGGGTAGGGAAGCATCTTAGTGCCAGTGAAGGAAGATCTAGGAAACAAAGGCAGCATTTTTTTTTTAATGTTTTTATTTTATTTTTATTATTTTGAGAGAGACTGAGCAGGGGCGGGGCAGAGAGAGAGAGAGGGAGACACAGAATCTGAAGCAGGTTCCCGGTTTTGAGCTGTCAGCACAGAGCCCAGAAAGGGGCTTGAACTCCCAGACCATGAGATCATGACCTGAGCCCAAGTCGGACGCTTAACCAACTGAGCCACCAGTAGCATTCTTTTGTGACCCAGTTGGAGAATGGAACCTGTAATATGCCATGAGTTCTTGTTTCAGGCTGCTTGCTAGTGGTTAACACAGTTCACTAATAGTCAGGTATAGGAGAAAGAGCCAAGGACAGCAACTAGTACATTCTCCCTACTCTTTAAAAAGTACTAGATTGTTGCTTTATGTAATCACTTGTTAGCCACCAGGTAACAAGGTGGCCTTTAATAGAAAAGTAAAGGTGGTTAGGAAAAATGCCATAAGTTCTGGTTACTGTATTAGAATAAATCACTTAACATCACTATTAGAATATATCACTTAATATTAAAACAATATAGTGTCTTTGTGAAGTTTAACTTACGAGTTAAAGATTTATTTTTTAATGTTTATTTTTGAGAGAGAGAGTGCAGGGGAGAGGCAGAGAGAGAGGGAGACAGGATCTGAAGCTGGCTCTGCGCTGACAGTAGAGAGCCTGATGTGGGGCTTGAACTCACAAACTATGAGATCACCTGAGCCAAAGTCGGACGTTTAACCCACTGAGCCTGCCCGGCACCCCATGAGTTAGAGATTTAAATGGAAAACAACAGAAACAAATGTTCTAGGAGATAGTAGTTATGTCTGTGGGAGAAGCAAGTAGGATGCAGCACAGTGGGCTTTGTTGGTGTTGGTCAGTGTTCTGTTTTAGGCAGCACGGGGTGTGTGTGTGCGTGCGTGCCTTTTAAAATTCTTTCTACCTTATATATGTATTAACACATTCCTTTTATTTATGAAATACTGTCTTTTTTTTAAAGTTTATTTTTAAGAGAGAGAGTGCACGTGTGAGCAAGTGAAGGGCCGAGAGAGAGGGGGACAGAGTATCAGAAGTGGACTCTGCGCTGACAGCAGAGCAGAGCCTGATGTGGGGCTTGAATTCACAAACTAGAAGATCATGACCTGAGCCAAAGTCAGATGCTTAACCGACTGAGGCACCCCTGAAATACTGCTTTCTGTTTAATAAATAAAAGTACCAAGAAGAAAACACAGAATTTTCCCCCCACTTACATTGAAAATTTCTTTTTTTTTTTTTTTGTAATGATTTTATTTTTGAGTAATCTCTACACCCTATGTGGGACTTGAACTCGCGACCTTGAGATCAAGCATTGCATGTTCTTCCCTACTGAGCTAGCCAGGCGCCCCATTATGAAAATTTCTGAACTATGAAAAAGTTGAACAATAAATATCGTTAATACCCACATAACCCTTCGCTGTTAACATCAGTTGTTAACGTTTTACCTTTGCTTTATTTGTGAATGTGTATTTTATTCTTGTGCTTAATCGTTTGAAAGTTTGTGACACTCTACTTTCATTCCTCACTCCTAAAGTATGTATGTATCTCCTGGAAACAAGGACGGTTCCTTCATAACCACAATACACCTGTCATACTCAGGAATTTTAATACTCTTCCCAGCTGACCACAATAATGCCCCCCCCCCCCCATAGTTATTCCCCCTCTTCCACCCCGCCCCCAGTCAAGGGTTGTGATCTGTGAGCTAGTTGTTAATTGCCATATCTATTCAGTCTCCTTCAGTTTGGGATAGTTCTTCAACCCTTTTTCTTTTTTCTGTTCTTTCTGCCTTTGCTACACTTTCTACTGTTAATTATAATTCGTATTACGTTGTTGTACATTGAAGTATAGGTGACACGTGATACTCCTTTTGGGGATACAACTAGTAATTCCAACATAGTGATTTGACAATTCTGTACATTTTGCAGGGTTTGCAATAAGTGTAGTCCCCATCTGTCAACATAGAAGGTTATTACGGTGTTACTATGTTCCCTATGTCGTACTTCTCATCCCTGTGACTTACTTATTTTATAACTGGAAGTTTGTACCTCCTACTCTCCTTCACTTCTTTTTTTTTTTTTTAAGTTCGTTTATTTATTTTGAGAGAGAGCACACATGTGTGTGCAAGTGGAAGAAAGGCAGAGAAAAAGAATCCCAGGCAGGCTCAGCACAGAGCCCAATGCAGGGCTCAGTCTCACACGCCATGAGATCTTGACCTGAGCTGAAATCAAGAGTTGGACGCTTAACTGACTGATCCACCCAGGAGTCCTGCTTTCACCTATTTTGTTTATCCCCCACACCCCTCCCCTCTGGCAACCACTAGTTTGTTTTCTGTTTATGCACCTGTGTCCTTTCTCTTTTTGTTGTTTATCTGTGATACTTTTTAAAGTACAGGCATGTAGTTTTGCAGAACGTCTCTCAGTTTGTACTTTTGTGATATGTCCTTATAATTAGATTCAGGTTAAACATTTTGGGCAGGAACATTGAATGGTGATGTGTTCTTTGTGTATATCACAGGCACAGGTAAAATTAGGTTTGGTCACTCGGTTAAGGTGGTGTTCATAGTATTTCTTTAATGTAATAGTACCTTTTCCTTTAATTAATAATAGGTAATCTTGGGGCATCTGGGTGGCTCAGTCAGTTAAGCATCTGACTTTGGCTCAGGTCATGATCTCACAGTTTATGAGTTCAAGCCCCACATTGGGCTCTGTGCTGACAGCTCAGAGCCTGGAGCCTGCTTCAGATTCTGTGCCCCCCCCCCCCCACGTGTGTGTGTGTGTGTTTGTGCACGCACGTGCATGTGCATGCCTCAAAAATAAACATTAAAAAAAAATTTAAATAGGTAATTTCTATGGTAAATGTGAAACTGGGTAAATGTCCATTTTCTCCCCAACAACCTTTTACCCAGCAGTTTAGCATCCATTGATGATTCTTCCTTGAAAAAATTATTCTTTAAAAAAGAATTTTTGTTTTTCATTTTGCTTGTTGTAGAGAGAGAGCGTGAGCAGGGGAGAAGACAAAGGGAGAGAGAGAGAATCCCAAGCAGGTTCCATGCTCAGAGTGGAGCCCAGTGGCTGGGCTTGATCCTGTGACTCTGGTGTCATGACCTAAGCTGACATTAAGAGTCGATGCTTAAACACCTGAGCCACCCAGGCGTGCCTGAAAAAATTATTCTTAGGACAGTTGCCAAATTTTAACATTCTGTTATTTCTTTCATGTTTATTGGCATTTTTTTAAATGACATAGAAGAGCATTCTTCCCCTCAACTTATTTTTTTAATCAGTATGTTTTCTTAATCAGTAACAAATACCGTTTTTAGTATGTCTGTTTTAATCTAGCCATTGGTCATTCATTTTAATGTCCAAATTGTCACAAATTTAGTCAGGAGGAGGCCCTCCCAACAGGGTCCTCTATGTCTTTTTTACTTTTATTTATTTTTTTGTTAGTTTTTCCTTATTTTTTGAATAGTAAGATATTTCAGGCTTACATTTTCCCTCTCTACTTCTGCTCTGGAATTGGCCACTTCAAAGAGTTTCGATCCCTTTTAGTGGAGGAAAAGTACTTTACACACCAAGATGTGAGGAGTTAGATGTATAAAAATTCTTCTTATAATCTCAGAGAAGTTAAAGTCTCCTTAAAGAATGACTACAGTTCAAAAGCCATAGAGAAAAAGTATGAAATAGTGAGCAAAATTAAAAACTTACTTTGAAAACAAAGAGGTTGTCACAAGCTAAGTCAAAAACGACAAGAGGAAAGTAATTTCAACTCATACTATAGAGTATGGCTGTTTCACAGCACAATAGAAGAATGAGCAAAGGATAAAGATGTTTACAAAACAATATATGTGGTTCTTAAACATTTAAAAGATAAGACATCTGAATATAAAAGTACACTGAGATGTCATTTTTTCACTTACCAGTTTGGCAGAGATCAAAAAACTGATAAAGCACTGTTGATGAGGCTGTGGGAAAAAAGGGCCTCCTCATGCATTACAGGTAGGAGAGTAAATTGGATTGTAGCTATCAAATGTGCAACTATAAAATAGGATATTTTGTAGCCATGTAAACGCATGAGGGAAGCTTCGTTTCAGTTTAGAAGTATGTGAATGTATTACCTATTCAAATAAATAAAAATAGTTTTGTAAAATACTAAGTTAAATAGCTTTGCTGATGTACTGTCAAAGAATAAATACAAGGAGCATAGCATAAAGACAAAAACTGTTAAGTCTCAAAATCATTTGGTGTTAAGATCAGACTTAGAGAGACTACCTGGGTTCAATTGCTAGCTCTGTCTACTTCCTGTGTCATCTTAAGGCAAGCTACTTAATCTTTCGGTGCCTCAGTTTCCTCTTCTGAAAAGCAGAGTAATCTACTTTATGGAGTTGGGAAGGTTAAATGAAATGTTAAGTCTTTAAAATAGTGCCTGGCACATAGTAAGCACTCAATAAATGTTAGCCGTTATCATCTAACAGAATTTTCCCAAGACTGACGAATAGAAGCCATATTGTTGCTGTATACAATGAATTATTGAGCATGGTTGAAGAATGGTGTTTAGGGTAGTAGTGTTACCAGTGATTAAGGTATGGAAAAAAATATATATAAACCTTACATACACACACATACATGTACATACACATTAAAACTACACTGTGAATATGGGCATTAATTATTTGTTTCAGTTGGTATTTCATTCATCCATTCATGAAATGTTTATTGAGCACCTATATGTGCCAGGTGCCCCCAGGATCGTGTAGTTATCAGAGTCATAATCATCAAGTTTATTGGTCATGATGAATGAAAGTGAAGAATTCTAGTTCAAATATTTTCAATAGTTAGAAATAACAGAGGGATAATTCTTAGTGGTTCCCTAAGGCAAGTATTGTAACACTGTTGTTATCCTATTTTTTTAAAAGTATAAAGCTTACACTTGTGCTTTATACTTAATGTTTAAAATTTACCAAGTTTTGAGACTTGAGGCATGTATTATACTTTAAATGTTTAAATTTATATCTGAGTAGCTACAATAATGAAACAATTCTCTAGTAATAATAGTTATTAGTGCAAATCATTAAAATTGCTTTTGTCAGGAGTGGAGAGTAGGTATATTTCAAAAGCTTGTTGGGTATGTAAGCTAGTTTATAAATCTAATAAATGCTTTTTAGTATAAATCTAAAGATGTAGATTTGTGTACTTACAGTAATACACAGGTTACTTTAAAGTGTATGTGTTTGTCTAACAGGCGCTTACAGCTTTTAGATGGGGAATATGAAGTAGCCATGCAGGAAATGGAAGAATGTCCAATAAGCAAGAAAAGAGCAACATGGGAGACTATTCTTGATGGGAAGGTATGGAATACTTAGAAGGTGGAGCACGTTATAGTTACGAACTCCCATTTTTTTAATCGATGTGTTCTTTCCCAAATGCAAATTCTTGTTGGAAGTAACAAGTTCTTTGTTTTTATATCTTAAAATACACAAAGTAAAAGTTACCTAGTCAGAGTATTAAAGGAAGGCACTGTCCTTGGAGCCAGACGGCCAGGTTCAAATCTCCATTCCAAACTGTGTGGCGTTCTGGCAAATTATTTAATCTTTTATGTCTCAGTTCTCTCATCTGTAAAATGAGGCATAGAATTGATATTTAATGAAATAATGAAATATGCTTACCACTGTGCCTGGCATAAAATAAGTGCTCAATAAATGTTAACTATTTTAAATCCCATTCATAGTAACAGCAGGCAACATATGATGACCAATTTATCAAGAACTTAGATGAACCATACTTAAAGTAACTTTTCTAAGAGACTAAAAAGAATAAATAACATTTCTTGGGTAGGCAGACTCAACAAAATAATGATGTCGTTTGTTTCTAAATATGTTAGGTCAGTGTGCTATCATGAGCAAAATCCCAGCAGTTTTTTAAGCCTGAAAATTAGTTTCAAGTTAAAATAAAACAATTTATAATAATACTAAGGAAAACTGTGGAAGTTTTCTGAGAACGTTTACTTAATAGATAGTAGAACATAGTATAAAGGTAAAAAAAACCCCAAATTGTATGGTATAATAAACAGGAATAGAAGTGCTGATTACTGAAGCATAGTTTTAAAAGTTTCATGTACATTTGGACTTTAATCTGTGACAAAATTAGTATTAAATCTGTGTGGGAAAGATGGACTATTCATTAATTGTGACAAAACTGGTCTCTAACCATTTGGAAATAAACACAGACCTAATAAATTCCAGAAGTCTCATAAATGAAATGTAAAAACTAACACTACGTAACTGCAGAAAAAAATGGTAAATATTAATATAATCTTAGTGTGAAGAAAGCCATTGTATGTATGATGCAAAAGCTAGAAAGCATAAAATAACTAAAGGTGGATCATTTCTAAAACTGCGAAAATCTAAAGTTTAAGACAACGATAGGCTGGGGAAAATGTAATATACAAAAAGCTAGTATTAAGAATGTGTAATTTTATAAATCAACCAGAAAAAAGATAAGCTATCTAATTAGAAAAATGGGTAAAGAACAATCAGGCAATTCTTAGGGCAGCAAATATAGATGGCTAGCAAGCTTTTAAAAAGATATTCAACCTTATTAGCATTCAAAGACACATAAACTCAGAGATCTTATTTTAACTACTGGTTTGACAATTAAAAAGATTGACAGTTTCTAGTTGGAGGTGTGAGGACACATATTCTCAAATAATGCTTTAATGTAAGAGTAAGTTGGGACACCCTTACTGGAAGGCAGACTGGCAATATGGATGACATTTTAGTCCAGTTACTCAGTTTTGTCACAAGGTGTAGTAACTGGTTAACTGATAAGTTGTAGGTAACAGGTCCTGGCAAAATTTTTAAATAATGAGAAATTGGAAGTACCTTAAATCTACAAAGGTAGACATAAAAAGAGCAATACTTTGATAGGATTTCCATGGTATTTAATTTTTACTTAATAGTATACATATTCCTACTTTTTCTAAAATTAATAGTGGTTACCTGTAGGTGACGGAATTTTAAATTTTTATTTTTTTATGCTTATCTACAGTGTTTGAATTTCATGCAAGTGTTCATTATGTTTTAAGTTTCTTGTTTAAAGTTCTTATTCACAAGAAAATAAGAATTATATATATATGAGTTGATGGTTTTTGCCAAGAAATTAAAGCAATATGAAATGAGCATCCTTCTAAAATTGGAACATTTAGATTTGGTTCTAACTTTTAAAAGTGTTGTGGTATTCTTTTAAATAAATGTCCCATAATTTACTACACCAATGCTATTTTAATGGGTAATTCAGTTATCTTAATTTTTTTTTACATTTTCACAAATGTTATGGTAAATATACTAGTATATGTATCTTTATGCGTTGTAAGTATATTTACAAGACAAATACCTAGATACAGACTTAACTGTTTTAAAACTAGTTTATAAAAGCACACTTACTTCATTCCTGTCTAAAATTACAGTTTTAAGAGGACTGTTTGTAATAAAGATGTAGGAGTTTAGGCTTGTATGGCAGTAAAATATACAGGAGCCCACTGAAGGTTTCTATGGAATAAAATGAAAGTAGTCTTTCAGAAGATTATTTGGTCTCCTATATATGAATTGAGAGGTAAAAAGAAGCAGGAGAGCAGGTGAGATACTGTAGTAAAAAGGTAATAAGGATCTATACTTGGTGATTATGTAAGAGAAACAAAAAGAAAAATATGGTCAAATGTAATTCTAAAGTTTTTAGCTTAGGATCACTGGTAGAATGACAATGCTGGGAACAAAAATAATTATGCCTGGGAAGGAGAGAAAATAGATTCACATCTAAACATATTTTTGGTTCAAGGTGACATTGATGTCATCCAAGCAGTAGCGTCTCAGAGGCAGTTGGAGGTATATGGGGTTAGACCTCAAGCACAAAGAATTGAGGATCAGTTTGGGATCATCAGCCTAACAGGCAAATCCTTGAAGATAGGTGAGAGATTAGGGCAGATGGCTAAATGTTAGCTGGGAATTAAGGGAGACCAGAAGGGTCGTTTTATAAATGATTTGAGGTTGAGGAGGAAGGCTGATAGTTCCGGGTCCCAAAACCCAAACAGGAGAAACAAGGGCAGCTATCATTGAAGCTGAAGAAGTCCAGGAAAATTTACAAATTGCCATAATCGTTCAGTTTACAAAAAGAAAGTAGTTGGTCATCTAACAGAGGTTGCAAACTGGCAGGCTTTGGTTACCACGGGTTTTTTTTGTTGCCTTTAAAGCCATATTCCATTGATTGCCAACATGTAAAAATAGGAAGATTTCCCACGCAAACTTGGATTTCTGACTTTTGAAAAAAATCTGAAAATGTGATGGTACTGGGCTTGTGTTTGCACATCGCAACAGTTCATCTGTTGCTGTTAAGTGGCTCTTTGTACACAACCTGAGCACTCCAGTACTACAGTCTGTACAGCGCCACAGATTTGCTTTATCTGCCTGGCCATATCTGTAGGCATTTAGGTTTTCAAATCCACGTTAATTTATCATAATAAATATTGGGAGGCGCTTTTTCTCCCCTATGATTTCTTTCATTATATGGACTCTTCACTCTTCTCCTATGCTTTGTTTTTTAGAGGCTGCCTCCATTTGAAACATTTTCTCAGGGACCTACATTGCAGTTCACTCTTCGTTGGACAGGAGAGACCAATGATAAATCTACAGCTCCTATTGCCAAGCCTCTTGCCACTAGAAATTCAGAGAGTCTTCATCAAGAAAACAAGCCTGGTTCAGTTAAACCTACTCAGACTATAGGTAAGAAAACATTGCTGTCAAAATAACACTTTGCATAGGTGCCTGGCTGGCTCAGTCAGAAGAGCATGTAACTCTGGATTGTGAATTTGAGCCCCAAGTTGGATGTAGAGATTACCAAAAATAAATAAACTGTAAAAAATTACAAAATAATGCTTTACAGAGTTAGGACTTGGCTTCGGATTAATTTGTTTGCCTTTTGTGCTAATAATTATTCTTTTAGAAATCTCAGCAGTTCTTTATGTTTTCTGCCAGATATGTTAAAAGCCTGATGGAACATATAGTATATATATATGCCATGTGTTACGGAACGCCTCCAGATGAGGTCTAGAGATAGCCTCATGTCTGTTTAGAACACGTTTTTCCAGTAAATACATTTCTCAGAAGCTCATGAGAAAAACAATTAGTTTTTCTAACTTTTTAGATTTTGGAACTGCAGCTATATTAACGGTTTTGGAACTGTATGCTTTTTATAATTCATGTAGAGATTTGTATATGTTATAGAATTGAATTCAGTATTTCAGAGTGTTTTCACAGTTCTAGGTGTGGATCATCATAACTTGAATTTTATCAGGTTAAATTTATTTATTTATTTATTTATTTATTTATTTATTTATTTGTAATGTTTATTTATTTTTGAGAGAGCACAAGCAGGGAAGGGGCAGAGAGAGAGAGAGGGAGAACACAGAATCTGAAGCAGGCTCCAGGCTCTTGAGCTGTCAGCACAGAGCCTGACGTGGGGCTCAACCTCTTGAATGGTGAGATCATGACCTGAGCTGAAGTCAGAGGCTTATTAACTGAATGAACCACTCAAGGTGCCCCTTTACCAGGTTAAATTTTGCAGTCAATTTTTAGAGGAAAAACACTTCTAAATGAAGTTAATTCTGCTGAGTTAAGGCCCAGGTGCAGTGTTCTGTCGTCTTGTACCTGCCTGATAGGAACACTGTCCTTGATTGAGAGCATCTATGTGTTTTTGTCTAAGTCTGTTTAAAGAAGACAGAAGGTGTAGGACAGTTGTCTTTGACATTGACCCCTCATGTCCATTTATGGTGTGCAAGTTACTGTTAGAGTCCAAGAGATATAAGAAGTGGCCTGTGTCAGGGCAAAGATTTCCCGAGTAAATTGTGGTCTGGGTACTTCTGAAAATACTCTGTGGCCAGTCTGCTAGGTAAAGAGTTTCAAAGAAACTGAGAAAAAAAGTTTCATACAAAATTGTACATATGAAATTGTTCTGTCAGGGAAAATAAAAACATTTTAAGTCTGTAAAGAAATAGAACAAAATTATTGATGGCCATTATCTTTTGGATTTGCAATGAAATTAATACAATCATTTTTAATTTAATTTTTGTTAAACTAACACTTAGTGGAAGTCTGCTCACTGCTGTGCATTGAAAATACAAAGACCAGGGGCGCCTGGGTGGCGCAGTTGGTTAAGCGTCCGACTTCAGCCAGGTCACGATCTCGCGGTCCGTGAGTTCGAGCCCCGCATCAGGCTCTGGGCTGATGGCTCAGAGCCTGGAGCCTGTTTCCGATTCTGTGTCTCCCTCTCTCTCTGACCCTCCCCCGTTCATGCTCTGTCTCTCTCTGTCCCAAAAATAAATAAAAAACGTTGAAAAAAAAAATTAAAAAAAAAAAAAGAAAAGAAAATGCAAAGACCAGTCAGAACCACACTCTGACCTTCAGAGTGCTTAAAATACTGTAGTGACTACATATAATTATTTGGGGTACTTTTATAATGGTTTAGAATGTAAGAGGTGGTTTTTAATAGGGAAAAAATGGCTCCTGCCAGTAAAGACCTTAACTGATTAGGGGTGCTGGTTAAGGAGATTGTTCCTATAATCATCACATGAGGATGAGAACAAAAAGCGTTTTAAGTACCATAAGTAGAATTCTTTGAAACCTTTCATGTTTATTTTCACAAGATGCATTATTTCACTTTTTATAAGCAGGTATTTGCATTAAATATAAAAGTATGTATTTTCAGCTGTTAAAGAATCATTGAATACGGACCTACAAACAAGAAAAGAAAAAGATACTTCAAACGAAAACCGACAAAAATTAAGAATATTTTATCAGGTAAACATCTGGCCCTTCATTTTGAAGTAATCATGAAACACCTTTGTTTTGTACATCACGTCTGAAATATTTTGCATATTTAAATGAAAGAATGTCTCTAATTTGATTTTCTTTTTAAGTCGTTTTAACTATTTTTAAAGGGGATGATGAAACAATATCTTGAGATGTTTAAGTTGGAGATTTGCTGTTTTTTGTTATTTTCAAGTTCCTTTATAACAACAACACGAGACAACAAACTGAAGCGAGAGACGACCTACATTGCCCATGGTGTACTCTGAATTGCCGCAAACTTTATAGCTTACTCAAGCATCTTAAACTCTGCCACAGCAGATTTATCTTCAATTATGTTGTAAGTAACTTTTTTTTTAATGTTTGTTTATTTTTGAGAGTGAGGGTGAGCAAGGGAGGGGCGGAGAGAGAGGAGGCCGAGGATCCGAAATGGGCTCTGTGCTGACAGCAGAGAGCCAGATGTAGGGCTCGAACTCAGCGAAGCGTGAGGTCATGACCTGAGCTGAAGTCGGACGCCTAACTTAACTGACCGAGCCACCTAGGCACCCCTTTTTTTTTTTTCCCTACCAGTAATATATAAGACAGTCTGACTTTCAAAAATTGTGCTTTTTTTAGGAGTACACTTAGCATGTTGAGCACCAAGTAATGTATAGAATTATTGAATCACTTTTGTACACCTGAAACTAATATAACACTGTACGTTAATTATATTGAAATTAAAACATGATAAAATAAATTTCCCTTCTGCAAAAAATACCAAAATCTTTGCATTTGATGGATTGCTTAATGCATGAATTACAGTGATTCAGTTTGTATATATTTGCATATTGCACCTATATTGACACACATAATCCTCACACCAGCTCTTTGAATTAAGTGGTCATTTCTTTATTGTTGCTCAAACAAGAAATAATTTGTACAAAATTACCAAGCCAGTGAATGTCACAGCCAGGATTTTAACACAGATCTTCTTGAGTCCAGATCTTCTGACTTCCCTTTCACCATGCTGGTATGTGTAGTTTATTTTAGTTTTCAAAACATTAAGAACCCACTAGTACTTTTTAAAATAAATTGGCATGTTAGGTGTTCAGGGTAGGGATAATTAATATTTCCTTATTATAAGCATCTTGCCATTTTTCTTACAGTATCATCCAAAAGGTGCTAGAATAGATGTTTCTATCAACGAGTGTTATGATGGCTCCTATGCAGGAAATCCTCAGGATATTCATCGCCAACCTGGATTTGCTTTTAGCCGAAATGGACCAGTAAAGAGAACGCCTATCACACACATTCTTGTGTGCAGGTAGGTAAAAAGGTCATACAACAAAAGTTTATCCTCTGACTTTTATTGATGATGGTGGAGGAACAAAGGAGAGCCAGACAAAGCTACTATTTAGGTGGGAGTCATTATTGCAGATTGTTAGCTAAGTCTCTGGGGTGGTATACTGCTTTATAACCCTCCCCAGCTCCCACAGTGATTTTCTTACTTCCTCCTTAGAACTTTTTGCTATGTTTTAAATGTTAATATCACAACTGCTCTAGTGGTTCGAGAGATTAAGGAGTTTTTCCAGTGGAAGTTACTATGTGCATACCTAGATAGGAAACAAGGAACATACTCTATTTGAGAGATGTGAAATAGAAAGAATCCCTGTCACTCAGTGTTCCATCAACATCTCTTTCCATTAGACCAAAACGAACAAAAGCAAGCATGTCTGAATTTCTTGAATCTGAAGATGGAGAAGTGGAACAGCAGCGAACGTACAGTAGTGGACACAACCGTCTGTATTTCCATAGTGATACTTGTTTACCTCTCCGTCCACAAGAAATGGAAGTAGACAGTGAAGATGAAAAGGATCCTGAATGGCTAAGAGAAAAAACCATTACAGTAAGTATTACTAGTATCACTATTGACTCTGACTTTAGAATCTTACGGATTTGTGTTTAAAAACTATTGTTTAATATGATTTAAAATCTTGACTTAATGTACAGGAGCTCTTTCTAAATGAAGGAATGTGGGAATCTGCAATTTTTTTATTATATTTTATTTAAATAAATTTTTTTAATGTTTGTTTTTGAGAGAGGGAGAGGGAGGGAGACTGTGAATGGGGGAGGGGCAGAGAGAGAGGGAGACAGAATCGGAAGCAGTCTCCAGGTGTGAGCTGTCAGCACAGAGCCCAATGTGGGACTCAACCTCTTGAACCATGAGATCATGACCTGAGCCACTCAGGTGCCCCCACAGGTTTTTTTTTTTTTAAGATTTTATTTTCTTTTTTTATTTTAGAGAGCACGTATGAGTGGGGGAGAGGGGCAGAGAATCTTACGCAAGCTCCACACTCAGCACGGAGCGAGACGTGGGGCTTCATCCCACAACCCTGGGATCATGACCCGAGTCAAAATCAAGAGTTGGATGTTCAACCAACCGAGCCATCCAGGCACCCCTAAAGATTTGATTGGATTTGATATTATTTACTTGAAGTTTATTTATTTATTTATAGAGAGAGAGTGTGAGCGGGAGAAGGGCAGAGAGAGAGACAGAGAGAGAATCCTAAGCAGCCTCCACAGTGTCAGCACAGAGCCCAGTGGGGCTCAATCTCACGAACTATAAGCTGAAATCAAGAGTTGAATGCTTAATCAACTGAGCCACCCAAGCACCCCAAAGATTTTATTTTTAAGTAATCTCTACACCTGACTTGGGGTTCGAACTCACAACCCTGAGATCAAGAGTCTCATGTTCCACCGACAGAGCCAGCCGGGTGCCCCTCCACAATTTTTGTAATTGTGTTATTTAAACAGTTATCAACTGAGGCGCCTGGGTGGCTCAGTTGGTCAAGCGTCCCACTCAATTTCAGCTCAGGTCATGATCTCACAGTTCATGAGTTCGAACCCTATGTCAGGCTTCACACGGCATGCTTGGGATTCTCTTTTTTTTTCTTTCTCTCTCTCAAAATAAATCAACTTTAAAATAAAAAAAAATTTTTCCCGTTTTTTGTTGTTTTTTTTATTTTTTTAAATTTTTTTAAATTTACATCCAAATTAGCATATAGTGCAACAATGATTTCAGGAGTAGATTCCTTAATGCCCCTTACCCATTTAGCCCATTCCCCCTCCCACAACCCGTCCAGCAACCCTCTGTTTGTTCTCTATATTTAAGAGTCTCTTCTGTTTTGTTCCCCTCCCTGTTTTTATATTATTTTTACCTCCCTTGTGTTCATCTGTTCTGTGTCGTAAAGTCCTCATATAAGTGAAGTCATATGATTTTTGTCTTTCTCTAATTTCGCTTAGCATAATACCCTCTAGTTCCATCCACATAGTTGCAAATGGCATAAAAAAGTCTTTTATAAATAAAAATGAAACAGTTACTAACTAAAGAAAATACAGGTTTTCTTCTTGTGATTTTGTATTGTGTTTTTATTTTTTAATAGGTAACTCTTTCGTAACTTAGGGTTTCCCTTTTAAAATTACTACTTAAAATAAAAGCTGTTTGATGTTCCCACTTTGCTGTGTAAGTAAGTTGTGGTATTAGTTACAAAAGTTCAGTTTTTTACATTCTCACAATTTTTTCTTAGAAATACCAATTCTGTTTATTGTGCACTTAATAGATATTTTTTCTTTCCTTTTTTAGCAAATTGAGGAATTTTCTGATGTTAATGAAGGAGAGAAGGAGGTGATGAAACTATGGAATCTCCATGTCATGAAACATGGGTAGGGTATTCCTAAATTTAAATATTCCATTTCCTTTTTGCTCTTCTTGCTACTTCACATTCTATAAATCTGTGTTTGAATCTCATTTAAAATTCCGTTAGCTTCGACATAATGTGCCCTAATCTTACTCTAATCCGAACTATTATAACTGCATAAGGGAAAAGGGATTTATGTAAGGAAGGTGTAACCTCTAACGGCATTTTTTATCTTTAATATGTCTTTTTAACGACCCAATTTTCATTTCTTTTATTGCCAAGGATTAAAAATATAACGTCCTGTGCTGTATGTGTGGAAATCCTGAAAATTACTTATCACAGTTATTACCATAATTTTAAAAATTGGTTAATTATGAAGAATAAGATATAAGTAGCTTTTCTGATTTCTTACTACCGCTCCATAGAAGTCAGGGTAGAGCAGTACTTCTTGTGCCTTTATGGCTAAAAGCGTGTTCCACGACATTGCTTTTCCTACAGTTCTGTCTCCTTCCCTGTGGGAACTCTTTGCCCGTCAATACACGTTTTTTTTCTCCTCTGACTCCATTATTAGATCCTCATTTAAGGCTTTCTTCTATAGTACAAGCAGCCAAGGTTTTTTCATTTGTAATGAAATAAATGGGAAGGAGCACTTTTGTTTCTTTACTCCTGGGAGTGAAGAGGAATTGGTGCAGAAGTTCTGTCTAGCCCAGATGTCTAGGGTGCATGAGCCATAGCCTTTTTTTGTATATGGACTTGAGCTAAGAATAGTCTTCACATTTTAAGTGGGTTGAAAGAAAAAAAAGAGGAAGACAACGGATCGCAAAGCCTAAAATGTTTCTCTGTCCTTTCATAGAAAATGTTTGCCTAGTCCGTGGGCTAGTCATTAAAACTCCATTGTGAGTAAAGTATGTATGTGGAAGCTTAGTGTCTATTTTTTCTTTTGTCCTGATATGCCAGTTTCAAGATAGAATTTTAGTCGTATTACTATATTGAGTTCCATTTTCATTCCTTGATCCAAATCTGCTAGAATAACAACTATTGGGGTTCATGATTTGCCAACATTATAAAGTGGCAGCTAGCTGGGTAAACTTTGGATTTTACGATATCTGCAGGCAGACTTTACAGACCTTGTTGAACTCAACAGTTTCAGTGGGTAACTGAGCAGCCATTCTCCTGTTTGGTTTAATTTTATTTTTTCAAATTTTATTCATTGTGGGTGCACCCTGCATGCTTTCTACTAACACAACCACACTGTACCACATTTGTTGTGACATCTTCGAATCTTTTTTTTTTTTTTTTTTTTAAATGTTTGTTTATTTTTGAGAGAGAGACTGAGACAGAGTGCTTCCTGGGGAGGGGCAGAGAGAGGGAGGGAGGCACAAAATCCAAAGCAGGCTCTAGGCTCTGAGCTGTCAGCACACAGCCTGACGCAGGGCTTGAACCCACGAACCGCGAGATCATAACCTGAGCCAAAGTCGGACGCCGAACCCAGGCGCCCCTCAAATCTTTTTTTAACGTGGCTTTTTTTTCTGTTGTATTGAGAAATAATTGACATATATCACTTTATAAGGCGTATCGTATGATGGTTTGATTTACATATATTGTGAAGTGATTACCACAATAGTTTAGCTAAAATCCCTGTTCTCATACAGATATAATAAAAAGAATAAAGAAAAAAATTTTCTCCTTGTGTTGAGAACTCTTAGTACTCTTTTGACAACTTTCCTATATATCATACAACAGTGTTAGTAGCTATTGTCATGTTGTGCATTATATCCCTAGTTCTTATGTATCTTACAACTGAAAGTTTGTACCTTTTGAATACCTTCCTCCAATCCCCCCTCCCCCCCACCTTCTGCCTTTGGTGCCTGTAAGTTTGATCTTTTTTTTAAATGAGTTTTGTTTTTATTTTTTTCAAGTACTCTCTCCCAGCATGGGGCTCAAACTCACGACCCCGAGATCAAGAGTTGTATGCTCTACCAACAGAGCCAGCCAGATGCCCGTTTTTTTTGGATTCCACATATAAATGAGATCATACAGTATTTGTCCTTCTTTCTGACTTCTTTTACTTAGCAGAATGCTTACAAGGTCCATCCATATTGTCACAAATGTGACATCTTTGTTTCTTTAAAGGTTTTCCATGAACTGAAAATGCAGAGAAATGCTGCTTCTGAAATAGCAAAGTGTGTCAAGGTCAAGGGAGAGAATAAAGGGGATAGATAGCTAACTTGTTTGTAGAGAGTTCATGAAGGTGGTGCTGGCAAGAGAAAATGCTTTATATACTCTTAATACTGTTGTGTGCAATTTCATTAGAACAGACAGAAAGGATTTCTATTTAAGCTCTGGTTAAATTAAATCTCTTAAAAATTTTAAAACAGTAAGCCCATTCAGGTCACTGAATCTCAGCTTCATTGTAGTTTTACTGCTTGTTAAATCATCACTTACTGGACTATCGTCATAGTTATGTTGCATTTGACAAAAATGCTTTGTATTACTATTGATGTTTGTGTTATTTTTATTAAATAGGTTTATTGCTGACAATCAAATGAATCATGCCTGTATGCTGTTTGTAGAAAACTATGGACAGAAAATAATTAAGAAGAATTTATGTCGAAACTTCATGCTTCATCTAGTCAGCATGCATGACTTTAATCTTATTAGCATAATGTCAATAGATAAAGCTGTTACCAAGCTCCGTGAAATGCAGCAAAAATTAGAAAAAGGAGAATCTGCTTCCCCTGCAAATGAAGAAATCACTGAAGAACAAAATGGGACAGCAAATGGATTTAGTGAAATTAACTCAAAAGAGAAAGCTTTGGAAGCAGATGGTGTCTCAGGGGTTTCAAAACAGAGCAAAAAACAAAAACTCTGAAAAGAAAAGGCCTAACCCCATGTTACGGACAAACACTGAAATTGTCATTCTAGGGAATTCAGCCTCTAGGAAGAGTTTTGTTTTTGTTTGTAATCATAGGTTTCAAACAGGCACTGTTAGATGAAGTAAATGATTTCAACAAGGGTATTTGTATCAGGGTTCTACTTCACTTCATTATGCAGCATTACATGTATATCAGTTTTATTGATGTCATTAAAACACTCTAGTTTGAGCATGAAAAGCAATACTTCAAAGAAAGTATTTTTAACTTTAACAATTGTCTTATGAAATATATTGAATTGATAAGCTAGAAATTATTTCCTATATTTAAATTACAATGTTTTTTGCATTTGTGACTGGCTGTTTTTCTACTTTGTAATTGTGAAACCTTTTCTTGGGGAGGGAAAATTGGAGTGTGATTCCCTTTTTTAAAAATTGGAGATTTCTTGAAATTATGTTGCATTATTATTTGCAATCAAACCTTGATCCTTGATTTTGAAATCATTTATCATTTTGGAATGAGATTACAATGAGATATTTTATCTAAGTTCATTTTACAATTTTAAAATAGCACTTCTTCATCTTATGCCTGTTTGAGGAAATGTTAATTTTTCATATAGTTGACAGTGAAATGTCATATTGGCTTACAAGGTTACTGACCATTTGTTTTTATGTGGATAATTTTATTGCATTGCTCACCCAGTATATTTTTTTAAACTTGAACATTTGCTGTTTGTTTTTTTTTTTTCCAACATGGTGGTAATCACATTGAAAATTAAGCTGTCCGCATCTTTTCATTATAAACTAAGGGAAGAATGAGTTTGGGATTTTTAAGATGCCACTTTTGAGGAAGGAAATGTTCTATAAAAATGAACCAGAAGATATTATAACTTGTTTTTTTCTTTGCAAGGATGTCTTTGTAATGTATTTCATGATTAGAATATCCAATACAGATAAGCTGACTTGAATTGTGAGCAGTTTTGCCCTGTGAGATATGTGTCTTATGCACATATTTGCAGTTGGATTTTCTCCAACAGAAAGTGGTTTCACTACTGGCACATTAACAAGCACCAATAGATTTTTTATTCCAACTCCAAGCACTGTGGTTGAGTAACATCACCTCAATTTTTTATTATCCTTAAAGATAATTGCATTTTCATATTCTTTATTTATAAAGGATCAATGCTGCTGTAAATACAGGTATTTTTAATTTTTTAATTTCATTCCACCACCATCAGATGCAGTTCCCTATTTTGTTTAATGAAGGGATATATAAGCTTTCTAATGGTGTCTTCAGAAATTTATAAAATGTAAATACTGATTTGATTGGTCTTTTAAGATGTGTTTAACTGTGAGGCTATTTAACTAATAGTGTGGATGTGATTTGTCATCCAGTATTAAGTTCTTAGTCATTGATTTTTGTGTTAAAAAAATAGGAAAGAGGGAAACTGCAGCTTTCATTACAGACTCCTTGATTGGTAAGCTCTCTACATGAGGAGTTACAGTCAACTCTGATCATGCCTCTGGATAGTGAATCTCGAGCATTTCTCTCGGGCTTTAATTTGCTAAAGCTGTGCACATATGTAAAAAAAAAAAAAAATAGATTATTTTAGGGGAGATGTAGGTGTAGAATTATTGCTTATGTCATTTCTTAAGCAGTTATGCTCTTAATGCTTAAAAGAAGGCTAGCATTGTTTGCACAAAAAGTCGGTGATTCCCTCCCCCAAATAGTAATGAAATTACTTCTGTTGAGTAAACTTTTTATGTCATCTTATAATAAAAGCTGAAAAAATCCCTTTGTTTCTATTTATAAAAAAATGCTTTTCTATATGTACCCTTGATAAGAGATTTTGAAGAAATCATGTAAGATGATAAAGCATTTGAATGGTACAGTAGATGTAAAAAAAAAATTCAGTTTAAAAGAACATTTGTTTTTACATTAAATGTTTATTTGAAATCAAATGATTTTGTACATAAAGTTCAATAATATAAAAGCTGTATTCTGTTTTGGTTTTGGTTTTGGTTTTATTATGCATTGTTAATGCGTATACTAAAATATTCTTTTGGCTATGATAGTAAGGATCCAGAAAAAGTACACCCACTGGTCAGAACTAGTAAGAAATTAAGAAAAAAAATTAATGTAAAATCCTGCTTTCAGTTCCAGTGACGTCAAATGCAACTAGTATGTTATTTATGGTAATTTTGGTAATAGTCTAAAAATATTTTTACAGTTCAATGGTATTGTTAACCTAATAGCTTATCCATCTCTGTGGTTTTTTCTTTCTTTTTAATGAAAAAGAATTTATCTTGGCCTTCAAAAAGCTCATAGAGGGGGTACAAATGAGAAATGAGGGGTGCCTGGGTGACTCAGCTAAGTGTCCGACTCTTGGTTTCGGCCCAGGTCATGATCTCGTGGTTTGTGAGATCAAGCCCTGCTTGGGGCTCTGCATTCACAGTGCAGAGGCTGCCTGGGATTCTCTCTCTCCCTTTCTCTGCCCCTCCCCCGCTTGCTGTCTCTCAAAAAAATAAACTTTAAAAGGATACACCGTATAATAAAGTTATATACTACATTCAGTGAGGTTAGTTGTTGAAGTTAACTCTGGACAGATAGGGGAAGCTTTACAGAAGAGTTGACAGTTCGGCTGCTCTTGGTTGGTAATAGCCTGTGGCCCATATGCAGGTTGCTGTCTTCTTTGAGCTGAGTGCCCCTGTGCTTCCAAAGCTTACTGTATGTAGTATCTTCTAAGCAGTTGCTTCGCCTTTCATTACGTTGCAAGGCCCATCTCACTGGCCTTAGTACTGCCTCACGGTTTTAGTTGGTGCTCAGATATTTGGTGACACGAACTCGGCTTTATAAGCCATGCTGTGGGTTTGGATTTCAACCAGTAGGAGTATTTGGAGATTACGGCACAGGACACAAACCAACCTGTGTTTTTGGTGAGACGTGGCGGTAAGAATCTGGGAGGGAAGAGGCTCTGCACAGGAAGAATCAATCACTAGGATGCTACTGTAATAGCCCAGGTGAGATATGCCACAGCCCGTCCTGAGAAGCCCTCGTTCAGCGGTGGTGTGGGATGAAGGAGTGATGAGGCGAAGAAGAGTACTGCAGAAAGGAAGCAGTAGTCCTGTAGTGTAGAGAAGGAGTAAGCCACTTGAAGGGAGTGAAGTGCTCGGAAACAGTGTTGATGCGTTGAATGCATGGGAAAGGAGGCTTAGGAAGAGTGTGTGGAAAATGGGGCTCTACCAAGACAGGCAAAGAATTTGGGGGAGAATGGATGGGAGGCTTAAGCATGAATGCAGACTAAGACGAGACAGAAGCCAAAGATAAAAGTTACCAGAAAGGGAAAGAATAAGAGCAAGAACACAGATGGACTCAGCTTTGCTAAAGGAGGAAGTTTTGCTAATACAGTCATTAGAAAGTCACTACCGGCACATCAACAAGCACTCAAGACATTTCCAGTGGGAAAATAAGTTGGTTGGTACGAGTCGAGAGAGAGCAATCTGGTATGTTCTTTTAAAATCATGCATTTTGCTTTTGCCCTAACAATTCCATCTTTAGGTAGTTACCCTACAGATAAACTAGAACATGTGTAAAATGACAAATTGCTACCACTGTTGAAAACAGGTTAGACAGAAGTCATCAGGGAACCAGTTAAATGATACACTCCATATGTGAAATACTATGCAGCAATGAAAAAGGATCAAGGTTTTTTGCAACGATAAAGGGTACAGAACAGTTTCTAGCATGCTTCAAATTTAATTGAAAAACGAATATACCCCATTTGGTTATAGAATATGTCTGAAGAATACACAGAAATAGCTGCTTTGGGGGAAGATAGCTGGAGTAGAGAACAGATGAGTCTTTTCACATTGCCATTTTTGAAACATCTCAATTTACTATGTATTTTTTATAGTTCATGTTTGAGAGAGAAACAGCGCGCCAGTGGGGTAAGGGCAGAGAGAGAGGGAGACACAGAATCTGAAGCAGGCTCCAGACTCTGAGCTGTCAGTACAGAGCCCGACATGGGGCTCAAACTCACAAACCATGAGATGGCCTGAGCCAAAGTCAGCCGCTTAACTGACATAGCCACGAAGGAGCCCTAAGTTCTTATATGTTTTTTTAAGTGTTTTATTTATTCGGGGTTTGGGGAGCAGAGAGAGGAAGATAAAGAATCCCAACCAGACTCCACACTGTCAGCACAGGGCCTGACACAGGGCTTGATCCCATGACCCTGAGATCATGACCTAGGCTGAAATCAAGAGTTGGACACTTAACTGACTGAGCTACCCAGATGTCCTCCAGTTTTTTTTAATCTTTATTTATTTTCGAGAGAGAGAGAGAGAGAGAGACAGTATGAGCAGGGGAAGAACAGAGAGAGAGAGGGAGACACAGAATCCCAAGCAGTCTCCAGGCTCCAAGCTGTCAGCACAGAGCCTGACGCGAAGCTTGAACTCCCGAACCGTGAGATCATGACCAGAGCCAACGTCGGCTGCTCAACCGACTAAGCCACCCGGGCGCCCCTTCCTATAGTTCTTATATTTAAAAAATCTTTAAAAAATTAAGTCCAGACAATAGAAAAGGTAATTGAAGAAGGATGGTGTTCTCACTAGGAAAAAGGCAAAATGGGTAAGTGTGTAGCACAGAGCTCTGAGCACAGTAAATTTCTATGAAGTAAAAATATTGTCATTGTCAAAAGTAGTTTCTAAAAATTCAATTTGGGGGCACCTGGTTGGCTCAGTCGGTTTTGTCCAACTCTTGACTTTGGCCCCCAGGTCATGATCTCAGGGTCATGGGATTGAGCTCAGCATGGAACCTGCTTGGGATTCATTCATATTCATTCTCTCTTTCTCTCTCTCTCTCCCTCTCCCCCCGCCCCCGCTCATGCTCTAAACTTAAAAAAAAAAAAAAATTCCATTTTATTAAATATAAATAGTATGCTGCTCCTAGAAAGGTGGAAATATGCGAGGTTCTGTTAATTACACCAAGTACCATATTAAAGGAAAGATCTCATTAATGGTTCCTGGTTGTTGTCAGAATGAAATTCATACTCTTCCTGACCTGACTTTATTTATCTTTCCAGTCTTATCTCATGTATGCAGTCTCCCCTCCAACCAAGTGGAGTACCAGGACATGGCAGAAGTTAAATACACATCATGCACTCTGTTCTCAGGATATAGTCTATGATCCAATTCCTGGAGTATCTTGGGTTCCTATTTACTGCTTCCTATGAGGGTAAGGTTGATTTTTATAAAAGGCTAAAAACTCACTAAGTACATTCTTAGACAAGCCTAAGATTGTTACTTAAATGTCACATGGGATGAATCACTTTATAAAGCTGGTTCTAGAAAACAGGGTTGATACTGGACTATTGTATTTATCTTTTCCCATTTTTTTTTTTTTTAATTTATTTTTGGGACAGAGAGAGACAGAGCATGAACGGGGGAGGGGCAGAGAGAGAGGGAGACACAGAATCGGAAACAGGCTCCAGGCTCCGAGCCATCGGCCCGGAGCCTGACGCGGGGCTCGAACTCACGGACCGCGAGATCGTGACCTGGCTGAAGTCGGACGCTTAACCGACTGAGCCACCCAGGCGCCCCTATCTTTTCCCATTTTTAAAAAAATACTTATTTTGAGAGACAGAGAAACCATGAGCAGGGGTGGGGCAGAGAGAGAGGGAGAAAGAATCCATGTTGAGCGTGGAGCCTGATGTGGGACTCGACCCCATGAGCTGCGAGATCATGACCTGGGTGGAAACCAAGAGTCAGAGGCTTAACCAACTGAGTCACCCAGGCGCCTATAGATTAAAAGCTTTTATGAGAGATTAGTTTTAGCGAATACAGCTTTTGTCTTTTAAGAAGAAAAGTACTAGGTCTTCATTTAAAAGTATTTTTTGGGGCGCCTGGGTGGCGCAGTCGGTTAAGCGTCCGACTTCAGCCAGGTCACGATCTCGCGGTCCGTGAGTTCGAGCCCCACGTCAGGCTCTGGGCTGATGGCTCGGAGCCTGGAGCCTGTTTCTGATTCTGTGTCTCCCTCTCTCTCTGCCCCTCCCCCGTTCATGCTCTGTCTCTCTCTGTCCCAAAAAGTAAATAAAAAACGTTGAAAAAAAAAATTTTTTTTTAAGTATTTCTCAGGGGTGCCTGGGTGGCTCAGTTGGTTAAGCGGCCCACTTCGGCTCAGGTCATGATCCCACGGTCTGTGAGTTCGAGCCCCGCGTCGGGCTCTGTGCTGACAGCTCAGAGCCTGGAGCCCATTTCAGAGTCTGTCTCTCCCTCTCTCTCTGCCCCTCCCCTGTTCATGCTCTGTCTCTGTCTCAAAAATAAATACACGTTAAAAAAAAGAAAAAAAGTATTTCTCAGATGCCCAGATATCAGGCAATGTAGGGTGTCGAGGAGATCCCACAGTTGTGTATTTCACAGACCAGTAATACACATTTTTCACATTGCTGACTTTTTGTTTTGTCTGGTTAGACGATTTGCAAACAACAATCAAACCTGACTGACGTCCACTGGCACTTTCACTTTATAAAAGGTCAGTACATAAAGAACAGGAGGGATTATTTCAGAATAAAGGATAGTCTTTTTAGTAGAATACATTTAGATTTGCAACAGAATTACTGTGGAGACTGACTTTTGGTTACTTTGGAGCAGTTGCTCCCAAATCTGCCTTCCAAATAGAACCATTCTGTTTCTTAAAACACACACACACACACACACAACAACAAAAAGCCTGATCTCCACTGATACGGATTACATCAGAATTTTTGTTATTTTTAGAAGTTCTCCAGGAAATTTTAGTATGCAGCCAGGACTGAGAACATCTGCTACAGTAGATACAAAACCTCAAGGAACTTACAATCTAGTGAGTTCAAAGCAGGTTATCACCAACTTAAATACCCACAAGGCCAGTGAAATGGGTTACGCAGCTGACTGTTACACCAACTTGGGAAGACCAGGAATAAAGTTTTCCAGACAGAAAATAAACATACAACATACAAATGAACAGGCAGCAGCAAAGCACCGAGACTTCTCAATACTAGAAGCTAGAAAGAGCGATGCCTTCAAGTTCTCAGGGGAAATGATCTCCGATCTAGAATTCTTAACCAGTCACCACCACTCAAGTGGAGGAAAAAGGAAGGAATTTCCACATCTCTTTCCCCAAAATCTTGCCTCCTGGGTAATGATTCCCAGGAAGTGGAGGAAATGGTTCACTAAAATAATGGAAGAATCCAAGGAAGAAGACCTGGAATGTGGGGAACAGAAAGGGCGGCACTGGATGCGAGCTGAGCAAAGTCCACGTTCCGGCGTGGAGCTCTACATGCATGTGGCTGCCTGAGCCAGGTTGGGGGACACCCACATGAGTGTGTTTCTGTCAGTAACAGTCGTCACAAGAGCTTGCTGTTACCAATAATTTAATACATTTCACTTCTTGACCTTGGACTAATCCTTCATGTAATAACAGAGGCCCTCAGGTGCTTGCTTTTACCCCTCTACAGGGAAATCCCTCCTAAGAGCTGCATTTACTTTTTCTATTTACTGTTCTATTTTTATGTTTTGACATTAAATCTATCACATAGCTTCAGAATTTATGCTTCTCCGAGAAAACGGAGTATCATGTCTTCCCTATTCCTCCTGGTAAACACAACTAAAAGTTCTGGAAAAAAATGTGAAAAAAAAAAAAAAGCCACCTAAGAAGACTCTGAAGATCCGGTCAACTGGCTCGGAATCTCAGAACCCAAGGATCAACACAGTGGTGAGTTCCTTGGATTTTCTTGTCTCGTGTATCCCAGAGCTGGGGCTGAGGAAGCCAGCAACCAGGAAATGCCAACAAAGAAAGACAAAAAACGCCCCAACAAAAGCCTGCTCTCTCTAGCCAAAGGACCACAAAAGGGGCAGCCTTGTAAGACAGCCTTTAGCCAACCACAGCTCTCTTCCAGGCAAACGCTACTGTACAGGGTTGAATAGTGGCCCATAAAACAATATGCCCACATCTTGGAACTTGTGATGGTGGCCTCATTTGGAAAAATAATCTCTGTAGATATAAATAAGTTAAGGATCTTGAGATAAGATCATCGTGGATTATCTGGATGGGTCCTAAAGCCAAGACAAGTGTCCTTGTAAGAAACAGAAGGTGGCCGTGAGAAGACAGAGTCAGACTCCGAGATTGGAGTTATGCAGGGGCAAGTGAAGGAGTATCTGAAGCCACCAGAACCTGGCAGAGGTAAAGAATGGTCCCCTGTAGACCCTTTGGAGGGAGCACAGTCTTGCCAAAACCGTGATTTCAGGCTTGTGTCCTCCAAAACTGTGAGAATAAATTCCTGTCTGTTTAAGCCACTGAGACTGTAGAAATTTGTTATGGAAGCCCTAAGATTAACAAAAATAACTACAGAAAAGACTGTTTCCTTATCCTGGCCATGTTGGCAAAGGCCCGGGGTAGCCTAGACTTCCACATTCATGAGGCTGTAATGAGATACCCCAACACCTCTGCCAAGATGGTGTCAGAGAAGACCAAATAGGGAGGCAAAACTTTCATCCCACTGGGCAGCAAGGAAGCCACTTCCCACGGTGAGAGAGGAGCCTGGACCTCCACACCCACCACCAAGATCCCTCTCCCCCTCTCTTATATGCAGTCTTAGAAGAAGCCTACTGAAGAGTCAGGACTTCCACCACTGCTGAGGGGAATGAGGCCACCCCTGCTGCAGTGTCAGCAGGGGTCACAGAAGGAACCCCCCATGCCCATGCGACCAGTAACAGGCGTCTGGTCTCCTCCTGGCTGTCAACAGAGGCCAAGGGGAAGCTAATCTTCTACTCCACATGGCAGTAATGAGGCAGTGCCCACCACCCCCACCCCCCGCCCCAACTTCTCCCGCTGGAGTGGTATCAAGAGACCAGCTGAAAGAGATCCAAAGTCTCATAACATAATACAAAATGCCCATATTTCAATAGAAAATCACGTTGTATCAAGAACCAGAAAGATCTCAAAAGAAAGACAACGGATGCCAACCCCAGGCTGACAAAGCTATTTGAATTATCTGACGAAGATTAAAAAGCACTGTATTAGAGTTCTCCAAAAAACACAGAACCAGTGCACAATTAGAGAAGCTGAGAAGTCCCAAGATCTGCTGCCTGCAAGCTGGGAACCCAGGGAAGCCGGTGATGTAGTTCGTAGGCCTGAGAGCCAATGGTG
This sequence comes from Neofelis nebulosa, assembly GCF_028018385.1. Classification (NCBI taxonomy): domain Eukaryota; kingdom Metazoa; phylum Chordata; class Mammalia; order Carnivora; family Felidae; genus Neofelis; species Neofelis nebulosa. The sequence continues at coordinate 59,171,800 of NC_080797.1, read as the reverse complement.
TAGATTCCAGTCCAGATAGGAAGGCCCTAGAGCCAGAAGCACTGAGGGCAGGAGATCCATGTCCTAGCTCAACAGGCAGAGAGCGAATTGTACTTTCCTCTGCCTTTTGTTCTATTTAAGCCATCAGCAGATTGGATGAGGCCCAACACACTGGGGACAGCCACCTGCTTTACTCAAGTCCATCAATTCAAATGCCAATCCTTTCCAGAAACACCCTCACAGAACACCCAGAATAACGTTTTAATTAGCCATCTGAACATCCCTTTACCCAGAAGAACTGACACGTACAACTACACATCACCAGAGCCATGATTAAAATGTTTCAACAAGCAATTATGAACACATTTGAGCCAGATGAGAAAATGAACAGCCTCAGCAAAGAATATAAAAAATCTGCATGGAAACAGAAGATATGACTATGACCCAAATGGATGCTTTAGAGCTGAAAAATACAATAACCAAAATATATAACAAAGAGCTCAGTAGGGGCCCAAAAGTAGAATGAATGTGATCGAGGACAGATCAGTGGACTGGAAGTACAACAAGAGGAATTACCTAAAATGAACAACAGAGAGAAAGCCAGCTTCAAACAACCAAACAAAACCTCAGGAGTCAGTGGGGATATATGAAAGATGTAAAGTTTGTGTCACTGGAGTCCTAGAAGAAAAGGAAAAAGGGCAGGGCTGAAAAAAGTACTTGAAATAATGGCTGACAACTTTCCAAATTTGGCAAGAGATATAAACCTAACAATTCAAGAAGCTGAGGAACCCAAACAAGATAACCCCAAAGAATCCCAGGCACAGACACATCATAATTATACTTCTAGAAGAATGCCGAAAGTAGGTTCTTGGAACAGAAGGGAAATGGTAATGGACACTTGGAACATCATGAAGGAAAATAAAACACAGTAAACAGAAATACAGATAAATAACAACAGACACTTCTCTTGAGTTTTCTGAAATATTTTTTGTTAGGTCAACATTGACTATGTTCTAAATGTTTATAGAGAAAATATTTAAGAAAGATAATTACTGTACATGGGGGAGGATAAAGACATGTAAAGATTATTTCACTTGAATGGATAAAACGATGACACCAACAGACTGGGAAGTTTTATATCCCCCGTATCCAAAAGTGGAGCATGGCTATTTCATAAGCGGGATACCTGGGTGGCTCAGTCGGTTAAGCTTCCGACTTCAGCTCAGGTCATGATCTCCCCGGTTCATGAGTTTGAGCCCCACATTGGGGTCACTGCTGTTGGCGCAGAGCCTGCTTGGGATCTTCTGTGCCCCTCTCTCTCTGCCCCTCTCCCACTGGTTCTCTCTCAAAATAAATAAGCTTAAAAAAAACAAAAACAAAAACTTGTTGTAAGCTGAAATGGCATAAAGTGAACAATATCCCCCGCTTTCTAAAAGTTCACATTATGCCACGTCACTTTACAAGAAGACCTACCTCAGTGCGTTTTCACTAATGCAAAGAAATCCAAAGAGGATTTATGCTTTTATGAAAAAAACCATTACCGTATTAATGTAGGTATACCTACACATGTATATCTGTAGAAACACACATACACAACATATATGTGTAATGTATATGCTATACATATATTAATGTATATGTACTGTGTATATCAATTGTGTATGTTATAAACGTGTATTTTTAATATCTAGAACAATTACTAAAGAAGCTACAGAATGAGACACTCAAAAACACTATAGATAAGTCAAAATGGAATTCCAAAGTATGTTCAAGCAACCCACAAGAATGCAGAAAACAGAAAACCAGAGAGAACAGAAAACAAAAAAGAAAAGTGGCAAACTTAAATCCTGACAAATCAATAATAACAATTAAATATAAATGGTCTATATAGACCAAACGCAACTCAGAGACTGACGGAGTAAATTAACGACAAAAAACTGTGGCTCAGCTATATGCTATGGGAAACTGACTCCAAATATATTAATATGGAAAAGTTGAAAGCACAGGACAGAAAATATATATCATGTGAACATTAATCAGAGGAAGGCAAGAGAGGCTGGATTCATATAGATAAAGTAGACTCCGAAGGAAAGAAAATTATCAGAGAGGGACATTACGAAAAAATGGTCAGTCCACCAAAAAGATACGGCAATCCTAAGTGTGTATTCATAAGACAAAAGAGTTACAAAAGATGTGAGTCAAAAACTGATTGAATAAGAGAAGAAACGGACAAACCCATTATTACAACACCCCCTTCTCAAGAAGTGATAGAGCAACAAGACAGAAAATCAGGAAAGATATATATAGAACTCTACAAGATCAAAACATTCTACTCATTAAGAGTAAGATACGCAGTCTATTTAAGTGCCCAAAGAACATATACCAAAACTGACCATATGCTGGGATATAAGTCAACAAATATGAAATAATGGAAATCATATACACTGTTCTTCAAACACAGTATGATCAAACTAGAAGTCAATAACAGAAAGATGGCAGGAAAATCTCCCAACACTCAGAAACTAAAAACACATTTCTAGGAAGTCCATGGGCTGAAGAGGAAATCTTGAGGGAGGAAAAAAACTGAGTTCAGCAATTTTGCAGGATACAAGATAAACTACAAAGACATATTCTATATATTAGGAATGAACATGTGAAAACCAAAATTAAAAATACAATAGCATTTACAATCACTAAAATAAAATAAAATAAAATAAAACACTTAGGTGTCAATGTAACAAAACTTAGCTTGTATGCTGGAAACTACAAAATGCAGGTAAAAGAAACCAAAAACCTAAATGGATGGAGAAACATACTGTATTCATGGATTGGAAGAATCAACATAGCAAGGATGTCAACTCTTCCCAAACTGATAGGTTTAACACAATGCCTACAGAAATCTCAGCAAGATTTTTTGTAGATATAAACAACATATTCTAAAATCTACATTGGAAGGCAAAGAAACTGGAATACCTAAAACTTCTCTTTCACCTTTTTTCTTTTTTAAGTAATCTCTACACCCAACATGGGGCTCGAATTCACAACTCCGAGATCAAGAGTAGGATGCTCTACCAACCGAGCCAGCCAGGCGCCCCATTAAAACAACTTTTTAAAAGATGAATAAAAGAGAAGTCAGCCTACCCAATTTTAAAACCTTATATAGCTACAGTAATCACACTGTGTGGTACTGACAGAGGGACAGACCCACAGATGAGTGGAACAAAGAGCCTAGAAACAGGCTCACACAAATATGTCCAACTGATTTGGGACAAAGGGGCAACAGCAGTTCAATGCAGGAAAGACAGCCTTTGCTACAAACAACACTGGAGCAACGGATCAGCCATATGAACAGATATCTTCCTAAGTGAAACTTAACCTTATAAAAAATCAAAATGGATCACAAACATAAATGTAATAGGTTAAGCTCTAAAACTTTCAGGAAAAAACACAGGAAAAACTCTTTGGGGTCCAGGGCTAGGCAGAGTTCACAGATTGGAGAGCAAAAGCACAATCATAAAAGGAAAGATTAATAAATTCAATTTCATCAACAGTAGAAACTTTTATTCTGGAAAAGACCCTGGTGTAAGGCTGCAAAGACCAGCCAGAGACCAGGTATTTGCAGACCATAAATCCAACAAAGCACTAGCATCTAGAACATATAAAGATAACGTGCTACTCCAACAACTGCTATCATTGATCCCGTGGCTGATTCTTATCTACACCTGAGGCTTTCCCCGTAGTGTCCACTCTTCCCAGGAGCACAACGGTTATGAGTAGGGGCTCCAGACCTAATCGGGTCTGGGCTAGGATCCTGACTAGGCTAGTTACTAGTCTTGACCTTAGACAAATTAGTTCACATCTCTTGTGCCTAAGTTCTATTGTCTCTAAAGTAGAATAACAGTAATAACAGTACAGTATATATCATGTGGATTAAATGAGATAATAAATGTATTTTGAAAATTCAGCATTGTGCTGAATAAAGCTCAATAAAGATTGAGCTCAATAAAGATCAAGTCTTATTATCATTTTAATTATCATCACCCAAACTCTCTCATCCCTCCAAGCATACAAATAGATTTGGAATACTGGGCTCCTTTATCTGTTTAAACAGAATGAGTTGGCTTTTAACAAAATCTTATGTTCACAGTTCAAGGGGGCAAAAAAAAAAAAAGCAGTGGCACCTGGCTGGCTCTGTCACAGTGGAGTATGAGACTCCTGATGCGAGACTGCTGGTGCGAGCCCCACACTGGATGTAGAGATTACTTAAAACCTTTTTTTAAAAACTCTTATTATTTTTTAAAGTTTATTTATTTATTTTGAGGGGGGGCTAGGGGGAGAGAAAGAAAGAAAGAAAGAGAGAGAGAGAGAGAGAGAGAGAGAGAGAGAGAGAAAGAGAAAGAATCCGAGGCAGGCTCCACACCGTCAGCACAGAGCCCAACGTGGGGCTTGAACTCACAAACCAGGAGATCATGACCAGAGCTGAAACTAAGAGTCAGACACTTAGCTTGACTGAGCTACCCAGGCATCCCCAAAAATAAAATCTTAAAAAAACAAAACAAAACAAAAAAAACCCCGCAGTATTTAAAGTAGCTTCAGAGTTGAAATTTTGCAATCCACTCCTATCTAGAATTAAGTCAGGTTTTAGTCATTTTTGTGAAAAGGCAGATTCTAAGGATATAAATGTAAGATGTCGCCCTCCTGCAGAGGATAAGAAATAATGAGGTTCAATAACGAACTGACAAATGAAGGAAATGAGATGAAGAAAATAACCCATCCATATTCATTCAATCCAACTTTTACTGGACACACGTTATATGTCAGGCACGATGCTCAGTATCAGATACACAGAAGATAAAGCCTAAGTAACCCGACAACAAGTTACAATGATATTTGCATTAAAATGACTGGAGACACAAGAAATCCTTTCCTCCCTCTACTTAAAAGTAAAGATTAAAATTGGATTCATCACATCTCACAGAAGAAAAAAATACACACATTTAACTTTGAGGTTTTTATTTTGTTTCAGACAGCTGGACGAGACATCTACACTCTAGCACATCTTCTTAACGGTCACTAAACAGGTGAAAGCGACTTACTTGTATATAAAAAGGCAAGGGAAAAAGGTCATGATTGTCCAACAGGGAATGTGAATCCCCAAATAAATTATCTTACAAAAATATCAAACTTGCGTTTCCACATTTCTACTGTTAAAAATGAAGGAAAAAATTCACATTAAAAAAAATCTGTAGGCTGGTATAGCAAGTTAAGCTAATCATTTTTACACACTAAGTCCTTCAAATAAATATTTTAAACAAATTGAAGTTTTCCAAAAAATAGGTCAAGTATTTAGCCTATATATGTTTGGTCCACTAACAGACCGTTTATAAAACTGATATTAAACTGGACTGTAGCTCATACCCTATCAGGAGTAACACATACATCACTGAGGCTGGACATGCACATGTGCACATGACATACGTGTGAATGGCCACTGCTGTGCGTACTACTTCGTAGTTTTACCCTGTAAAAATCCTCCAAACTATCATGAATCGAACTGCAAGGAAAGAAAAAAGCAAGTACTTGCCTATTGTAGACATGTGCTCAGTAATTTAAAAAAACACAAAACCTATCACGCTTTTGGGACTTCAAGATCACTGAACAGGAGATAAAATTCAATACTGCTTACAGATACGTGAATATGGACAGCATACTCAACACTCACGTGGAGAGCACACAAGTGAAGGCATATTACAGAACTCTGGCCTCTGGCTGGTCTAGTCCTGTTGTTTTATCCTAAAGTCTTACATGGCCTTGGATCCTTAAAAGATAGAGGTTTAATAAAATAATGTTACACTAGGTTTTTCTGTTCCAATAACCAGCTTTTAAAGAAGTACAGTAGAAGGGTACAGGGCTTTCTGTATCTCCTCATACTTTAAAAGCCAATTTGATTTTTATCGTGATGTTGATATTCCAATTAACACTACGCTAAAAGTAAAACTGACTGCACTACGGTTTTGTCCACAATAGTCAAATCTTTTCTTGCTAAAATGTTCCAAATAAATCCAGTAAACAATTTCCATTTTCCATGGCTTAACTGAGAGATGAATCTAACAATTTTTTTAACCAATTTCGACTAAACTGAGCTGAGGACAGCTACATTTAAAACCCTGCAAACCAAAGCCAATCATCCAAAAATCTAGAACACCAACACTTTCCATCCAGGATAGAAAAAGGAGCATCCAAAATAAAGAGAACCACAAGATTGATCCAGTAGCCAATCAAAAACTACTTCTCTGTTATTCGAACTAATAGTTACTCGAAGCTTGAAGTTTCCTCCTTCGTTATTATTGGTGGATCCTAGAGTCACAGCTTCAATGTCAAATGTGACAGTGGACCCAGAAGTAACTGCTGGCAACTGATTAGTCATTTCTTTTCCATTTACAAAAACTGCACCTAAAATGTTAAGGTAAAGAGTCATTTACATGTGAGCAATAATGAAGAAATGAAACGGATTCTAGATTACTGATAACACAGCTAATTTCCTAAGTCACATCAAGAAAACATTCTGGAACGCCAACTGGTCAAAGAGAACGCATCTCAATATGTTAATTAACCGCCATCCCCAAGGCAGGAGAAAAAGTTAAAGCTTTAATCACATTTCAGAGTTCTGGTCGAGGGTGCTACTCTTTTAGAACAGAGACTGAGTTTCCAATGTGGATGGGATCAAAAGAAACTTGACTCCATTACAAGATTACATCCTGTGAAACAGAAAGACTGTTGTTGCACGTGAAAATAAAGAGTCTTTTTCTACCTACTGCTTGACCCATACCAGGAAATATTAACACATCTTCAGAGGGGATTTTAAAAGTGTGATTACAGTAGAGTAAGGGGCCAAAGAGCCCTACGGAGATAAAACAAATTAAGTCAACACTCTCTTCGGTTCATCGATCTGTGTTGAATTTAGATGCCCTATATACACAGAATCCAGAGGTAGACTCCCTGGTGCAGATCCCACAGTCACCTCTAAGCTAAGGGAGTTTAAGCTGGTCACTTAACCTCTCTGTAGCTCAGTTTTCATCATCTATAAAATGGGTATACTACGACTCCCCACTTCAACAAGTTGTTAAAAGGATTAAATAATTTACTATTTATAAAGGGAACAGAATAATGCCTGGTACGTAGTAGCCATATAGGTATGTCATAAAGACTTGAACTTTCTCGTGTCCTGCTACAAATGCGTGATGTTGGAATAGGTTCAGATGTTACCACAGGAATTCATGTATTTCAAAGAGGAGAGCAGTTGTGTCTCTCTTACCATTTGTACTAATGCACACTGCTTGGTCACGCTGCAGAGAGTCATAGCCATTCTGTTTTTCTGCACACACTCCTATACTGTCTCTTCTGTCTGGTTGGCCCACAGTCTCAACTCTGTAAATGAGGGAGAAAGTCATTAATCTTTTTTTTTTTTTTAATATGATCTCTAACAGTTACTAAGGTGAAAAAGAACAATGTCATCATAATTGCTCTTGGTAATAGCTAACAATGATTCAGCACTTCCTAAATTCCAGGCACTATTCTAAACATTCTGTGTCTATCTGCCAATCACCTCATTCGATTCACATAACAAGCCATGAGGTAGGTAGTGCCTCATTATTACCATACCCATTTTATATGTGAGAAGAAACAGGATTAAAAAGAGGCTAAATACCCTGACCCCGATCGCCTGGCTGAGTGCTGGGCCCATGACGGCAACTCAGGCATTCGAATTGCAGGGTGTACGTTAACTACTTACAGCTGTGACGACGCATTTCCATTTTCTGTTCTGGCTCTGGACATATATTATAGAAAGCCTGTCATGTCATACTTGCCATTATAGTAAATGTGACTGTTACTGCCATCACCTAAACCTTGAACGTGAGAGTGTAAGCAATGGTTTGATTACTGTTTGTCAAGTTTTTAAAGCCTTTAAAAAATAGACACTCTAGTCTTTATCGAATGGATAATATAGTTACGAACATACTTTGCTTGGAGGACTTCATGTGTGGAAAGTTGAAGCATTTCTTTTTGTGTTTTAGTCTCAAAATACATCATCATGCCCTCCAGAAATAGGAAACTTGAATATATAAAGTCAACCTATATCTCTACCACCAGATGCATCTTTCCCTCTGTTCCAGAAAGCCAGACTTTGCAAGGACAGAAAAAGAAAAATTAGCAAGGAACAAGATGCAGCTTTACCATGGGAAGAGGTGATGATTTCTAGTCAGCAGAGCCTCAAAATGTCTTATGTTGCAAAGTGGCAAATATGCAAGATCAAGATAAATACGTAGGCAGGTTTCTGAAGTCACTGCACTTGTGAACTGGCGGCAGTCTTAAAGAGGACAGTGACGTCACCGTTACAGCAGAATTGGGAGTCCCAGTCCTCACTCTACCACAGAAACATGGCTTTCACAATGATACTCAGAAACACCTTTCTGAGCGCTCCAGAATCCAGTTAAGAAGTGGCAGTACCCCCAGGGGGGCACAACGCTGAAAACAGCTACACTGCAATGGGTAACAAGAGACATTTCACTTTCCCAAGTCAGTCCCTCTTCCAAGCTATCACAGCTCAATGTCTGGTAAGAACACCTGGCTTCTGCCTTTTTCTTTGGGGGTGGGGGGGGGTGGGGGGGGAGAGGGAGGGAGGAAGGGAGGGAAGGAGGGAGGGAGGGAGGGAGGGAGGGAGGGAGGGAGGGAGAGAGAGAAGTGAAGGATTAATCCAGCATTCTATTTTTTTTTTTTAATGTTTATTTTTGAGGGAGAGAGAGACTGAACACGAGCAGGAGAGGAGGAGAGAGAGGGAGGCACAGAATCTGAAGCAGGCTCCAGGTTCCGAGCTGTCAGCACAGAGCCCGACACGGGGCTCGAACCCACAAACCACGAGATCATGACCTGAGCTGAAATCGGATGCTTAAACAACTGAGCCACCCAGGCGCCCCATAATCCAGCATTCTAACTCTTTGGAAGGTTGCCTGAAGGACTAATTTCTGTGATGCCTCATTTGGAGAACTGACAGAGTGAGCATAGTATGGCTTCCCAAATGCTGCAAAGAGCAAAGAAATGTGAGTGGTGTGACTGGGAGAAGGTTCATAACTTCAGGCTTCTCTCCCTCGCGAGGAAGGGAGAAGAGGCGAATGTGCTTCTGCACCAACTTTTCATAGGGCTGCTCAAGGCAATGGTATCTGTCTCACTTGATGTGGGCACTGCTGGGGAGCTGGTGGGCTCTGGATACCTGGCGGCTAGTGAGTACAAGAAAGAGGCAGGCGGCTTGCTGCTGTCACATCAGAGAACAGCCGTGGCACCAACAGGTACCAGAGGGAGCAAGAGACTATGAGCTCCAGAAAGACCCGCAACACTCAGCCCAGGAAAGTCACGTTCTCCCCAAAAAAAGGTTTCCGAGGCCCCCAGAATCTCTAGCTGGGTTCATGTGCGAGGGTCACCTCCTATACAAAACCAGATCATAAAAACTGTGAGAGGTGGCTGTTTTCTCATGTGTACAGATCCCAACACAACATTATAGGACATATAAAGAAGCTGGGGAAAAAGACCCAAACAAAAAAACAAAATAGGTCTCAAAAATATCCAAATAATTCAAAACAACCATCATAAAGATGCTCTACAAGCCCAAGAAAATAAGACACGAACAAAATGAGAATACCAACAAAGAGATGAAAAATACAAAAAATAACCAAACAGGTATTTTGGAGCTGAAGAATACAGTAAGACCTGAAAACTTCACAAGAGGAGTGCAATATCACACAATCAAGCAGAAGAAAAAAACATCAAAATACAGGTCTTTTGAAATTATCCAATCACAGGGAAAAAAAGCATGAAGAAAGTCTAAGAGACTTACAGGAGAAGAGAAAGGGGCATTGTTTCATTTAAGGAAACAATGGCTAAACACTTCCCAGATAGGAAGTTTTGGGAAGAAGCAGCCTACTGGACACCAACTAGGATGAACCCAAGAGAGCACGCTGAAACACATTACAAACTGTCCAAAGTCAAAGACACAGCGTTTAAAAGCGACTCATCATGTACAAGGAAGCTCACATAAGACTATCAGTGGATTTCGAAGTCGAAACCTTGCAGGCAAGAAAGGAGTGAGGTGATACACTCAAAGTGCTTAAAGGAAAAAAAATTCTGCCAACCAAGAATACAATATCTCAGAACTGTCCTTTAGAAAAATGAGGAAGAAATAGGCATCCCTACAAAAGCTGAGGGAGGTCATCCACAGGAGACTTGCCTTACAAGAAATGCTAGAAGGAATCCTTCACGTTGAAATGAAAAGACTGTAAATAGCAACATGAAAGTATGTGAAAGTATAAAGCTCCCTGGTAAAGGTAAATATATAAACATAGAACACCATAATACTGTAATGGTGGTAGATAAATCACTTTTAATTCTGGTGTAGAAGTTAAAAGGCAAAAGATAAAAAATAATATAACTAAAAGATGTTAATAGATATACAATATGAAAAGATGTATTTATGACATCAATGACATACAGTGTGGGAGTTGTTATCAGCTTAAAAGAGATTGTTATAACTATAAGCTGTTTTATGTAAGCCCCATGCTAACCACAAAGACAATACTTTCAGAAGACACACTGAAGAAAATAAAAAAGGAATCAAAGCATGTCACTACATAAAACAAAAACACAAAACAATAAAACACAAAGGATGGCAGCAAGAGAAGAAGAGAAACACAAAGCTACAAGCAATGACAGAAAGCAATGACAAAATGGCAATAATAAGTCCTTCTCTATCAATAATCACTTTAAACATAAATGGATTGGAGCACCTGGGTGGCTCAGTCAGTTGAACAGCTGACTCTTGATTTCGGCTCAAGTAATGATCCCAGGATCATGGGATCGAGCCCCACATCACGCTAAGCATAGAGCCTGATTATGATTTTCTCTTTCTCTCTCCCTCTATCCCTCCATCGCGTGCTCTCTCTCTAAAATAAAAATTAAAAAATCTAAATGGATTAAACTCTCCCACTGGAAAGATTGGAGTGGCTGATGAATATAAAAGATCCAGATACTCCATACAAATGGTAAGCAAAAGACAGCAGAGACGGCCATACTTCTATCAGACAAAATAGACTTTTATGTCACAAAATAACAAAAGAGGCAAAGAAAGACATTATATAATTAAAAAGGGTCAACTTACCAGGAAGAGATAACAATTGTAAACATATGTGCACCCAACATCAGATCAAATATAGAAAATGAACAATGAGAGAAATGAAGAGAAAAACAGTTACACAATAATAGTAGATTTCAATATCCCATTTTTAAGAAAACAGAACATCCAGACAGAAAATCGATAAGGAACAGAGGATTTGAACACTGTAAACCAAAAGAATGTAATAGACATATACAGAGCATTTTACCCAAGAGGAGTAGAATGAATACATGTTCTCCACAAACACATGTGGAACATTCTCCTGGAATCATCATGTTAGGTCAACAAGTCACTACAAATTTAAGAATACTGAAATCACACTACATACATTTTCTGACCACAACAGAATGAAACTAGAGATTAACGGCAGAAGGAAAACTAGAAAGTTTGAGTACTGTCATGCTAGAGGGCCAGGTATCCCACAGAACAATGGAAGCTTCATGTTTGGAACCCCTCAGACCTTGCACTATGGGTCTCTCCCTTTGGTGGATTCGCATTTGTATCCTTTTGCTGTAACAAAACTCTCATCATAGTGTAGTGCTTTCCTAAGTTCTGTGAGTCATCCTAGCAAATTACAGAATTTGAGGGTGGTCGTGGGAACCCTGGGATTTGTAGTTTTCCATGTAGTTAGAAGTGAGGGGAGGCCTTGGAGACCCCTAAACTTGCAGCTGGTACCTAAAGTGAGGCTACGCTTTTTTTTTTTTTTAATGTTTGTTTGCTTAGAGAGCTTGAGCAGAGGAGGGGCAGAGAAAGAGGGAGAGAGAGAGAGAATACTAAGCAGACTCCACACTGTCAGTGCAGAGCCCAATGTGGGGCTCGATCTCACAAAGTGTGAGATCATGACCTGAGCTGAAATCAGGAGTCGGACGCTTAACTGACTGAGCCACCCGGGCTCCCCTGGAGGACTATGCTTTTAACCTTGTGTCTGGCCAACTTGTTGCAAGTATACATTTTTTTAGTTATTAAACATTTTAAACCAAGAATTCAATTAAAATGTCTTGAAATTAATTAAAGATAGTAATACAGAAAAGATCCTCAACGCAGTGAGAAAAAAGAAATCCTAGGAAGAAAAAACCCTCCTAATTTGAATAAATCACAAAGTAATTCCTAAAAGCATCTTACCAAAACAGCACGTAATAAATAAGACCAGCACAGCATAAAAAGTTTACAAAAGTTGCTCTGAAAATGGAATGAACCAGGAAAGTAAATAGTCAATATGCCTGAAACACAGAATTATTTTCATAGTTCAATAAGAAATAGAACGTAAGTTTAAAATCACTGAATTTTTAAATTACAAGACAAGTAGGGAGGACATTATATCCTAAAAAAACTACTGTAGGTGTTCTTTCACATAACAAGTTTTGTAAGAAACTATATAAGAAAGAAAACTACAGGGCAAATGGGTGGCTTGGTCGGTTAAGCGTCCGACTCTTGATTTCAGCTCAGGTCACGATCTCACAGTTCGTGGGTTCGAGCACAAAGCCACTAGAAATGCATCCACTGCATAGACGAAAGTAGTAGAAAGTCCTAGGCAAAATATTCTGAGAAAGAACAGGGCCACAAAGAGGAGCAATTTCGATGGCAACAAGAAAGCTAATCTATTATCCCTATTATTCTGCACTTTGGCTAACTTTGATTGCGTTTAAGTGACACTCTTTTTATTATACAACCTCAAACTTTTTTCTTCACAGTGAATGCTTGGACAAAAATCCAAAACTTCAGTTGCGTCGCTAAGAAATATATGAAAAATACCCAGCTTTATGATAAACAGAAGAAATAAAATAAAGTTTTTGTTTTGGCCTAGCAGCTGCAGATGGAATAAAAACAGCCAGGTCTGCAGCGACATGAGTACCTCACACACTGCTGGGAGGCCTGCAAGTGCTTCCAGAACATAGCCAGTCAGTCTGTGTGTCACTAACAGGAAGACTGGCCCAAGAAGAGAGAATGAGCTGTGTGTCGACAAAGAGGGTCATGGCACGGCTTGACACGTCAGGAGTAAGAGAAAGAAGGGATGCCTTGTCAAGTCATGGCAAAGAAGGATTTTTGAAATATATTTGAAATAGAAATACGTTCCTTACCATACAAATCCTAAAATAGCTTTTATCCTGTCTCAAAACAAAACTGGTAACTTGAACAGTCCTTTATTATAGAAATTGGAAATCTTCCAACAAAGAAAATTCTAGGATGGTTAACTGGTGAACTCTACCAAACACTTAAGGAAGAAATAATACCAATTCTACACAAACAGTTCTGGACACAAAAGAGGAAGAAACACTTCCCCATCTCACTTTGTGAGGTTAGCCAAAACCAAAACCAAGGACATCGTAAGCAAAAAAGACAAATATCTCTCTCATGAAGAGACATAAAAATCCGCTATATTAAAAAATATATATATATTAAAAATCAAATTTAGTGCTAAAGTATATATAAAGAATAGCACATGACTCAGTGGAGTTTCTCTGGGGAATGTAAAGCTGGTTCAATGTTCAAAAATCTATCACTGTAATTCCCCATATCAACAGAAAAAAAAAACTGATTACCTTAATAGATGTATAAAAATAACTAGACCAAATGAAACACTCATTTATGGATAAAATTCTCAGCAAACCACAACCAGAAAGGAACTTTCTTTCAACGTTTTTTTTTTTTTTTTTTTTTATTTATTTTTGGGACAGAGAGAGACAGAGCATGAACGGGGGAGGGGCAGAGAGAGAGGGAGACACAGAATCTGAAACAGGCTCCAGGCTCCGAGCCATCAGCCCAGAGCCTGACGCGGGGCTCGAACTCACGGACCGCGAGATCGTGACCTGGCTGAAGTCGGACGCTTAACCGACTGCGCCACCCAGGCGCCCCGGAACTTTCTTAACCTGATAAAAGGTATCTACAAAAAACCTGGTGCACCCGGCTGGCTCGGTCAGGAGAGCATGCAACTCTGGATCTCGAGGTTTTAAGTGGGAGCCCACGATGGGTGTAGCGATTACTTAAAAATAAAATCTTAGGGGTACCCGAGTGGCTCAGTCAGTTGAGCACCCAACTCTTGATTTTGGCTCAGGTCATGATCTCACACTTCGTGAGATCCAAGCCCCATGTCAGGCTCTGCTCTGTTAGCACAGAGCCTGCTTGGGATCCTCTCCCTCCCTCCCTCACTCTCTGCCCCTCCCCTGCACACATTCTCTCTCCCTCTCTCTCAAAATTAATAAATGTAAAAAACATAATTTATATAAAAAAACAAGTCTTAAAAAGCCCTCAAACCTACAGCTACCATTCATACTTAATGTGAAACACTGAAGGCTTTTTTTCAACACTGCTATTCAGAATCATACTTCCTAGCCAGTGTGATGAGGCAAAAAAAAAAAAAAAAAAAAAAAAGAAATGACAAAATACTGATGAAAGAGATCGTTTAAAAAACTAAATTGGGGCACCTGGGTGGCTGAGGTGGCTCAGTTGGTTAGGCATTTGACTTTGGCTCAGGTCATGGTATCATGGTTTCGTGAGTTCGAGCTCCGCATCCGGCTCTGTGCCGACTGGCAGCTCAGAACCTGCAGCTTGCTTCAGAGTCTGTATCTTCCTCTCTCTGCCCTCCCCCACTTGTGCTCTGTCTCTGTCTCTCAAAAATAAATAAACATTAAAAAAAGTTAAACAATAAAATCAAAATGTTGTCTTAAAAAAAAGAAACTAAATTAAGAAATATACCATAACCAGGGGTGCCTGGGTGGCTTAGTTGGTTGAACCAACTCTTGATTTCGCCTTGGGTCATAATCTCATGGTCTGTGAGACTGAGCCCTGCATCACACTCTGCGATGACAGTGCCAAGCCTGCTTAGGATTTTCTCTCTCCCTCTCTCTCCACCTCTCCTCTACTCAAGCTCACTCTCAAAAAAAAAAAAAAAGGAAAGAAAGAAATATACCATATCCATAGATTGGAACAATCAGAATATTAAAATACCAATTACTCCCAAACTGATTTATACATTCAAGGCAATCTCAATCAAAATCCCAGGAAAAAAATTTTTCTTAGAAATGGACAAGCTGAATCTAAAGTTAAATAGAAAGACACAGGAACCAGAATAACCAAAATAAAGAAAGAATAAAGTTGGAAAAAATCACATTACTTGATTTGATGACTTACTATAAAGCTACAGTAATCAAGATTTTAGTTCTGGGAAAGGAGAACACATAAATCAATGAAACAGTCCAGAAAAAGTTCCCCACACTGTCAACTGATTTTTGACAAAGGTGAAAGGCAGTTCAATGGATAGAGGACAGTCTTTTCAACAAATAGTGCAGGGACTACTGGACCAGATGCAAAACGAACACAGTTCAACTCATATTTCACACATTATACTAAAAGTAACTCAAAATAGCTCAGAGATCTAAATGTAAAATTTAAAAATATAAAGTGTCTAGAAGAAAACATAGGAGACCTTATGACCTTGCATTTGGGCAAAGATTTCTTGGATACAACACCAAAAGTACTAGATGAACTGGTGAATTGTATTTCATCAAAATTAACAACTTCTCCACAAAAGACATTGCTAAAAGCCTCAGACTGCTAAAAAATATTTTCAAGACATATACTTAACAAAACCTTATATTCATCAAATTTCAGTAATAAAAAAAATCTTTTTAAACAGACAAGTGTCTTGAAAAGACACTTCACCAATGGAGATACATAAATGGCCAATAAGTGAACACATGAAAAGATGCTATCTTTTAGCTATCAAAGAAAAGAAAATTAAAACCACAGTGAGGTACAACTACATGATATAGACTAGCTGAACTTAACAGCCAAAAGTGGGGACGCCTGGAGCTCAGTTGGTTAAGCATCAAACTCTTAATTTTGGTTCAAGTCATGATCTCATCGTTCAAGATCACGACCGTGATCATCGGGCTCTGTGCGGACAGGGCAGAGCCTGTTTGGGATTCTTTCTCTCTGTCCCCTGCTCTCTGGCTCTCAAAATAAATAAACAAACTTAAAAAAAAAAAAAAAAAAAAGCACAAATGGAGAACCTGGGTGGCTCGGTCTTAAGCATCCAAGTCATGATTTTGGCTTATGTCATGATCTCATGTTTGTGAGATTGAGCTCAAAATGGGGCTCTGCACTGGGCATGAAGCTTGCATAAGATCTTTCTCTCCATCTCCCCTGCCCCTCTCTCCTGCTCACTTGTGTGTTTGCTCTCCTTCTCTCTCAAAAAAAAAAAAAAAAAAAAAAAAGAAAAGAAAAGAAAAAAAGAAAAAGAAAAGAACCAATACAACTGACAATACCAAATACCAACAAGGATGAAGAACAACTGAAAATCTCATATGTGCTAGAGGGAATGTAAAATGGTTACAGCCACTCTGGAACACAGTTTGACAGTTCATTAGACAGATAAGTAAACACAGTATGACCCAGCAATTGCCATCGAAGATATTCATTTACTTAAGAGAAATGGAAGCTTGTGTTCACAGAGAAACCTGTAGACAAATGTTTAATTTTTTTTTTTTTTTTTTTTTTTTCAACGCTTTTTATTTATTTTTTTTGGGACAGAGAGAGACAGAGCATGAACGGGGGAGGGGCAGAGAGAGAGGGAGACACAGAATCGGAAACAGGCTCCAGGCTCCGAGCCATCAGCCCAGGGCCTGACGCGGGGCTCGAACTCACAGGCCGTGAGATCGTGACCTGGCTGAAGTCGGACGCTTAACCGACCGCGCCACCCAGGCGCCCCTGTTTAAAGAGGCTTTCTTACGGCCCCAAATTGGAAACAACTCATGTCTTTCAACTAGTAAATAAACTGATATATCCACACGATAAAATAATATTAATAAAGGACTAAACTGCACATACTACATACATATATAATAGAGAGAGAGAACTCCATATTATTAATATATCACTCCATTTGTAGGACATTCTGAAATGGCAAAATTATACAAACAGAAAACAAATCAGTAGTTGACAGAGAGAGGCGGGGTTAACACAAGAGATAACACAAGGGAATATTACGAAGTGATGAGATTGTTTTGTACCTGATTGTGGCAGCGGATACATGACTCAACACATTTGTCAAAACTCAGAACTGTACTACAAAAAGACTTTTCTTTTTCATGTTTATTTTTGAGAGTGAGAGACAGAGACAAGTGCAAGCCGGGGGGGGGGGGGGGTTGGGGGGGGGCGGCACACAGAGAGAGAGGCAGACACAGAATCCGAAGCAGGCTCCAGGCTGTCAACACAGAGCCGGATGTGGGGCTCGAACCCACAAACTGTGAGATCATGACCTGAGCTGAAGTCAGATGCTCAACTGACTGAGCCACCCAGGCACCCCGACTTTTTTTTTTTAATTATAAGCTCTACACCCAATGTGGGGGCTGCACTCACAACCTGAGAAGGTCAAGAGGTACATGCTCTACTGACTGAGCCAGCCAGGCACCCCAAGACTGATTTTTACTTCCATAAAAATTTAAAAAGTGAAAAAACGGCCCATATACATATAAGAACGTTACTTGATCCAGACTGCTTTATGAAACCTTCAAGGAAGAGATAATCTATCATGTAAAATTAAAAAATGAAACAAAACAAAAAAACAGAAAACAGGGAGGAAAGATCACCCAATTATTTCATGAGGCTTTTATAATCTTGACACACAAATTGCCAATTTCATTCATGAATATAGATTAAATTAAAAAAAATAAAAATAGCACCAAATTCAAACCAGTACTGTGAAACAGAAAGCAATACCATCAGGTAGGATTTATCCCAGGAATGCAGAGTTAATTTAACATTAGAACACCTATTCACAGGGGCGCCTGGGTGGCGCAGTCGGTTAAGCGTCCGACTTCAGCCAGGTCACGATCTCGCGGTCCGTGAGTTCGAGCCCCGCGTCAGGCTCTGGGCTGATGGCTCGGAGCCTGGAGCCTGTTTCCGATTCTGTGTGTCTCCCTCTCTCTCTGCCCCTTTCCCGTTCATGCTCTGTCTCTCTCTGTCCCAAAAATAAATAAAAAAAAAACTTTGAAAAAAAAAAATTTAAAAAAAAATAAAAAAGAAAAAAAAAAAAAAAAAAAAGAACACCTATTCACAGGGCACCTGGGTGGCTCAGCGTCCGTCTGATTTCAGCTCAAGTCATGATCTCATGGTTTGTGAGTTGGAGCCCCCCACTGGGCTCTCTGCTACCAGCAAAGAGGCCACTTGGGATCCTCGGTCCCCCTCTCTCTCTGCCCCACCCCCGTGTGTGTGCACGTGCATTCTTTCTCTCAAAAATAAACAAACATTAAAAAAAAAAAAAAAGAACATCTCCTGGTGCACATCACTGCAGTAAGAGTTTGAGAGTGGGCAGAGAGATGCAGAGAAGATACGTCACAAAGTTCTACAGCCATTACTGATTTTAAAAAATCAAGATAAATTAGAAATAGAAACTTTTATTTCAGAAATGTTTCTTGAATTGTATTTTAAGGTGTTATGTTCCCACGGTTCTGATTTCCTTTCACAGGGCCTCTAATTACATTTGCTGGATCTCTTTTTGCTTATCTCTTTTCTTTCATTTTCTCTTGAATCCCTTTTTGATTTTTGTTTCAATTTGCTCATTTTTCATTACTATCCCTGCTTCCCATGCTATCAAGCTCCTTTGTGCTTCTTGTAATTTGGTCTTGATTTCTGAAACAGTGCCTTTTTCTTCTATCTCTCTGCTAAGTTCTGGCAGCTAGCATTTCATAGATTCCTGCTCTCTGTGCATCACCTCCTGCTATTCAGCCATCTCTTCCCTGAGTTCTTGTATTTAATCTTTGTAATCTTCCTTCATAACTGTGATTAATTTTTTTTTTTTTTAATTAAGGTTGAAACGCTGAATGCAGTTTTCTCTTCGTTTCTGGCAATTATTTTTGCTGGGGTCTCATTACCTGTAGAAAAGATTTGCCGATCTTTTTCATTTCTTTCCCTTATCCTATCTTTGTACAGATACCGTGGACATTCACTTCATGTTGCTCGTATTAATGCATCGGGTTCCTGTAATAGGAGGGATGAAGGGGGTGGGTGGGAAACCCGGGTAACTCTCAGGTTTACAGCTCTGTGGCCTGTCGTCCCCCCATTGCTGCCTCATAATGTGGCTCCTCTATTAGTCCTGTCTCCTCTGACACTCAAGACCTAATGTGTTTCGAAACAGCTTCTACTGCCAGACTTCAGCTTCTGTGGTTTCTTCAAAGGCTGCTTCACAGACCACTGACCATGGTCACCACTTGCTTAAGATCAAGCATTTTAAACTTGCTCAGGCATTTTCCACATCTTTTCTCTCTGCTTCCTCAATCAGAGCACTGAGGCACTGTTCAGTCCTAGCCCTATTTACAGTCTCCAGGGTGGGGCCTTCTCCTTTCGGGATTGAATATTTGGAGATTTCTACGATTGGCACCTCCACGCTAATCATTTTTTTTTTTCCCCTCAGCAAACTGTCATGATTTCCTCAGTGGACTTCCTGCCTATCTGCGGCTTCGGAAGTCTTTAGACCTAATTTGGAATTGAGTTTTCTGTATCTTAGTTTTGTTGAAAAAGCACTCACGGGTCCTCCTACCTCTATTCTCCTTATTACTCCAAAAAGTTTCTGCGAGTGGAAAAGATTCAAAACTAAGGTGCCACCACATAGGCACTGGTCGCAGAAGCTCTCATGGTCTCTTTTGAGCCCTCTCACCAAGGCTTCTCCACAACGTCCCTGGAACCGTTCATGTCAGGTCACCAACAGACATCCACACTGCAAACCCAAAAGTCAATTCTCAGTCTTTTTCTTACCTGGTGGATCAGTGCCGTCTGACATGACTGAGCCCACACTACCTCCTCTTTGAAACACTTCCTTCACTTGACTTCTAGGACACCGCATCCACTGGTTCCTCCTCCTCAGAGTCCTTTGATGGCTTTCTTCCCTCCCCAGCCGCTAAATGTTACAATCCTTCAATGTTCTCTGTCTACACTCACTC
This sequence comes from Neofelis nebulosa, assembly GCF_028018385.1. Taxonomy (NCBI): domain Eukaryota; kingdom Metazoa; phylum Chordata; class Mammalia; order Carnivora; family Felidae; genus Neofelis; species Neofelis nebulosa. The sequence continues at coordinate 59,151,664 of NC_080797.1, read as the reverse complement.
CTTGGTTGATCTCACCCAGTCTCATGGCTTTAAATTAAATACTCATCTACAATCTAAAAACTCTCAAGTTAATATCTCCAGCCTGGCTCTCTCCACTGAATTCCAGATTTCTGTATCCAGCTGTCTATCCACATCTTTACTTGTATGTGCAGTAAGGAACTCAAACTTACTAATTTGTGAAAGAACAAACTGATATTCACTCAGAAACACACTCTAATTGCCTCTTACATACCTCAGTAAATGACAATTCTATGTCAACAGTTACTCAGACCAAAAGCCCTGAGGTCACACTGGACTCCCTTCTTTCTCACGTCCCACAAGCAACACATCCTGCCAGTCCTTCCTTCAAAATATATCCAGATTCTGACCATTTATTGTTACCTCCACTGTTCCATCCTAGTCCAAGCCACCATTCACTCTCACCAAGATTACTGTTACAGTCTCCTGACTGGTCTCCCTGCCTGTACCCATACCCTTCACAGACTATTTTCCCCACAGCAGCCACAATGGCCTGTAAAACATGTATCAGGTGATGTCATTCGTTCGCTCAACACCCTCCAACGACCTTTCACCTCACTAAGTCGGAATAGAGGCCTACGGGGCTAGACTGTCAAGATTTGAATCTCGGCCCCACTATAAACAACTGGCACAACCTCAGGCAAGTCACTTAATCTTTTTACATCTCAGTTTCCATATCTATAAAATGTGTCTACCTGATGAGGATGTAATGAGGATTTATAGATATTAACTCATTAAGTCCTTAAGAACTAGGAGCGCCCGGGTGGCTCAGTTGTTTAAGCGTCCAACTTCGGCTTGGGTCATGATCTCACAGTCTGTGAGTTCAAGCCCCATGTCCAGCTCTGTGCCGGCAACTCAGAGCCTGGAGCCTGCTTCAGATTCTGTGTCTCCTCTTTTTGCCCCTCCTCCGCTCATGCCTCTGTCTCTCCCTCTCTCTCAAAAGTAAATAAACATTTAAAAACTTAAAAAAAAAAAGAACACACAGCAAAGCTCAACAAATGTTAGCTGACCATTATTATTTTGTACCATCTAGCTCAACTTGTGAATTCATGAAAAGTAAAAAGGAGAGCATGTCTCCCTCCCCAAGAGAATGAAAACGTAAACTTCACTTGGTGAGGCCTTTGTTGGGGGGGGGGGGGGGGTGGGGAGATCTCCGTATGCAGTGTCAAATATCCTCCTTGTAAATGGCCACAGGCGACCTTCAAAAGGGTATTTCTTTGAGGAATTAAAAAAGAAATATATGCAGCCTGTTCAAAAGTATAGCCTACTTTTCTGGGATCCTCTGACTATAGTGCCTATCTCTATTAACCCGATCCAGACTCATGACTTGCTATTTGTACTTTTTCTACTCTGTATCTTTGATTCTTGCTCTGTTTCCCCACCTGAACTGTCCACCTCTACCTGCACTAAGCCTCATCAACCCCTCATCTAGAAGTAACTTTTCCTCCCTCTGTATTGCAGAGTAGCTTGGATCTTCCTTATACTAATTAATAAACTGCTTACTCTACGATTAATCAAAGATTCTGGGGTTTTTTTTCTTCCTAAACTTCACACTCACGACAATACCAAGTACTTTATGTAAATACCATCTGAATGGAGTAAAGGCTGAAGGAAATGATTAGCCTCATTCAAAGACTAGAGTTGATAAGGAGAACTGTCCTTACATTAAAAAAAAAAAGTCATTTTAGGGGCACCTGGGTGGCTCAGTCGGTTAAGCTTTCCGACTTTGGCTCAGGTCATGATCTCATGGCTCGTGAGTTTGAGCCCCACATCGGGCTCTGTGCTGAAAGCTCAGAGCCTGGAGACCACTTCAGATTCTGTCTCCCTCTCTCTCTGCCCCTCCCCTGCTCACACTCTGTCTCTCTCTCCTTCAAAAACAAATATTAAAAAAAAATTTTTTTTAAGTCATTTTAGGGGGGGCCTGGCTGGCTCAGTTGGAAGAGCACGTGACTCTTGATTTCAGGTTATGAGTTCAAGCCCTACATTGGATGTACAGATTAAATATTTTTAAAATAATAAATAATAAAGTAGTTTAACAAAGAAAGAGTATGGACAGGAAAAAGGTCCAAGAAATACTCCTTAGATTATTTGGAAGAGTTGCTATATGTGAACACTTCAGAGTAGATACACCTTCTGGATTTCATGTAACCCTCCACCTACAGACAAACTAAAAACTAGGGTATAGAATCCTAAAAGAGATCTATTTAGGAAAGGAGCTATCTTATCTCATTCAAATGTACATAATCAAGAGTTTGTGGGGAAAACTCTCTGTCTGGCATTCTCCACATCTGTCATAAAAGCCAAATTCCAACCTGAAAGGTCTACATATCATATCTCTAGAGGGGACCACTTTGGCAAAATACAAAACCCAGCAAAGCTGTATTCTCCCTAGGACAGAGCATTCTGTCTCTATAAAAGGAGGAACCGACAAGATTTCAAAGACTAATAAAAAACAAATTACCTTCTTTAAAAAAAAAAAAAAAAAGTTTATTCATTTATACAATCTCTATATTCAAGGAGGGCTCAAACTCATGACTGAGATCAAGAGTTGCACACTCTTCCTACTGAGCCAGCTAGGCGCCCCAAAACAAATTAACTTCTTAATTCAACTATGACCTGTTGGGCTAACAATTAGTACTGAAAATACACCTGGTAATGACAGAGACCAGCCTTATACAGAAAAGAAAGATCCCCTCAAGCTTAAATTTATTCAGAAAAGGTAATGCTAATGCTTAACCAAAGGCAAGCATTAAACCAAATTCACATATCCCAAGCGACCCCTTTCTTACAGCTATCAACCATGCCATTTCTAAGATAAAGCCTCCAAATTTTTTGACACTTCTCCCATCAAGAAGTGGGGTCTATTCCCTTCCTGGGATCTAGACTCTGTGAATGTACAATAGAACGTGGTAAAGTTAACACTATGCCAATTTCTAGGCCCAGGCCTTAAAAAGTGACAGCCTCTGCAGCTTCTACTTCCTATCTCCTGAGATGCTCATTCTTAGAACCCAGCGACCATGCTGTGAGGAAGCCCAAGCAGCCCATGGACAGGCCTACACAGACAGGCACACAGAACCAGGGTTAATTTGCCAGTCATGTGAGTGAGCCATCTGGAAAGTAGATCCACCATCCCTAATCAAACTACTGCAGCTACCGACAAGCAAGCAGAGATGAGCTGTCCTTGACACTCTGCAAATTGCAGTTTCCTGAGCAAAATAAATGACTATTGCTGTTTTAAGCTTCTAAGTTTTGGGGTGATTTGTTACACAGCAATTGATAATGCTAACTGTAACATTAACTTTGTATGTTCTTTAAAAGAGAAAGTGTATAACAATAAATAGCCAGCCTACTGCCCCTTGATTTACCACCACATGTGACTTGTGGGAGGCAGATAGCACAGTGGGTAAAAGCACAGACTTTTAGGGCTAGACTGGCAGGATCTAAATAGTGACAAGTCATGTACTCCCTGTGCTTTGGTCTCTTCATCTATAAAAGATGACAGTAACCTCCTAGGCTATTAGGATTAAGGAAGGCTGTTTGAAAAGAAGCTGTTTTAAAGAAAGGAAGTGGTAGAGAAAAGAAAGTAAAAATATGGTTAAAAAAACAGGAAGATCAGGAAATCTTAGAAGCAAGGAGAGGGAGAGCAGGAATGTTCAGGCAGGAAATCAAGGAGAGGCCTAGCAGGAGGAGTTTGCTTTGCAGACCTGGCCACCAAATGAGACAGGGCTCTAGAGACTGACGGAGCCCGCCAGTAACAGGTTTCTTGGCTTCCGCAGCTCTACACATTCCGGCAACTTCATCAGGAATAGACTGGGGGGAGCAAAGGGCAGGGCCTACAGGACTATAACCTTCCCTCTAACTGCAAGGCCTTCCAACACCCTCAAAAAACTGAATAAAGTTTACCTTTAGTCAAGTTGGCCCATCTGTTCCCCCCTTATACAGAGGAGGTGCCCCCCATCTCTCACATCTTCTGACTTAGCTGCTGATGCCTGCAATTGCTTTTAACACGGAGAGAAGATATTTTCTTTCCACATTCAAAGGAAAAATGACAAAAATGCAAGGGTCTGGCTACAATAATACTGAGCTGAACTAAGTTTCGGTTAATCACTCTGCCAAGTGGGGCCCGGTCAGACATCTTTGGAAAAGGAGGAAGGAACAAATGGTTTACTGAGGCCTACTAAATGTCAGGTCATGGTCCACAGATAGTGAGTAGAGTGACACCAGTTTGGGTCATTTCCAACATCTTAAATATTTACTGAATGACATAAGAAACAAACCTAAGTACACCATCTATCAGACCTCCCCGTGTTCACAGAGGAAGCATTTAAAAGCAGGAGAGCATCAGGTCACCATCACTGGGGGGGAAATGGTCACAGAAGAGGGAAAAGGAAAAGAGCTAAGGATACTGACAGAGAAACTGTACATTTCAACACTAACTACAATCACATTTATTCTCCTGTGAAGAAGACAAAAACAAACAATACAGACTAGCTATGCCACCTACCAGTTATGTGACACTGGGTAAGTGACTTAACTTCTGTGTGCCTTGATATCCTCATCCCTAAAATGGGTAGCTATACCTATTTTATTGGGTTATTGTAAGAATCAAATGAATATAGGGGCACCTAGGTGGCTCAGTGAGGTAAGCGTCTGTCCTGGTTTCAGCTCAGGTCATGATCTCATGGTTCCATGAGTTCAAGCCCTGCATCTGGCTCTGCACTGACCGTGCAGTGCTTAGGATTCTCTCTCTCTCTGCCCCCCACCTCTCTCTCTCAAATAAATAAACTTAGAAAACAAAGAAATGAATATAAGTGCTTAAAATAGTACCTCGCATGTAATAAATGTCATTTAATTATCAACTGCAGTTATTATTACTACGAGTACTATTCTTACTGTCTGAGATATCAGACCTGAATCTATCAACTCAGGAAGCCCTATCATTACACAGGAGCATATTGTTCTCCAGAGATTCACTAATGGCAGTATTTCTATAAACAAAGGATATAAGATGAAAAAGAGTTTGTTAGCAAACAAAACTCATGAACTCCCCTTTAGGGAGTAACTAAGAGGACTTCAGGTAATAGACTCATTTCTCTCTCTCCCTCTCTCTCTGTTGGTATCTTTCTGGTTATTAAGTCATTGTTCAAAACCTAAGGTGTGAGAGGAGGTGTCAAAAATGAGCAGGGTGGCTCAGTCAGTTAAGCTTCTGACTGTGGCTCAGGTCACAATCTTGCGGTTTGTGGGTTCAAGCCTCACATTGGGCTCTGTGCTGACAGCTTAGAGCCTAGAGCCTGCTTCAGATTCTGTGTCTCCTCTGCCCCTCCCCCACTCACTCACTCTCTCTCTCTCTCTCAAAAATAAACATTAAAAATTTTTTTAAAATGAGACAAAGCATAAACCAGTATATTGTGAGAACTGCTGACAGTTAAGATGATTTGGCTGGGGGAGAACATGGCCATATTAGCTTACATAAAGCTTTCAGATACTCTCCAAGCTTCATATGACAAAGGACTGAGAACAACAGAAACTCTAAGCAACCATTCACCATAAAATCTGATGATCTGGACTTAAAACTTAGAGAAGAGTTGGCTACCCTGCTTTTCCAAATCAAAACTGGGCTTTGGTTTCTAGCAGGACCTATTCAGAAATAGGACTATAGAGAACGCATCTCAGATAACATGAAAACAAGGAAATTGTTCTAATACAGGAAGACATGGATGAAGAAACAGAAAAATGATTGGTGGCAGGAGAGTTTGCTTTCAGTTCTATTTTACAGAGAATTATACACATCACATACATTATGTATGTAATTCTCATTATGTTTACACCAGCAGGTTGTCTTTCACAGAGACTTGCTCATATTCATTCATAAAGGAAAAAAATTCTTGGCCTCTGATTTTTTAAGATTGACTTTTAAAAAAGTTTACCTACTTATTTTGAGAGAGAGAGAGAGAGAGAGAGAGTGCATGCATGCCTGTGCACAAGCAGGGGAGGGGCAGACAGAGGGAGAGAGAGAACCCCAAGCATGCTCTGTGCTGTCAGCATAGAACCCAGCACAGGGCTCGATCTCACGAACCCTGAGATCGCAATTTGAGCTGAAATCAAGAGTGGGATGCTCAACTGACCAAGACACCCAGGCGCCCCTAAGACAGACTTCTGAGAGGTAGTCTACTTACCTCTATCTCCCAAGAAAAGAGACAAACGTAAGTATGTGCTATGTATCAAGCATAAGCGAGACATCTTATATACATTATCTTAGTTCATCTTCGTAATAACCCTATGAACACATATGAGAAAACCAAAGCAGAGAGAAATGAGGAACTCTCCCCAGAGTAACTCTCCCTACAAATGACAAAGTAAATTCAGGTCTACTTTGAATCCAAAGCTCATGTATGTTCTATGCACTTCGCTCTGCTGCCTAAGGCATAACAGATACTGTAATATCTACTTGCCTGAATGTCAATGTCTGCCCACAGAAGTAAGTCGGAGCGCTGGAGTAGAGGACACCTGAGGATTCAGAATCATTCCGGAGGGCTATATTTCTTCGACTACTCAGGCTGTAGCCCTCAAAGCCAGCTGTCCACTCTTTTTAAAAAGCAAAAATATTGAAATTATTGAAACCCTGTGAGGAGTATCTTCAATACAGACACATTAAATAAAACTTGGAAGCAGAAGAGGCTGCTCTTAGGGGTCATGGGCAAGTTCCATAAAAGAAGAGAGGCAGTGACAGGGTATCCTGGTTAACCCTACAAACCACGAAACACATGCTAGTCTATTGTGGCATGGAAGATCAAGTGAGAGCTCTCTCCTACCTCATAAAATCAGGGTGAAGCATAACTGTTTGAGCTTATTCCAACCTGATTAAGAACTAGTTAACAAATAAGTCCAAATGTTTTAAGGTAGTAATACAGGAGAGACCAATTTCATTTTGTTTTGTCTTTTTAGGAGAGACCAATTTCAAATCCTAAGACCTCCATCCTGATACTCATTCATTTGAAAAATCAGTATTCTGATGCAATACTTAAGTCCTTGGATTTAGGGAACGCTAATAATCCTGCCTGGCACTATTTTTGGACTCTGGAGAGAAGAACTGATGAAAATTTCCAAAATTCACATGAAGTAATTTGAACAGGGCAGTTTCCGTGTTTTTCTTATCAATTCAGGTTTTACTGTCAGCAAATGTGGTTGTCAGTGTGCTGACGGAACAGGTACAAGTGGTCTGATACACAGTGAAGCTTCAGGAGTGAGAAGGCAACAGCATACCATGAGGCACCAATGTGGAGTGACCCATTTGGGGGACGCTCCAAGGACTCCACTCCTGTCGGCCATCTCCTCGAGCGCAGACTCTGAACTGATAATCAACGTTGGGGTCTATGTGCAATACTATGAACTCAGTTTCAGAGCCTACATACACGTCCTCAAAGTGATTTGAAGTGCATTTGCGGAATTGGAGCCTGTAATCTTGGGCTATAAAGTCGTCATCCACCTAAGGAGAAAGGCTTTATGTTAGGTAAAAATCAGGAAATAATGTCTCTCAGCATCATGGCTTAAGAACTCTTGGGCCAAGCACAGAAGCCCATGTACTGAATGTGGGCTATTCACAGGAAGGTCACAGAAAATATGCCATCATTATTTCCCTTCTTTCCTTTATTGAGCCATATTGTTTTACACTTCCCAGTCTGATTTGGAAAACTCTTCTTTTGAAGAATTGTATGTTTTCTATACAATAAAGCCAAAGGTAAAGTATTCAAAATTCAAAGATAAGAATCCCACAACTAGTTGCACCTAGGTGGTTCATTTGGTTGAGCGTCTCTTGATTTCGGCTCAGGTCATGATCCCAGAGTCATGGGATCGAGCCCCATGTCAGGCTCCATGCTAACTGTGGAGCCTGCTTGGGACTCTCTCCCGATCCCCAACCCTGCCTCTCCCTCACTAGTATACGCTCTCTTGCTCTCTCTAAAATAACAAAAATAAAATTAAATAAAGAAAGAACCCCACGACTACATCATTCATATAACCAAGAGAATTAATATCTAGAATATATAAAAGACTCCTAAAACTTAAAAACCACCCAATAAGGAAATGGACAAAAGACCAAAATAAACATTCTATAGAATTAAAATATAAGCAACCAAAAATATATAAAAATACTCAACCAAATTTGTAACATGGACAATGAAATCTAAAACCAAAATGAGGGAGGTGCCTGGGTGGCTCAGTTGGTTAAACACCCGACTTTGGCTCAGATCATGATCTCCTGGCTTGTGGTTTCGAGCCCCGCATCAGGTTCTGTGCTGACAGCTCAAAGGCTGAAGCCTGCTTCAGATTCTGTGTCTCACTCTCTCTCCTTCTACCCCTCCCCTGCCTTCTCTTTGTCTCTATCTCTCAGAAATAAACAAACATTAAAAAAAATTTATAGACCCAAAATGATGGGTGCCCGGTGCGGTGGTTCAGTCGGTTAAGCGTCCGACTGTTAATTTCGGCTCAGGTTGTGATGTCACAGTGTTGAGATGGTGCTGGACGTGGAGCCTGCTTAAGATTCTTTCTCTCTTTCTCCCTTTGCCCCTCCCACGCGTATGCACACACTCAGTCTTAAAAAAAAAAAAAAAAAAAGATATAGAAAAAAATAAATAATAAAGAAATAAATAAAACCAAAATGAGATACCATATCGGCAAAAATACGAAGTCTGACAAAGCCAAGTATTGGTCAGGATGCAGAGTAACAGGAACTCATACACTGCTGGTGGAAACACTGGTACAATCACATTAAAGAGAACTTAGTATTATCTAGCAGAGTATGGATCCTATACTCTAAGACCTCATAATTTTACTGGGTATACACTTAAGAAAAACATCTTACACATGTACACAAGATAACATGAATAATAATATGTTTATAGAAAAAAACTGGAAACTCTAGGTCCACTGACAGGCAAAAGAATAAAAATGGAATGACAGTCTTTGTTTTGAACGAACAAAAACCTCTCTGTTTTTTTTCTATTAATAAGGCTTCATTAGAAAACCCATTTAAGAAAATTATTTCCAGAATATAAGCCCCCACTCTGAATGATGTATTTATCGGTCAACAGCCAAGACACTTATGACCCATTTAGACATGGTTTCTTTTTTTTTTGTTTTGTTTATTTATTTATTTTGAGAGAGGGAGAGCACACGCACATGCACAAGCAGGGGAGGGGAACAGAGAAAGGGAGAGAATCCCAAGCAGGCTCCGTGCTATCAATGCCAAGCCCAATCCAGGGCTTGACCTCACAAACGGTGAAATCATGACTGAGCTGAAATCAAGAGTCAGATGCTTAACCAACTGAGACACCCAAGCACCCCAAGTTACCATACTTTAGATAGAAACCATGTCCAGGGGCGCCTGTAACTTAGTCAGTTAAGCGTCCAACTCTTGATTTCGGCTCAGATCATGATCTCAGTTCAAGCCCAGTTCCGTGCTAACAGTGCAGAGCCTTCCTGGGATTCTCTCTCTCCCTCTCTCTCCCTCTGACCCTCCCATGCTCTCTCACTCTCTCTCTCTCCCAAAAATAAAAACCTTTTTAAAAATTAAAAAAAAAAAAAAATATGGTAACTCATATACATAACATGATTTAACACACAAAATTCTCAGCAATGCTGAGAATGTGAAAAAACCACATTTTAAGAACTTTATTTCAGAAATATTAGTTCAGGGGCGCCTGGGTGGCGCAGTCGGTTAAGCGGCCGACTTCAGCCAGGTCACGATCTCGCGGTCCGTGAGTTTGAGCCCCGCGTCAGGCTCTGGGCTGATGGCTTGGAGCCTGGAGCCTGTTTCCGATTCTGTGTCTCCCTCTCTCTCTGCCCCTCCCCCGTTCATGCTATGTCTCTCTCTGTCCCAAAAATAAATAAAAAACGTTGAAAAAAAAAATTAAAAAAAAAAAAAAAAAAAAAAAAAAGAAATATTAGTTCAACGTGGAACAGAAAATATCAGACACCCAATCAATATTCAGTACGATCTTTTGACTTTCGTAACAAACAGAAACGGGAGAGATCTTCAACTCACTAAGGGTTAAGTTTGGGAAATATGTGATGGGAAATACTGTTGTGATACAGAGATTTTTAAAGGCATCTTCAAAACTATCTCAAACTGGAAGAGCTACCTCCATTCAAGTTCCCTGTGACTTTAATTGTAAAGCCAAAGAGACTTTTGTTTGTGAAGAGAAGAAAATCTTCGAAGGTAATTAATAAAAAACATCCTAAAGGCCCTCAAATCTCAAATCCACAATGCTGAAGCCACTTCTACAATTAATTACATACCTTACACCATCGAACAATGATGCCTCCAGGTTTCTCTATTAGTTCTTCTATCTGTACCGGTGGGCGAGATGCTACCGTTCCATGCTTGAAAATGTGGTCTTTCACTATGTTCAGAATCGAGTCATCCAACTGAGCAGATAAACAAGGCACATCAACCAGTAAAGGCACTTCTGGTAAGCTGAGGAAACAAAGCTTATGTGTTTATGAGGCTTTTAACTGGAAGTTAGAAATATGACGCGGAGTTTCAATCAGTCACATACTATAACGATGCTGAAGCCCCCAGGAAATAATGCCAATGGCAACAGAGGCTTTGCAAGATGTTACATAAAGATTCTCTTCCCAGGCAAATATAACCAACAAAATAGAAAATTGGTAGGATCACCACTGTCAAGTTTATACTGAAAGATCCAATGTACTCAGTTTCAATATGTGCAGAATATCTAAAATTTAACAATTCTCTTACACATTAGAATGGAAGAAAATCTATAATAAAACTATACCAAAAATTACAATCACAGGTATTTCATACTACTAATGCTGGTATTGGGCAGTGGACCTTGAAATCTATATTCTCTATCACACTTACTCAGAATCTTTAATAGGGAGGGGAAAAAAAAGCAGTTTATTTATTTATTTATTTATTTATTTATTTATTTATTTATTTTTTCAACGTTTTTAATTTATTTTTGGGACAGAGAGAGACAGAGCATGAACGGGGGAGGGGCAGAGAGAGAGGGAGACACAGAATCGGAAACAGGCTCCAGGCTCCGAGCCATCAGCCCAGAGCCCGACGCGGGGCTCGAACTCACGGACCGCGAGATCGTGACCTGGCTGAAGTCGGACGCTTAACCGACTGCGCCACCCAGGCGCCCCAAAAGCAGACAGTTTAAATGCTTAAAACCAAATCCTGAAGGCACTAACTACTTTACCTGTCCAACTGAATGTGTGACGCCTTTTGGGTAAAGTTCCACAGTTTTTCATTCTGTTCTCCTACACCACCCAGAATGGCGATCTCCCCTACAATCAGGAATAAGAGAACAAGTACAGTGAAAAATGGTCCTGTTACAAAGTAATCACTACAACCCGTGTCAAGGTGGGTCTCTGGTTTTCCTACACACAATTCTTAAGTGATTCCAGAGTCAAATTCCCAAAAAGCAAAAGTAGAAACTATTTTAGAAGTGACTCTAAGGTGAAGCTCATGAGGAAAAGGGGTACGATGGTAACATTTTGCCAGAAATGAAAAAATGTGCTCTAAACAAAGAAATACCGTTTATCAACGAAAAATTTTTTATACATTTTTTTAAACATTCATTTTTGAGAGACAGAGAGAGACAGAGTATGAGTGGGGGAGGGGCAGAGAGAGAGGGAGACAATCTGAAGCAGGCTCCAGGCTCTGAGCTGTCAGCACAGAGCCTGATGCGGGGCTCGAACTCACTGACCTCGATCGAGATCATGACCTGAGCCGAAGTCGGATGCTTCAACCTACTGAGCCACCCAGGCGCCCCTAGTTTGTCAACCAATTTTATGCAATGGACAAGGTGCAGGTACTTTCTGCCATCTCTCCTACAGAATCTTGACTTACAGAACTCCAATAGGAGCCAGTACAGGTATTACCCTGACAGAAGAATAGGGCACGGGGTCTTATAAAGTCAAATGATACAGCTATTTTCCTGAAAGAATATCACACATTAGAAATTATTCCACAGAGGGGCATCTGGGTGGCTCAGTCGGTTAAGCGTCTGACTTTGGCTCAGGTCATGATCTCGAGGTCAGTGAGTTTGAGCCCCGCATCAGGCTCTGTACTCTCAAGCGCAGAACCTGCTTCAGATCCTCTGTCTCCCTCTCTCTCTGCCACTCCCTCTTTCATACACACACTCTCTCTCTCAAAAATAAACAAACATTAAAAAAAAAATTATTCCACAGAAAAATAAAAAGGAGGAGCTATATAAAGACAACTTCTGTGTCATTCCAGGACCCCGAAGAAACAGTACCGGGACTCTTTCCATCTGAATGTGTCCTGGTGTGACTCAAGTTTTTGGGGACCATATAACATGACATTCTCCCTCACCAACAGGAAAACAGAGACATATTGAACAATGCCTGAAAGTCCTCAAAATTCCATCAATAAGGCTTTATCCCTTGAGAGGAAGAGATTGAAATTCAAAATATTTCTGAAATATAAAAAAATTTAAGCATCAGATGCTGTAACAAACAAGTTTGTGCCTCAAAGGATTTCTTTTCTAAAATAAAAACATTTCTCAGTCCTCAGGGTGATGGATGACCTGTGAACTACTTCTGGGTTTGTTTCCAAATGCAAAGCCTCCAGGGAAAGACGTTCTGTGGTCCCACTAAGAAGCATTTTCTCAAAGGCACTGCTAGGGTCAGTGTCAAATAAGCAGTTCTCACTGAAGAGAAGACAAAATGTAATTAGCATCTACAGATAATACCAATAGCACATTCTAAATGTTACCACAAAGGGATGAATTTCCAGTTGGAATGACAGACTTGTTAGCCACTCACCCTTTTTATCTCATGCCATTTCACAGCACTCAATGCAGAATGGGTGATATTCAGTCTCCTCTGGCTCCTTTTTCCTCAACTGTCCTTTAAATGCTGGCATCCCCCACCGTCTACCCTCTGCCACCCTCTCTTCTCAATATTGTACACTAACTCTTGATGATTTACTTACTCTCATGGATTCACACGCGATGTATACACCATCAATTGTCAGTCATACTGCCATACTGATCTCTCTCCTAAGCCACATGCCACATTCCCAACTACCTTCTGGGCATCTTGCCCCACACTGAATGCCCAACTACCCAGTGAAGCCCACCCTTCTCCTTTGTTTATGTCCATAAACAGCACAATTCACCTGGTAATCCAAAATCAGGCTGGTTTTGGTCATCCTAAGGCCTTCCCTTATCCTCCAATATCCAGACAATCACCAGTAATCAACACTCACTGACAAGTAAAATCATCAATTCTCTTTCTGAAAAATCTTAAAATCAGCTCCACATCATCTCTACCTGTCGTTGCCTTCATCATTTCCTGTCTGGATTAGTGCTACAACTTCCTAATTGGCCTCTTTTACCTCAGTCTTATGACCTCCAATACAGTCTCCAAACTGTAGGCAGTACCATTTTGTTGTTGTTGTTGTTGTTTTTTTTTAATTCAAATCTGATTGTGTAACTCTGCTGCCTAAAATACTTCAATAGATCCCTGATACACCATTCACTTCACTCGTGATGTTACTTCTGCTTCAAATTGTGCTGTTACCTCCTTTCTTCCTTTGTCTGCTTAATGAATTCCTTCAAGCCTCTGTGCAACTCCTCCTACAGAAAGCTACCCTACACTCTCCCGGAGTTAAGGGCTTTCCCTTCTGTGCTCCTGTGGGTCTTAGATTGCTCTCAGCATGTATGCCTCTCTCACTGTGCTGTGAACCCCACAGGGCAGAACTGTGATCTTTTTAATTAATACACTCAACAAAGAAGTATGTGAAGGGAGGAAGGTGGGTGTGAAGACGGGAAGGTAGCAAGGCAAGATCTGGGCATGCTTTAACCACAATAACGGGCTACAGATAGGTACGGAACTACTACGATTTCAGGAGTAAACACCGATCGTAATTTGTAACCTTCTAAAACTAACAATGGAATTAAATTATTTGAACACTGAAAAACATTTAAATAGACTCAAAAGGACCTTAAAATCACTGTGTTAACAGTGAGTAAGACCCTATCATAGAACCATTTGAGAAAAACCTTGTTTTTGTTTTACAAAACTCCTTGTTTTGTAAATAATTATAATTAACACTTTAACTGCACTCACCCTGGGATACCTCACAGTATCTGCTGTCCTATATTACAAACCATCCTAAGGCAGGAACATTCTAAGCACCCCACAGATGGCAAGAAGCCTGTTGGCACCCTGAGAAATCGACAAAGTGCCAATCTGAATGTGCCACACTTAACAGGCTCCCTGGACTCCCACCTTCTTGGACTAAGTCCTCTGCGGTATGAACTCCGTGCTCTATGAGTTTCTGGCAATCATCTAGAGGTTTAATGGTCTCCTGTTCAATGGTGTCCACCTCTTGCAGAAGGGTCACCAATCGCTCATCCAGGAGCTTCCCAAGGGTTCCCTTTAAGTCATTAAAATGCTGTTTGAGGACATCTCTGGTCTGGGATGCACTCTCTTTGATCTGAAAAGGAAGAACATAAAAACTCAGAATCTCTGAATAGGCTAATACACGGGCGGGCATCACTCAAAATCTCAAGGCACTACACAACAACCATCTTCCATTTCTTGATAAATCAAATGTGACTGATTTGCACAAACTTGCAGAAATGCATAAAACTGGCCTTCAGGTAAAACTGAACGGGCTCAAATCCTGGTTCCATCATTCACAAACCCCGTCGATTTTGGTCACGTTAATTAAGCACTCTACACCTCAATTTCCTTAATTGTCAAATCAGTGTAATGCTTACCTCATGGAGTTGCTGTAAGGATTAAATAAAAATAATCTATGTATTACACTTGGTAAAATAACTGGCACACTGATGTTCCCAAAAAATGTTAGAAAGTATTACTATCTACGCAAAGTAGTTCTTGGCAACAGTATGTTTCAGTACAAAAAAATTTTTAATTAGGAGGGGAGTAAGGTTCATTTTACTGAAAAGTAGTAAATAAAAGGTAGATTAGAAGGCCATTAATACATTTTTTAAATTACCTAATGGATAAAATGCCCTCATTGTGGTAAAACTAAGAATTTATTTAGAATTCAAAGAGGCTCACAGAAGGCAGAGAATGTTCATGAAAACACACCTCTGGGACAACGCTTTCATCCTTTCTGAGTCCCGTTCCTCTTCGCAAATCTCAACAAGAGGTCTATAGACCTTCTTCCCAGCAAAATGAATAATACGTACTCTAAAGAAATTAATTCAATTTCAAAGCTACAAATTCCCTCAAATTTCAACCATGGCTTGCCTGAAACAGTAATTCTGAAACTTGGTTTGCAGAAGCATCATGTAGGCTGCCTGTTATAATTTAAATTGTAGGGCTCCATCCCAGACCTAATGATTCAGAACCTTCAAGAAGGGTGAAGGGGTATATGGATACAGTTCTCATGTTTCACAAGCACACCTGTGATTCTGCAGCCCAGACTCTGAGAAACACTGCCCTCAGGTCCACAGAGCCCAGAGTAAGAGCTGCTGTTCTGGGAGGTAGGGCAGGGAAATCTTTACAGCTCAGACATATTTTGAAAACAAACCAGTTGTCTATACAGATACAAGATTTTTTTTTTTTTTTTAAGAATATGGATAACACACAATTCACTCCCACTTAACAGGAAAATTCTAACAAAAGCCAAAAACTTGAATTAAAGCAAACACATACTTACTTTGCAGATATTAGTTTCATAAGGACATTATTACATTTATACTCTAACCCTTTTGCTAACTTTATCTTTGCAAGAGCATTTGAAGTCCAAGAAAATCCACAAAGCATACGACTTTAACAGTTAACAGAAATTTAAAAAGTTTCCATTTATTCTCTAATACTAAATTTAAAAAGCAGAATACAAAATTGTTTTCCAGAAATATTCACAACCATGTAAAAACAAAAGATGCCTATGCTCAAAGAGTACAAAGAAATACAGGGAGGAAAATACAGGGACAGTCTGACGATTAGATGAAGTGGAAGGATCATGGAAATAATTTTTTCTCCTTCCAACATTAATTTAACTTACAGTATGTGTGAAGTGAACGAATTCCTTTTTTTAAAAATTTTTTTTTAAATGTTTATTCATTTTTGGAGACAGAGACAGAGTATGAGTGGGGGAGGGGCAGAGAGAGAGAGGGAGACACAGAATCTGAAGCAGGCTCCAGGCTCTGAGCTGTCAGCACAGAGCCTGATGCCAGACTCAAGCTCACAGACTGTGAGATGATGACCTGTGCCAAAGTCAGAAGTTTAACCAACTGAGCCACCCAGGCACCCCAAAGAATTCCTTAAATCATAAAGAAAAAGAGAGATTCTGGGCGCCTGAGTGGTTCAGTCGGTTGAGCAGCCGACTTCAGCTCAGGTCATGATCTTGCAGTCCATGAGTTCAAGCCCCGCGTCGGGCTCTGAGCTGACAGCTAGGAGCCTGGAGCCTACTTCAGATTCTGTGTCTTCCTCTCTCTGGCCCTCCCCCGTTCATGCTATGTCTCTCTCTGTCTCAAAAATAAATAAACATTAAAAAAAATTTTTTTTTTAAAAAGGAAAAAGAGATTCTAATTTAAGTTTGTTGATCACTGTCTGTGCAGTTACTAAGGAACTTCTATGAAATTAGCCCAAGCCAAGGTTGAAGAAAAAAAAAAAAAGGGGGAGGGAGCCATATTCAAAATGTACTTGATTTGCTTCATGAGTCACCTGTGGGATTTTTAAGACTCAGGCCCTAACATACATAGCACCAGGGAAATAAATGTTGCTGAATAAAAATGAAGTTAATCATGTACATTTTTAAGACCTTTTTTAAGGAACTAGGGAAAGAATGCCTTATGATTTTGATGTATCACCTGAATGCTGTTAGAAATGCAGACTCTTCCACGGGGGAGGGGAAGGAAAAAAAAAAAAAAAAAAGAGGTTAGAGTGGGAGAGAGCCAAAGCATAAGAGACTGTTGAAAACTGAGAACAAACTGAGGGTTGATGGGGGGTGGGAGGGAGGGTGGGGTGGGTGATGGGTATTGAGGAGGGCCCCTTTTGGGATGAGCACTGGGTGTTGTATGGAAACCAATTTGACAGTAAATTTCATATATTAAAAAATAAAAAATTAAAAAAAAATTAAAAAAAAAAGAAATGCAGACTCTTGGGGCGCCTGGGTGGCTCAGTCAGTTAAGCGTCCGACTTCAGCTCAGGTCATGATCTCACAGTTTGAGTTCAAGCCCCGCGTCGGGCTCTGTGCTGACAGCACAGAGCCTGGAGCCTGTTTCGGATTCTGTGTCTCCCTCTCTCTCTGCCCCTCCCCTGTTCATGCTCTGTCTCTCTCTGTCTCAAAAATAAATAAAAACATTAAAAAAAAAAAAAAAAGAAAGAAAGAAATGCAGACTCTTAGGCCCCACCGAGAACCACAGAATCAGAACCTACGTTTTAAACAAGATCCCTAGGTGAATCATGACAGACCTTACAGATTCCAAAATAAATGAAGATAACATGTCAAAACCCTGTAGTACAGTTCACACTCCCAGCACCAAGAGGAAATTCTGCAGTTGAGAAGTATACCAATGAGGTCCTGTCTCACTCTTTAACGGATACTACACACACAGGAAGTGCATTGGTTAGGTAAAGTCAATTTCCTCTTTAGAAAGAATTCAAAAGCTCCTTCAACTGTTTCAGAGGCCAAATATGTTTTGTTTTTATTTCAGAACCTCAGAGGGGGGAAAAAAAAAGGAAGTATGTGAACATAAAGCAGTGAGAGGGCCAGGGAGGGGAGACTCCACTTCCAAATCTACTTCCTACACTTCCATTGTAAGTGTGGTCCCTTTTGTTCACAGAACCCCAACCATTGCCGTTTCAGACCTGATACTACCTTGGCATCATTTTCTTCTCCACAAAATGGTCCCCCCCCCTTTTTTTTTTTTTTTCAAAAGAGAGAGACAGAGAGAGAGCGAGGGCCCAAGTGGGGGAGAGGGGCAGAGAAGGGGAGAGAGAATTCTGAGCAGGCTCCATGCTCAGCGCTGAGCCCAATGGGGGGGCTCAACCCCACAACCCTGGGATCAGGACCTGCACAAAATCAAGAGTCAGATGCTCAATGGACTGAGTCACACAGCACCCCTGAAACAGTTCATAATTTAAGCCACAGTCACCTTTTATCCAATCATGTAACTCATCAAGTTCATTTGCTTGGCTTTATGAAACTAAACAACACAGACTTGACTGCTGAGTGGTTTCTTCTTATTTGACGTGTTACCATGGTCCAACGTGTTCACCGTTAGCTCATTAACTTCACAATGACTCTAACAGGTGGGTCTCCATGGTTTACACTGAAGAGGGTGAATCTTGAAGAAATCAAATAACTTTCCCAAGGCTTCATGGTGCCAGAAACAGTCTGACTCCAAGGACCACGGTCTTTCCACTTTTCCCATTTTCAGGAGTTCCCAGGTAAACCTATAAATTATGTACTGACTGAAAACACTTCCTGCTGTAACATGTATTTATCCTTTTTTTTCTTTTTAATGCTTATTTATTTCTGAGAGACAGAGACAGAGTGCAAGCGGGGGAGGGGCAGAGAGAGACAGAGAGAGAGGGAGAGAGAGAGACACATACAGAATCTGAAAACACTCCAGGCTCCAAGCTGTCAGCACAGAGCCCAACACAGGGCTCAAGCTCACCAACTGCAAGATCATGACCTGAGCCAAAGTCGGATGCTTAACCAACTGAGCCACCCAGGCGCCCCTGTATTTCTTATCCTTGCATAAAGAATCGTGTGGTTGGGGGGCGCCTGGGTGGCGCAGTCGGTTAAGCGTCCGACTTCAGCCAGGTCACGATCTCGCGGTCCGTGAGTTCGAGCCCCGCGTCAGGCTCTGGGCTGATGGCTCGGAGCCTGGAGCCTGTTTCCGATTCTGTGTCTCCCTCTCTCTCTGCCCCTCCCCCGTTCATGCTCTGTCTCTCTCTGTCCCAAAAAATAAAAAATGTTGAAAAAAAAAAAAAAAAAAAAAAAATTAAAAAAAAAGAATCGTGTGGTTGGGGGCCCTGGGTGGCTCAGTTGGTTGAGCATCAGACTCTTTTTTTTTTTTTAATGTGTATTTATTTTTTAGAGAGACAGACACAGAGTATGAGCGGGGGAGGGGCAGAGAGAGAGGGAGACACAGAATCTGAAACAGGCTCCAGGCTCTGAGCCGCCAGCACCAAGCCCAATGAGGGCTTGAACTCACAAACTGTGAAATCATGACCTGAGCTGAAGTCAGACCCTTAACCGACTGAGCCACCCAGGTGCCCTGAGCATCAGACTCGTGATTTCAGCTTGTGTCACAATCCCAGGGTTGTGAGATCCAGCCCCACATGGGGCTCCACACTCAGCATGGAGCCTGCTTGAGATTCCCAACGCCCCTCACTCCATCCAGCTCCTCTCTTCAGCTCTCATGTTCTCTCTCTAAAATTAAAAAAAAAAAGAATCATGGTAGACTACCAAACAGCCCCAAATTCTACCTAGCCATTCTAGAGCAAAACAACTGTGATAGTAACAAAGTACATTTAAATAGAATACAAATAATAAGCAACTCAAGGTCTCAAAAAGGAAGTTGTCATATACACTGTTTATGCTGATTAATAATATTCCAAACCAATTTTCCATCAAACCTCTACTGTAACAGACCATTAAAGCTTACTTACAAAGTTTCTACTGCAGTTTAATCTAATCCTTTAATCTAATCCTTAAACTGGGGGGGTGGGGGGGGGGGGCGCCTGGGTGGCTCAGTCAGTTAAGCGTCTGACTTCAGGTCATGATCTCACGGTTCTTGAGTTCGAGCCCCACGTCAGGCTCTGTGCTGATGGCTCAGAGCCTGGAGCCCGCTTCGGATTCTGTGTCTCCCTCTCTCTCTATCCCTCCCTGACTAGTGTCCTGTCTCTATCTCTCAAAAATAAATAAATGTAAAAAAAAAATTTTTTTTAATAAAAATTAAAAAAAAATTTTTTTTTTAACTAGGTTTCACACCCAGCACAGAGCCCAACCAGGGCTTGAACTCATAACCCTGAGATCAAGACATGAGCTAAGATCAAGTTGAATGCTTAATTGAGTGTCCCCTAAGCAACTGTGATTTTTTTTTCAAGTTTATTTATTTTTGAGAGAGAGAGAGAATGCAAGCAGGGGAGGGGCAGAGAGAGAGAGGAAGAGACAGAGAATGCCAAGCAGGCTCTGTACTGTCAGCCCAGAGACTGACTCAGGGCTTGAACTCACAAACCGTGAGATCATGACCTAAGCCAAAACCAAGAGCAGGACACTCAACCAACTGAGCCACCCAGGCTCCACCAAGCAACTGTATTTTTAATGTCTTAACATGAGGATGGGTTCACAAAATGCCAAAAAGTCATCAAGTTTACGTATCAATACTAAGGCTTGCAAAAGCCTAGTAAATGCATACTTCATAGCCCTCCAAGATAACAGAGACTGATATATTTTCCTCATGAGTTTAGATACTAAAAAGGTTATAAAACCTATGTAGAACGCGACTTAAAACATCTGTGGTCTTCAGTGGCAATATATAGTTGCTACATCAATATAATGTAAAACAATACGATATAATAAATATAATAGCATATTTCAGAAAATTAAGAAACTGAAATCTCCATCTCCTCTAAAACAATTTTGACTTTATAGAAGAAAATAATTTTTGTCCTCCAAGTTTAGTTTCCAACAAAAATTAACAAACAAGCAACTAAAACTCTTTTGTTATTTTTTTAAAAGGTTTTATTTTTAAGTAATTTCTACACCCAACATGGGGCTTGAACTCACAATCCTCAGACTGAGGAAACATGTTCCAGTGACGAGGCCAACCAGGCACCCAAAATTATTTTAAAATTAGAGACTGGCTTTGAACACTTAGCTGAAGAACATAGCGATCAAAAATAAGATATAAAATAGTCCACTGAAATTGGAAAAGCCAACCACAATGTTTCTTCTCAATTCATGTGAAATGTACTGCATCAGCCACTTGTCTTTGCACGGACACCAAGATATCAGTCACTGAAAATAATAATGATGATGGCAATAATAATAACAGCAACAACAGCGATCATCTGCTGAACACCTACTGTGTGCCAGGTACTTACAGCCATGGTCTCATTTAAATGCTACCACAACCCTGTGAAGAAAGCATCTGTAGATGAGTAACATAGTGGAGTCAGAGAGATAAACATGTCCACATCACAAAGCGAGTAAAGTGCAGAGAATTTGTATTGTATGACTCACTTACGGACTCGTAAGTGCCGCTACATTTCCTCCTTGCCTCTCTTAGAGTTAGGCGCTTTTTTTTTTTTTTTTTTAATATCTATTTGAGAACATTCAGAAACATTTATTAGTGGTCCCCAGGGAACCAAGAACCACACGTCCTGATACTCTATCTTTGTTCAGTCCCCGAGAGCACGGGCTGGGCTGTGATGTGCACTTGCAGGCATAAGTGCACAGTGGAACTAAAGCTGTGTCAGTTCCAGCTCTCAGCCTTTAGAAGGTCTGGCAACTGCTGCTTCTGCACTTTTGAGGGTCTTGAGCCACTCCTTTGTAAAGAGTGGAAAGAGGAGAGAAGCGGGAAGGGAGGGAGGAGAGAGGGAGACTAGCATTCAGCCCAGCCATGACAGCATTCCAACTGAGTCCCACTGCCACTAAGGCTCCTAACAGGTAAGTGAACATTCTTTCTTGAACTTTCCAGTCTTAGCTACCATCTGACTGCAATTACACGAGTGTCGCCAGCAAAACTGGAAGAAGTGCCTAACCCAGTCCCAGTCAATCCCCAGAACAGTAAGCAAATAAGATGGTTTTTTTTTTTTCAACTTTTTTTTTTTTTTTTTGGGACAGAGAGAGACAGAGCATGAACGGGGGAGGGGCAGAGAGAGAGGGAGACACAGAATCGGAAACAGGCTCCAGGCTCCGAGCCATCAGCCCAGAGCCTGACGCGGGGCTTGAACTCACAGACCGCGAGATCGTGACCTGGCTGAAGTCGGACGCTCAACCGACTGCGCCACCCAGGCGCCCCCAAATAAGATGGTTTTTTAAGCCGTTACACTTAGGCATAGTTTATTATGTAACAACAAATAACCAAACTGTATGATAAAACAAATTTAATTCTTGATTATCTGCATTAATAAATCAAGACCATGAATAATCTAAAAAGAATGTCTGCAAAATTACACCCACATCATTCATAAAGGCACTTATTCAGCATTTATTGAAGTCTAATATGTGCCAGGAGCTGGGGTTATAAAGATGAATAAAGCATGGGCCTGACCTCAAAAAAACTGTCTCTCTGGTAAAAGAGATAGTTGCATGCACACGTAACTATAATAAAACGTATTAAGTTCTTACGTAAGTGGGATGGCCACAAACTGCCATCTACACTCAAAAACAGCATTCTGCTGGGAAACACAGTAGGAGACATCTGAAGAAGCAGGGAATGTCTCCTTGAATAACAATAATATTCAGTGGTATTATTATTATGGCTAATATTTATTAAGTGCTTTATATGTCCCAGGCATTGTGCTAAGCATTTTAAATACATTGCTCATTTGAATTCCCACATTGGCCAAGCAAAGTAGGTATTATCTTTATCCTCACCATACAGATAAGAAAAGTGAGGATCAGAAAAGATAAGCTTCTCGGGGCGCCTGGGTGGTGGCTCAGTCAATTAAGTGTCCAACTCTGGCTCAGGTCATGACCTTGTGGTTCGTGGGTTCAAGCCCTGCATCAGGCTCTGTGCTGACAGCTCAGAGCCCAGAGCCTGCTTCGGATTCTGTCTCTCTTGGAAAGAAAAAAAAAAAAAAAAAGAATAAATATTAAATCTATATATATTAAAAAAAAGTTTCTCAAGGTCTCATGGCTAATAGGAGCAAATGCTGGCAAAGTAAAATAACTGCAAATATAAGTGACCCCTTGATAACCCTCAATAAAAGCCTGTCCTACATTTGGTTGACTTTTTAGATCATAAATTAGCCAGATTAACCGGATTTATAGCAATAAGTAGTTTTTCTCTATCAAAATTATACATACACTACATTTACACCGAAAACAACATCTACACAGAGAAAACCTGGGCACCTCTGTGACGTTCACACACTCTGTAATTAACATCACTGATTTTAACATTGTTGATTCAGAAGGCAAGCTTTATTTTATTTTTTTAATTTTATTTTAGAGAGTGAGAGAGCGAGCAGGGTAGTAGGAGAGAAAGGATCTTAAGTAGGCTCCATGCTTAGTGCAGGGCCTGACCTGGGGCTTGATCCCATGAACCATAAGATTATGACCTAGGCCGAAATCAAGAGCCGGATGCTTAAACAACTAAGCCACCCAGGTGCCTTCAGAGTGCCATGTTTAAAAACAATTTGTTGGGGCACCTGGGTGGCTCAGTTGGTTAAGCATCCAACTTTGGCTCAGGTCATGATCTCGTGGTCCGTGAGTTCGAGCCCCACGTCAGGCTCTGTGCTAACAGCTCAGAGCCTGGAGGCTGCTTCGGATTCTGTTTCCCTCTCTCTCTCTCTCTCTGCCCCTCCCCCACTCACACTCTGTCTCTTTCTGCCTCTCAAAAATAAAGAAACGTAATAATATTTTTTTTTAAATGTGTGAAAATAATTGAGAAAATATGTTTGAAAGCCAATGTAAACACGTGGTCTTTTGCACACAAATATGTGTGCAGCTTTTTTCTTCCCCCTTGGCTGTTGGTTAGTTTTGCTTCTAGAGAGTCACTTCCAGTATTCTGGCATACCTACGTCAATACAGCTTTAGCCTACCAACAAATGCTCCCTAAGTTGCTAAATGTTCCATATAAAACTAACCAAAAGGAAAAAAAAATGAATATGAAGTCGTATATACAGTAGTCTCTCAGTTTTGCAAAATAATATGCCTAGAAGGATACACCAAAATGTTAACAGTGGTTGCCTGTAAGTAGTAGAATTATAGGTTATTTTAAAATTAGTTCATCTGTTCTTGGTTTTCCCCAGCTCTAGATTTAACCTTTTCTTAGGACACTATGAAGACTACTACTGTAGTAACATCATTTTCAGTCAGATTTTTGGACTGTTTTGAAATGGGTAACAGAAGGGGAAGTGGGAGATAAAAGCAGCAATGATAGCTTTCTTTTCTTTGCTAAGCTACTAAAGACTTCCTGCCCTGCTTTTCTGAAATGACTTTTTCCTCCCCACTGAGTTCTAGATCTGTTCCAGTCTTTAGTATGCTGTGCGTTTTCAAACCCTGTGGAAATAATGATCTATAGAGGACATAGTATTATGCATTAAGAATATCAAGACTGCTAGTTAAATCAAAAAATTATCTGAACTGACAGCTCAGAGCCTGGAGCCTGCTTCAGATTCTGTCTCCGTCTCTCTCTGCCCCTCCCTGGCTTGTGCCCTCTCTATCTCTCAAAAATAAATAAACTTTAAAATTTTTTTTTAAAAAATTAACAAACCTATGATATCTCAATGTTTGTTTTGTTTTGTTTTGTTTTTTTAAAGTAGGCTCTACAACCAATGCAGGGCTCAAACTCAGAAACCCAAGATCAAGTTCACATGCCCTACCAGCTAAGCCAGCCAGGCTCCCCTCAAACAATGTTTTAACCTTGAGGATAAAGGACAGCAATTTTTAACAACACACCTATGGGTTTAAACTAGGGAAATCAGTAGAGGTCTCAGGGTGCCTGGTTGGCTCAGTTGGTTCAGTGTCTGAGTCTTGATTTCAGTTCAGGTCATGATCCCACAGTCTTGGAATGGAGCCCTGAGAGGGGAGTATGCCTCAGTTTTTAATGTGCATGCATATCATACCTGACAATCTTGTGCAAGTACAGATTACGATTCAGTAGGTCTGGGCAGGGCCTGATTGCTATATTCTTCATAAGCTCTCAGGTCACGAACCACATCTGTGGTAGCGAGGATCAAAAGGACACCACTGTGGGGCGCCTGGGTGGCTCAGTTGGTTGAGTCTCTGACTTTGGCTCAGGCTGTTATCTCACATTTCGTGAGTTCGAGCCCTGCATCAGGCTTGCCGCTGTCAGCGTGGAGACTACTTGGGATCCTCTGTTCCCCTCTCTCTGACCTCACCCACTCACGCTCTTTGTCTTTCTCAAAAGTAAACAAACATTAAAAAACAAAGGACACCACTGTCCAGAGCTATGCAGGGTCCTCACCAGAGTATCTTAATTAGGTAACAAGATCTGGCCCTCTATTCTCAAAGAACAGAGACTTGCTTTCATCAATGCCCCAAGAGACACTGAATCATACCAAAAGGCACATGAAGGGGATGCCTGGCTGGCTCAGTCAGTAGAACAGAGCGCAACTAACTCCTGATCTCAGGGTCTTGTGTTCAACCCCGAGGTCATAGATTACTTAAATAAACAAATCAATCTTAAAAAAAAAAAAAAAGGTATATGAAGACCAACATGTTCACTTTGTAGCATGCATTATAACTGTACACAGGCTAGAAAATTGGTATTTCTCACTGTAGGCACCTCTTGTACCTCAAACTAATCCATCCCCCTTTATCACATACAAAGATGGAGTTTCTGGACCTGCAAAGCTTAAGGACCAGGCCCCAGACAGTGGCAATGTTATCAAGGCAGTGTCACTCTGTGAGGCACATCTGACTGGCCAGATGACATCACTACGTGATATCTTGATCAGCTATCTCTACTTACAACAAGCAGGAAAACCAACCCTGCAGAAATAAACAAGTGAGGAAAAACACAATGGAAGTGAAATCTGAAAATGAATACACAAGGATTTAGGTGTTTCCTATTTGTTTTGTTTTCAGGGGTAACAGTCCCAAGACCCACCAACAAAGGGAAGAGTAAATCCATGAGAGCACTAGTCTGTTTCCCTAGCCACAGTATTTCTAAGACCTGGAAGTATCTCTGAGCCAGAGCAGGCACCTAATAAATATTTACTGATGAATGAACAAATGAGTATTTAAGGAGAGTGGGAGTTAATTTCTCTGGTATTTACATCTTAGTACCAAGGATTCCAGGGAACTATAGAGAATTATTCTTAATGATTTCAACATCAGTTAGGCCAGGCTGGCTGTAAACATCATCTGATTTCCTGAAGACAACGAACATACCTCTCTAGTCTTTAACTTATTTAAACAGCAAGAGTTATAGAGTACCCGTGCATTCCTGCACAGAACTTCCTTTTCTGTAAAGACAGAGGGTAGGGCCTAAACTAACCACAAGAGGAGAAACTGCTACATGCTGGCAGTTGTTTCTGACAGAATAACAAAATATTTTTACTCTTCTTCCTTCTAGATTTTCACAGACATGATTTCTTAACATGAGACAAACTTCGTAAGACATTTTTTTTTGTTATGTTTTAATTTATTTTTGAGAGAGAGAGAGAGAGAGCATGAGCAGGGGAGGGGCAGAGAGAAAGAGGGTCAGAGGATACAACAGGTCTCTCCACTGATAATAACAGCAAGGCTGACATGGGGCTCGAACTCACAAACTGTGAGATCATGACCTGAGCCGCAAGTCAGATGCTCAACCGACTGAGCCACCCAGGCACCCCTTCGTGAGAGATGTTTAAAGGGTAAGAAACAAAAGAAAAAATAAAAAGTGCTCAAAAGTGTGTTAAGCAAAGGGTTACCATACAGCCCAGCAATTCCTAAGTATATACTGAAAGAACTGACCATGTATCCACATAAAAACCTGTACATGAATGTTCACAGCAACAGTATTCATAATAGCCAAAAAGTGAAAGCAATCCAAGTATCTATCAATTGATGAATGTATAACTAAAATGTGGTATATCCACGCAACAAATGTTATTCAGCCATAAAAAGGATTGAAGTATCGATAACGTGCTACCACAAGGATGAAACTTGAAAACACTGTGCTAAGTCAAAGAAGCCAGTGACAAGGGGCCACATACTGTATGATTCCATCCATACGAAATGTTCTGAAGAGGCAAATCCAAATAGAGAAAGTAGTTTACTGGCTGTCAGGGACAGAGGGAGTGATACCTCACAGGGAGGAGATTTCTTTTTGGGGTGATGAAAATGTTCTGGAATTAGTGGTGATGGTTGCAGAACTTTGCAAATATACTAAAAAATGCTGAATTGTGCACTTTAAGGCATGAGTTTTATGGTATGTAAATTATATATCAATAAAAAATCATACACCAAAAGGAAACAAAACCAATGAATAAAAAATATACACAAAGGGAAGGATCTCTCCTCTGAGCTCATCCTTCCCCCATACAAAATCTTTGACTAAAAAGCCAAATATTATGTAGTTATTCTGAAAATGACTGGGACCCTAAAAATACCCTAGCCACTAAACAAAAGCAGCTGCTTATTTTAATAACATTTTTGTAACACAGACTTTCCTTAAAATGCAAGTTGACAGAGGGCTTATTCTACAAACCCAAACATATACGGTCCACTAGAATTAGCTTTGAGGGGAGACGCCTTGTAACTGGGACTGGCACAAAACACATTCCAGGTCACAAGAGAGAACTACGCTATTAGTCTAGTCAGAAGGCAGCGTCATCAGGAGCCTGTGATGGATGTTCTCTTGGTGTTTTCTGTCTCAAGTCTGACACAATGGGCCTCAAAAAACAAAACAAAAACCCACACTGAACTACACCAAATTGTAGGAAAGTACGTCCTGTATTTAAGTGACTGGATATAAGAATTAAAAGAATACAGGCCTGGAAACTGAATTCTAACCCAATCAGAATGGGATCATACTAAATTTGTTAAGTGAATTCAATCTTACACAAGAAATTAGTAAGTACTACTCCCAGGTGCTAAACTCATTCTTTTAGCGTCAACACTACTATTTCTTAGTTGCAGATGAGTTAAACAAAAGTCCTGCTCATATATAAGATATCTTAACTGGCTTAGACATTAGTCAAATAATAAGAGACATACTTTAATCTCTTTCAAAACAATGAACCTCTATTTCAAAATAGCAGAAGGAATAAGGCAGATGTTTTCAAGTGGAAATCAAGATGAACGCATTGGAAGGCCATGAAAAGCATTCACCAGACTGGTGAAACCATATCCAAATTTTGCTTCCAGTTTTACTACTAGGCTACAAATAATGCCTGGCCTACAGGAGCTCTATAAGGTTTGTTTTTTTGTTGTTGTTTTTTTAAGGTTTATTTGAGAGAGAGAGAGAACAAGAAGGGGAGGGGCAGAGAGAAGGAGAGACAGAACCCCAAACAGAATCCCACCACGGAGCTCAAACCCACAGGAACCCCTGAGATCATAGCCTGAGCCAAGATCAAGAGTTGGATGCTTAACCGACTGAGCCACCCAGGGGCCCCTACAAGGTTTTAAAAATATATAAAACCGAGGGTATGTTGAATATCCTTAATGAGGAAAATATCCAAAGGCATTGTTATCATAGCACTTTTTACCAGTTGTACATTTTCAGATTCTGTGCAGCATGGGAGTTACTAGGATAACAATATAGATTAATATCAAGTGTCATGTAGAAAAATCCCATTCACCCAAATGATTCCACTCAGATGGAACCCATTCACTCACACAGCATTTACTAAGCACCTGTGTGACTAGTAGCTCGAGGATTATCTGTCCTAGTAACACATTGGCAGTGGGTTGTATCTTCTATGTTCCAGGGTGTTCCTTTATCTTTGATAACCATGTCCCCATTGAACAGATAAAACTGTCACTTGAAAGTATATTTAGCTTCTCCTTTCAGCACTTTCTTTAAATCTGTTTTTCCATTTCCCTACACTTTTGTATTCTTTCCTTCAAGTATTCTGATCTCCTTTTGCCCTTCCAGCATAGCTCCGCCTTAAATTCTAAACCATATAGAATAGCGTTCTGCTAAAGGCTTTTTTTTTTTAAAGCATCCAAGGTTATATGAGATATTAAGTACTACTAATCCCATTCATTTGGTGTTAACTCAATTGCTTCTCAATCACCCTCTCTGTGTCTTCAATCCTCCCCTTCCAATATCCTCCCCAGGCTCTCTAAAATCAGTCTCCATCCCCATGGTAGGTTTTCCCAAAGAATCCCCACCTCCCCCAGCGCTCCACGGTCCTCACTGCCCTCTCCTCCGTGACGCCCTCGGTTTTTGCTCTGCTCTCCCTCTCCCCAACCTCGGACCCCACCCCTATCCCCATCACCGCTCCCACAGGGCTTAGGGAACGCTCCTCACACTCTCCCGCGATCCCCCAAAGTTGTCTCTTCCCCTTAAGACTCCCCACTACCGCACCCCACCCCCGCCAGCACCCACCTCCCTCGTTCCCAGACCCTGCTGGGCCTCCCGCACCTTCAGAGCCCCCTCCCTTCTCCCTTCAGAGTTTTCGGACACTCGCGCCCCTCCGTCCCTCCTGGCCTCCACCCACCCGCCGGGCACCCCGAGCCCTCCCCGGGGCCCTCGGCGCCCCTACGGGCGCGGCCCTCCGACCTGCCTCTGCGCCTCCCGCAGCCCCTGCAGCCTCTGGCCCAGCTCCCGCCGGTAGCTCTGCGCCGCCTCCACGTTCTCGCGGGCCTCCTGCAGCAGCTGCTCCGGCTCCAGCTCCATCGCCCCCTCGTCCGGCCGCGCGGCCGGCGGCTGAGGGCGCGGTTTCCCCACTGAACCGGGCGCCGGCGAGCGGCCCCGCGCGACCACGCGCAGGCGGAAGCGCCGCCCCGCCCCGCCCCACGGCCGCCTTGATAGACAGCCACGCCGGCGCCCGGCGCGACCCGCCTCCGGGTCCCAGCGCCGCCCGCCTCCAGTCCCACCGCGCAATGACCGCGTTCACGCGCAGCCCCTGGCTGTGGTGCTTCCTCCAGACACGCGTGGGGTCGGGGAAACATTAGTAAGGACACTTTGCGGGGGTGCTTCCCACATCTTATCTCATTCTGGCCTCCCCGCCAGCCCCCCTTGTGTCTCCATTTCACGGAGGAAGAGACGGGCTGAGAGGGAAATCAACTTTCTCGAGATTTCAGCCCAGATGGCTCTTAAATCGTCCTTGTCCTACCTCCTAAGCAAAGGAGCGTCCCTGCAGCGGCTTACTATGAACCAGGCACCACGCTCAAAGGGTCAGACGAGAGCCCCACCGTCCAGAAGCTCGCAGACTAATGAGGGAGCCAAGGCGATGACCAGCGGCCAAGATGGGTGTAAGCAAGCCTTTTCAGTAAGGGGCAAGTAGTAAAAATTGGGAGCTTGGCGGGCCACCGTGTCTCTTGCAACATCGTGAGTAAATGGGCGTGATCGTGTGCACATTAAACCTTATGGATACAGATTTGAACCTCACATAATTTTCACGTCTCACAAAATATTCTTTGCATCATTTCTCAGCTATTTAAAAATAAAAATCATTCTTCGCCAAGGGGCCCTACAAAAATAGGCGGTGGGTCAGATTTGGCCGTGGGCCGTAGTTTCCTGACCCCTGGCCATGGATGTTAGAGCTGAAAGTTGCCTCGGCCAGGAAAGAGAACAGACGGAACGGGTTTTGCTGAAGGTTACACAACGAGACTGTAATAAAGGCTAGATCGCAATTTTCCTGACCAGAATAAAGCTCTTTCTACCACCGTGTTTTGTGCTAGGTTAATGACACTTGGAACTAGAGAAATTTAGAAAAGGGGAGCCCTTCTGGAGAAAATGGGAAATTAGCTTTATCTTGAAGGTGAGGTAGTTGGGCACTTACTAAATACTCAACAAATATCTGTGGAATGAATCAAGGTATGAACTAAGCAAAAGGGGTGTGGAAAGGCATCCTAGGTAGGACAAAATTAAGCGAGGAAAGGTATATAGGTCTTGGAGACAGGAATGTAAGCGAATTGTTTAAGAAAAAAGTACAGACCACTTTGGAGAGGTAGGACTGAATAATATATTGCGAGATGAGGTTGAGAGAAGAATAAAGGCCATGGAATTCCTGTTAAAAAGTTTAGACTGTAGGGGTGGTTGGGTGGTCGGTTAAGCGTCTTTGGTCATGATCTCAACGTTGGTGAGTTCCAGACCCACATCCCCACTCAGCTGTCAGCGAGGAGCCTGCTTTCCATCTTCTGTCCCCTTCTCTCTCCCCCTGCTCACTGTCTCTCTCTCTCTCTCTCTCTCTCTCAAAAATAAATAACCAACTAAAAAACATTTTGACTTTAATGAGTAGACATTAAAGATTTTTACATTTACATTTGCAAAAAAAAATGTTTTAGGATGATAAATGACAGACCTGTCATTTGGGTGTGTCTTAAGATAAAGAAGGGGGTGCCAATTGTAAATTCTCAATAAATATTTGTTCAGTGAAACGAAAATACATAAGATAGATGGATGGAGTGATAAATAAGAAAAGACCATAGGCACTAGTCCAGCTATGATGTGATAGAAGCTTGAATTAGGATGTTGGCCTTTATAGAGGTTTGAAAGTAAAGCAGAGGAAAAGATAGTCAAATGGTTCGAGGGAATAGGAGGGTGTAGGCACAGACTGGGTCAGTAAAAAACAGGATTTACTAAATGTTCTTGAACACAGTGTGTTCTGTGTGATCTCTAAAGCTAATTGAACAGAATTGGATCCTACCCCAGAAGGCTTACTGTGTGAAATTAAAAAAAAAGAAAAGAAAAAAGAAAGAAAGAAAGAAAATGTCTAAAGGCCAAGGCTCTAATCTTGGTCTCGTTCAACTTTTTTCCTTGATCTATACCACCTGATGGGAGGCAGGAAATATGTATTTAACATAGCCACATTATACAAAAAAATAATACGAACTAAGGAAAATCTTGTGAAACCACTCCTCCCAGGCTTAAAATTTTTGGTTGTTTTGTTTTTAGCTTTAGAGCAAAGTAAATACTCTAGTCAACGACAGGAAGATTGATCTAGAGGTGGGAATGATAGAAGCCAGCAGGCCATAGTTTTTATCTCTTTCACATCACACTGGTCTAGAATTGACTTTTCTTTTTTTTTTAATTTTTTTTTTAACGTTTATTTATTTTTTGAGATAGAGAGAGACAGAGCATGAACGGGGGAGGGGCAGAGAGAGAGGGAGACACAGAATCGGAAGCAGGCTCCAGGCTCTGAGCCGTCAGCCCAGAGCCCGACGCGGGGCTCGAACTCACGGACCGCGAGATCGTGACCTGAGCTGAAGTCGGACGCTTAGCCGACTGCGCCACCCAGGCGCCCCTAGAATTGACTTTTCAAAGTTATCCAGAGGTAAGCAGATTCAGGGTCACAGACTCCCCATGCTATAAGACTTAGAAGAAACAAATAAAGCAACTTGTTAAGTTATTTATTTACATAAGGATATAATTGCTCTGAAGATTACAACAGCTGGAAAATCAAGTTATAACCAGAGAGTTATTTGGTAAACATGGATTCAGTCCAGAATACTTTGATTATCTGGTCAGCCAAGATTTCCTCTCTCCTCACTCCAGCCTTTTCTCAGAAAGCTTCTAACTGTATTGGGCATGTACTGACTTTTTTTTTTTTTAAACTCTCTGACTTCCCTTTTTACACACTTAAAACTATTAATTCATTCTTTAGAATCAACTGGCTACAACTAAGTAAATCTTAGTATCTAGTTTTTTGTTTTTTAATGAATTTATTTATTTTAAGAAAGAGAGAGCATGCATGTTCGAGTGGCGGAGGGTCAGAGAGAGGAGGAGAGAGAGAATCCAAAGAATGCTCCACGCAGAGCCCAGCTCAGGGCACAAATGCACAAACCCACAAACTCTGAGATAATCACCTGAACTGAGATCAAGAGTTGGACACTTAACTGACAGAGCCACCCAGGTGCCCCAATACTTGTTTGTTAAATAGGGACTCATACAAATAAACACTATTGTCCAATCAAAAATAATTCAGAGACAATTCTAATTTTGACTGTAACTCTTAACATTTTAATTAATGCCATCTAGTTTAAATTTTGAGGACTCACATTTACAGAATCTCAGAAGTCAACAGAAAAGTTGCAAATACAGTTCAAAAAAATTTTTTTCCTCAGTAAACCATTTGAGAATAAGTCGACAAGATTCTTTCAGTACATTCTTCTATGAACCCACCCACAATGCACCCTCAAAAACAGGAATTTAACATTGATACCGTCTATTTTTCAGATCTCATTCAAGTTTAATCCATTGCCACAATGATGTCCCTTATAACAAGTGGATCCGATCCAGAATCATGGGTTGCATTGAATTGTCATAGGTCATGACAGTCTCCAATTCATATTAAGCCACAGAAATTTAAAAAAAATTTTTTTTTGGTTTATTTATTTTTGAGAGACAGAGAGGGATAGAGGGTGAACAGAGAGAGGGAGACACAGAATCTGACACAGGTTCCAGGCTCTGAGCTGTCAGTACGGAGCCCAACCAACGTGGGGCTCAAACTCACGGAGCGCGAGATCATGATCTGAGCCGAAGTCGGACACTTAACCAACCAAGCCACCCAGGCGCCCCAAGTCACAGCCATTCTTAATATTCTCTTCTCCACTCCTGTTTTGTTTTAATTCCTCATTAGTGCTCTGGAGTTTCTTCCCCAATCTCTTGCAAATCTCCTACTCCCTACTCAATGCAAATCTCCTGATACCCAGCTCCCTCCTTCCCACCTACCTCTTCAGTCATTTCTCTCAATTCTGTGCCACAGAATCTTGGGAGCCAGGCTGAAAACAAGCTGCAGGTGAGAAAGTGAGGGTAAAATTCTCTTTGTTGATAGGCTGGGATGTAAGAGCCAAGGCTGGGAGTGTATACATGTTAATACATTTTGGTTTTGTCAGTCTTTCCTGGGTTACCTATTGAGGCCTCTTGATTTATTCAGAATGTTTCTAACTATCTTTAGTATCTATTTACATGTTTTACAAAGATCAGTTAGTTACACATTCAGTCTCCCAAGTTTTCCTTTCTATGCCTTCTTGCATCTTGCATTCTTTATGATACTTTCAGTTACAAGTTACAGCAGACTCAAACTGCCTTTAACAATAAATGGGATCCATTCCCTAACGTGGTGTAACTCAAAAGGCTTTAGTGTTAGTCTGATTCAAAGGTCAAACTTCCCAACTCTTTTTCTACCGTTGGTAAGGTACCATTACCTTATTTTAATCTTACCCACCTTCTGGAAGGAGGGAAAGGACCCCTTTCTGTGCTATATCAGTAGTCCAAATTTGCTTATCTCCCAGAAGCACCCAGAAGATCTCTTGGAATGTAACAATCCTACGTTGGCCTACACTTGGTCACATGCCCACCTTTGAAATTTTTCTTTAACGTTTATTCATTTTTGAGAGACAAAACGTGAGCGGGGGAGGGGAAGAGAGAGAGGGAGACACAGAACCCGATGCAGGGCTTGAACTCCTGAACCGTGAGATCATGACCTGAGCGGAAGTCAGACAGCCAACTGAGCCACCCAGGCGCCCCAACACATGCCCACCTTTGAAATGGTAACTGGCCAGGAGGTGGAATTATGCAGATTAGTTTCAAAGGATCCAGAACCAAGGATGGAATTGACCAAGTGGGACAAGTGTATACCTCAGAATAACAACAGTAATGGTTATCAAGGGAAGGAGATATACTATTTGGGAGAAAAGGATATCTTTCACAGTCTTTCCATGTACTGACTACAATGTAACATTGCAAAAAAGCACAGAAGCTAAGAAGTTAAGAGACTTGGCTAAACACTTTGTAAATATCTCTGAACTAGTTTTTTTTTTTTTTAATAACTTTTTTTTTAAAGTAAACTGTGCCCCCAAAGTGGGGCTCGAACTCACAACTCTGAGATCAAGAGTCACATGCTCTATAGGGGCACCTGGGTGACCCCGTCAGTTAAGCATTCAACTCTTGGTTTTGGCTCAGGGCATGATCTCCCGGTTTGTGGGCTTGAGCCCCACATTGGGCTCTGCACACACGATGCAGAGCCCACTTGGGATTCTCTCTCTCCCTCCCTGTCTCTCTGCCCCTTCTGCACTCTTTCTTTCTCCCTCTCTCAAAACAAATAAATAAACTTAAAAAAAATAATAATAAAAGGAGAGTCACATGGCTCTGACTGAGCCAGCCAGGCACCCTGTAAACCTTAAGAGATTCTTTTTTTTTTTTTTTTTTTTTTTGGGACAGAGAGAGACAGAGCATGAGCGGGGGAGGGGCAGAGAGAGAGGGAGACACAGAATCGGAAACAGGCTCCAGGCTCCGAGCCATCAGCCCAGAGCCCGACGCGGGGCTCGAACTCACAGACCGCAAGATCGTGACCTGGCTGAAGTCGGACGCTTAACCGACTGCGCCACCCAGGCGCCCCAACCTTAAGAGATTCTTAACAATAGAGAACAAACTGAGGGTGGGTGAGGGGAGGTGGGTGGGGGATGAGCTGGACAGGTGATCGGTATTAAGGAGTATACTTGTGATGAGCACTGGGTGTTGTGTGTAAGTGACGAATCACTGAATTCTACTCCTGAAACCAATATTGCACTGTATGTTAACTGACTAGAAGTTAAATAAAAATTTAAAATAAAAACTATATTGGAGGGTAGTGTTACATGGAGCCTGGAGCCTGCTTGGGATTCTGTGTCTCCCTCTCTCTCTGCCCCTCTCCTGCTTGTGCTCTGTCTCTCTCTCAAAAATAAATAAACATTAAAAAAACACAAAAAATAAAAATAAATGAAATAAAATAAAATAAAATAGTTAAATCAAGAAATATCTGTATAAGCATATTGCTGTATTTAAAAATAAGGAGATATCTAGGGGCACCTGGGTGGCTCAGTTGGTTGAGTGACTGACTACCTCAGGTCATGATCTCGAGGTTGGTGAGTTCAAGCCCCACATCTGGTTCACAGCTGTCAGCCTGTTAGCACAAAGCCCACTTTGTATCCTCTGTCCCTCTCTCTATCTCCCTCTCTCTCTCTCTCTCTCTCTCTGTCCCTTCTCTGCTTATATTCTCTCTTCCAAAAAAATAAATAAAACATTAAAAAATATTTAAAAAATAAAAATGAGATATTTATAGTGCTAGAAGACTTTTGAAAGTGGCTGCCCTTGGGAAATTACACCAGGTTATGAAATGGAAATCAGCTCTTTCTTAGGCTGGCTCAGTCAGTAGATCATGTGACTCTTAATCTCAGGGTGGTGAGTTCAAGCCCCACATTAGTCATAGAGTCCACTTAAAAAGAAAAGGGGGAGGGGTGCCTGGGTGGCTCAGTTGGTTAAGCCTCCGACTTCAGCTCAGGTCATGATCTCAGGTTCATGGGTCCGAGTCCTGTGTCAGGTTCTGTGCTGATAGCTCAGAGCCTGGAACCTGCTTTGGATTCCATGTCTTCCTCTCCCTCTGCCCCTCCCCAGCTCATGTTCTCAAGAATAAATAAACGTTTAAAAAAAAAAAAAAAAGAGGGGTGGCTCACTCAGTTAAATGTGCAGCTCTTGGTTTTGGCTAAGGTCATGATCTCATGCTTTATGAGATTGAACCCCACATGGGGCTCTGTGCTGCTGACAGCACAGAGCTTGCTTGGGATTCTCTCTGCCCCTCCCCTGAGCACGCTCAAAGTAAATAAGTAAACTTTCAAAAAAGAAAAGAAAGAAAGAAATTAGCTCTTTTTTTGATAGTAAGTTTTATAATGCTCTCTGACATTTCTTAACCAAGCACAGGCATTACTTTTGATAAATATAAGGCTTAATAATAATTCTTAAAAGTAGCAGTTAGCTAGATGGGGAAGATGATAAAAAACCACATGAGCACATTGTAAATACTTAATTGATATGCAAATGTTAGAGCTTATTTAATTTAAAACGTATAAATGCCATGAGCTCCTTAAGAAGAACTACATATCTCAAAATAAACTCAGTGCAAATGCTTAACAAAACAATGCAGTTTAAATACTTAGAAATTTAGAAGAATAAATAGTCATGGAGATATATAGCATATAACCCAGCAATTCCACTTCTAGATGTGTCTTCTAGAGAAACATTACACGTTCAAGGAGACATAGACAAGAGTGTTCACTGACTCACTGAGACAGAAAACTGGTGACAAATGTTCATCACTAAGGGAATGGATAAATAAAATGTGTATAATTGGACAGAATGCTCAAGAATGAAAGGGAGTGAATCAGATCTACATGTATCATGGATAGCTCTTGAAAACAATGATGAATGAAAAAAGCAGATTGCTGAGTGATATTTACAGTATTACTGTTTATGTAAATAAAACCAATAGTAAAGAATTTCCTATGGATATACATACAAATATAAAAAGTGTGCAGTGCTACCCACCAAACAGGTAATAATGACTACCACTGGGCCAAGAGGTGGAGATTGAATTTGGGGATAGAAGTCAAGGAGACTTTCAGTTTTCTCTGTAATTTTCTCATTTGTTTCTCCTCCCCCCTCCTCTTCCTTCTCCTTCTCCTTGGGCAGTGTTCTTACTCAACAGTGAGGGGAAAAAAAAAAAAACAAAAACCAGATCAACAAAACAGTATCTATTTTAGAAAAACCTTATTCTGGGCTAACAGCTTTATTTAAAAAAATTTTTAGTCTTTTTTTATTTTTGAGAGAGAGAGAGAGAGAGAGAGAGAAAGAGAGAGACACAGTGAGAGAGCAGGGAGGGGCAGAGAGAGAGGGGGACACAGAATCTGAGGCAGGCTCCAGGCTCTGGGTTGTCCTCATAGAGCCTGATGCAGGGCTGGAACTTATGAACCGTGAGATCATGACCTGAGCTGAAGTCGGATGATCAACTGATTGAGCCACCCAGGCGCCCCTTGGCTAACAGTTTTAAAAGAAAAAAATAATTACCTCCAATTTCATTGGAGAAATTTGCACCCTTTATGTTGTGAAAACAATAGCAATACCATCTTTATGGTATTGAGATGGACACAGTTACATCCGTAGTTAAAATCAGTTTGCATAGCCAGATGCAACAAGGTGGCTTCCCGTTATTATTTGGTATATCCTTTTACCTGACCTACTCAGTTCTTACACACCATGCAGTTAAAAGTATGCACTCAAACAAAATAAACATACTCTATGTCTATATCACTGCAACAATAAACTCATGTGAAAAAAAAAGTCAAAGCTAAACAAATCCGTGAAAAGAATGCAAATGAAGTATGAGATTATCATCACTACAAACCAGCAAACCCCTGGAACAACTGGCATGCACTTCAACCAGCTGAGGCCATGATGTTGGGCTCCTGGCTGGCGGGGAGAAAGAAATCCGTGGGAAACAATGCCCTCTTTTGCTCAGTTTAGGGGAAAAAGTCAAAATCTCGGATCCTGTGTGTGTATTTCGAGGTAAGACGCTTGCCAAAATAACATTTTATTCCATGTGGGTGGAATGTAATCAATTATTTACTTTTCTGTATTTTTTGAATTTCCACTTTATTTTTTTGGATTTCCACTTTATTTTTTTTTTAATTTGAGAGAAAGCAGGGAAGGGGAAGAGACAGAATTTTCTTTAAGATTTTTAAAAATATTTATTTATTTATTTATTTATTTAATTCCTGAGAGCGCACCAGCAGGGGAGGGGCAGAGAGAGAGAGAGAGAGAGAGGGAGACGGAGAATCCCAAGTAGGCTCAGAGCTGACAGCGCAGAGCCAGAGGCGGGGTTGGAACCCATGGACTCCAAGACCATGACCTTAGCCGAAATCCAGTGGGTTGCTTAACTGATTGAGCCTCCCAGGCGCCCCTTGAATTTCCACTTTTATTTATTTTTAACATTTATTCATTTTTGAGAGACAGAGAGAGCAGAGCGTGAGCGGGGGAGGGGCAGAGACATAGGGAGACACAGAATCCCAAGCAGGCTCCAGGCTCTGAGCTGTCAGCACAGAACCCGATGTGGGGCTCGAACACACCAACAGAGAGATCATGACCAGAGAGGAATTCAGACGTTTAACCCACTGAGCCACCCAGGCGCCCTTGAATTTCCACTTTTTACAAGGGGCTAGCCTAGGGCATCAAAACTCTACAGTTTTAATTCTGTCACCGACGGACTTTAGTCAAATCACATCCTCATCCGTGAAACTGGGCGGGAGAAGCCCCGCTAGTCTGAAATCCCTTGGTAAAACCAATCCCGGGGCGCCTGGGTGGCGCAGTCGGTTAAGCGTCCGACTTCAGCCAGGTCACGATCTCGCGGTCCGTGAGTTCGAGCCCCGCGTCAGGCTCTGGGCCGATGGCTCGGAGCCTGGAGCCTGTTTCCGATTCTGTGTCTCCCTCTCTCTCTGCCCCTCCCCCGTTCATGCTCTGTCTCTCTCTGTCCCAAAAATAAATAAAAAACGTTGAAAAAAAATTAAAAAAAAAAAAGAAAAAGAGTAAAAAAAAAAAAACCAATCCCGCCTCCTGCAGTTTCGTCCGAGAAGTATTTTGGCCCTCTCTGCTTACCGTCCGCGCAGCCTCTAGAAGCAATCCTAAGCTCCGCCCCATGCGCTCCAGACGGCGCGAAAACCCAATTGACAAGAATTCCCTCCGAAGCCCGCGGGTCGGGTCTGCGTTCGGCCTGCTTTCCCGGCCGGGATCGCGGTCCCGGGCGCTTAGCCTGGGGGCGCCTGTGTCGAGGGCCCCCTGCGCTCGCCGGCCGCGCCCGGGGTCCTCGCTGCCCGCGCTTTCTTAACCGCCCCTTCCCGCGTTCGACTCGGCTGAGCTGGGCCCAGTCTCCGCGACCGCTCCGGGCGGGTGGGCGCGGGGGGAG
Source organism: Neofelis nebulosa (assembly GCF_028018385.1). Classification (NCBI taxonomy): domain Eukaryota; kingdom Metazoa; phylum Chordata; class Mammalia; order Carnivora; family Felidae; genus Neofelis; species Neofelis nebulosa. Next base: position 59,112,091 of record NC_080797.1, on the reverse strand, counting down.
TCCGGGACGGACCCCACAGCCCGGCTGCTGCCTCTTCGGGGGCCGGCCGCCTCCATGGCCTTTAGGCTGGCGGGGCCTGACTGCTCAACGCCCTAGGAGCCGGCATTCCGGGAAGCAGGGAGCATGGTGGGGGTCCTGGCTATGGCGGCGGCAGCTGCTCCCCCTCCGGTGAAGAACTACGAGATTGAGGTGAGCTAGAGAATCTCCGTCTGTAGGAGGTGGGTGAAAGGTGACCCCAACTTTGGATCCGGGAGGGGAAAGGAGGGACCTGGTGAGGCCCCACAGCAGTGACATTGTGTGCAACAATTGCTGGAGTGTGTCGCTTCCTAAAGTCGTGATAGGTACTGACAAACATCGAGATTGTGAGATGATTGCGGGGCCAGGAAAGTCAGGATTTAAAAGATACCTCGACCGGTCCCCAGGTCCTGAGATGTTGGTGGAACTTGATGTTTTGGACTTGTGAAATGTCGCAGAGGATCCCAGGATCAAGTCTGGGTTCATGGTAAGGAATCAGAACTTTAGCGTTGGAAAGAATTTAAGTTCCAGTAGTGTATCCATTTACCTATTGGAGGATGACTGCTTAGATTGCCATTACAGGAGTCAAAGTAATTTTTTAAAAAAATCGGTTTCTCATGGTTCCAGAGCTTAACATACTGCAGTTAGGAGTCCCAGCGTGGAATGCTGTTATTCTTACCTATTCACCAAATTTCAGTGAAATGCAGTAAGCAGTCAAGCAGTCGTTATATAGATACTCTAATGCCATGAAGTATTGGAGTAGCATCTCAAGCTAGCGTTCTGAAATAGGCACACTGGTGTCCTTGAAGTACGCCAAGATGTATGCTTATTTAACTAGGACTCTCCCTTATTTTTTGGAATTGAATAACTTTTGTCTACTTGCTGGTAGCTGTTACGCTGATAATTGTCTGCTAAATCAAGGGAGTTGATCAGCTTTCTCCGATGTGAAGGACTTTTGGTACTTGAATGAGACAATTCTTGATTTTTGTGTGGTCGGTTTATCAACCTTTTCGTTACAGTTTCTGCTTTTGGTGCCCTGCTTAGCCTATTCCATAGCAATGATACTTATTGTTTAGTATTGCAAGGGTGAGGGCCTTGTACACATTATTTTGCTTAATATCAACCCTGTGCTGAGGTATCATTGCCTGTATAATTAGAAAGTTAAAAGTAATATGCTTAATGTCCCATGCTAGTAGATATCAGAGCCAGCCCTTGAACTTAGATCTGCCTGACTCCAGAGCCTTTGATACGATCTCATGGTAATATAATAATACTGATAACTCATTAACATTTTCTCCTAATGCATTTACCATCTCATTTTAACATACACAATTTTCATCTGTATTTTGCCTCGTAGTCATCCAAATGGTTAGAAATTTGTCCCAATACCATTTATTAAGTACTTCTTTGCTCACTAGCTTGAATACTACTGTTCTCATGTACCAAGTTCTTAAATATATACTTATTTCTTTTTCTGGTTTTCTTTTTTATTTAAAAAAATTTTTAAAAGATTTTTCTAAGTTTATTTTTGAGAGATAGAGTTCTAGTGGGGGAGGGGCAGAGACAGAGGGAGACAGAATCCGAAGCAGATCCAGGCTCTGAGCTGTCAGCGCAGAGCCCGACTCTGGGCCTGAACTTACAAAGTGAGCGATTATAACCTGAGCCAAAGTCAGACGCTTAATCGACTGAGCCACCCAGGTGCCCCTAAAAAATTTTTATAAAATGTTTATTTTGAGAGAGAGAGCACGAGTAGGGGAGGGGCAGAGAGAGGGAGACACAGAATCCGAAGCAGGCTCCAGGCTCTGAGCTGTCAGCACAGAGCCTGACGCGGGGCTTGAACTCACGGACCGCGAGATCATGACTCGAGCCAAAGTCGGACATTTAACCGACTGAGCCACCCAGGCGCCCCTTGTTTATTTATTTTTTGAGAGCGTGTGTGCATGGGCGGTCTCTCTCTCTCTCTCTCTCTCTCCCCCCCCCCCCTCAAAAATAAATAAATAAATAAATAAATAAATAAATAAATAAATAAATAAATAAAAAAACACATTAAAACATTGGAAAATTTTATTTGTGGTAAGTGTCCTTGAAAATTTTTACTTGATTAGTAAATTTTGGGATGCTAGGTTAGTTCACTGTGTGCGTGTTTCTTAGAGATAGGATAATTTGTTTTTAACTAAAAAAGTGCAAAGGGAATGGAGTTAATATTTGTAGAGGTTCTACCATGCAGACTTCATATATTTTCATGTATGGTGTTCGTTACAAATTTTGTGGAGTAGGTGCTAGTATTCAAAGGTTGTAAACAGAGACCAATAGAAATTAACACATTTGTACGTAACTATAGTGGCCTTGAAACTTTTTTTCAAGTATAATATATATAAAGTAAAATACACAAATTGTAAGTGTATGGCTTGTGATATAACATTGAGATTTGAACGTAGGTTTAATTTTAAAGCTCTTTTTGCTTTAAAATATTTTTTTGTTGTTGTTTATTTTTGAGAGAGGGAGAGAATGCGAATGGGGGAGGGGCAGAGAGAGAGGGAGACACAGAATCTGAAACAGGCTCCTGGCTCGGAGCTGTCACCTCCCGAACCGCGAGATCATGACCTGAGCTCAAGTCATTTGCTTAACTGACTGAGGCACTCAGACACCCCTCTTTTTTCTAATATATATCATGTTTGTTACCTAAGGGAGCCTTCCTTTTTTTATCCAATTAGGTAAAATATTAGATCCATGTTTAAAATTTATGTTTTGTATGATCTTGCTTGATGTAAGTGCTTTCTTTTTCTTTTAAATTGATAGGCGTGCAAAAAGCGAAGGAAAGATGATGACAGATCTTCCTGCAAAACAATTACAAAATATTTATCACCAACAGGGAAGACTGGAGACAGTGTGTTCTCTCCACCCAAATCCAGTAATATTCTGAATTATTTTAGAAAGACGTCCCCCACAAATGAGAAGACACAATCAGCAAAAGAGTGCAAGATAAAATCATTGCCACCATTGCCTGCTGACAGTGGCAAAGACTGTAAAACACCGTTGGGAGTGTTCTCACATATAGAGTTCAAGAAGAGGGGAAAGAGAGTTAATTTATCTCATCGACTAAATAATATTAAAGCTGAAAATGAATCTCCAATTGAAATTAACAGTGACGATAGCAAAGAAGACTCAGGTCTAAATAATGATTTTGCAGAAAGTAGTACTTCTGTTTCACTCTGCAAGAAACGTGTAGAGGTATTTGCAGAAAGTATTCAAGATATCAAAAAACAGTCAAGCACCAGGACCTCCATAAAAAGCTCCAAGAGAGTAAATCCTAAGCAAGGAATCACAAAAAATGATTGCAAAAAAATGAGGAAAAGGAAGCACAGAGATATAATAGATCTGTCTGAAAGCTTACCATTGGCAGAAGAAATAAGTCTCCTTCAAAAAGATGGTAAAGACAGGAAGGAGAGAGTGCCTTCCCTAGCCGATGAGATGGACAGTCCTGCAGACTGTGCAGACTCTAGGGGTGATATAGCTAAACCAGCCCACTTAAAGGATAGGACAATAACTGTCTCCTACGAGGAATTTTTGAAAAGTCACAAGGAAAATAAAGTAGACCTACCAGACTCTACAGTGGCGATTTGTATTCCTTCTGAAACTGTCGAAGATATAGTCAAAAGCGGTAGTATGAGTGACCCAGAAACCTGTGAAATTTCCCAACACGTACGCTCCAAGACAGTTACTGTTCTTGCACAGGTTCACCCTATTCCCCCCAAAAAGACCCGGAAAATACCCTCAATTTTCTTGAAACAAAAGCAGTTGGAAACAGAAAATAGCCTGTCAGATCCTGAGAATGAACAGACTGTTCAGAAAAGAAAATCGAACGTTGTCATACAGGAGGAAGAATTAGAGTTGGCAGTGCTGGAAGCTGGAAGTTCCGAAGCCTCAAAGCCGAAATGCACTCTAGAAGAAAGACAACAGTTTATGAAAGCGTTTAGGCAGCCAGCATCGGATGCGCTTAAAAATGGAGTGCGAAGGTCTTCCGACAAGCAGAAAGAGCTCAATGAAAAATCTTTGAATGATGAAGGAAGAGACGGTAATTCTAAAAAGATCATGGACAATCCTAATATTCAAATGATTTCAAATTATGGCAATTCACAGTCACATACTGACAAAGGAACTTTTAAAGAGAAAAGTAAAAAGCTGAAGAAAAAGGGTAAGAAGATGTTAGATACTGGTGCTACTCCAGGTGAAAGTAGACAGGGAAATACTCAAAAGAAAGGAACAACTTTTTCCTTTAAGGGTAAACAGAGTCAAAATAGGCTTAGAAGGAGTTTAAGACAAAAGAAAACGGAAGTTTTCAAAAACACATTATTTAGCAGTGAAAATCTTGTTGGGGAAGACCCTCTAAAGATTTCCTCTCCGTATAACAAGAAGTCTTCAAGAAAAACCAGCGTACCCGTTAATGATAAGGTCATACATTGTAAAACCGAAACCGAAGACAGTCTGGAAAATGTTTCCACACCCAGGTCAAGCAGAAGATCTGTAAGAACCAGTAGCACCCCTACCGCAATGGTCATTAGAAGTACTGATTCTGAAGATGATAGTCCAATAAAGGCTTCCACTCCAAAAGCAGCCACCTTACCAGAAAAGCATAGCTTATATACGGCAGAATTAATAACAGTCTCTTCTGACTCAGAGAGCCCTATTAGGTAAAGTTTTGTTGCTATTCTGAAGTTCTAAGTGTTCTCCATATATTAGTTGGGAAGGAAAATGCTTGAAGCATTGGAGAGTATCATTTTTTTCTAGAATACCTGATTTATAAGGCACAAAACAGTTTCAAAAATGCTTATTTTTTACATTTAATTTAAGGTCAGGCATGATTTCAGAAGAATTATAGGTGTATTTTATTTATTTTTTTAATGTTTGTTTTTAAGGGGGAGAGGGGCGGAGTGGAGGGGGGGGGGGGAGACACAGGATCCCAAGCAGGTCTGCCCTGACAGCAGGGAGCCCCATGTGGGGCTCAAACTCACAAACCATGAGATCATGACGTGAGCCGAAGTCAGAAGCTTAACTCACTGAGCCACCCAGGTGCCTCCTAGATGTATTTTAGATGAGTTCTAACTTTTACTCATCATAGTTGCTAATCTCTGAATTCTCTGCATCTAATAAACATGAGATTAAAAATAAATCAGAGCTTTATTTCTTGGGAAACTGAGCCATATTGTATGAGGTATATACTTGCGTGCTGGTTTTGGTCAATGAAAGAGTGATCTTAAGAGGTAATTTTACGATTTCTAAAAGGAAACATTTTATATTTTTTAAGAGTTTGAGTTTGGCTTACTTTTGATCAGTAGTTTGAAACTATTGTAGGGGGTATTTTTGTTTTTAAGAACTGTCCAGAAATTGAAGCCCTAGGTGGTTCTTTTCTATACTTAATTAAAACTCTTATACATAATTATAAAACGCTTCTGAGTATCTTTTTTATTCCCAGAATGAAATTCACCAGAATTAGTACTCCCAAAAAATCTAAGAAGAAATCTAAAAAAAGATGTGAGAAATATGAAGCAACCGATGGAGATTTTACTTCTCAGACTAGAAAGGTAATTGGAATATTCGGGTATTCCGTTTCCTAAAACAACAGCTACTATTAGAAGTAATGTGCCAAAAGAATATTCACATATTTTATAGATTGGTTATATTAACTATAGCATATGTTATTACTCACTATTTTTCTATTTCTCTCGTTAGTTTATTAAGTGGTCAACATATCTTATTGTGAGATGAGAGCAATTGATAAGGACAGTATAATTTGCTTAGAAAAACTTTTCTTGGTAAGAGTTACATGTTAGTCATTTTCCTTAAGGCTGCTTATAGGTTATGATTCAATTTTTGGTTTATTTCTATAGATCAAAGGCTAAAAAGTAGGGTCTGTAACTCTGGGACAGGTCCGAAAACCCTTGTACTATTGATATTTTGGGCTGGATAATTCATTTGTTATAGGGGACTCGTGCATTGTAGGATGTTTAGCAATAACTTAGGCCTCTACCCATGACATATGAGTCGCTGTCCAGCTCCTCTGGTTATGACAACCAAAAATGTCTCCACACATTGCAAATATCCCTGGGAAGGAAAAAAAAGAATCGCACATCACTCCCCGCCCCCCCCCCCCCCCCCGGTTGAAAACCTTTACCCTAAAGGGAAAGGTAGGATATATAAGAATAATTTAGCTGCTTTTAAAAATAATCTGCGTATCCACACCTTGAGAGAATTGGATTCTCTTCAGGGTGTAGGCACAGGTATGTGTGGGTTCACAATGCCCGTAAGGTGATTCTGATATAATCCTTGGGTGAATGGCACTGCTACAGAAAGTTGTTATCTCTTTCATTGTTATTTAACAGCTGTCATTTTTTTTTGACTGCTTATCACATTCCAGGCACTATGCTTAGTACTCGTCATTAATGTCATAAAGTAAATATTTATCCCTGTTTTGAAGGACAGTGGAGCTAAAGGAGGTGAGAACATTTTTCAGAGTGGATGAAGTGACGTGCAGTGGAAGCCAAGCTGGGTGGCTGGGACTAGAGGCTGACAAACAGGGAGAAGTAGGGTGCCATCAGCAATGAAGTTCCTGGTGTTGTCAGGGGTAACCAAGTAAGGCTGGGAGGATGGGTGGATATGACTGTTTTTGAGGTGATAGGATTATTGATGGTTTTAACTTTATTTTTCTGTTTTCTGTATAAACATGAACTTTAAAAAATTATTTTAGTTTTTTTAATAGCAAGAGAGCACGAGCAGGGGAGAGGGGTGGAGGGAGAGAGAATCTTAAGCAGACATGACACCACGTTCAGCTCAGAGCCTGGACACGAGGCTCGATCCCATGACCACAAGATCATGGCCTGAGCCAAAATCAAGAGTCAGACACTTAACCGACTGATCCCCCCAGGCAGCCCTATAAATACGAACCTTTAAGAACTTTTATCAGGAAAGAAAAAAAAAACTATTAGAAAAAAAAAACAAACTAATTTCAAGTAACGGCAGAATTACTTGCCAAAATGTGTATGTGTATGCTTTTTTCACATTCGCTAAAACATATCTTTTTGTGTAACAGTTTATTTCAGTAATTGAGTTATCCATTTAAATTTAGGTGGATTATTGGGGTGCCTGGGTGGCGCAGTCGGTTAAGCGTCCGACTTCAGCCAGGTCACGATCTCGCGGTCCGTGAGTTCGAGCCCCGCGTCGGGCTCTGGGCTGATGGCTCGGAGCCTGGAGCCTGTTTCCGATCTGTGTCTCCCTCTCTCTGCCCCTCCCCCGTTCATGCTCTGTCTCTCTCTGTCCAAAAATAAATAAAAAAAAACGTTGAAAAAAAAAAAAATTTAGGTGGATTATTTTGAATACGAACTTAATAAGGTTCATCAGCCTGCCAAAAATTTTGCTAGCAGAACAACAGAAATCTATCACTCTACTATACAGAAGATTCTACTATAGAAGAAGATTCTACTCTATTGTAGCGTAGAATTCTACTCAAAGTAGAATCTTTGTTTTCCTAACCTTCTTACATATATTTTGAATATCCATGCCTATGCTTTTCAATAGTTTTTATTTTTTTTTTTTATTATTATTTTTTTTTTCAACGTTTTTTATTTATTTTTGGGACAGAAAGAGACAGAGCATGAACGGGGGAGGGGCAGAGAGAGAGGGAGACACAGAATCGGAAACAGGCTCCAGGCTCCGAGCCATCAGCCCAGAGCCTGACGCGGGGCTCGAACTCACGGACCGCGAGATCGTGACCTGGCTGAAGTCGGACGCTTAACCGACTGCGCCACCCAGGCGCCCTAAATAGTTTTTAAAAAACATTTTGAAGGTTTTATTTTATTTATTTATTTATTTTTTTAATTTTTTTTTAAACGTTTTTATTTATTTTTGAGACAGAGACAGAGCATGAACGGGGGAGGGTCATAGAGAGAGGGAGACAGAATCTGAAACAGGCTCCAGGCTCTGTGCTGTCAGCACAGAGCCTGACGCGGGGCTCGAACTCACAGACTGTGAGATCATGACCTGAGCCGAAGTCGGACACTCAACTGACCAAGCCACCCAGGCGCCCCTTGAAGGTTTTAAAAAACAGCAAACATTTGTTTAAAAACAGAAGTTTATAAAATTAAAAGTGAAAAGTTATTATCTACTCTCTAGGGGTAACACACTTAAAAAAATTTTTTTTAACATTTATTTTTGAGAGAGAGGGAGAGACAGAAACAGCGTGAGCAGGGGAGGGGCAGAGGGAGAGGGAGACACAGAATCCAAAGCAGGCTCCATGCCGCCAGCACAGAGTCCGCTGCAGGGCTCCAACCCATGAACTGTGAGATCATGACCTGAGTGGAAGTCGGACTCTCAGCCGACTGAGCCACCCAGGCTCCTCAAAGGGTAACCCATTTTAATAGTTACATTAAAACTATTAATGTCCTTCTAGACTTTTTCCTATGATTAAATAGGTATATGTGACTTTTAAAAGGGATCATATAATGTAAACTGTTGTGCACCTTGCTTGTTGGATGTCTTTAAACATAAAAACCCGTAGAACTCAATATGGAAAGCACATTGTCTGGAAGGTAATATTTAAATGCACAGGATCACTTCGTACATCAATGGCAAAGTCAGGCCTAAAGGCCAGACTTCTTATCTAGTGCTCTTTCCCATACTGAATGCCGTTTCAGCCTCTCTCTAGTGGATTCACCCTAAAGGTGACTAAAGTCAAATAGATGCCATGAAGATGGTGGGGAAATAACCAACAATTCTAATCCATACAGACATCTAATATAGACATCTCTCTGGGTGTTTTTCATGAACGTAATTATATTTATCTGAATAAATTTCTAGTTAAAAATAAAGGTAGACACATTACATTAGACATGTTAATTACACTAGACACACTAATTTCCTTGGTAAGATTTAAGTAACTATTTCTTTGTCTTTTTTAATACGATTTATGATTATAGTTTTATATATGTTTAGTGGATTTTATTATTTATTAATTAAATGTTTGAGAGCGAGTGAGTGAGCTGGGGAGGGGCAGAGAGAGGGGGAGAGAGAAAATCCCAAGTAGGCCCCATGCTGTCAGCGTGGGGCCTGACATGGGGCTCCATCTCACAAACCATGAGATCATGACCTGAGCCGCAATCAATAGTCGGATGCCTAACCAACTGAGCCACCCAGGCGCCCCTGGATTTTATTTTTTACAAGTTTTAGGTTCACAGCATAACTGAGTGGAAGATACAGAGATTTCCCATATAATCCCTGTACCCACACATGCATAGCCTCCCATATTATCAATACCAGAATAGTACATTTTTTCAACTTTTTTTTTTTTTTTTTTTTAATTTATTTTTGGGACAGAGAGAGACAGAGCATGAACGGGGGAGGGGCAGAGGGAGAGGGAGACACAGAATCGGAAACAGGCTCCAGGCTCCGAGCCATCAGCCCAGAGCCTGACGTGGGGCTCGAACTCATGGACCGCGAGATCGTGACCTGGCTGAAGTCGGACGCTTAACCGACTGCGCCACGCAGGCGCCCCAGAATAGTACATTTTTTAACAATTGATGAACCTGCATTGACAGATCGTTATCACCCAGAGTCCCGAGTTTACATTAAGGTTCACTCTTGGTGTTATACATTCTGTGAGTTTAGATAAATGTATAATGACATGGATCCATCATTCTAGTATCATATATATAGTGTCGTATCACTGGCTTAAAAATCCTCTATGCTCTGCCTGTTCATCCCTCCTTCCCCGCCTAACTCCTGGCAACCACTAACCTTTCTACTGTTTCCAAAGTTTTGCTTTTTATAATTTCTTTCTATTATTAAATATAAAATGTTTGCCACTGATCTAAGTTTTTCAAATTTTTGTTTAGGCAAGCAGTGCTTCAAAAAGTGTATCAAAAGCAAAACAATTGATTGAAAAAGCAAAAGCTTTACACATTAGTAGGTCAAAAACTACTGAAGAAATAGTGACGCCCTTAAGACGTTCATCTAGACATCAGATGCTTGCTGAAAGGAAGGAATTGTCAGAAACAGCAGTAAGTATTAGAAATATTTATTGGTGTGAGTTCTGTCCTATTCTGCTGCTTGGAGAAGGAGGAGGAAGCCATATAAAGTTATAGGTAGAATTGTAAGATACCCCTGAGGTTGTGGAAAGAATATCATTTGCATTTCTGTTTTAAAAGCTCTTCGCTCCTTTTGCAAAAGCATACAGTCTGCATCCTCACCATGTCATTTGAGATCCTTCATAGGCTGAATTAGCTCTTCCCTTTCCTCCTTCCTCATATACACACTTTTTGCTCTAGTCACACTGAATTATTCCTTCCTCCCCAAATGGTGCAACTTTTATTTCCACTTTGTAGTCTCAGCTTGAAATGCATATACCAAATACTCTTTTCTACCTGAGGAATTCCTACTCATACATTAAGTCCTGCTAAATGCTACCCTCTTTTCTTATGTATGTATGTATGTATGTATGTATGTTTATTTTTGAGAGAGTGCAAGTGGGGAAGGGGCAAGGGTGGGGGGCGTGGGGACAGAGGAGTTGAAGCAGGCTCTGCGCTGACAGCAGTGAGCACGATGCACGGCTTGAACTCAAGAACCATGAGTTCGTGACCTGAGCCGAAAGTCCAATGCTCAGCTGACTGAGCCACCCAGGCACCCCTGCCTCCTCTTTTTTAAAACCAGCTTTATTATAGAGATATAAGTCACATACCATACAATTCACTATTTAAAGTGCCCAGTCCACTGGCTTTTAATATATTCACAGAGTTGTGATTCCATCGCCACAATCTTAGAATATTGCATTACCCCAAAAAGAACTCCTATTTCCCTTAGCTATCACTTCCCAGTCTCCCCTCCCTCAGCTCCAGGCAACCACTAATCTACTTTTCTGTTGGTATAGATTTGCCTATTCTGGGCATTTCATATAAATGGTATCATATAACATATGGCCTTTTGTGCTTGTTTTCTTTCGCTCATAGTGGTTTTGGTGTTCATCCATATTGTAGCATCAATATTTCATTTATTTTTTATTGCCAAATAATACCGCTTTGTATGGCTATACCACATTTTTTTAACCCTTTCATCAGTTGACGGACATTTGGATTGTTTCCACTTTTTGATTATTAGGAATAATGGTACGAACATTCTGATACTTCCTCTTGAAAGCTTTGTTGGTGCCTTCAAGACAAGTAGTTTCCTTCCCAAAATGTACTTAACTTCTATGGGTTTTTTTGTATTTTAGTCAATGTTGCTCTCAACCTACCGTGTTATGATTGAACTAGCTCTCCCTCTGTCCCCTAAACCCTGGTACAACCTTGAAGCCAACTCTTGTTGCATTTGTCTGTGTATGCTGTATTGCCTGACACATGGTAGATGCTTAGTAAATGTGTACTGACCACCTGAAAGCATATCAGGCTTTATCTAATACATTTATAGGATGTATAGCTCTCAAATAGTAGAGCTAGAACTTGTATAGCTCAGTGATACTGACTCTTTTGTCTGGAGTAAAGTCTTTTGGTTGCTTCTTTAAAAAAGAAAACCCATGGTAATAATAAGTCCACCCTTTGATACGTGAACTTGAATGGTATAGCACAGGCTATTGTCATTTACGACATATAGTGTATGTTTTTTGTATCAATCAGGTAGCGTCTGATGAAGAGATGGATGGAGCTGCTAATGTAATTATCTTACCTCTGGCTTCTAGCACTGTAATCCTTTTGAAATTTAAAACCTCAATTGTATGACATATTGTAAAAATGTTTTTCTTATTCTGTCTTAGGACTCTGTAATAATAATAGATTCAGATATTACTTCTTCAAAGCAACCCGAGAAAAATCAGAAGAATCTTCAGTGTCTGAATGACGTGCTAGGAAAAAAACTTAACAAGAATCCTAAAAACGTACCAGGTAATGAGATCTGATAATGTTTGTGACGAATATTAGAATGCATTGGAGGAATTATATTGCTCTCATTTTAATTTAATTTCTTGTCTTCTAAAATATGAACGTTCAATTATATTACATATTTCTATTTTAATAAGTAAAGTTATAATGTAGTGAAGAGTTTTATAAAGGTAATTGTGTGTATTCAAGTTATTGCATTTCTTTCTATTTAGCTGCAGTTAAGGTAGTGATTCCCAAACCTGATAATCAAAATCATCTGAATAAATTAAAAATTTTCTTTAAAAAAAAATTTTTTTTTAATGTTTATTTATTTTTGAGACAGAGAGAACCAGCATGAGCAGGGGAGGGGCAGAGAGAGAGGGAGACACAGAATCGGAAGCAGGCTCCAGGCTGAGCTGTCAGCACAGAGCCCAATGCGGGGCTCGAACTCACGAGCTGTGAGATCATGACCTGAGCAGAAGTCAGCTGCTCAACTGACTGAGCCACCCAGGCGCCCCAAATTAAAAATTTTCTTAAATCTTTAGGTCCTTCCCTAGGCATATTGATTAAGAATCTCTGGAGGGGGGTTGTGGGAATCTGTAGTTTAAAAAAACATTCCCAGGAGATTCTGATAATGCTATTGGGAGACTAGATGATTATATAGAACATTTTTTAATTAAAAAGTTAGTTTAAAAAAAAAGTTTTGTTAAAGTTGAGAAGAGTTCATTTTTTTTTAAGTTTAAGAAGATAGAGCTATAATTGAAAAGTATCTGGAGGTAAGTAGAGATGATAAACTTTGATACTAACTTAACTATTTATTTTTCTAAGGGAAAGTGAAAGTTGCTCCTTTATTTCTTACCAGAAAAGCTCAAAAAACAGCTGATCCTATTCTTGGTTTTGATGAAAACAGGTCAGTCTAATACAAATTTTAAAATGCTGAAATGTCTTGTGGAATGTATTTTGTATTTTTTCCTTGACTTTGATGAGAAAGCATGTACATTATCATTTGAACCTTTAATAAGTTTATTTATTTATTTTTAGAGAGAGGGAGCACAAGTTGGGGAGAGGGGCAGAGGGGGAGAGAGAGAGAGAATCTTAAGCAGGTTCCATGCTTGGTGCAGAGCCGGATGCGGGGCTTGATCTCATGACCCTGGGATCATGACCTGAGCTGAAACCAAGAGTTGGATGCTTAACCAACTGAGCCACACAAGCATCCCAGTAAGTTCATTTCTAAAGATGACAATATTGACAGTGCTACAGTCACAATTTGAAGATCAGACATTTTGTGGCCATCTCTAGATAGAATAGTGGAAAAATAAACCAAAAGCACCAAAGAGCTGATTATGAACTTATTCCGTATATATTTAAACACCTATGAGGGTGCCTGGCTGGCTTCGTCGGTAGAGCACGTGACTCTTGATCTCAAGGTCATGAATTTGAGCCCCACATTGGGGGTAGAGATTACTTTAAAACAAAAAAATAAATAAAATGAAATCTTTAAATACTTGCTATGTACCAGGCACTGTTTTTCATACTAGGAATATTTGGGGGAACAAAACAAGACACCTTCCCTGTCCCCATGAGGCTTACCCTCTAGAGGGAAGACAATCTGTGATAAAACATTAATTGGGCCATCAAGTGAAAAATTGCAGTTGTGCTAAGAAGGAGAGGTACAGAGTTTTATTAAGTTTATATTAAGTGGATTTGGTCTGGTCAAAAAAGGCTTTGCTGAGGAAATGACATCTGAACTGAAGGATGAGCAGGAGTTCACCAGGGGAGGAACAGTGTTCTGGCCAGAGGGAGCAATCTGCGGAGTCCCTATAGCTCGAAGGAGCATGGTGAAGAGAGAGGTTGAAAGAATGCTAGTGTGACTTGAGCAGAGAGCTTGGGTGAGAGGAATGTGGGCCTAAGCTGGGGAGGTGGATGCCAGCCCACGTAGCACCTTTAGGCTGTGTGAGAGAATTTGTCATTTTGCCAAGGGCAATAAGAAACAGGGGGTTTTAAACACAAAATATGCGCATAAATGTTTGGATTTCGGGAAGGTCTTTTCTGACTGCTGGATTGGTTTGCTAGATCAAAATCCATAATGATTAATTAGATCTGGGGGGTAGGGGTAGGAGAGAGGAAAGTGAAGGTGACACTCAAGTTCTGGTATCCCTGTGCAAGTGGATGGCATGGTGGAAGACCAGGTTTAAGGACATCATGGGTTCAGGTTATTTTTTCCTGTTTCACTCTTACTGAGGTATAATTACATATTGTTAAGATGCACAAATCTTTTTTTTTTTTTTCTTTTTTCGAGGGATGGAGGGACAGAGGGATAGAGAGAGAGAGAGAGAGAAAGAGACTCCCAAGCAGGCTCCATGCTCAGTGCAGAGCCAGATGCAGGGCTCAATCCCATGACCCTGGTATCATGACCTGAGCCAAAATCAGGAATCAGACTCTCAACCGACTGAGCCACTCAGGCAGCCATTAATCTTTTTTTGATTGAAGTATAATTGACATACAGTATCCTGTTTCAGATATACATGGTAGTGATTTGATATTTTTATAAATTACAAAAAGATTCCCATAAGTCTCGTTACCATTTGTCACTATACAGAAAGTTACTACAGTTGATTGACTATACTTCCTATGCTGTAGATTTCATTCCTGTGACTTAATTATTTTGTGAGAAGTTTGTACCTGTTAATCCCCTTCCCCTATTTCTCCTGCCTCCACCCTCTCCCCCTCCCCACTCTGGTAGCCAACAATTTGTTTCCTGTGTCCATGAGTCTGTTTCTGTTTTGTTTATTTGTAAAATGCACCATTCTCTTTTTTTAATGTTTATTTATTTATTTTGAGAGAGAGAGAGGGAGCGGGGAAAGGGAAGAGAGAGAAGGAGAGAGAGAATCCCAAGCAGGCTCCATGCTCATTAAGGAGTGGTGTTCTCAGTTTCACTGTGAGATCATGGCCTGAGCCTAAATCAAGAGTCGGACACTCAACCAACTGACCCACCCAGGTGCCCCTAAAAATGCATCATTCTTATTATTTTTTTCTTTTTTAATGTTTATTCATCCCTGAGACAATGCAAGAGAGTGCAAGCAGCAGAGGGGCAGACAGAGGGAGACACAGAATCTGAAGCGGGCTCCAGGCTCTGAGCTGTCAGCCCAGAGCCTGACGCAGGGCTCGAACTCACAAACCATGAGATCGTGATCTGAGCCGAAGTCAGACGCTCACCCAACTGAGCCACTCAGGTGCCATTCTTATTTTTTTTTTTAATGTTTATTTTTTAGAGAGGAAGGGGGAGACAGAGAATCCCAAGCAGGCTCCAGGCTGTCAATGCAGAGCCCAGTGTGGGGTTTGAACTCCCAAACCATGAGATCATGATATGAGCCAAAATCAAGAGTTGGATGCTTAACCAACTGAGCTACCCAGGCGCCCCCTAACTGCACCATTCTTAAGCATACAGTTTTCATAAGTACATTATATCAAGATTTAACATCTTTCTTTTACTCTGAAAGGTTACTCTTTTTCTGTTATTCCTACCACCACCATAACAAAAGGTTACTGCTATACTGATTCTTAACCATTGATTAGTTTGATTTCTATTGCCATGGATTAGTTTTGTTAGTTTTAGAACTTTACGTAAACTTCAGAACTTCATGTAAATGTATATATATGTGTGTATTCTTTTGTATCTAATTGCTTTTGGTCAGTACACATACACACACTATCGTTTTTTAAATCAACTTTATTCAGGGGGGTCTGGGTGGCTCAGTTGGTTGAGCATCTGACTTTGGCCCAGGTCATGATCTCGTGGTTCGTGGGTTCGAGCTCCGCGTTGGGCTCTGTGATGACAGCTCAGAGCCTGGAGCCTGCTTCGGATTCTGTGTCTCCCTCTCTCTCTGCCCCTCCCCCGCTCACACTCTCTGCTTTTCTCTGCTTTTCAAAAAGAAATAATTGTAAAAAAAATTTTTTTTTTAAATCAACTTTATTCAGGTATAATGTACTCACAATCATATGCATACAATTGAAGTAAACAGTTTGAGGTTTAACAAACGTACACATCTGTGTAATCATCACAATAGAGAACATTTTCACCACATTCCAGAAAGTTCCCTTTTGCCTCTTTGCAATTAATCCATGTCCCCAACTCAGTCCCACACAATTTCTGATCTGTTTTCTGTTGACATAGATTGGTTTGCCTTTTCTAGAATTTCGTAGAAATGAAATCATACAGGACACTCACTTTTGTCTCTGTCTTCTCTTAGCCAAGGTAATATATCAGTAGTCTTTTCTTTTTTATTACTGAGTAGTATTCCTTATATGAATATACCACAGTTTGTGTATCCATTCTTTTATTGATGGCCAATTGGGTTGTTTCCAGTATTTGGCTATTATTAATAAGGCTGCTGTGAACATTCCATTCCATTCCATTCCATGTGTAGACAGTGTTCTCATTTTTCTTGAGTAAATACCTAGAAGTGGAATTGTTCTGTCATTGGGTAGGTGTACGTTTAACATTGTAAGAATCTGCCAAACTTTCCCAAGTGGTTGTTCCATTTATACTCCCACCAGCAGTATATGAGAGCTCCAGTTGCTAACGCTTGGCATTATCAGACTTTTCTTTTAATGGGTATTTATTTTGAGAGAGAGTATGCACATACAAGCAGGGAGTATATGTTATATACTATATTCTTAAAGTAAGCTCTCCCAAGCAAGCTCTGTGCTGTCAGTGCAGAGCCCAATGCAGGGCTCGATCTCATGAACTGTGAGATCATGAACTGAGCTGAAATCAAGAGTTAGATGCTTAGGGGCGCCTGGGTGGCTCAGTTGGTTAGGTGTCCGACTTCGGCTCAGGTCATAATCTCACGGTTCGTGAGTTCGAGCTCCACGACGGGATCTGTGTTGACAGCTTAGAGCCTGGAGCCTGCTTCGGATTCCCTCTCTCTCTGCCCCTCTTCCTGCTTGCGCTTTGTGTCTCTCTCAAAAATGAATAAACATCAAAAACAACAACAACAACTAAAGAGACGCTTAACCAACTGAGCCACCAGGTGCCCCCAGACTTTAATTTTAGCCATTCTCATGGGTTTCTAGTGGTATAGTATTATTTTTTATTATTTACCTTTTTATTATTTTTAATCAATGAAAAATTTGAACCTTATTGAAGTATAAATTACATAGTCACCCGTATTTAAAGTGTGTAACTTGGTGAGCTTTGCCAGTTGTATATGTAGTGAAAGCACCACCACAGTAAAGATAATGCTTTATTTCTACTATCCAGAAGGTCTTTTCCTCCACAAGCGTCCTCATGCCCTTCTGCAGTCCTCCTCCTAGTCCCAGCTCAGGCAAGCACCTGTCTCTTTTCTGTATGTTAATTTGCATTTTCTAGAATTCTGTATTAATGAAATCGTATGATAATACACTCTTTCATCTGGCCTCTTTCAGTCAGCTTGATGATTTTGAGATTTGTTCATGTTATCAAATACTGTTGACTCTTTGAATTGCCCAAGTCCACTTACGTGGGTTTTTACGTTACGGTACTGTAAAAATGTATTTTCTCTTCCATATGATTTTCTAATATTTTTGCCTCTAGCTTACTTTAAGAATATAGTATATAATATATATACTGTATACACAACATAACGAACTATGTGTTAATCGACAGTTAATGTTAATCCTTTAGGCTTCCAGTCAGTAGTAGGCTATTAGTAGGTACATTTTTGGGGAGTCAAAAATTATGCATGTACTTTCGACTGTGCAGAGGGTCAGCAACCCTAACCTCTATGTTGTACAAGGTCAACCATATATCAGTAGTTCATTATTTTTGCTGAATAGTATTATATGGATAAACCACTTTTTGTCTACCTGGTTACCTGTTGATGGACATTTGGGTTGTTTCCAGTCTTAAGACTAAAGATGCCAGCAACATTCATGCAGAAGTCTCCTACAATTTTGCTGATGATTCTGTTAAATAGTGAGAGAATTGATATCTTAACAATATTAAGTTTTCTGATCCAAGAACATTATATTTCTATTTTTAATATCTTTCATCAGTGTTTGGTGGTTCTCAGTGTAGAGGTTTTATACATGTGTTAAATTCATCTCTAAGTATTTCATGTATTTAATATAATTATAAACGGCATTATTTTCCAATTGTTGATTTCTGGTATGTGGAAATACAATTGATTCTTTTTTTTTTTTTTAACCTATACCACAGTCCACCATTTCACCTAATGCTATTATCTTATATGCTTTTACTTTACCCAGTAGAATTGTTTGAAGGAAGAAATTTGCTGGTTTTGGACTACTTAACTTAAATTTCTTAGAAGTTTCTTAGAATTATTCTTATGTTCCTAAATTGGTATACTATGAAACAATTTAAAAAATAATTTATGTTGAAATAACTTTAAGAAAAGTTGCCAGACTACTACAAAGAACTCCTATCCCCTTCACCAAGATTTCCCATGTCCTTGACTGTGTTTATTGAAGTGTGGAGACTCTCAACCTGGGTCTGTCTGATAAAGCAGATAAAGCTAGGATACATATATAAGTATGTATATATTTTTTATATATACACGTATACCCAAAGCTATTTATAATTGTATATATTACACAGTTTATCACATATATATAATATGTGTATATTTTGTATTAGCACTTTGTACACTTCTCCTTAAAGTCTACCTTCTGCTATTGGCATATAGTCTTTTTTTTTTTTTTTTTTTAAGGTTTTATTTTTAAGTTATCTCTACACCCAACATGGGGCTCGAACTTACAACCCCAAGATCGAGTCACATGCTAGGGACACCTGGGTGGCTCAGCCCAACTCTTGATTTCGGCTCAGGTCATGAATTCACAGGTTCATGAGATTGAGCCCCACGTCGGGCCCTGTGCTGACAATGTGGAGCCTTCTTGGGATTCTGTCTCTCCTTCCCTCTCTGGCCCTCCCCTGCTCATGTGTGCGTTCTGTCTCTCTCAAAATAAATAAATAAACATTAAAAAAAGAAAAAAGTTGTATGCTCTACCTACCAAGCCAGCCAGGTACGCCAATCTCATACCTACTTAGCTACAACTTCACGAATCTCTTCCTCCTTCCCTCCAACTAACAGTAAAAAAAGCTACACCTCCTCTTTTCTGAGATAAATGCATCCACACTGGCTTTAAATCTCTTCTTTCCCTCATTTCTCTCAAAAAGGAAAGGAAAAGAGAAATGGAAGTCTTTGCATCCTCTTTTTACTTACCAACTCAAATTTCTGTTTGTAGAGAATATTACAATTCTCCATATATGGCGGGTTAGGAAGGGCAGATTAGCTGTTGCACCACCCTCTCCCCCTTCCGCTGCTCCCGTATCCGATCCTCCTCGCCTCCCTCCCACCGAAGTCAGGACTCTTAGGATTAGCAATATGAAGATAAGCCAGGTAAAACTGAGGCATCAGTAAGAAAGGCCCTAATGGTCTTGCTACTATATTGGAAACATCACATTAGAAATTCTTATATTAACTTTTTGAAATATAGCACTTACTTTGTTTTCTGATTATGATACAAATACATGTTCTTTTAAAAAGAAGACAAAATACACAAGGGAAAAAACTCACCTACCACTCAGATAGACTCTGTTAACTTTTTGCTGGATGTTCTTCAAGTCATTTTTTTTCCCTCTATATATTTACTTTTATTTAATTTCTTAATACTGATAGCTTTCATTTTTATGATAAGCAAAAGTGAATGTGCCCAGCTAACATCTCAGATAGCGGATTCATTTTTTGAAATTAAAAAGTATTGTGTATTTTTTTAAGTGTTTATAACCTTAGCTTTCCTTTGTCACATCATTTTCTTAAAAGCCAAGATACATCTGAAAAGTCTCAGGATTGTGATGTGCAGTTTCAAGCCAAGCGCGACTTCCTAATGAGCGGTTTGCCGGATTTGCTGAAACGACAGATTGCAAAGAAAGCTGCTGTATTAGATGTGTACCTTGCAGCGAGTACTAGTTTCCAGAGAGTTGTCCACGTACAACAAAGAGATGATGGTGAGTTTATTATAATTAAATATTTTTAAATGCAGGGCGCCTGGGTGGCTCAGTCAGTTCAGCGTCCGACTTCGGTTCAGGTCACAATCTCGCAGTTTGTGAGTTTGAGCCCTTCTTGGGCTCTCTGCTGTCAGCCTGTCAGCACAGAGCCCACTTCGGATCCTCTGTCCCCCTCTGCCCATCCCCTGCTTGCGCTGTCCCCCAAATAAATAAATATTAAAGAAAGTATTTTTAAATGTTAGAAGTAATATGAGAGTGTAAGTTGACTTGAAATGAGGCTAAAGTTTAAAGATAATTCTTAAGGAGATTTTAGTGAGAATTTGCAGTATGTGTTTGTATTGTCTATTGAGTATTGTCTATTCCTCAGTCCTGGACTCCCTGTACTGCATATGGGGTGTCAGGGCAAGAGAGCCAGAGGCATCCTCAGCCCTCACCACCTTATGCAGCGAAGAGCAGGCGTGCGGGCAGGACCTCAGCTGGATGTTGTTCTCCAGGGAGGCACTGTGTTCCGAAAGGAAGGCAGTGGTCTTCACACATGCAGCCTGTGTGTGAACAGATCACCTGTAAGACTTTCTCAGAGGAGCTCCAGCCCTGTCCTCGTCCGATGGGCTGTTGAATGTGCAAGGGAGATGTTTGCCTCCTTTCCAGAACAGCTTTTGCTCTCTCGTTGCATCTAAATCCCTCCTGGAGCAGGTAGCAAGTAGCTCCACACTCCAGTTCACCCTTTCCTCATACACATCGTGCACAAGGGTGAGCTGTTTGCACAAGCCTTCTGCACGGTGGTCTTAGCTTGATCAGAACCTGTTTCTGGTTGGATTCAAATGCTACCGCAACCACAATCTTACTTGACTTACATAGTTTTTAATTACCAAAAGTGTACAAAGCTTTATTTCTTTTCCTTGTCGTTGCTCCTACCTAGAGCGTTTTGTGTGTGTGAGTGTGCACGCTCGCGTGCGTGCACAAAAGCATTTGTATTCTTCTCAGCTGGCTTTGTGGTTTGGTTTAATGCACTCCTTCTACTCCTAAAATATGCTCTATGTTCTCTTCTTTCTTTTTTCCTTTTGTGTTTCTGACCTTGATAGCTTTTCGGTTTTGTTAAGCCTCCCATTTGTACAGGGAACTTCCCAGCCAGCCCTTCTGGTGATATTCTTCTTTCTCTTTCTTCCTCAGCTCTGCCATTGGCCATTCGGTGGACGAAGCCCTTCTTGTTATTTTCACCAGTTCAGTTTTATACAGCATATTCCAATAGTATATTCAACTGTAGAAGTTAGTTATACGTTTCTTCCCTGATTTTGATCAACATTTTCACCAGAGTGCTACTGTAAAACTTATCATATGTGTTTGTGCATCAGGAGATGAAGCAAGCACAGAGACAACCTCTCTCTTTTAGAGCCTGAAGAGTTGGGGCACCTGGGTGGCTAAGTCAGTTGATCGTCCGGCTCTTGACTTTGGCCCAGGTCATGATCTCACATCTCGTGAGTTTGAGCCTAGCATCGGGCTCTGCGCTGACCGTGAAGAGCCTGCTTGGGATTCTGTCTCCCTCTCTCTTTGCCCCTCCCATGCTTACTCTCTCTTTCTCGCTCTCAAAATAAATAAAAATAAACTTAAAAAAAATAGAACCGGAGGAGTTAATCACACATTTATTTACTGGTATGCCAGGTCTGCCCTCAGAGTTCAAACCTTAAACCAGGATGCGAACTGCCCCTGAAATTCTTACCCCTAGTAGCAAGGGTTGATTTCAAAAGAAACGAAGTTTGCTATCACTTGGTTATTTTAAACAATTGGGAAGGAAAACTCAATATTTTTATTA
Source organism: Neofelis nebulosa (assembly GCF_028018385.1). Taxonomy (NCBI): domain Eukaryota; kingdom Metazoa; phylum Chordata; class Mammalia; order Carnivora; family Felidae; genus Neofelis; species Neofelis nebulosa. Next base: position 59,090,361 of record NC_080797.1, on the reverse strand, counting down.
ATTGTATTTGTTGGAGGAGAGGAGTTTGGTTTTTTGAGTTTTGGTATTTTTGTGTTAACTATGTAGCTGTCAGGTCTTTTCACGTTTGCGTATTTGGCATTCGATGTAATGAATGAAGATAATTAAGACCTTTGTTTTCTGTTTTGCTTTAGGATGCCATTTGTGGCATTTGAAACCACCCACTTGCCCTCTCTTAACCAAACTTAAAGAACTGGATACTAGAGTAATAGATCTCTCAAAATGTGTTCTTGCTCTTGGTGAATTTTCAACATTGAATTCAAATTCTAAAAGTACTAATTCTGCTGTTGTGGTAAGTACCAGAGATCCCGGCTATTGTATGGTGTTTCCTTCATATCTTCAGAGGGAAAGCAAACAGATATCTGCTACTGTGGCCTAAAGTTCTTTTTTCCCTGGAGTCCAGTTTTAAAGAATAAATCCCAAATGAGGTAGACATCTCTTTTAAATATTCCTGGAGCTTTAGAAGCATTTTAAGAATTAATGGTAGCCAGGGCACCTGGGTGGCTCAGTTGGTTGAGTGTCGGACCTTGGCTCAGGTAATGATCTTGTGGTCTGTGAGTTCGAGCCCCACGTCAGGCTCTGTGCTAACGGCTCAGAGCCTGGAGCCTGCTTCGGATTCTGTGTCTCCGTCTCTCTCTGCCTCTCTCTCTCTCTCTCTCTCTCTCTCTCTCTCTCAAAAATGAATAAACATCATGGGGCGCCTGGGTGGCTCAGTCGGTTAAGCGGCCAACTTCGGCTCAGGTCATGATTTCGCGGTCCATGAGTTCGAGCCCCACATGCTGACAGCTCAGAGCCTGGTGCCTGTTTCAGATTCTGTGTCTCCCTCTCTCTGACCCTCCCCCGTTCATGCTCTGTCTCTCTCTGTCTCAAAAATAAATAAAATGTTAAATGAATAAACATTAAAAAAATTCTATAAAAAAAAAAGGAATTAAGGGTAGCCAGTTTCAAAAGAATATTAGATTATAGGGGCGCCTGGGTGGCGCAGTCGGTTAAGCGTCCGACTTCAGCCAGGTCACGATCTTGCGGTCCGTGAGTTCGAGCCCCGCGTCAGGCTCTGGGCTGATGGCTCGGAGCCTGGAGCCTGTTTCCGATTCTGTGTCTCCCTCTCTCTGTGCCCCTCCCCCGTTCATGCTCTGTCTCTCTCTGTCCCAAAAATAAAATAAAAAACGTTGAAAAAAAAAATTTAAAAAAAAAAAAAAAAAAAAAAAAAAAAAAGAATATTAGATTATATAGCACATTTAGATATTGTGTAAATCAGCATTCTAATCTAATGTGTAAAGAACAATTAGTTGAAAGAGGGAACAGGAAAAATATGAATTAAGTCCCTAAAAATCTATGCAAATGCAGCTTTGCTGTTAAGGTTTTATTTAGTCACTGAAGCTAATCCTACATTAATATTGACTAGTTATCGACAGAAAATGGTTGGTGACTAATATTAATAGACAATGTTGGGGGGCATCTGACTGGCTCAGTGAAGCAGGCGACTCTTGCTCTCAGGGTTATGAGTTCAAGTCCCACGATGGGTGTAGAGATTACTTAAAAAAAAATCGAAATGTCTTTGAAAAAAACAGACAGTGTGGGTCCATTATTGAGCTTTTTTTTCTTTATTGCAGTTTGTGGAGAGAAGGAAAGATTTGACTGAAGAAGTAAGAAATGTTTTGCTGGAGGAAATTAGGTGGTCGAATCCCGAATTTTCTTTGAGGAAATATTTTTCTTTGCTTCTTAAAAAACGAAGTGAGCACCAGGTACTTTTTGAGTGTCATCGTAAACAAGGTTAGTGATAACTGTTATCATTTACATTAACATTTTGTTTTTGAAAACATTAAGACGTGGTCTTTGACTCTTGGAAGTCCACTGAGAGGATATTGCTTATGGTTGGCAGGGAAAATTGTTCAAGTGTATTAAAGCATCTTGTTCAATGCAGTGTTGGCCCCTGCCATTCTCCACAGGTACAAACTCAAAGACAGCTTTAATTTTGTTAAAATATTAATAGTTCATTTAAGGAAAGCCTTAAGTGAGATCATTTGAACTGACTTGCCTTTATATAACTTGTACAAAAGGCAATCTGAATAACACAATATCCTGCTTGCTTTCAGTGGCCCACATTTGATTCTTGCCTCTTCATTTTGTAGTAATAAGATTGTTGGATATTTTGAAGTGATATTAAGATTTTAGATATTAAAATTTGTTTTTTGTTAATTAGTAAGCGCATGCATTTCTCTAACTTTTGAAATAGAAAGTCCACAACTCGAACCTGATGTGAATCAAAAAGAAACCAAAAGGAAACGAGTGGAAACGGAAATTCAGAAGTCAAAAAGAAAGAAGCCAAACGAGTATTCACAAAGTCCAAAAAAGATAAATGGGAAACCAGAAGAACTTGACAAAAGAAACAACTCCACTGGGATAAAGCCAGACTCTTGTAAAGGCCTTCTTTCTAAAACATCCAGGAAGAAACAAACTGCTTCGAGTACAACATGTAAAATAGAAACAGAAGCAGTTGAAGATTCTGATGTTCTGATAATAGATGATGGCAAAGAGCCTACATCAGAAAGATCTCCTGTTCCTGGTAAATTAGATCTTCTTCCTCTGGGCCTTCCTCTTCTTGTTCATTTTCTCTTTAATATATGTTCTTTGCAACATTCAAGCAATATATGTTTATAAAACAAGAAGTGGAAGCCTTACTAATTATAATCACAGTCTTACAGAAAACCACATTTAACAGATAGGTGTTTGGTCTTTGATTTTTCTGTGTGCTTTTTAAACAACCTGGGATTATATCTCTTTAACATGTCTCTGACTTACTCCCATTTGGGTTCTTTAGCTTTTTCAAAAATATTCTATTGAATTGATTAATTCGTCCATTTATGTGGCTGAATGGATGTTTTAATATTTGTATAGAAAGTCTCCTCTATCATTTTTTTAAAAACTATTCATGTATCGGGGTACCTGGGTGGCTCAGCTGGGTGATCATCCGACTTCGGCCCAGGTCATGATCTTGCAGTTCGTGGGTTTGAGCCCCACGTCGGGCTCTGTGCTGATAGCTTGGAGCCTGGAGCCTGCTTCAGATTCTGTGTCTCCATCTCTCTCTCTCTCTGTCCCTCTCCTGCTTGTGCTCTTTCTCTCTCCAAAAATAAACATTAAAAAAATTTTAAAAATAAAATTATGTTCATGTATCTACTCTGCTGAATAAACTGTAGATTCTCTTACTCCACATATCCCACTGGGGTTTGATTTTGCATTAGTGTATAGATTAATTTGGAGTGAATCGGCATGTTTACCACATTCAGTCTTCTCAAATGGGAGTGTGGCACATCTCCATTTACCTAGGTTGACTTTGTAGGATATTTTAATGTTTCTTTTCAGGGATCAAAGGATGTTTCACAAAAATTACGCTGCCTTTATTCTTTAGATTATTTCCTAAGAAATAATAAATTCCTTTTCATATATCATGTTTTTTTAGTGATTACTTAAATTTTAAGCATGTACTTCTATTTTTTCATAATTTTTTGTAAGTAATCTCTACCCCCAACATGGGACTTGAGCTTACAACCCTGAGATCGAGTCACATGCTCTGCTGACTGAGCCAGTGAGGCACCCCTAATTGAGTACTAACTTTTAAACTTTACTTCCATGAGACTTTATGGCAGTTAGTTTTTTGGGGTTTTTTGTTTTTTGTTTTGCTAATTATTTTTTTAGTGTTTATTTATTTTTGAGACAGAGAGAGGCAGAGCACAAGCAGGGGAGGGGCAGAGAGAGACACACATAGAATCCGAAGCAGGCTCCAGGCTCTGAGGTGTCAGCGCAGAGCCTGATGTGGGGCTTGAACTCATGAGCTGTGAGGTCATGATCTGAGCTGAAGTCAGACACTTACCAACTGAGCCACCCAGGTGCCCCTATGGTGGTTAGTTTTTAAGGGGGAAGAATTGATATGAAGATATGAAGAATTTTAAATGTAATGTTAAGTTTTGAAATTGCCCTTTTGACATTTTGTAAATATAAATACTGTACAAATATTCATTGTTTACATGAAACAATAATGTAAATGTGTAAAAATATATGCTTATGTTAAGGAACAATGCTTCAATGTATATGTTTTGCTTTAGATTCTGGAACTGAAGACATGCTATGGACAGAAAAGTATCAACCCCAGAACTCCAGTGAACTCATAGGCAATGAGCTAGCTATAAAAAAATTACATAGGTTGGTAAAACATGTAAAAGAATTGAGAAATAGTTTTACATTTAGTTTGTTTTGAATCTAGTTTGTTTAGTTTGTTTGAATCTAGTTTTACTATTTGTTTTATTTATACTAAAATGTAGAAATTATAAAGTATTACTTGTATGATAAAATCTTTGTAAAAAAGAAAATTAAGAAAAACATGAAAAGTAAATATCCTTCTTTTCTATTTCTACTCTCTAGAGGTAACAACTATTAAAGGTTTCTTGTAGAATCTTCCAGAAAAAAATTTATGCATATGTTAGCTCCTTTCTTCCTAACAAATAGGGTCATATTACTACTAATTCAGGTCCATAGTCCTTTGTCTACAATTCCCACATCCAAAAAAGTTCTGAAAATTAAAAGTTACTAACTTACGGTTTTTATGTATCCCACTTGGTAGGAGTTCATACCTTTTTAAAAATTTTTTTTAACGTTTATTTGTTCTTTGAGAGAGAGAGACACACAGCGCAAACAGGGAAAGGGCAGAGAGAGAGGGAGACACAGAATCTGAAGCAGATTCCAGGCCCAAGCTGTCAGTACAGAGCCCTATGCGGGGCTTGAACTCACAAACCACAAGATCACGATCCGAGCTGAAGTCAGATGCTTAACTGACTGAGCCACCCAGGCGCCCCTCATATCTTTTTTTTAAATAAAAACATTAAGTGATTATTTTGTAATACCAGAGACCCCCAGAGGGGTATTGTGTTATGTGTGGTATATGTACCAAATTACTTTTCTAGTATCTAAAAAATTTTGAATTCTAAAACTCACCTGGTCCAAAGGATTTCATATAAGAAATAGGGGCCTATAATAATAGTTAACACTTTGAGCTTAGTACTGTTCTAAGTGCTTGCATTGTTCTTAGCCCCTGTAAGCCTTACAACTATACTATGAGAGTAAATACTGCTGTCCTCATCTTATAGATAAGGAATGGACCTACAGAGGTTGAATTATTTGTCCAGGGTCACCCAGCTTGAAAGTAGTGGGGCTGGAACTCAAACTTGAGCAGTCTAGCTCTAAACTAGAACTTAATCTTTCTGCTTATACTTAGCACTGTGTATTAGACATGTTTCATATCATCACACAGTCTACCTGAACTCTTTATAGTTGTTCTGTACTGGTTTCATAGGTGAGGGTACTGTAGTGTCTCTTTTCTCCTACTGAAGTACTTTTATGTTTTTCCCTTTGGAACCTAATCTGAACAAGGTTGCAGTGGATATCCTTGTACATACAGTGTTGTATATTTTGGTAAAAAATTACTTCCTTTAGAAATATTTGTGCCCATGTAAAAATATTTTACTATTTCGTTGATTCAAAGAGATATTCTGTGAATATCTATTCTGTGAATTAGTTAATTAACACATATTTTCTTATGGCAGTTGGTTGAAAGACTGGAAGAGACGAGCCGAATTGGAAGAAAGACAGAATTTGAAGGGAAAAAAAGATGAGAAACAGGAAGGTATCTTGAGTTATTTTCTCCATTTCACTGAACGTGTTTAGTTAGATTGGCTCTAAATGTGTATGAAATTTCTTAATTGTATTTTATATTTGATTTCCTAGTTTTTGTAAATAAGTGTCTAGCATCTATTGCTGCCTGAGCAATTATCAAATGATAATTTGCATTTGAATAATTTTTCAGATCTGTCGGATAGCATTGATTTTAAAGGCAGTTCAGATGACGAAGAAGAGAATCGCCTTTGCAATACTGTTCTGATAACAGGGCCGACAGGAGTGGGGAAGACTGCCGCGGTGTATGCGTGTGCTCAGGAGCTTGGATTTAAGGTTAGTAACAGCTACGCCAGGAGGATGTTAATGTAACTGTTGCACTCGAATTAAAGGAAGACCGACTATTCTGCCTTGCTTTCATGTATTCTTCCAGATATTTGAAGTCAATGCCTCTTCTCAGCGCAGTGGTAGACAAATTCTGTCTCAACTGAAGGAAGCTACCCAGTCCCATCAAGTGGACAAGCAAGGTGTAAACTCTCAGAAACCTTGTTTTTTTAATAGTTACAACCTAGGCAAGTCACCAAGTAAGTAAATTATTTTGCTTAGGTCATAACCTTTGAGAGAAAGTGAAATCTACAAAAAGAATTTTAATCAGCATTTTTTTTTTTTTGCCTTTTGTTTTTTTAACCTTTTCCTATACACACACGTGCGTGCACCTTTTTTATGTTTTCCTGGATGGTTTTAAAATAAATCTCAAGACCATCATATAATTTTATTTGTATGTACTTCAGTAGGTATCTCTAATTGATAAGGGCCTTTAAAAAGCATAACCAGGGGTGTCTGGGTGGCTCAGTCTGTTAAGCGTCTCACTCTGGATTTCAGCTCAGGTCATGGTCTCACACAGTTTGTGGACTCGAGGCCCACATTGGGTTCTGCATTGACAGTGCAGATCCTGCATGAGATTCCCTGACCCTCCTCCACTCACACACGTGCTTGCTCCCTCTCTCAAAATAAATAAACGTAAAATAAAATAAAAAGCATAACCACAGTAATCATTATTAGACCTAATGAAATTAGCTATGTATCTTAATTTGATCTAATACATACTCTTATTTTGGTGTTCTGTTGTTTCAAATGGTTCCTGCAAATTTGGATTCAAACAAGGTTTACATCCTGTTTCCGATTCTGTGTCTCCCTCTCTCTCTGCTCCTCCCCCGTTCATGCTCTGTCTCTCTCTGTCCCAAAAATAAATTTAAAAAACGTTGAAAAAAAAAAATTAAAAAAAAAAAATTCAAACAAGGTTTACATCTTACATTTGACTGATGTCTTTTAAATATCTTCCAGTCTCCCTAATAATTCCCTCATCCTTTTCATATCATTTATTTGTTGAAGAACGTGGGTCATTTTTCATAAAATCTCTCACATTTTGGATTTCGTTGATTGTGTGTTCATGGCATCAGTTAACATATTCCTCTTCCCTATATTTCTTGTAAACTGGCAGTTAGATCTGTGATATTGATTAGATTAAGGTTCTGTTTCAGGGCTACCATACATGCATAGGCGGGGCTGTGAGCTTCCTATGGCATCAAAGTGGAAGATAACTTTTGTGATATTCACATGGCTCAGTGAGTTCAGTTGTTTTCAGGCTGATCCATCCATTATAAAGTTCTCCATCACTCTTTTATGTAGCCATGAATGATCTTTATCTAGTAGATTGTTTCATTAGGAGTTTAAAAATGGGTGATTTTGTAATTCACTGAGCCTTTCTGAATTTATTAGTTGAAATTGTAAGGAGAATTTCTCTTCATCAGTTGTTTGGACACTTTGACATACAATTTGTACAGGAAAGGCATGAGAAATGTTTCATTCTTTCCTTTTTAAAAATTTATTTTGTTTGTTTTTTTAGAGAGAGCATGAGTGGGGGAGAGGGGCAGAGAGAGAGAATCCCAAGCAGTCTCTGTGCTCAGCGTAGAGCCTGACGTAGGGCTCAATCCCACAACCATGAGATCATGACTTCTGAGCCAAAATCAAGAGTCAGACGCTTGATGGACTGAGCCACCCAGGCACTCCCATTCTTTTCTTTCATTTATCAGTTCTTAAAGTAATGGTGCCCTAGTAATCTCTAAAGTTATCCAATGAGTTTTTGGGTAGTCTACTTTTTTTTTTTTTAGTATTATGAGGAACTCATGGATTTGTATCTATTTAATGTGTTTCAGTCCTTTGTGTTGATTATTCGTTGTGGCTATTACAATTTTCTTTTTGTCACTAGTTTAAACAGCTGTGATTTTGATGTGGGTTGCTGGAGTTTTCTTCATGTTTCATGTGGTTGGGGTTTGTTGAGCTTCTTGGATGTATGTGTTTATAGTTTTCATCAAATCTGGAAATTCCAAGCATTGTGTCTTTTTTACTCTTAATTAAAACAGGTTTGACATATAACATTGTATAAATTTAGGGCATACAAGTGTTAATTTGATACATTTCTATATTGTAATATGCTTGCCATTGCATTGATAATTAGCATCTCTATCATGTTACATAATTATCACTTCTTTTTAGTGGTTGGAATAGTTATAGTCTCAGGAAGTTTGGTGATTATAATACAATGTTGCCTGTATTTACCATACTGTGCATTAGATCCCTAGGATTTATTTACTCATTGCAAGTTTGTACCTTAAACAATATCTATCCTGTCCCCGGTCCCCTTCTCCTGGCAACCACCATTTTACTCTCTGTTTTTGTGAGTTTGATTTTTTAGATTCCATATATAAGTGATGTCATACAGTGCTTGCTTTTCTCTGTCTGACTTACCTCACTTAGCCTAATGTGCTCCAGGTCCGTGCATGCTGTCATAAATGGCAGGATGTTCTTTCTTAACGGCTGAATAATATTCCATTGTGTATATATACCACATCTTTATCCATTCATGCATGGGTACTTAGGTTGTTTCCATAGCACATTCTGTCGTGAATCATGCTGCAGTAAACATGGGAGTGTGTATATCTCTTCAAGATCCCATTTTTGTTTCCCAGAAGCACAACTATAGCAGATCTGTTTTTAGTTTTGGGGAGAAACTTCATGTTGTTTTCAATAGTGGTTGAACCAGTTTACATTCCCCTCAACAGCGCACAAAGCTCCCCTTTTCTCCACATCTTCTCCAGCACTTGTTATCTCTTCAAATAATTTTTCTCTTCTCCTCTCCTTTGACAATTTTAATTATATATATATATTAGACCACCTTGAGTTGTCTTCTAGCTTGATGATTGCATGTGCAAGTTTTCAGTCTTCCTTTGCTCTGCATGTTTCATCTTGGATAGTTTCTAACTATGCGAGTTCACAGATCTTATTTTCTGCAGTATCTAGTATACTGTCAGTGCCATCCAATGTATTTTTTTATTTCATACATTGTAGTTTTCATTTCTAGAAGCTTGACTTGGGTCCTTTTTATAGTTTCTGTGTTACCATGCCCAATTTTTCCTGTAAGTTTTTGAACAGAAGAAACACAGTTATGACTATTTTAGTCATAGTGTTCTTGTTTATTAATTAGTGTTCTTGTCTATTAATTCTGTCATCTGTGTCATTTCTGAGTTGGGTTCAGTTAATTGATTTTTTTTTCATTATGGATTGTATTTTCATGCCTTTTTGGTGCCTGATAATTGTGATCAGATGTCAGACTTTGTGCACTTTGTCCAGGTGCCCCTTGTTGGGTATTGGACATTTCTACATTCCCATAACTATTCTTGAATTTTGTTCTGGAATACATTTAAGTCACCTAGAAACAGTTTGATCATTTTGGGTCTTCTGCTATATTAGCAAGACCATAGCAGCATTTAGTGTAAGACAAATTTTGCAATTGCTTAGGTAAAGTCCTTCTGAGTACTCTGTCCACTTCCCCATTAATTCTGAAGTTTGCCGTTCTCTCTAATGGGAAGAGGAACTGTTCCCAGCTCTTTGTAAGCCTTAGATTATTTCTTCTAATCTTTCACTGATCACTACTCCATTGAAGGCTTGAGGGAGACGCTCTGCAGATTTCTGGAACACTCCGTGGAGGTCTCTGCTCTTCACTATTCTGCCCTGTGATTGCAATCAGCCTTGGCCTCCCTGGAGGCCTGTTCAGTCTCCTGAACTCAAGGAAACCTCTGGACTGGCTTCCCCCTCTTCACTGTGGCCTATACATTGTCTCAAGGCAGGAACCAGGCAATTCCTGGGGTTCACCTTGTTTGTTTCTTCTTTTAGGTATCACTGTCCTTTTTTGCATTATTTCCAAAGTCTTAAAAAGCATTGTTTCATATATTATGCTTAGTTTTTTGCTGTTATTTCAGATAGATTGGTAAGTCCAGTATATGTCTTGGCCAAATGCAGAGCCCTTTTTTCTTTTTGTGCTTTTTGACTAGCAGTAACCTGACTTAATTGGCTCGTGTCCTTTACACATAGCCCCAGTAATCTTTGATATTTGTTTTTGCTTTCTGGCTTGTTAAGATGTTCCAGACCTAAAAGGTAGCTACTTCTCCATGGAGCTGATTGTTTTGGTGAAAGATCCTTTAAGAAGATTATAGAAATAAGGGCACCTGGTGGCTCAGTCGGTTAAGCGTATGACTTCGGCCTGGGTCATGATCTTGCGGTTCATCTTGTGAGTTCAAGCCCTCTATTGGGCTCTGTGCTGACAGGTCAGAGTCTGGAGCCTACTTTGAATTCTGTGTCTCCCTCTTTCTCTGCCCCTCCCCTGCTTATACCCTGTCTGTCTGTCTCTCAAAAATATATATTAAAGAAAAGAAAAGAATATATCAATAAAATTTAGCCAAGTATCTACTACCTACTAGGTATATTATTTAAATTTGGCATGTATTTTCTTTTTTTTTTTTTTAATTTTTTTAATGTTCATTTTTGAGAGAGAGAGAGTACAAGCAGGGGAGGGACACAGAGAGAGGGAGACACAGAATCCTCCAGACCCCACCTAATGTGGGGCTCGAATTCACGAACTGCGAGATCATGACTCGAGTCGAAGTTGGACACTTAACCTACTGAGCCACCCAGGTGCCCCTTGGCATTTATTCTCTAAAACCAGTCTTTGGACTGATGCCAATCCATGATCAAACAATCCTTGTACTATGCCAAAATTAGAAAAATAAGGACAAAATAGTGAGTTTTTTATAAATCGCAATCTCTTCAATATAAAGAAATATTTTTTTATTTTAAGATTATGTTCCAGGGCACCTGGGTAGCTCAGTTGGTTGAGCGTCCAATTCTATTTTGGCTCAGGTCCTGGTTTCATGATTCGTGAGTTCGAGTCCCATGCTGGGCTCTGGGCTGCTGGTGTGGAGCCTGCTTGGGTTTATGACATAATAGTGATGTCTAGGATAATATCTCAAATTCAAAATTTTCGTTAAGTTTTCAAACATCCGTAATATGCAAAGAATATCATAAGATCTGTGGAGATGGGGTGCAAGAAAAAGAATAGGACAGATACAGTCATGGAATTGTGCACATATGATGGTACAGGAAAAGATCGTGCTCCTAATAATTGCACATGTGAGGACTGAATCAGAGCACTTGGAGGGGAGAAAAGACATGCTCTGGTACAAATGCTTGGTGCCATGGGACCTCAGGAGGGTAGAGATCAAACATTTGCTTTTAAACTTTGTATTGATCCTCCATAGTATCCTTAAAAAAACATTCTTTGCTTGTGATATCCACATACTATAGGGAAACTGAAGTTGGATAACAGTGTTCTGTCTGTGCTCAGTATGTACATTATCTCTCTTCCTCCAGCCTCCTCTGAACCCAAGCAGATGTACAGAAAGTGAATGGAGGGATTATGAACATTATTTGCTTCAAGGATGTATGTTTGTTTGGAAAAGAATGTCTTTTCCAAATGCCCAGTTTTACCTTCTCTGATGATAGAATAACTGTAACAATATGCTAATATTTGTACACAGTGTAAGAATGAAAGAAAACTTCTGTATCAATTTTTAACTGGTAAGACTAGAAATATAGGCTGTGGATAACTCAGTCTTACCATCTGTTTAACTTTTAGAATATTTACCTTTATGTAAATTTGGTTTTGGCAGAAAAATTAAGCTCTCCTAAGAAAGTTATTACATCACCAAGGAAACTTCCTCCGCAGTCACCACAAAGTAGCGTACCAAAACGAACACTTCCGCCTAAAACTTTGGCAAATTACTTTAAAGTTTCTTCTAAGCCAAAAAAAAATGAAGAAATAGTACTTCTGGAAAATAATAAAGGTAAGACATTAAATTGACAAAATATATGTGATATTTTTTAATAATGACCTTCATACATAAAATATCCTATTTCATGAGTTCCTATTGCTATTTATTTTTTTAATGTTCTAATTCTTTTTTATTTTTCTGTAATTTATTTTTCTAAATGTTTATTTTTGAGAGAGGGAGAATGAGTGTGGGTGGGGGAGGGGCAGAGAGAGAGAGAGAGAGTGTGGGATAGAGGATACAAGGCAGGCTCTGGGTCAGGTTTCACAAACCAAACATGAAATCATGACCTGAATCGAAGTCGGACGCTCAACTGACTGAGCCACCTAGGTGCCCCTATTTTTATTATTTTTACAGAGAGTGAGACCACAAGCAGTGGAAAGGGGAGGGTGGGAGGTGGGGAGAGGGAGAGAGAAAGAGAAAGAATCTTAAGCAGGCTCCAGGCTTAGCGTGGAGCCCGATACGGAGCTCGATCCCACAACCCTGGGATCATGACCTGAGCTGAAATCAAGAGTTGTTCACTCAACTGACTGAGCCACCCAGGTACCTCCTACTGCTATTTATTAAACCTCAGCTACTTTGAAGGTCATACATATGGGAGTTTTGATATTTTGTTTCAGCTTTTTTCTTCCCCCACCCTTGTTTCAGTTTTGATAGGGGGTTTCACTTTGAGCTTAGTTTGCAGAAATATCCAGTGTTATGTTAAAGGTTGATTTGAATCTAAAATATTAATATTTTGTTTATGCAGGAATCAAAAATTCTTGTGAACAGAAACCAATTATTCAGACTAAATCTACAAACACAACTAAGTCAAATGTCAAAGAATTTGGAGCTGAGGAATCCAACAGGAAAAACGCAACATCTCTCATTCTTTTTGAGGAGGTAGGCTTGTGGACATACGTTCATGATATCTTATAATACAAATTTTTGTATGAGGTGCCTGGATGGCTCAGTCAGTTGAGTGTCCGACTCTTGATTTCAGCTCAGGGCATGATCTTGCAGTTCGTGAGCTCGAGCCCTGCTTCAGGCTCTGCTCTGACATTGCGGAGCCTTCTTAAGATTGTCTCTCCCTCTCTCTGCTCCTCCCCAACTTGTGCATGCATGCGTACTCTCTCTCTCTCTCTCTCTGTCTCTCTCAAAATAAATAAACATTAAAAAAAACCTTATTCTACAGATTACTACATGTGTTACTGTGAAGGGTTGTAAAATAGCCAAGAAAGTCAGGAAGACTTGGATCTATTTGAATTTTAAGTGAATGAAACTGCAACCATAGAAGAATTTTTCAGAAAGATGATTAATGCAATTCAGGGTTATTAATTATTGTTCAGTGATTATAGAAATTATTCTGATTCATACTTGTTCAGGTATAGGTGACTGCTTTTTTTGGTTTAATATTTATTTGATAATTTTTTTTACTTATAATGGTGTAAAACATTTTAAGCTTTCAGTGTGGGCTGAATTCACAGTGTTCATAAATTTAATAAATTCATAAACTTTGTCTCTGACAGACTTACAGTGTATCTAGTATGTGTACATGACATATCCAGCACATGTTTTGTTACTCAGTACACTAATATTCTCATAAATGGTTCTTAGGTTGATGTCATTTTTGAGGAAGATGCTGGGTTTTTGAATGCAATCAAAACATTCATGGCAACAACTAAAAGACCTGTAATCCTTACTACAAGTGGTAGGTAACAGTGATTTTACAGCTAATTACTTTTGGTTAAAATATTTGAGAAAGCCTCAAATTTTAGTTAGAAATGTTCCTTTAAAAGTCTGCTAGTGGGGAGGGCAGGGTGGGTGATGGGTATTGAGGAGGGCACCTTTTGGGATGAGCAATGGGTGTTGTATGGAAACCAATTTGACAGTAAATTTCATATATTAAAAAAAAAAATTTAATTAAATTAAAAAAAAAAAAAAAAGTCTGCTAGTGGGGCGCCTGGGTGGCTCAGTCGGTTGAGTGGCCAACTTCGGCTCAGGTCATGATCTCACAGACTGTGAGTTCGAGCCCTGCGTCGGGCTCTGTGCTGACGGCTCAGAGCCTGGAGCCTGTTTCAGATTCTGTGTCTCCCTCTTTCTGACCCTCCCTCATTCATGCTCTGTATCTCTCTGTCTCAAAAATAAATAAACGTTAAAAAAAAAAAATTAAAAGTCTGCTAGTAAAGGGGCGCCTGTTGGCTGAGTTGGTTAAGCATCCGACTTTGGCTCAGGTCATGATCTCAGTTTGTGAGTTTGAGCCCTGCATCAGAGCTCACAGCCTGGAGTCTGCTTCAGATTCTGTGTCCTCCTTCTCTCTCTCTGTCCCTACCCTGCTTGCACTCTGTCTCTCAAAAAATAAATAAACTTAAAAAAAAAAAAGGTCTACTAGTAGGGGCATCTGGGTGGCTCATTCAGTTAAGTGTCTGACTTCAGCTCAGGTCATGAGCTCACGGTTGTGAGTTCGAGTACCACTTTGGATTGTCTGCTGTCAGCAGCGAGCCTGCTTCGGATCCTCTGTCCCACCCCCCTCACCTCTCTGCACCTCCCCTGCTCATGTTCTCAATCTCTCAAAAAAAATAAACAAACATTAAAAAATAAAAAATGAAAGTCTACTAGTAAATTAACTTTTTTTTTCTAAAATTTGGAGGCTCCTAGATCATTTCTTAAATGAAGAATTACTCAAATTTATGATCAGTTCGCAGCTTTGAGTAATTATAAAATTAATATGTTACCTTGCAAATGGCACCAATCATCATTCACTGGTCAGAACTTTTTATGGAACCCAGCCTTTCTGCAGTTCCTTAATATTGAACTTAGCCATTCCTTAACCCCTGAGAACACTTCCATATGGATTATTGCCTATTTTAAAGTAAGTTGTAACCAGCCTGATTGCTCTAAACTTCCTAATAATTAGTGTTTGGTGTTCAATTTTAAAACTCATAGTTTTTTTTCATTATAAACACTGAATTATAACACTGTTTTCTAATATTTTTCATTGCACATATTCAGTAGCATATCTCTGCTATGAATTTCTAGAGGAAAATAAATGTTTATGTCAGACTCCACTTATAAATTAATGGGTCATTTGACTGTTAGTGATTGTCCTCTAAAAATATTGATATAAATTGTATTATTCAAAGGTTACATGACAGTTTAATTAAAAGATCAATTGTTTTAGGTCAAGATAAAAATTCACTTCCTTAATGATTTATAATTTGCATATTTTTATTACCAATGAGATACAGAATATTTTCATAGAAAAAGTATAACTGGACAAAGTAATTTAATGGTCTTAATGGTTTTTTAAAATGTTTTTTTTCCTATAGATCCAACATTTAGTTTAATGTTTGATGGCTGCTTTGAAGAAATTAATTTCAGTACTCCTTCACTTGTAAGTTTCGAATTTTGATCATAAATCATATATCACAATTCTGTAAAAGATGGTTTCTTATGATAGTGCCAGTGTATCTTCAGTACATTGCTGATTAGGAGAGTGAACATCTCTGCCCTGTTCCTGATGGTAGGGTGAAAGGCATTCTTGACCATTAAGTGTGATATTAGCTGTATATTTTCATAGATGGTCTTTATCGGTTAGCTGTATTTTTATTGTGAATGGTGTTAAATTTTGTCTGGTGGGTTTTTTCCTGTCTTTTGAAACAATCATCTGGTTTATCTTTTTAATTCTATCACTATGGTGAATGATGTTGTTTGATTTTTGGATGTCAGACCAGTCTTGCATTCTTAGGATAATACGGTCATCCTGCGTTGTGTCTTTTATATATTTCTGGATTTGAGACTTTTTCCTTGTACTTTGTGAATATATTGTAGATTCTGTTATGTTTGTGTGAACAAATATTCTCCTGTAGTATGTGGCAGCTAAAATTTCTGTTCCGTTCTTTTCGTGTTAGCTGGGCTGCTTTGAGCGAGGCCCACACATGGGAAGTTCAGGTATCAACCAGGGATTTGCATTCTTCTTTCAGCTAGAGTTTCTGTTTCCCTATTTTCACTGAACTCCCCTGTCACTTTCCAGCTACGGCCATCATCCCAAACTCTATCCTCTGGTTCAGGCCAGCAATACTGTGAGTTTGTGTCTGAGTTTTAGCCACCATTGCTGCCACCTGCCCTCAGTCAAAAATCAATTTAGAGGAGGTAGGAGAGGATGGGAGTTCATCCAGGGCCATTTTCTTTTGTCCAAGTGTTGATTTCCCTTCAGTTATCTTCTGCTCTGGTTACTCTCTTGTGCCTTCAAGTAGTTTGTTTTTTATATTTATTTGTTACTGACTGTAGGGTTTATAGTTATTACTGAAGGCAAGGTGTGTCTGATAATAGGGTCTTTGTTATTGAAAGAATTCCTAGTTTGTGGGAAGCAAAAGTCCCAGAAGTATTCAGGAGTAATGTATGCACATAAAATAAAGTCAAAAATTTAATAGAGGAAATCTTTTAATTGTCTTGTTAACTTCAAGGTAAAAATGCTAGTGATCTTGTAAAATATGCAAAATGTAAATACAATTTTATTTGTGTCAGCTTTTCAAGGTAGAAAGCTTTCCATAAACAGCGGGAAGAGAAGAGTATATGTTTTGTCATTTTACAAAAAAATATTATAGCAATATTGATGAAAATGCTAAATAAAATGAAATTTTTTACTTGATCCATTTATTCTTAAGAAATTATATGGGTTTTTTGTTTTTTGATTTTTGTTTTCATTTTGTCTCATAATGTTTCTTGTTAACTTACATGTATACGTTTGTGCATGCATTGATATAATTTTCTAACTCTGGCTTTTAAAAATTATATGAGTATTTTTCAGTATTGTAGTATTCACATTTTTTTTCTTCTATAGTACTCACATTTATAATTTTAATGGCTGTGAAATATTCCATCAAGTTGTACCATTATTTAAGCTTAAGGGAATTTCTCAAGGTTTAATAACCTTGCCTCCAGGGTTCGTGTTGGAAAATTTCCCATAAAAGTTTCCTTACTGTTTTTAGACTGTATAGTTAATAAAATAAGTATATGTAAAATCTTTTTAATTTAGAAGTATATTCCTTTATATTTTTCTAGATCAGTTTCACTCTCAAGAGCTAAGATATTGTGAATTTTAGTGAAATTTGTCCTACTTTTAGATATGTATTACTGATGTATTTCTGTTAACTCTACAATTCACCATGTTTCTTTCTTCTTTCTCTGTTTGTTGCTCAGCTAAATGTTGCCAGCTACCTACAGATGATCTGCTTAGCTGAGAACTTTAGAACTGATGTGAAAGACTTTGTAACATTGTTAACTGCAAATACTTGTGATATTAGAAAAAGTATCCTTTACTTACAGTTCTGGATTAGAAGTGGAGGTGGATTTTTAGAAGAAAGACCATTATCCCTTTGTCGTAAGTTGATCTGTTATAAAAGAAATTTCTATAAGGGGACCCTCTGTTAAACTATATGCTGTACCAAAATATCTGAAAGATTTAAAAAATTGTGAGCATCCAGAGATCGTATTAATCTTGAAAATAAACATACATATGTCAATTTAGTTGATTAAAATTTTATAAACACGAAATGTGGTTAGAGTAAACCTGCACATGGAACAAATTGTTACTTCGACATTTATAAGCATAGTTTCTTCTAAACAAATAGAATTAAATATTATTTAGCAACTGATTTCCTTTTTCCACTTACTAAAAAACATGTTGGTGATTTTCCCCATATATAGGTTATTTTTGTCTGACTGTAAGTCCTCCTTTAGTTTCAATAGTCCATCATTCTTTTCTCATAAGAACTTTATCATTTCAGAAATGTTTTATTTCTTATCAATCTTTAGTCTCTGTTACCGAATTGAAGTCACAGACATTTATTGAGGACTTTCTCTATGCCAGGTCCTGTGTTTACATGAATAAGACATGCTTCCTTCCCTGAAGAAGTTCATAGTTCTGTGGTTTTCATGCTCCATAGTCACAGTTCTGTAGTTACAGATCCTGCTCTGGGAAATACACAAATATTTAAATAAAACCAAGGTGAAGTTCTGTAATATTAATCCCCTGTCAAGTTTTTTGTTCCTTTGATTAGTTCCAAATTTTAATGTGTTATTCTTTTTCGAGTTAGCAAACGTATATATTTAATTCAGTGTAAGCTTTAACTGTTTCTTAGAAGTAAATATGATAAATAAGACACAGAAAAATCTTCTTATAAAAAACAAATTAGTAACTATTGCCGTATGACTGGAAATAAAATGCTATACCAAGAACTTTCAAAGAAAAATAACGATGTCATTATTTCTATTCTTGAAGATTTTATATGCATTTTATTTCTGTCTATCTTAAAAAATGCAGCTATGTACTCATTGAGAATTCAAACAGTACAGAAGTATGTAAAAGAAAAGTAAAAGGTCTCCCCCCTTCTTAAGGTTAGCCACTGTTAGAGCTTTATCTATGCATGTGCAAATATTGCTACCTACTTATTTAGCAGAGTTAACCAATACTGTATGTACTGTTAAGCAGTTTGCTGTTTTTACTGGAGAATGTGTTGTTAGTACGTACAATTTTAGCCCTCTCTTTTTCACAGCTGCATGCTATTCCATAATAGGGAATGGATGTAACGTAATTTAATTAACCATCACTTATTAGTGGAAATGGAAGTTACCTTTTGTTGTCATTAAAATGTGCAGTGAATATCCATACATATATCCTTGAGCATATCTGTGAGTACTTCTGTTGGAAAGAATTCTAGAAGTTCGGTTGCTAGGCCAAAGGCTAAAGTACATTTGCATCCTGGTAGGTATTGTCCGGTTGCCCTCCGGAAGATAACTGTACAAATTTATGTTCCCAGGAATAGTTTATGATGGCTTTTTTATGTATACCTCTGAGAAAATTAGGTTGCCAGTTGTTTTAGTTTTGCCAATTTAAAAGGCGAAAAGCGAATGGTATCTTATTCTAATTTGCATTTCCAAGATCACTAGTAAAATTGCACATCTTTTTATGAGTTTATTAGATATTTGTATTTCTTCTGTTAACTTGTCTGTTCATAGTCCTTGTACTTTATTCTTTTGGATTGTTTTGTAAGCCGACTACCACCACCATCTTAACCTCTGTATGCTAGAAATAATGTTTGTATCGTACTTTTTGTGAATTAAAAACACATGTAGAGAAGAAGAAAATGGGAATATAGGTCCAAAAGATGACAGTATCTTAGATTTTAAATAATTTTTTGCTGTAATTTATTAAAAATATAGATAGCTAAGATTTTCTTTTATTAATTTTGTAGGAGGAAATAGCAGAAGTGTTCAACTGGTTTGCTCTGAAGATGGCCCTGATTCCAAAAATAAACCTAAAAATACTAAAAGGAGTCCTATAGACCTTCCCAAATGTGACACTGGCTGTGTTGAGACCTTGTTTGGCCTTAAGAACATTTTTTCCCCATCGAAAGACTTATTTTCATTTTTAAAGGTATTTTCAATGTCTAGTGTAAAATATTAAATTTATATTCCTTTTCATCTTCCTAACACTCACTCCTGTGTTTTAAATCTTAAAGTTAGGGAGACCTGGATGGCTCAGTTGGTTGAGCGTCTGACTCTTGATTTCGGCTCAGGTCATGATCCCAGGGTCGTGGGCATGAGCATGGAGCCTGCTTGAGATTCTCTCTCAGGGCGCCTGGGTGGTATCAGTTGGTCAAGCATCTGACTTTGGCTCAGATCATGATCTCATGGTTCATGGGATCAAGCTCTCTGTCATCAGCATGGAGCCTGCTTTGGATCCTCTGTCCTTTTCTCTCTGCGCCTCCTGTGCTTGTGCACACGCGCTCTCTCTCTCTCAAAATAAATAGACATTAAAACAAACAAACAAACAAAAGATTAAAAAAAAAAAAAAAAAGGAGGGGGCACCAGGGTGACTCCGTCTGTTGAGTGTCTGAGTTTGGCTCAGGTCATGATCTTCAGGCCCCACATTGGGCTCACTGCTGTCAGCCCATGAATGCAGAGCCTGCTTCGGATCTTCTGTCCCCCTCTCTCTGTCCCTCCCCAACATGCGTTCTCCCAAAAATAAATATTAAAAAGAATAAATTAAAAAAATTAAGATTCTCTCTCCCTCTGTCCCTCTCCCCCACTCTCTCTCTCTAAAAATACATACATATTTTTAAGAAATAAATAAATCTTCAGGTTAACGTAAATTTGCCTATAATTTTCATAGATTTCTGATTTTAACACACTATACCACTTTGACAAACAGTTAATGGATAATGCTCTAAATGCATATTATCGGATTTAGACTAGAATTTAGAAAGATTTCATATTAAAAAAAGACAATTTCAGAAAAGTAGTTTTTAAACAAATGAGCTAACCATTGAATTGGGGTATAAACTATTAAAAATTTAATTCTTCAAATTTTAATAGTTTAAATGTATTTTTTAGACTCAGAACTATTTTATTATTATTATTTATTTATTTATTTTTAATGTTTATTTGTTTTTGAGAGAGAGAGGGAGCACGAGCTAGGGAGGGGCAGAGAGAGAGGGAGACAGAGGATCCAAAGTGGGCCCTATACTGAGAGCATAGAGCCCGATGTAGGGCTCAAACTCACGAACCAGTGAGATGATGACCTGAGCCGAAGTCAGACACTTAACCAACCAAGGCACCCAGGTGCCCCCAGAACTATTTGACAAATTAAGGGAGTGTAGGTTAATAAAATTATGAGAGGGTAGCAACTCATTACTTTTAAGATGGTCATATGGGTAGAAGAATGTTCAGACTATGTTCTAACACTTCTTCATTCAAAATTTTTTTTCAGCATAAGATCAGAACAAAGGAAGAATGGTATCAGTTCATCCAGCTTCTTACAGAATTCCGAACACAGAATGTAGATTTCTTATATAGTAATCTTGAGTTCATTCTGCCATTACCTGTTAACATCATTCCAGAAACGGAAAACTTTTGTGGTTCATCAGGAAGTGTGGAGGACACCAGTGCAGCAACAAAAAATATGAAATGTCTTGCTGGGAAACATTCTGAAAGAGAGAAGCCATTGAAAAAGCCACAAAAAAAGAAACAAAAGAAAAAGATGACAATTCTAGATGATAGTGACTTATTTGACTCTGAAGTGGACTTTTCTAATGAATTCCTTAGCCTTTCCCCTGTATCTTCTTCCTCAAATTCAGAAGAAAGCAAAGCCAGAGATAAAGAAAGCAATCCAGAGACAAAGAAACTAAACAAATGTTTAGAGTCTAACATTGAGTCTGTTCCTTGTCCTCCTAAAACACCAGCAGAAAAAAAATGTGCTGCCCTCATTTCTCAGTGTCTAAATTCTCTCACTGAGTTCATGGATAACATGTCCTTCTTAGATGCTCTTTTAAATGATGTAAGAGAACAAAAGGAAATTGGTAAAAATGACTTCAGTTGGACAAATGTTAAAAGCGGACTTTGTGATGAGTTTAGTCTCGAGACTACCGATGGATGGACTTCTCCGAGCTCCGGAGAATTAAAGGCAGCTGTAGAAGCTCTCAGCTTTACTAAATGTTCATCTACTATTTCAAAAGCATTGGAAACCTCCTTGAATTCTTGCAAGAAATCAGGAAGAGATCCAACAAAAGAGCTTACTTTTTATGTTTCACAAAAACGCAGCAATGTATATTTCAGTCAGTCAGCGGCTAATTTAGAGTAAGTCTTGCCTCCTTTTACTTTTTATTTTTCAATAATAAATGATAAAGGGGAAATTATTAGTTTCTTTTTACTAATTTTGAAATGCTTGGCTTTATTGATCATGGTAAACCCTTAATATTAATAATGTAGCTCTTTTTTTTTTTTTTTTTTTTTTAATGTTTCTATTTATTTTTGAGACAGAGCATGAGCAGGGGAGGGGCAGAGAGAGAGGGAGACACAGAATCTGAAGCGGGCTCCAGGCTCCGAGCCGTTAGCACAGAGCCCGACGCGGGGCTCGAACCCACAAACCATGAGATCATGACCCGAGCCGAAGTTGGATGCTCAACCGACTGAGCCACCCAGGCGCCCCAATAATGTAGCTTCTAATAAGACAGGGAGACCATCCTGATTGCTGGGAAGAAAAATGAGAGATTAGGAGACTCTTGAATGACAGGGAGTGGGGTTTTGATTTGCTGTGACGGATAGCAGGTAGCCATTAAAGGTTTTTTTCACTTGCGAGTGATTGATGTGTTGAAAATGATACAGTAAGTTAACCCGGAATCTAGTTAATCTAGTCTAGACCAGAAGCAAGAAGTGGAGACCAGAAGCTGGTTGTGTTTGGGATTGTTGCATTTTTATTAGACCTTAAAAGTAAAAAGTAATGCATTCCTTTTCATTTACAGCAGTGCCTGGAAGAGGATAGCAGTCATTAAAAGTGTATTTTCTAGCCGATCCCTTCTAAACCTGGGTAATAGACAAGCTAGTATAATTGAGTACTTGCCAACTCTTCGAAACATTTGTAAGACTGAGAAGCTAAAAGAACAAGGAAAAAGTAAAAGAAGGTAAAGAAAGGCTCTGTACAAGTAACATTGTAGACAGCTATTTCAAGATTAATACATATCCTCAGCTGATGGTTAAATTGAATTGTTCCTTGTAATTTTGACAGGTTCCTGCACTATCTGGAAGGGATTCATCTTAACATTTCAAAAGAGACTGTGAACACTTTGGCAGCTGGCTTCCCTTAATGTTCACATTAACAATGCCTTGTACAGATTATTATGTGGTCCTCAAGATACATTTTTATATTGATTCATGGAAGAATTTATTTCTGAATGTACATTTAAAACAGGCTATTTGTATATTTTTTATTAGTGTGCAGATATTTAAAATGAAAAAATTTGAGTTACAAATTGTATTTATGATTGTGGTGGTATTTTTTTCTGAAATTTTTTATATTATCTGATTTAGCTTTGTTATAGTATTTTTGTATGTGAGTGAGCTGTTTCTAGACGGGACAGTTCACTAAGATATTTCTAAAAATGTTTCAGTGTTAAATTAATCCATAATTTTTCTCTCTCCTGTTACCTTTAATCCACCTCTCCCCAACCCAACCTTCAGTACTCTGTCAAGTTGTATATATGAATCATCTAGGTGGTGATCTTTAAAAAATAAATTTATGCAATACAAAATTATGTAACATGCAAAAAACTCCCTAGGGAAGAAATGCGTCAGTTTTCAAAAAGTAACATCTTCCCGATAAATTTATTTTTAGTGTATTCCTCTGGCATATTTTACCATTGGATCAGCATGTTGACAAAGTGAAAACAAGATTATGAATTGTCGTTTTCATAAATCTTTTTTAGCAACCATACATATGTGATGTCTTGTATATTTTGCCAACTCAAATCATTTGCCTTGTACATTTTTCTTGTATTTTTATATCAGTGATGTTTTATTTCATAAAGATATTAATGACGTTAATATATCTATTTTGGACAAAGTGCTACTCATCAAAATTGTAACAAGGGAGGATTCTACTATACAGGCTTCCTACATCATAGCCATCTCCATTTAAGGTTATGCTTTTGGAGAAAGTATATATTTTTAATTACAAGATTGTAAAATCCCAATTTCACTTAAAATTATTTTTGCGATCATATAATCAGGTATATCTGAAAATAGTGTCCTATTTCCAATGTTTATATTATGTACTAGCCTAGAATTCAGTTACATTATCTGAATTATGTTTTTACCCCAAAAGGTAAGGATCCTAATTTTGTACAGATGGAAAATATTGTTGTATACCTGTTTACAAATGTGTATGAAGATATGTTTTTACCTCATTTGTTCAATTTACTTTTTCTTGTTATTGATAGTATATGGATTTAATTAAAGGCTGAAGTTAAGAGGCTTTATGCAATGTTTAAATAGGTGTTCAGGTGTAATCCTCTGGGTAAATATGGGTATTTTATAGGTTTGGATATAGGCTATGTCTTAGAGGTTTCGTGCTTGTACAAGAGAGAATAGATCTGTTAATTTGGTCTTTTATTATTAGAAAATTCTGGTAATTCTCAGTAATTGAGAACCAAAGTAAAATAACTATAGAATTGTATTTAATAAGATCAAAAATCAAGGAACAGGATATTTTCCTCCCTAATAGGGACACATTTAAGATTTTTTATTTAGGTTTAGCATGATTTGGGGAAAAAATTATGAATTCTTAAAGGTAGTAAATTCCTATAAGATTTAGGTCCACTTTTGAGATAAAGTAACCAAATTCTGATGGCTTTTCAATACTTAGCATCTTATCCTATAAAGTCCTAAAATGAACACATTTTCACTTAAAGGTATTTCCAGGAATATGTGGAAGACAGAATGCCACATATCTGGCGTGAACAACTGGATGGCTGGTGAAGCTGTTTACTGAAGTGTAGAACAGTGGCAAAGCGGGGGGGAGGGAGATTTGAAGAGAATTATTTCAGACGTGTAGTTTGAGATATCTACAACATATCCAAGGTGGAGATGTTTTTGTACAACCATATAGGTAAATGTAGAGCTTTATAAGTGAATGGCAATAGGTCTAGAGTGCAACCCAGATTCCACATATTTTATATATTTCTGATTTTTTTCCAACAAGTATATTTCACTTTTTAAAGGAAAAATGTATTGCTTTGACATCAAAGAGACTTGGGTTCAGGATTGGTGAGATAGAATGAGGGCCTGAACTAAGGCACATGTAATGTGAGATGCGGGTGGAAAGTTAGGTGCTATGCTACTTTTTTTTAAATGTTTATTTTGAGAGCACACAGAACCAAGATGGGGAGGGGCAGAGAGGGAATCCTAAGCAGGCTCCACACTGAGTGTGGGGCTCGATCTCACCACATCATGACCTTGGCTGAAATCAAGTCGGGATGCTTAACTGACTGAGCCACCCAGGCAGCCCAGTCCTACTTTTCTCAAAAGATGGTCTGTCCAAGTAAAATATTTCAAAAGTGAAAAAAAAAATGAACCTATTAGACAAAGCTGGTTTGTTCTGGGTTTGATAGACCAAGTTGATGAAAATCACCTTTGGAAGCAGTACATCGAACCACATGCTACTTACAGAAGAAGAAGATGTAAGTTGTGTTCTCAGTTATAATTAGTGTTATTCCCAAGATGAGCACCACCCAGAAAAATCATTACTCCCTATTTTAGCAATATAACAATTCAATCCTTTAGGATGGGATTTGCTTTTCAGGGGAGATAACTTTGTTTCTTGTTTTGGCTGTTTAGGGGGCATCTTACCATTTAACACTAAAACCCAAAAGGCACACAGTCTCCTCTAAGATATTTATTGATTTGGCCTAGGCCTATTATTGTGTGAACAATTCAACAGCCGAAAGTCTGACCCTAAACATCCGAATATAAACATGTTTTCTTCTCCATAAACATGGTTGTTAAAAACAGTTGGTTTTACAGCTTTAGAATAAATACAATTTAATAGATATAACAGTAGAGCCCATTACAGTAACCTCAGAATTTTAAGGTTCAGTATCAAAAACTGCTAATTCATAGAAGGCAATGGCTTGTAACAATGAATCATATAACTCTTCTGCTCTCTGTTGTTCAGTAGACGAAAACATCTGTCTGTAGTGGACGATCTTCTCTGATGGGAAGACTACCCGAGGCTCCTCCTTCAGTACGGACTCTGAAAGGAACTGCTTCACTAGTTCTTTTCCACTAGTCCGCGTGTCACCAATCATCAGCTCAAAGTGCTTCCCCACTCCATTTCGATTCATGCTCAGTACCTGGTGCTGGCCATCCTGGACAAAAGTTTTATTTAATAAGGCATACAGCATGGCTTCCATGATATGAAAATGTAACAATACAGGAAACCGAGAGGAGTTCTGAATTGAAAGCCCTATTTTTTCCAGAACATAGAGGTCAGCGTTAGGCATCTTTGAAATGACTGAAGAAATCTTAAAAAAAAAAAAAAAAAAAAAAAGACAAAATTAGTGACAAGAAATAATTTGTTTGGGTCCCCTCTCCCATTTATTTTTTTTAATGTTTATTTATTGTTAAAAGGCAGAGCATGAGCGGGGGAGGGACAGAGGGAGGAGGGAGACAAAGAACCCAAAGCAGGCTCCAGGCTGTGAGCTGTCAGCACAGAACCCGACATGGGCTCGAACCCACAAACCATGAGATCATGACCTGAGCTGAAGTCAGACACTTAACTGACTGAGCCACCCAGGCTCATAACCTGTATTTTTTTTAATATATAACTTAGGTTAAACTCCTGCTAACAGTTCTGAAGTAACTGAAAAAGCATTTAATGGAAGCCTCAGGACAGCCAAGTTCTGGTCATTGTTCTATCAGGAATAAGCTGAGCTAAGACAGGCCATTTAGTCCTCCCAAGTACTAGTTTCTTCATCTGTAAAATGGGTTTCATAATTTCTTTCTTCCTTTTTTTTTGAAATGTTTATTTTTGAGAGCACGCAAGTGAGCTCAGGGGAGGGGCAGAGAGAGAGGGAGAAAGAGGATCTGAAGCAAGCTTTCTGCTGTGCAGTGCAGAGCCTGATGTGGGGCTTGGAACTCACAAACCATGAGATCAGGACCTGGGCCAAAGTCGGATGCCCAACCAACTGGCCACCCAGGCGGTCCCCTGGGCTTCATAATTTCTAAAATCTGTACTAGACAACTTAACAGGCACCTGGGTGGCTCAGCTGGTTGAGCGTCCAACTCTTGGTTTTGGCTCAGGTCATGATCCTATAGTCATGGGACTGAGCCATGTTGGGCTCTGTGCTGTGCGTGGAGCCTGCTTGGGATTCTCTCTGCCCTTCTCTCCCATTTGCTCTCAAAATAATTTTTTTTTTTTTTTTTAATTTTACAAAAGATTAGACAACTTAAAACTTCTATTAACCTTTTAAAAACGTCTAGGGGTGGGGCGTCTGGGTGGCTCAGTGGGTTACGTGTCTGACTTCAGATCAGGTCATGATCTCACAGTTTGTGAGCTCGAGTCCTGCACTAGGCTCGCTGCTCTCAGCACAGAGCCTGCTTCACATCCTCTCTCCCTCTCAAAAATAAATAAGCATTTAGGGGCGCCTGGGTGGCGCAGTCGGTTAAGCGTCCGACTTCAGCCAGGTCACGATCTCACGGTCTGTGAGTTCGAGCCCCGCGTCAGGCTCTGGGCTGATGGCTCGGAGCCTGGAGCCTGTTTCCCATTCTGTGTCTCCCTCTCTCTCTGCCCCTCCCCCGTTCATGCTCTGTCTCTCTCTGTCCCAAAAATAAATAAAAAACGTTGAAAAAAAAAATTAAAAAAAAAAAAAAATAAATAAGCATTTAAAAAAGTAAATAAAATAAGGGGCACCTGGGTAGCTCAGTCGGTTAAGTGTCCGACTTTGGCTCAGGTCATGATCTCATGGTTTGTGAGTTCAAGCCCTGCGTTGGGCTCTGTGCTGACAGCTCAGAGCCCAGAGCCTGCTTTGGATTTTGTCTCTGTCTCTCTCTGCCCCTCCCCCACTCTACTCTGTCTCTGAAAAATAAACATTAAAAAAAAGTTTTTAAATAAATTAAATAAAAATGTCTAGGGTAGAGCACAGAGTTAGAATAACTAGCCTATAATCAATCATCTGCAAATGATTAATCCCATCAGATGCTTGATTATACCAGTTTCCCTATGTGTAATCAGGATGGTAATTACTCCCCATCTCACAAGGTTTTGAAGACTCAGTGAGACAATTAGTGACAGCATTTTTGAAAAACAAGCTTTATATAGGGATAAAATTCTGTAACATTTAGAATAATATATTTTAACACTGATTTTTCTCAGTATGTGCCTTTGACACATGAAGGTATTTCATGAACTAAATGAAGATTCAACTTTTAAAAATCCTAGGTGATGAACACATGATAGGCATGGGTGAATAATAAGCACGCAAAGAGAGTCCATCCTTAGTACTGTATTTCATTCCTCTTAGGGCTAGAAGATTAAACTACACGAGGAGTTCCGGCAGGTGGGAATTTGGAGGTGCAACTGCTTTACCTCTTGTAAATAGACAGATGATAAGTATGTTCCTTTCATCAACTGGCAACACTCACTTTGCTGCCAGTCTAGCACGGCCAATTTACGATCCAGGTGAGCCCAGGCAATTCTTCTAGTTCCAAAAACAATGGATACGATACTATTAACTGCCTAAAACAAAAAGGCTGGTTTAACTACAAGTATAGACATTTTAATAGATACAAAATTGAAGCTGTAAACTCAGAATGCCAGATTAGTTTCTATAACAAATATATTTACAGTTTATGAACTGAGAATTGTTAAAGAAATGCAGCAATAATATTTAAAAAACAAACAGTAGCAGTTTATAAACAAAGAACCTTTACTTATTCTCAGCGCCTTGCCCAAAGTCGGCATTCAAATATTCAAATGTTGCTGGGGACTGTGCTAGGTACTGGGAAACAAGGAACATACCCATACATTATAAGAAATGCCAGCACAGTTACACTGTAGAGAGGAGACCCGGTCCGGGAAGACTGACTGGACTAGGAGAGTGAGTAAATGCTAAATGGGACGTTATTTCACCAGATGTCCACACAGATAGGTTGTGTGACACCTCACACTCAGGCTGCGGTATGAGTACAAGTGGGAAAAGAGCCGAGGGGTAGGCAAATTTCTGCAAAAGCATCTTGCTTTATCCTGAGAGCTCCAGGAAGCCCCCAAAGCATGTAACATTCAGGTACAACATGAGACATTTCAGAACCATTACAGACTGCTGTGTGGAAGACGGACCACAGCAGGCTAGACTAGAGGTGGTACTGGTTAGGTGCCTGTTATATGACCAAGCATTAAGAATCGGGGGCACCTGGATGGCTCAGTCGGTTAAGTGACCATCTCCTGATTTCGGCTCAGCCCATGATCTTGCGGTTTGTGAGATGGAGCCCGGTGCTGGGCTCTGTGCTGACAGTGCAGGGCCCATCTGGGATTCTCTCTCTCCCTCCCTCCCTCCCTCCCCCTCTTCTGCTTGGGCACCTGCTCTCTCTCGAGCGCTCTCTCTCTCTCTCAAAAATAAACTTATAACAAAATTGAAGACAGTGACAGTGAGGACAAGAAATAGAGCAGAGATAATGGGGGTAGAATTGATATGTGGGATGGAGGAGCTTAGGATAAATCCAGTTTTATTTCAGTGATTGAATGGCACCTGTTAATGATAGGAAGCAGATCAACTTGGGAAGGTTAAGGGGAGGTGAGTTGTTTTTTTATGTATTCCATTCAGGTTGCCTACAGGGCTTGTAAGGGGAAATGTGTAGTAGATAATTGGATATGTGGGTTCAACTCTGCATGAAGTCTGGGCATCACTTCACTCCCACACAGTTCATTTAGTTATATGGATATGCAACGTGCTCCACAGATACAAAGGCAGATAAGCAGGAACATTTTCTAATTCTATACCCATCTCCCTTTCACTGCTAAGGAATGGATAAATATCCATTATGGGCAGAATAGTTTGGATGCCCAATCTACAAAATACAGGCCTTCTTTTGGTTCTTTTCTTTAGCTCAATGATTGCTGAGATTTACTGTACATAACAATTACCACACCAGGTCACACACAGTACTTCACGGGCAAGATTTTTTTTAAGGACTACTGCATGACTTTTTCCATACAAAATAACTTTAGAACCTAACCCTCTAAATAAGATTGCAACTCCACTGTAGTGAGTATAAATAGTATTTGTAGCAAACATTTTGAAGGAAAATCCAACCCCTGAAAAATGTCGTTTGAAGTATGTTCCAGATCAACTGCAAGAGTTCTATCAGGAGTCCATGGATGGGCTTCATGAAACTTACAAACCCTCTGGAAGTACATGCAACATTCTATGTATACGTGTTTTTGTTTTCCTGAAAAGAGGTCCATAGCTTTCATCAGGTTTTCAGAAAGTATCCATAATCCCCCAAAACTGAGAGCTACTGGTCTAGAAAAAAGTGTGCTTACTACTGGAATAGGATGAGAGAATATTTCATCATGTATTGTTACACAGGACCTAAGTCCCTCCTCCAAGGTTTAATGTCTGATGTGCCAAGTAATTCTAATATTTGTCTTAAAGTGCCTGGGTGGCTGAGTCGGTTAAGCTTCCAACTTCAGCTCAGGTCATGAGCTTGCAATTTGTGAGTTTGAGCCCCATGTTGGGCTCTGTGCTGAGAGCCCAGAGCCTGGACCCTGCTTCAGATTCTGTGTCTCCCTCTCTCTCTGCCCCTCTCCTGCTTGCACTCAGTCTCTCTCTCTCTCAAAAATAAATAAACATTAAAAAAAAAAAAAAAGAGGGCACCTGGGTGGCTCAGTCAGTTAAGTGTCTGACTTTGGCTCAGGTCATGATCTCACAGTTCGTGGGTTCAGGCCCCACATCGGGCTCTGTGCTGACAGCTCGGAGCCTGGAGCCTGCTTCGGATTCTGTGTCTCCCTCTCTCTCTCTCTCTGCCCTCCCCTGTTCGTGCTCTGTCTCTCGCTTTAATAAATAAATAAATAAATAAATAAATAAATAAATAAATAAATAAAACACTGAAAAGGATTTGCTTTTAGAATGCTTTTTAAAAGGAGGTAGGGAGGGAAAGATTACGTTAATCCTGCTGGAAAGACCAGTATAATGTTGTACAGTCACTCCCTGGCCATAACCATCTCTGCATCTTAATTTCTCATTACTCTCGCTAGAACCCTCAGACACAGCCAGATAGCTTCTCAACATTCCTCTTAAATAAACCTTGCACAGACCTATTTCTCTACAACTGTTCTTTCTTCCTAGAATGCCCGCCTCCTCCAGGTAGCCTAATTCTCTCTCTCCAAGATCCGGGTTGAGTTCTACCAGTAATCTGTCCCAACAGTCACAGCCCACAGTTCCCTGTCCCGTCCATTGCCAATTTACTATCTGTATATCTCATTCTTCAGTACTGATCACATATCAACTAAACTCTAAGCTGTCTTGATGCCCAGAATAGTGCTTTGCAAAGTATGTTCTCAAATATGTAGGCCATATAGCGGACATTAAGAAAAATGATATACCTTAAGTCTCTCTCTTTTTAGCTCTGGTTTGATGAGCTTTCTCAAGAGCCGGTTGTCTTGGAACTTTCTTTTTTCCCCTTCAGTCTCTGGACAAAGAATGGAGTTACAAACTTGAATGGTAGTTTTGTACTGAAACAAGGGCACATTCATTAAACTCTCCAAATTCTGAAATGGCCCAAACTTCTCTCTGTGCTCTATAATATTGATGGATTTTCTTCCACGAAGCAACTTGAAAGCTTCAAGTTCTTTATTAGATGCTGTATTCAACACCTGCAGGATGGAAGCCTGCTGCTCTGAAGAGAAGAGCTTGTCAAGTGCATTTCCAGATTTCTTTGTATTTTCATCACAAAGAGCAACACTGGGAATAATCTTCTTAGGTGCAGTGGATTTTTTCCGACAGCAGGAATTATGGAGACCCTGGACCAAGGATGACCCTAACGGAACTGGAAAACATCGCCACCTTCCTGAAAGGAAAATTTAGCAAAATGTAAGTTGGAATGTCCTACTTCTCTTTAGTACTAGTTGTGGCTTCACCAGAGCCTTTGCAAAGTGACAGGGACTTTCCCATAATTTTAGAAGTAGTACACCAAATTCACAAGAGGTGTCTTCTGATTTTTGTGGACAAGTCCTAAGTTTTACAACCCGGAAATTTTATGCCCTTCAATGTCTTCAACTGCTTAACGTTTTGGCACTTTTAACTTTAGAAGGATCCTTTTGTAATTACTCTCTCTTGTTGAGAACATTTTCACTAGTTTCCTTCTCATCCGGGGGAGCCAGATAAAATTAAATTTTATACGTGTGTAAGAAATGTTTCAGCTGAGTGGTAGATTGAAGGACGATTTTTGTTTCTCCGGTACACTTTTCGAGATTTCTACTATGACTATGCTTCTGCAAGTGCAAGAGCAAAAACTATGCAAGAAACAATTCTGTAAAACCAATGGGAAGTCACTCTGACACTGCAGCCCCAGGAAGAAAATACAGCCAGAAGTCAGCAAACGGCCGTTAGAATCTGAACCGTCCGCCCGCCCGCCACCCAGTCCGGGAAGGAGCCCCTCGCGGACCCCTCCCCCGGGAAGCACAATCGCTCCGAGGCGCCTCTCAGCTCAGCGAGGACTCCAAGACGGAGAGCTGGACAGGGGACCCGAGGGAGGAAATATCCCAGGACAGACGGGAAATTAATCTAATATTCCAGGAACGCTACCTCCCGCCACGAGGAGACAATGGACGCTCATCCTCCAGGTAAAGCACCAGGTTCCCACAGTCCAATCTTCCTCCGTCGACTTCCGGTCCCTACGTGCTCCGCCCCAAAGTGCCCGGCCTCTCGGCGGAAAGGTTCCGGCCGGCGTGGCGTTCCGGCACCGGCGGGAGGTACGTCCGGCCTGAGGAGCGGGTGAGTTGCCTGTGGGCTGCGGGCTCCGGGCGCGCTGCGGCCGAGGCGGTGTCTCCAGATCCCCAGCCCCTGGGCGGCCCGCACTTTCCTTCCACTGAGTCCGGGAGACGTTCTCGGCCCGGCCGGCCCCTGACAGCCGCTGAGCCCAATCTCTGGGATGAAAACGCCTAGGCCACTTCTGGTTTGTAGTTGGCAAGGTCCCTCCTTCAGGGAGACTCCCTGGGTTTATTCCAGGCACATGAACTGATACGGCCTTGTGGGGGCCTTGCCTGGGGCTCAAGGAGCGGAGCCTGGTGGGGAGCAGAGACAGGGACACAAATAGCCCTATCTCTAGGCAGAAAGGGGCAACTGGGAGAAGCAGGGGGTCAAGGAAGGGCGAGGTAGGAGGAGGTCGGAGCAGCGTTCCATTTGGCAGGGATGGGGGGGGGGCACATGAAGCTGGCACAAAATTTGGTTGGGCCTTGAATGCGGAATGGAGCAGTTAAATAGCTTCATTAGGTAGCCCGAAGCTACTGAGGCTTTTGTAGGGTCAGACGGGAGATGGTGTTGCTAGAAAATTGGCCATATATAAAAGTGCCAGACTGGGTTGGAGGTGGAAGAGGGAGGGAGTGTCTCTTCCCAAGGGACAGGCAGCCATAAGGAACTGAACCTGGAAGGGGTAAGGAGAATGGAAAGGAAAGGATTCTGTCTGGAACATGAGGAGATTTTAGCGAGTTTTGTGAACAACACAGAAATCAGGAGGGAGGTGGGTTTTGAAGGGAAAGGGGGTGGGTTTGTGTTTTCATGAGGTGGTAATGTCTTTGTAGATATTGTCCAGGAAGTAGTGGAAATGTAGGGACTTCTAAGTATTCATAAGAAATACTCAGGAGAATTCTAGGAATCTTACCAATTCCTGGAGAACTTAGGACTGTAAAAAAGAAATAATCTCAACTTTTTGTGCAAAATCCTCCAAATCAAATAATTTCCTTTTTCTCCTGGTTTATTCTGCTTAATGAGGTGTTATGGGTTGAACTGCATCCTTCAATAAAGATATGTTGGGGCGCCTGGGTGGCTCGGTTGAGTGACTTTCTTTTTAAGTTTATTTACTTATTTTGAAAGAGGTTGGGGCGGGGGGCGGAGGGGACAGGATCAGAAGCAGGCTCCACACTGACAGCAGGGAACCTGATGGGGAGCTGGACCTCATGAACCATGAGATCATGACCTGAACCAAAGTCAGACATGTAACAGACTAAGCCACCCAGGCGCCCCAAGTGTTAGATTGGATTTTGGCTTAGGTCATGATCCCAGGGTAGTGGGATTGAGCCCCGCATTGGGCTTCACACTGAGCATGGAGTCTGCTTGGGATTCTCTCTCCCTCCCTCTGCCTCTCTCCCCTGCTTATGCTCTCTCTCTGTATATAAAATGAAATGAAATAATGAAGTGAAATGAAATGAGACATGTGGAAGTTCTAGCCCTCAGTACCTCAGAACGTGACCTTATTTGGAAATTGGGTCACTGCAAATGTAATTAGCTAAAATGAGGTCATCCTGGAGTAGGGGCAGGTGACTAATTCAGTATGACAGTATGACTGTGCCCTTAAAAGAATGACCAAATGAATGCCGTGTGAAAATGGAGGCAGAGGTGGGAGTGGTACATGTATAAGCCAAGGATCACCAGTGGGTCATCACCAAGTAGGAGAGAGGGAACAGATTCACCTTCAGAAGGAACCAGCCCAGGGGCGCCTGGGTGGCTCCTTGGTTAGGCATCTGACTCTTGATTTCGGCTCAGGTCATGATCTCACATTTTCATGGGTTCGAGCCCTGCATCGGGCTCTGTGCACGGACTGTGTGGAACCTGCTTGGGATTCATTCTCCCTCCCTCCACCCCTCCCTCTGCCCTTCCCCCACTCACACTGTCTCTCTCAAAATAAATAAAAATAAAATAAAACGTAAAAAAAAAAGAAAGGAACCAGCCCTGCTTACACTGTGATTTCAGTCTTCTAGCCTCCAGAACCAGGACAGAATACATTTCTGTTGCTCTAAGCCACGTGGTTTGTGGCAGTCTGTTACAGTAGCCCTAGGAAATTAACACCTGAACCCATCCGGAACCCTGGTGATTGATGCTTTCAGAGATGATGATGTTCACCGGCAGTCGGGTCCCCTGTCTCCCTCTCTCTGCCCTTGCCCCACTCACGCTCTCGCTCTCTCTCAAAAAATAAATAAACGTAAAAAAAAAAAAAACAACAGCTGGACAGCCATTGCAGTACATCGGGCTCCACAGACACAGCACTGGGGCAAGTGAGAGTCACACGGGCACTGGGCGACTCTGTGCCTCGCTGAAGAAAATAATTAAACACAGGCCAAAGAGATCCTAAGAAGCCGAGAGGCAAAATGTCATCATATGCACTCTTTGTGCAAACTTGCCGAGAGGAGCACGAGAAGAAGCACCCAGATGCTTCAGTCGACTTCTCAGGGTTTTCTAAGAGGTGCTCAGAGAGGTGGAGGACCATGTCTGCTAAAGAGAGAGGAAAGTTTGAAGACAGGGCAAAGACGGACAAGGCCTTTATGAAAGAGAAATGAAAACTTATATCCCCCCCTAAAGGGGCGGATATCAAAGGAGAACATCCTGGCCTATCCATTGGTGATGTTGCAAAGAAACTGGGCAAGATGTGGAACAACACCACCGCTGCAGATGACCAGCAGCCTTATGAAAAGAGGACTCCGAGGCTGAAGGAAGAATGTGAAAAGCATATTGGTGCAGACCGAGCTAAAGGAAAGCCTGACGTGGCAAAAAAGGGAGTCGTCAAGGCTGAGAAACGCAAGAAAAAGAAGGAAGAGGAGGAGGACAAGGACGAGGAGGAAGATGAAGAAGAAGATGATGATGAATAAGTTGGTTCTAGCGCAGTTTTTTTGCTTGTCTATCAAGCATTTAACCCCCCTGTACACAACTCACTCCTGTTAAAAAAAAAATTGAAATGTAAAAAAACAAACAAAAAAACTGGATGCAGAGAGCCCAGCACATAGTAAGGGTTCAGTAAATGTTAGTTCCCCTTTTAAAGGATTACCTCTTCCTGGGAGCTAATTATTAATGACCTTGAAGGGAAACTCCCTCATTCCTCAGAGCATTCGTTCAATATTACTTGGACCAGAACGTGGAAGTGGAAGGTAAAGGGGCAACTATGGTGTATGATTTACTGTAAACCAGACTCCGGGTGTTCAAAACAAAAGTTGTTACTTCCCCGCCCCCCCCCCCCAAACCAGCTCCTCCTAACTTCCCCGTTTGTATTGCAGATGTCCCTGGCTCCTCCCACTCCTTCCATCTAGCCTGTTACCTGGTTTCAATGTTTTTAAAACCTTTTGACCTTTTAAAACCTTTTTGACCAGGATGCAGGACACATAGGCGTCTGGTGTGACACAAAAGCTTCGTTAAAAAAAAATACTTGTGCAGGAGCACCTGAATGACTCAGTCAGTTGAGCGTCTGACTCTTGATTGCAGCTCAGGTTATAATCTCACGGTTCATGAGATCAAGCCCCGCATCAGGCTCTGCAACAAGTTCCATGATGACAGCGCGGAGCCTGCTTGGGATTCTGTCTCTCCCTCTCTCTCTGCCCCTCCCCCACTCGTGCTAGCTCTGCCTCTCTCAAAATAAATGATAAAAACAAAAAGTCTACAGGACACCAGGTGGAGATGCCTAGTAGATAGATGCTAAGTCTGATGCTAAGGGAGAGGACTGTGCTGGGGTATAGATTTGGAGGTTGTCAGTGTAGAGAGATGGTACTTTATCCCATGAAAGTGCAAGGGATGAGCTGGGGAGAGGGTAG
Source organism: Neofelis nebulosa (assembly GCF_028018385.1). Lineage (NCBI taxonomy): Eukaryota > Metazoa > Chordata > Mammalia > Carnivora > Felidae > Neofelis > Neofelis nebulosa. The sequence goes on along the minus strand of NC_080797.1, from coordinate 59,054,349 downwards.
TGTGAGAAAATCACACCAAGTCAAAGAGAAAACTCTGGGAGCACCAGTATTGGGGGTGAGCAGATAATTCAGATTCCCCCAAAGACTAAGAGACAGTGTTTAGAGAGATTTAAAAGGAAACAGGACAAAGTCAAGTTAAAGAGACTAAGGACATGTAGGATCCTGACGGGGTAAGAGGTTTTTTGTTTTTGTTTTTGCTTTTGTTTTTTAAGCTAGGTTGGGGCGCTTGGTGGCTCAGTCGGTTAGGCATCCGGCCTAGGCTCAGGTCATGATCTCACAGTTTGTGAGTTCAAGCCCTGCGTCGGGTTCTGTGTTGACAGCTCAGAGCCTGGAGCCTTCCTCAGATTCTGTGTCTCCCTCTCTGCCTCTCCCCTGCTCGCTCTCTCTCTCTCTCTCTCTCTCTCTCAAAAACAAACATTAAAAAATAAAATAAAAATGAAATCTAGGTTAGTTGGAACCACTAAATCAATATTCATTTCATGACTCACTACTGCATGGTAACTTGCAAAATTTTAAAAACACACAAAATTCTACAACCTTACCTGCATTATCTCTCACCTGGGCTCTTGCGGTACCCCCCACCAATTTTCCAGCTGCCTATCAACCTGACCCCTGCCCTGTCCTTTATACACACCCTACCTGTCCTTGCCAGCAGCCCCAGGGCTGACTAAATCTCCGAATCCCTGCCCTGTGGTGGGGCCTCACCTTAATGTTCTAGCTCTTTCTCTCTCTGCACACCACCTGGCACCCAACACCCACAGTGCTGCCTCTCCCAATAGATCCCTGGTTGTAGGCAGGTAGCAATGTCTCCAGGGAAGGCGAACAGGTTAAGGTAATCCATTTCCCTTTGCTGTGGATTAAGAAGGGTGTGATTCTGTTTGGGGGCGTATCAGGAAAGAGAAGCAGCCGCCTCCCCTTTCTTCCTGAGGCTCTGGTAGCCGGGAGGAGGAACTAAGAGCAACAGCCACCTCTGCGGGACAAGTAATGCTGACAACAGAGCATGAAGAACAGAGGTGCCTGGGTGGCTCAGTCAGTTAAGCGTCTGGCTCGATTTCAGCTCAAGGCATGATCTCATGTCATGGTTTGTGGGATCCAGCCCCTTGGGTTCTGCACGGGGCCTGCTTGGGATTCTCTCTCCCTCTCTCTGTGCCCCTTCCCCCCTCTCTCAAAATAAATAAACGTTTTGGAAGAAAAACCGTCAAGGCAAAACCAACACTTAAAAAAAAAAAAAAGCATGAAGAATGCCTTGATGACGTTGTTCCCTGAAACCATCCATCTACAGACTTTTGGTTCAGTACGAGATAAACTGACCTAATTGTTTCAGCCACTTGTAGATCAGTATTGTGTTACTTGAAGCTGATAACTTCCTCCTTAATACACCCACTCAGGAGACAGACTGGGTGACTTAAAGTTCCCCATACACGTTCCACGCTGTCTCACCTCTGCACCTCTGTGTCTGCAGGTCCCTTTCCCTAGGATCCCCCCCGAGTGAATTCTCACCTCTCAAAGGCCAACAAGGGTGTCTCCTGCCCCAAGAAGTCCCCCTCTCTGCCAAGCCAGAGCATCCTGGCCCTTTTGCCAAACACTTGATTCGTATCTCTCTCAAAATACAATCTGTCTTCAACTATGGGGCTTTTTGTTTTGTTTTGTTTTGTTTTGACCACATGGCTTTGTCCCCTTATTTGACTCTGGGGATCTGGAAGCTACCAACTAAAATATGTCAAAAATCCATTCCTGGGGGCACTTGGGTGGCTCAGTCGGTTGAGCGTCCGACTCTTGACTTCGCCTCACGTCATAATCTTGTGGTTCGTGGGATCAAGCCCCGAATCGGGCTCTGCGCTGACAGCGTGGAGACTGCTTGAGATTCTTTCTCTCCCTCTCTCTCTGCCCTCTCCCTGCTTGTGCTCTAAATAAATAAATAACTCCATTTAAAAAAAAAAAAAGACAACAGGGAAAAAGCAAGTCGCAGAGTGAAAGCAAATATTTTCAAAACATATAACTAACGAAGAACTGGTATCCAAAAAAAAAAAAAAAATATATATATATATATATATATATATGTATATATATGAATGGGTAGAGGGAAGGTAATTGGTCCTCCTAATGTCACTTGGGCAAAAGTTTTGGATTTTTTTTTCCCTGCTTTTATGTTACATTGTCTTACTGTCTTTTTAAAAGATATTACACAGGGGCACCGGGGTAGCTCAGTCACTTGAGTGCCTGACTTCGGCTCAGGTCATGATCTCATGGTTCATGAGTTCGAGCCCCCACATAGAGTTCGCTGCTGTCAGCACAGAGCCTGCTTTGGATCTTCTGTTCCCCCACCCCCCCGCCTCTGCCCCTTCCCCGCTTGTACTCTCACTCTCAAAAATAAATAAATCTTTAAAAATAAATACATTATAAATAAATAAATGGTATTACACAATTAAAATTATAAGGCAAATGATCAAAATAAGAAACAGTATTCAATCTGAAATTCAGAATACTTGGGTTCACGCTCCGACACTGCTACATATTACGCATGTGTATCTCAGTTTACTTCTGTAAGAACAGTTTTGTGCACAATAAAGTTCAAAGTACCGCTCTCACAAGGTTGTTGTGAAGATGAAATTATATAAATCATCGGGAAAAGAGAAAGTGTTACACAACGGAAATGACTTTTTTTTCACAGTGGAAGATATGATAAAGTGGACAATTGATTCTATAGGTTGAGATGAAATGTGATTGCCTAAGAAACCACCTCAAGAAGAAAATCCCTAGGTGTTTTCTAAAACCATCCTCAGGGCACCTGGCTGGCTCAGTCAGAAGAGCCCGTGACTCTTGATCCTAGGGTTGTGGGTTCGAGCCCCACGTTTGGTGTAGAACTTTCTTGAAAAAAAAAAAAAACTTAAAAAAATAAAATAATCCTCTATCTGATTAATTTAGGTATAACAATAGGAAATAGAAGTTTTAGATTTTCGAGCCCAATTTTAAAACTCCACTTCAACAGGGTAGCACCAACGTTCAAATCACATTTCCAACAGGTGTCACCCTAACCCCTTTGATTGTGGGTTTGAGAAAACCTCTGTGACTAACTTCTCACTCAGTGCTCCAGGTAATGATATCAAATGTAAACACTCAATTACCGTGTGTTAATTCGGGACTTCTTTTCTGGCTCTTCAGGTTTCACAACGGGATGTTTCAACTCCTTGTGGTATTTTACTCAGAATGCAAACCCGAACGAACGACGGGTCGCCTGTGTAATGGAGGTCTCAACTCCACCCCCAGTTCAACCAACATTTTTTGGGGGTGTGTGTGGCAAAGCTCACATAACATAAAATTCACCATTTTAACTGTTTTAAAGTCTACAATTCAGTGGTGTTTGGTACATTCGCAGTGTTGTGCAACTATCACCACTATGTAGTTCCAGAACCTTTTCAACACCCTAAAAGGAAACCTTGTACCCATTTAGCAGTCATTCTCCTGCCCGCCCCTCCCAGCCCCTGGCAACCAGGAATCCACTTCCTGTCTCTATGGATTTGCCTATCCTGCACATTTCACATAAATAGATCAACCAACTGGGCGTGCCTGGGTGGCTCAGTCTGTGAAGCATCTAACTTTGGTTCAGGTCATGATCTTGCGGGTTTCGGGAGCTCGAGCCCTGTTTTGGGTAAAACATGAGCCCTGTTTCTCTCTCCCTCCCTGTCTCTCTCTCTGCCCCTCATTCACTTGCGCGCGCTCTCTCTCTCTCTCTCTGAAAAAAAAAAAAAAAAAGTCGGGGTGCCTAGGTGGCTCAGTGGGTTAAGCATCCGACTTCAGCTCAGGTCATGATCTCACAGCTTCGTGGGTTGGAGCCCCACATCAGGCTCTGTGCTGCCAGCGCAGAGCCTGCTTGGGATTCTCTGTCTCCTCTCTTTGTTCCTCCCCTGCTCGCTGTGTCTCTGTCTCTCTCAAAATAAAGAAATAAACTTAAAAAAAAAAAAAAGTAAGATTTGAATATAGGCATAGAGGCGAGACTTTGCTAGAACAGTGGGGCTGGGCAAGAGGGCAGGGTAGAGGAGGTGGGAGCTGCAGTAGTAGAGAAGTAGCTGGAGCAAGGCACAAGAGCAGAGAGTTGGACAGCTCTGTGCTCACAGGAGGTTGACAAAACACACCCCAAGCATGTTTCCACCCTAGGGCCTTTGCATTTGCTGGCCCCTTTTCCTGGGACACTCTTCTTTCAGGTCGGTGCCTGGTAGGCTCAACCCCTTCCTTCAGATCTTTGCTTCAATGTCACCTCCTCAGAGAGGGCCTCCTTCACCTCCCTATCAAAACAGCATCTTTATAATAAACTTTTTTAAATAAAGTTTTAATAAACTTTATTAAAGAAAAACAACAGCATCTTCTGTCCCTCTCTATCTTCTTACTCTGTACTCCTTTTCAGCCTTTATTGCTCTGGTACCATATTGTATATAGGTATATGATTCTCTGTTCATTTTCTGTCTCCCCCACTTGAAGGTAAGCTGTACAAAGGCAGGACTCTTTGCTTTGTTTATAGTTATATTCCCAGCACCCATAACAATGCCTGGCACATAGTGTAAGCCCCATAAATTTTAATGAGTGGAGAAGCAATCACTTTGGCAGCATTGCGGTGGGGAGTCCCTCTGGGTTCTGAGCTGCTTCCTGCTGAAGACAGAGCAATATTGAAAGCACCAAGCAGTAGGTAAACTCGATCAGATTCTTCTGATTGGCTGTCACAGACTATGAGTCTGGAGTGCTCTCTTGTCCAGCGAGAGTAGACGCAGAATTGAATACAAGAGAGGCTAATGTCCAGAAAGAGACAAGAGCCCCTAACAGGGGTTTCGTCTCCGTGTTTCTTGAGCTCACAAGGTATTACCCACCGTGTGAATGTGAAGAAAACAATCAGATAGCAATTGACCGGTGTGTGTAAGAACAAAGGTTCTGGGAGGCAAGTGGAGTTTGTGATAATATATTGGCATCAGATGGAAAGTGATTTCCTGCAGCTGACATAACAAGTTACTCGTGATTCCATTACAATATCTCACTAGCTAACCTCAGGCACTTTCACCCCATGATGGTGACTTTCTGCCCTAAGCTTTCCTCTAACCCATTTATACAAGCAGCACCTATTTCCCCACAATTGGCTGCTTGATTTTCCACTGTTTCCCTTGCCTGCCTATTATTTCCCTTCAAAAGGAAAACATTTGTGTGATCCCAAGTCCTCTCACCTTATTGTTTATTATTTTTTACCTGTATTCATTTTTTCGTTTATTTTGCAAGTATGTTTTGAGTCCCTGCTACGCAGCAGGCAGGTGCCGGGATGCAACAGAGGACAGAGCGACCTGTCCCTGCCCTCAGGAAGCTGAGATGAGTAAGGGAGACAGGAAACCAGTGAGCAATTACAGGCGATTCAGGTACTTGAAAATCCTAGCATTAAAGAGGGGAAACTCTCTGGACACAAAGATACTCATAGTTGCATCATGTGTAACAGTGAAATATTGGTCACAATCAATGTCCGACAACAGGGAAATATACGTATCTCATGGAATATTGCAGAGCTATTAAAATGATGTCATGGGGCGCCTGGGTGGCTCAGTGGGTTGAGCGTCTGACTTCAGCTCAGATCATGATCTCATGGTGTGTGAGTTCAAGCCCCATGTCAGGCTCTGTGCTGACAGCTGGGAGCAGGGAGCCTGCTTCGGATTCTGTGTCTCCCTCTCTCTCTGCCCCTCCCCCACTCATGCTCTGTCCCTCTCTGTCTCAGAAATAAACATTAAAAAAAATAATAAAATAAAATAAAATGATGTCATGATACATTTATAACAATACGATAAGGGACATTATGTGAAGAAAGTAAAAAAAAAAATTATATGAAAAAATATGATCCCGATGATATATAAAAAAATGTATGGAAGTCCAGAAGAAAATCTAGGAAAATGTTAATAAAGACTGATAGTAGGACAATGGAAAGGATAATATTAGGTTGAACTGCATGCTGTTACTTTTTTTTAAAGTTTACTTATTTATTTTTGAGAGAGAGCACACATGTGCCCTGGTTGTGGGGGGGGGGGGGGCGGAGCTGGAAGGGGGAGGGGTAGAGAGGAAGGGGAGAGAGGGAGAGAGAGAATCCCAAGCAGTCTCCATGCCAATGAGGGACTCCATCTCACCAACGATGAGATCGTGACCGGAGCCGAAATCAAGAGTGGGATGCTCACACAACTGAGCCAAACAGGCACCCCAACTTTTGTAAGTCTGCTTCATACCATCAACCAAATATATTGATGAAAGGGGTCCAAGGCAGACTTGGATTCAAATCCCAGCTCCAATACTATGTACCGTCCAGTATGCATCATCTCAGCTGTGTAACCTGAGTAGTAAATTTACTTTGTCTGGGGCCTCAGTTGCCTCGACTATAAAATGGACATAAAAATAGTTCAGACTTCAGGGTTGTATTTAAGATTAAATGCAATAATGTCTGACATACATTCATCTCTGAATAAATGGTGGTCATAATTGTAGGTGGCGTTTTCTTCCTTCTTTATTGTATTTTCCAAATTTCCTGTAATTAGAGTTCAAAAAAACTATCTAGTAAACATAATTATTTAAATTTTCAAAGGGGTTGTGATCTATTCCCCAGGGATCTGGAGCCAAGTCCAGGGCTGGGAATGTGGTTGAAAGCTTTCTTCCAACCCCTGCGGTGGCTGGACTCAGCTCCACAGACAGTGACCCTGAGAGCAGGGCTTGATGTTTGTGCTTGGCGGACCCTGGGAGCTTTGTTTACAGAGGACGCTGGGTCCCAGGGCCTGAACTGCCCCCTCACCTCTGCAGCTGCTACGGACTGAGCCCACGAAGAAGGCTGCCTCAGCCCACCCTGCCCCTCACAGCCTGGCCCCTGATCCCAGTCATGACAGCCTTTGGCACAGTTAATCTTCCCTTAAGAGCAGCCTCTGGTTCCCGAACACAGGCCCGAGCTGAACCCTGATCATGTCCCATGCCCACGGAGTGGGCTGTAGCATTTCTGTTTGTGGTGATGAAATATTTGTGGAAACAGTTGTGATAGTTGCGTGGCATCGTGAATGTATTCAATGCCACTAAATCGTACACTTAAAAATGGCTAAAGGGGCCGATTTTACGTTATAGAGATTTTACTACAATTTTTTGAAAAGTGAAAAAAAACAAAACAAAACCCAGACGAAAGAGGGCAGGGTTGACCTGTGGGATTTGGTGACAGAACCTGGGCTGACACCAGGAGGCCTCTATTTTGACCTCCATTCGGCCCCTTCGGCTCTTTGACCCTGGGTAACTTAACTCCTCTGAGGATAGATAACCCACTGCCCTCAGGGCAGTCATGGAACTCAAATGTGACCAAATGGTGTGAAACTCTCTGTAAAACAATCAATAATTCTTAATTAGTATTATCGCCTTAACCTTGCCCCATAAAAGAAACCCATTACAAACAAAATACAATAGTACCTTTTATATATATATATATATATATATATATATATATATATATATTTATTTATTTAGTGTCTGAAGACCTTAAGGCTTGGAATTCTGTAAATGGAAACCTCCAGAAATAAGGACAGGTGGAGGGCAAACACAAGGAATCTCTCAATCTCTGGCTCCTCACCAGGAAGGAGATGCTGTGTTTTTCCTGGTGTTGTGGGGAAGGAATATTCAAAGGTGCATAATCTAGGAGGGCTTGGGGTGTTGCCTTGGCACTGGGCAGCAGAGAAATGATGTCCTTGCCCTGTCTTGTCTTTGCCCCCCTGCCTCCCCCCTCGTCTTGCCTTCCTATCTTAGGTTGCCTTTCCCATCTGTCTCTCGGGAGATTTATTTCTGTCTCTTTTTTCATCTTAAGCAGCGGAAATGAATCATCTTTCAGCCTGTTTGGTAAACAGGCCCTTGCCCTCTGACCCCCTCTGGGCTCTCTCTGGCTCCTCTGGAGCTGCCCCTGGGCTAGGTCTCACCACCCCCCCCCCCCCCAACACACACACAGTCAAGACCCTCCTGGCTGGTTATTTTTGGTAATATCCCTCTCCTCCCAGGCGTGGAGGCTTGACCTCCTCGGCCCTGTGGAAAATGGGAAATGACACACAGCATTCCATATGATGATCCCACGAGCTGACCAGAGAGGGACAGGGAAAGCACGGGAGCCACCCTGTTCTGAGGGTTCTATGCGCCACGCACCCACTGGCACATCTCAGTGACCCTTATTAAGTGGGTCTTCCCAAATCCTCATTTTCCAGAGGAGGAGTACAAGGCTCAGAGAAGTGAAGGAATATGCCCAAGGCCACCGAGCTGGTAAGGGGTGGAGCCAAGATTCAAAACCTGTATTCTTGGATTCATTCCATGATACCATGCTGCCCTATGTATCCACATGTATATATGCACGTATGTTGAACTGGGGATACAGGAGGGTCAGCTAGAACTTGGGCTGCAACGATCAGGATGAAAATGTAACATCCTTGCGCATTAAGCTATATGCATATGACAGATGGGTGTTTACCTACGGAGGGGAGGACAAGTGTGAGCACTGTGTGCCTTCCCCGGCACCTGGGGACCACAGAGAAAGGGATCAACGAGGGCCAGGGATGGGGGAGGGAGACCCCAGATTCCAGACCACCTGAACCCTGCCCACACCTCACAGCGATGGAACCTCACAGATAAAAGTGCCTAGTTGAGTCCGCGTTGGTGAAACCACGCTTCCTGGTGAACTCAGTTATGCAACTATTGGACTTCTAAAAATGTGCAGGTGCTGTTTCTAGGAATTATGTGGGATACAGAAATAAATCTGCTGACGTCAAACTATCCAGCGGGGCCACGTGTGTATTGGAGGTGTGGGAGGGATTAATATAAATACATAAATAACCGATGCAGCGTAGATAGAAAATGCTCAGGGCCAAAGGGATGGACGGATCCTGTAACAGGGTTCTAGCAGGACCAGAAGCTGGAGAGATTGCTCTAGGCTGGGTATTGAGGAGGGCTTCCCGGGGAGGTCTCTAAGTAGATGTAAGCGCTACATCAGTAGAAAGCTTTAACGGAAGTTAAATCCTGTCTAATTTTCCACGGAGCCCAGAGACACAGACATGCCCTTATTCCCCTTTCACAGAGGTGGAAACTGAGGCCAGAGAGGTCGACTGGGATGTCCACAGTCCCGCAGCTTAGCAAGCGGCCGACGGGTTTTTGCTCTTGGGCCAGCCAGCGGGAGGGTCTCCCCAGTCCCGCACTCGGGTCCCTCCCCGCGGGACGGACTCCAGCAGGGCGCAGAGTGGCGGGAGCGGGGGCCGCCGGCACGCGCCGGGGGCGGGGCCGAAGGGCCGGAGGGGCGGGGCTGGCTGGCGGCGGGGCGGCCGCGCGGGAGGCGCAGGGGCTGAGTCCCTTTCCACCTGCCGGCGCGAGCGCAGCGCCATGGGCGGCCGCCAGCCGGGGGACCGCCGGGCTGAGCCCCGCTGAGCCCACCGGGCCGGCCATGGGCGACCGCGAGCGCAACAAGAAGCGGCTGCTGGAGCTGCTGCAGGCGGCGGGCACCGGCAACTCTCACTGCGCCGACTGCGGGGCGGCGGGTAAGGGCGCGGCGGCCCGGAGCAGGACCCCTGCCCTCCTCCCCTCCTTCCAGACCCGGTCCCGTCCCGGGCCCCCGCCGGACTCGGGCGTGACCCTTCTGACACCTTCGCACCCAGCCCGCGAATCTCCGACCCGCGCCCCTGGCCGAGCTCTCCACATCCGATGCGGCGCCCATCCGAACCCAGATCCCCTGACCTCCCCACTCTGGACCCGTACACTAGACCCGGACCCGGATGCCCTGACCGTCTCGATCGCCTCCCAGCCAGACAGCCCCCCCCCCTCCCCCCCAGACCTCAGTCCCTGACGTCTTCATCCGGACCTGGTCACCTCCCACGCTCTCGGACCCAAACATCCCCCACACCGAGGGGTCCAGGCCCACGGCTCCTGACCTTCCAGTGACCCCTTCCCTGCCCCCGGACGCCCCCGGGTCCTCCCACGTTCCTGCCGCGCAGCGCGCGGACCCTGCGGACGTCCAGGGGCCCTGCGGCGCACTTCCCCACCTGCAGATCCCCAGCTTGGCGTCCCGGGGTCGGCGCCTCCCTCCGCGCTCTCCTCTCGGTTCCCCGGAGTCTTGTCACTTCCACTTCTTGCTCGCCGCAACTTCTCGCCCCGCATCCCTACACTCCTTCCAGGATCATCCTGGTCGCCGCCGTGCCTTGGCGGGTGGGCTGACCAGAAGGTTGCATGCGGGTATCTTAGTTAACAAGGTGGGGGGCGGGGGGGGGGGGACCGAGAGAGAAAAGTTTCCCAGCCTGGGCAGCGCTGGGCACCGCCGCATGAATTCTCACCGCCAAGCCCACCTCTCCCAGCACCCCCAGCCCAGCCCTGGTCTCCGTGCCTAGCTCACCATACAACTCCCCTTCTACCCTCTTTGCCCCGCAGATCCTGACTGGGCCTCCTACAAGCTGGGCATCTTCATCTGTCTGAATTGCTCCGGCGTCCACCGCAACTTCCCAGACATCAGCAGAGTTAAATCCGTGAGACTTGACTTCTGGGATGACAGTACCGTGGAGGTAGCGAGGGGTGCGCGTGGACAGCCTTGGAACCGCAGAACCGGGGTGGAGGCGGTGGGTAGGGCGTCCAGAGCAGGAAACTGAGTTCCAGAGAGGAGCAAGAACTAGCAAGAGAAAACACAGCCTGTTAGAGTGCCTGCCTAGACAGAGGCCCTGAGTTCAAGGCCCTGAGCTTGTTATTTCCCTCAGTTTCCACATCTGTACTGTAAGGATACCACTACCCCTTCCCCCGGTTGCCATAAGGATTAAATGTAGGCTCAATGCAAGTCCAAAATAAATAGTCACGTAACAGCTGCTGTTATCATTAGCTGAAGTCTTGGACTGGAACAGTATACTGATCATGGTCTGCAGTCCCCCTTTCCGGCCCCCATAACCAGGAAGGGCACCATTTTGCTCTCCTGACCTATGCAAATGAATGCAATCTGGATGATAATACCGTTTTGGCCAGAAGACCTTCAGAGAACAAGCAGTTCTAAACTGCACTGGTTGGCTGAGGATTTCAAGGACTATTGGAGGAGCAGGCCCATGTTTACAGAGAGCCCACTCTGTGCGGGGCCCTGTGCTAGATGCCTTATTCGTCGGACACATAGTTACTGTAAGCTTACTAGGTGCTGGGTATTAAGGAAAGAAGAATGAATGAGATAAAGTCTCGTCCCATGGGGAGCTTACACCCTTCTAGTGCAGGGGAAAGACAGGAAACCATTAACCAGCACATAGACCTGAAGGTTGTTTCTTTGTCCTTACAACCCCCCTGTTAAAGTGTCTTCATTTTTGCAGTTGAAATCCCTGAAGCTCACAGGGTTAAGTATCGCCCAGGGGTCACTCAGTGAATAAACGGAACAGCTGGAATGTGAAATCTGCTCTGTTGGGGTCCAAAGCCCATGCAAATCCTGGGTCACAGCCCAACAGCCCCAGGGGAGGGGAGAAGGGTTCACTCTGCTCACAGGATGTGAATTAGCAACCTGATGTCTCTTCCCACATGGGCCCTAACCCCAGATATGCCACCTCTGTTACTGAGTGCTAACTCTTGGCATATCTGCCTCTGGGTACCTCGGATGTCATAGGGCCCCAGTGATCACCCTGACTTAAGTACTCAGTGGCGCCAGCTCTGACTTCTTCCATCCTCCAGCTACGTCTATCCGCTGCAGGCTTGCCGGGACTGGTGCTGGTGGTCCTGGCCATCTGTGGAGGGGGTGGGACAAAGTACATGCGCTTTGGAGTTGGACAGGTTTGGGTTGAAATCCTAGCTCTCCACTTTCTAGCTGTGTCACCTTGAGTAAGTCACCTAACCTCTCTGAGCCCCAGTTGCCTCACCTTTAAAATGAGGATGGCGATATTAAAATTGTTGAGGGGATGGAAGGAAGTAATGGGTGAGAACTGTGAAGTTCTCTGCCAGCGTGAGGCGTGGTTGTTACTGTGCCTCCGTGTTCTGGCCTGGGGCTTCCCAGCAGTATGAATGACCAAGCCTGGGGTGTGTCAGACCCCAAGTAGGAGTGTCTCCTGACTGGGTCTAGGAGCCAGTGGGAAGAGTGGCCTTCTGGGTAGACCATGGTTTCATTTCACATTTTTTCATGTTCTAATATTACCCCAACTTGCTGCTGTCTTGCAGTTTATGACCCACAACGGGAACCTCCGTGTGAAGGCCAAGTATGAAGCCAGAGTCCCTGCTTTCTACTATATCCCCCAGGCCAACGACTGTCTGTGAGTGGGTGATTTCTCGGTCTCACCTCCCCCACCCCTGTTCCATTTGTCTGTGGTGGTCTTTTCTTAAAAAAATTTTTAATGTCTATATCTGAGAGAGAGAGAAAGCACGGGGGAGGGGCAGAGAGAAAGGGGGACAGAGGGTCCAAAGCAGGCTCCTCTCTGACAGCAGAGAACCTAACGCGGGCCTCGAACTCACAAACCGTGAGATCATGACCTGAGCCGAAGTCAGACGCTTAACTGACTGAGCCACCCAGGCGCCCCTGTGGTGGTCTTTTCTATGGACCTGGTGGATCTAGAAAGACATTTGGTACTGTCATGGAGAACACGTAGACGTGGCCTAGTTCCCTCTCTGTCTTTATTGCGTGGATTGTCACTTCACTGTCTGGGACTCAGTTTCCAAGCTGTGAAATAGGGCATTTTCTCTGTGATTCCTTTGCCTCTGATGTTCTCCTAGCCTACTGGTGGTGGCTAACTTGATAGAGAAGAAAAACGCTGGTATTTTAGTAGAGCAAATGTGTTCCAGCTACTTCCTATGGAGTGTTGTGCCCAAGGCTGTCCCACAGACCTCAGCATAGCTGCAACGCAGCTGTCTGGCCCCAGGTCCCTAAGTCGTAACCATATAAATAAGAGTAGTCACTAATATTCACTGAGCTTTACCTAGGTACCTGTGCTAAATGCTTATGGGCATGAATTTGTTTAATTCAACAACTCTGAGACAACACTGCCTTGATCTCCATGATACAGATGAAGTACCTGAGGCTCACAGAGACAGAACTGGGACTGACTAGCCCATCTGACACCAGAGCCTGCTGTTGGGTACCATGGCACTGGGGAAATTCAATATAAGGGCGGGAAGCTGTGAAGCATCACGAGGTTTCAGGTCCCTACACGTGAGGGGTCAGTGTGACTTCAGCCTCTGCAGGACTGACTGCCTGAGGCTTAGCCTCCCTCACAGGGACTCAGCCTCACTGCCAGGGTTGCTAGGCAGCGCCCCACCCCCACCCCCAGTATAAATGTGAAGAAGGTACCCTTTGGGCAGACACAGCTCATGGGGGGTATGGCTTGCGGCGAGCAGGCTGTATTTCAGCCACCACTGTCCTCTAGTGTCAGCAGGAAGCTCTTGGCCAGTGCACAAACTGTACAACTGTACTTAGTACCCTGCCATTTCCCAATATTTAAGCAACCCAGGGGCTACTGATGCAGCATGGAGTGGCAGGGGAGGCACAGTTTTGCACTCAGAAGATCCCAGTATTGTTTCCTGACTCTTACCACTCTGTGGCTGTGAAAAAGTGGACAAGTTACCCAACTTCTCTGAATCATGGCATCATCATCTGTGAAATGTAGATAACGATGCCCATATCATGGCATGGTGGTAGAGATTAAATGAGATAATTTGTGTAAAATGTCTCACAGGCCACATGACAGGCTAGTTTTAACCCGTTTCTTCGGAATGCTATCTGGTCCCTGGGCCAGCTGAGGGATGTGCCAGGCTTAACTCAAGAGGGTCTGGCTCACCTTGCCTCACTGCTGCCACTCAGCCCTTTGCTGCAAAGAGAAAGGAACAGGCATTTGATGAACACCTACTATGTGCTCAGCTTTCTGCCAGCACTACAGACACTACTTGCTGTGACTTTAACCACAGCCCTGTACCTTACCCGCTTTTAGCAGAACGCTCACGGCCTCCTCCCTGTAATTCTAAGGGTCCTCAAAGTTTCCCACCTCTAGGACCAGGCCTGGGGCCTCAGTCTCCATTCCCTCTCCCGGCTCCGATGCTGCCACTCAGGATTCCACGGTGGGCTTGGTGACTCTCCTCAACGTGCTGGGTGTGAGGGCTGTGCATTAGGTAGGACTCTTGGTGGTAAGTGACAGAAACCCAGTTTAAACCAGCTTAGGCATGATGGGATTTTATGGGTTCTGGGAATCAGACGGTAGGAGGGACACAGGTGGAGCCACCCTCAGGAAGGACAAGCCAGGGGCTCAAACGCTGTCAGACCTCTCCTACTCTGTCTGGCTCTCATTCCTGCACCTTTTCCTCAGCCAGGCTTTTTTCATAGAGCTGGGAACAAGGCCACTTCCTGGTCCCCGGCCCCAGCTCTCAGCCTGACCCAGAGAGGGCTTCCAATCCATCCCTCTCTTGGTTTTGCTCCACACAGCCCAGGGCAGAGCTCTGATTGGCCAGTTCAGGCCAAGGGCCCAGCTCTAGGTCATTCCCAGTGTCTTGGAAGTAAACCTTGGAACATTTCCCTGGAAAAGGCAAGAGGGAACCAAACAGTTGAAATAAGTTTCCTGCAGGGTTCATGGAGGACAATATCTGATTAAGCTAACATTAAACTCCTAGTATGTGCTGATCGTGGTACTAGGCCCTTTTATATACATTTAAACTCCTCCTAGACCCTGAGGGGTAGGTAGGTATAATATTATTGACATATCCCCAAGTTCAGAGAAGTTAAGTAACTTGCTGTTGGTCACACAACGGATAAATCATAGAGGAGGATGAGATCCCAGGTGGTTGGACCCCTATGTCACTTCTCTGTCCAGTGTGGCATGCCCAGACTTTGTGGGAAAGCCACAGGAAGAGGTTCATGGACTCCCCTGGCGTCAGCTTATGAGCATGCAGTGGGGGGGTGGGGGGTGGGGGGTGGCAGTGTAGATGGTCCAGGGGAGCCGGTTGACCTAGAGGGCTGGGCTGGGGTTGGAATAGCCCAGTGGTTTTCATAGAGCCCCTTGGGGGAAATCTTTTTCCTCAGGAGACACTGGAAGTATCTAAAGACATTTTGGGGTGTCCTAACTAGGGGTGGGGGACTATTGGCATCTAGGGGATAGAGGCCAGAAATGCTGCTAAACCGGCTACAGAACACAGGATGCTCCCCCCTCCCCCACAACAAAGAATTAGCCCCAAGTGTAACGGTAACAAGGCTGAGAAGCCCTGGGTAGTCTGAGCAGACAGTTGCTGTGGTGCTCCCACCCTGTGGTAAGAGGATGCACCAGACACAGTTGACCAAGGGCTCTCTCTTTTTAGGGTCTTAAAGGAACAGTGGATTCGAGCTAAGTATGAAAGACAGGAATTCATGGCCGATGGGAAAACCATCTCACCCCCAGGTAAGTTCTTTTGTGGTCTGCGTTCTAGTGAGTCCTGGAGAATAGAGTGTCTGAGTATCAGGGCCTAATCAGGAGATATCTGCCGGCCTCACTCTGGCCACAGAGGCCAAGGTGTGGGTTCCTCTGCCTCTGAAACAGCAACATGTCAGCTGGTGGGATTTTATGGTCTGAGTGGTTGAGAAGCATTTTTATCTCAGGTCCCCGCAGGGCCACAAGTGTGTATAGAGTCTTAGTATAAAATTGCAGGAAGACTCACCCTCTGGGCAGAGTAATTAGAAAAAGGCACCCCTGCTCCTGGTGAGGGTAGCCCCTGGTGTGGCACGAGGCTCGGGAAGGCACACGGGAGGGATTTCAGCCTCCCTTTGCACCTTTGTGTGGGGCACGACCTCATCGCTGGCCCTCGACCCCTGGTGGTTGCTGCCCAGCTGCTCTGAGTCCAAGCTGACACCGACCCAGAGTACAAAGTGCACAAAACCACTGTGAGGACCCAGCAGCAGCCGGTGTCAGCCCTCCTAGCCACCAGGAGCACGCGGTATTCTTCGGCCAGCGGGTTCCTGGAGGTCGCTCATTATTTCCGCCCTCTGGAGAGTTTCATTAGGCCGATGTCAACGTGAAGTCGGGCAGGACCATATGGGCGTCTTTCAGAATCATCCCGTTTCTCAGGACTTAGCCTCCTTAAGGGCTTACTCTGTCTTGTGAAACAGCCAAAGAAGGAAGTTAGTGGGGGGAGCCCAACCAAAATCATAAGACATTGCGAATTTGGCTCCAGAGGGAACCCTGCGTGCTGCAGCTGATAGAGCTAAGTTAGATTTGAGAGGTTTTTAGCACGGGGTGGAGCGTTCGTTCTCCCCTTAAGGAGGTAGAATCTTGAGGATGTAGGTGTTCACTCTTTCTCATCTTTGGCGGCCAAGGTAACCGAGAAGGGTTCTTGTGGAAGCGGGGAAGAGACAATGCACAGTTCCTGAGAAGGAAGTTTGTTCTCCTGGCAAGAGAAGGCCTCCTGAAATACTATACTAAAGAAGAGGTAAGAGGCCAGACCGGCGAGGGCTTCCCTCCCTGAGCCCTGGCTCCCACCCCCCCGGAAGCTGCATTTAAATCAGTGGTGCTGAGCCTTATGGCTAGTCTCAGACACTGAGCGTTCAGCACTACATTCTGCCGCTCTTCCTTGGTGATGCAACTCATAGAGTCCACAAAAAAAACACACCTTCTCTTCGCTTCAAATCGGATTAAGCCTTGGATGATCACTTGAATTTACTTCACCTATTCATGCACTCGAGAATTTATTTAGTGAGCACCTACTATATACTAGGCATAATTGGAAGCACTGGGGAAACAGCAGCGAACTAAACGAAGCTGCTGTTCTCACAGGGCTCTCATTCTAGTGGAAGGAGACAGGTGGTAACCAAAACGTACATCGATATATGACATATGAGGTGGTAGGAGGTGCTATGAAGTATAATAAAAGAGGGCGAAGAGTTAGAGAGGATGGTAAGAGCCTGGCTGACAGCACACAGTGGTCGGGGAAGGCCCCTCTGATGACATTTAAGCAGAGAAGTGAACAAAAGTGAGCAAGTCATGTGCATATGTGGGGAAAGAGTAGACATAGAGGGAACACGATGTGCAGAAGCCCTGAATATGGCCATGGCCATGGCTGGCACATACACCGCGTGCCAGTTAGAAAATGGCTCCTCTGAGACGGCGCAGCCCCGGGGCCCCAGTCTAGACAACCCGGAGCCTAGACTGCAGTTCTCCCTTGCACCTTAAGCCGGGGACTTTTTGTTTAGTCTACAGACTACTCGACCATAAGCCACAGCCCTGGCCTGAGTTGGGTGTGTAGTTGGTAGATTTGTAGGGCATCAAGGAAACCAAAGTGGAATGTGCAGAGGGAGCAAAGAAAAGGATGGAAAGAGGTGAACCCATGCAGGTGAGGACCTTGTAGGGCCTAGTAAGACTCAAGATTGTTTTTTGTTTTTGTTTTTGTTTTGTTTTTGAAGCAGCTTTATCAAGACATAAATTCACTGGGCGCCTGGGTGGCTCAGTCGGTTAAGCGCCCAACTTCAGCTCAGGTCATGGTCTCACGGCTCCTGAATTCGAGCCCCACGTCGGGCTCTGTGCTGTGTCAGCATGGAGCCTGCTTGGGATCTTCTGTCCTCCTCTCTCTCTCTGCCCCTCTCCTGCTTCTACACTCCCTCTCTCTTTCTCTCTCTTTCAAAAATAAATAAAGAATTTAAAAAATATATGTAAATTCACATACTATGCAGTTTGCCCATTTAAAGCATACAATTAATGGCTTTTAGTATATTCACAGCTGTGCACCTGTCACCACAATCAATTCTAGAACGTTTTCATAACCCCCAAAAGAAATCCCAAACCCGTTGGCTGTAATCCTCTATCCACTCGACCCCCAGCGCCAGGTGGCCACTGCTCTACTTTAGGTCTGTCTCTCTAAATTTGCCTATTTCGGATCCTTCATACACGTGGAATATGTGGTCTTTGGTAACGGACCTCTTTCATTTAGCGTATGTTTTTCTTTAAGTTTATTTATTTTGAGCGAGAAAGAGAGAGAGAGAGCAGGGGAGGGGGCAGAGAGATGCAGAAGGAATCCCAAGCAGGCTCCTCACCTTCGATGCAGAGCCCTACGCGGGGCTCAGACCCACAAACTGTGAGGTCATGACCTGAGCCAAAGTCAAGAGTCGGAGCCTTCACCGACTGAGCCACCTAGGCGCCATTTAGCATATAGTTTTAAGGTTCATTCATGTTGTAGCATGAATTAGTACTTTGTTTCTTTTTATTGCCAAGTGCTGGCCCACCGTATGGATGTTTATTTCATCTGTTCACTTAGTTGATGGACATTTGCGTTTTCCCTTTTTGGGCAAGTGTGAATAGTGCTGCTAATAAACGTAGATATACAAGTTTTCATGTAGATATCTGTCTCCATTTTTCCTGGGTCTATACCTAGAAATGGAACATACCTGGGTCATATGGTAACTCTGTACTTAATATTTGAAGGAACTGCCACACTGCTTTCCAAAGTCGCTGCACCATCATATGTTCCCACCAGCAATGTGTGAAGGTTCCAGTTGCTCTGCTGTTATCTGATTTTCTGCTGTAGCCACCTTGGTGGGTCTGAGGCAGTATCTGATTGTGATTTTGATTTACATTTCCTTGGTGGCTAATGATGTTGGGTGTCTTTTCATGGGCCTATTGGCCATGTGTACATCATCTTTGTAGAAATGTCCGTTCACTGCCTTTTCCTATAGTTTAATTATCTTATGTGGCTTTTTGTTATTGAGTTTTTATAGTTCCTTGTTCTAGATAGAGGTCTATATTGGATAGACGATTTACAAAAAAAGTTAGGCTTTTTGCATTCTACTCTGAGATGAGAAGCCACAGGAAGGTTTTGAGCAGAGAAGTGATATAATTTGATTTAGACTTTTTACCTTTTGGGAATGAAAGTCTTGTGATGGATGAACATTTTGTGGGGACAGTTTCTTTTTCATTTCATTTATTCATTTTATTTTTTAAATATTTATTTATTATTTTTTTTTTTTTTAATTTACATCCAAGTTAGCATATAGTGCAACAATGATTTCAGGAGTAGATTCCTTAATGCCTCTTACCAATTTAGCCCATCCCCCCTCCCAAAAATGTTTATTTTTAAGACAGAGAGAGAGAGAAAACACTAGTGGGGGAGGGGCAGAGAGAGAGGGAGACACAGACTCTGAAACAGTCTTCAGGCTCTGAGCTGTCAGCACAGAGCCTGATGCGGGGCTCAGATCTGGACAGTGAGATCATGACCTAGGCTGAAGAAGGACGCTTAACTGACTGAACCACCGAGGCCCCTCCATACCCCCCACCCCTGCCAAAATTTTATTTTTAAATAATCTCTACACTCAATGAGGGGCTCAAACCCACAACTCCAAGATCAAGAGTCACACGCTCTTACCGAGTGAGCCAGCCAGGCGCCCAGACTTAAACTTTTTATTTTTTTTGGTTCTTTTTTTTTTTCAACGTATGAAATTTATTGTCAGATTGGTTTTCATACAACACCCAGTGCTCATTCCAAAAGGTGCCCTCCTCAATACCCATCACCCATCCCCCATCAACCCTCAGTTAGTTTTCAGTTTTTAAGAGTCTCTTATGCTTTGGCTCTCTCCCACTCTAACCTCTTTTTTTTTTTTTTCTTCCCCTCCCCCATGGGTTTCTGTTACGTTTCTCAGGATCCACGTAAGAGTGAAACCATATGGTATCTGTCTTTCTCTGTATGGCTTATTTCACTTAGCATCACACTCTCCAGTTCCATCCACGTTGCTACAAAAGGCCATATTTCATTTTTTCTCATTGCCACATAGTATTCCATTGTGTATATAAACCACAAGTTCCTTATCCATTCATCAGTTGATGGACATTTAGGCTCTTTCCATAATTTGGCTATTGTTGAAAGTGCTGCTATAAACATTGGGGTACAAGTGCCCCTATGCATCGGTACTCCTGTATCCCTTGGGTAAATTCCTAGCAGTGCTACTGCTGGGTCATAGGGTAGGCCTATTTTTCAGACTTAAACTTTTTAAAGGAGCACTCTGGCTACTGTTGGGTTCAGGGTGGGGGAGGGAGGGGGCAAGAGTAGAAGGAGAGAAAGCAGTTAGGAAGCTATTGCAATAATCAAGCGAGGAATCAGAGCACCTGGCTCAGTTGGTAGGGTCAACTCAGGGTCGTGAGTTCGAGCCCCACATTAGGCACAGAGTTTACTTAAAGAAAATAAAAATAAATAAATTTAAAAAAATCAGATGAGGAATAATGGTGGATTAGACCAGGCCGAGGGTGAAGGAGGTGGTCAGAGGTGGTCTGAGTTTGGAAGTAGAACCAACAGGATTTACGGATTGATTGGCTGTGAGGTGTGAAAGTAAGGAGAATCCAGGGTAGTTCCCAGCTTTTTGCCCTACAGAACTAGAAGGACAGAGTTTCCATTTGCTGAGATGGCAAAGTCTTGGATCCCTGAAGGGATGATCAGGAGGCTTTTTTGGTTTGAGATGCTTATTAGTCATCTAGGGGGAAACATTGAGAAGGAAGTTGGATATGTGAGTCTGGAAGTTTGGGGAGAGTCTGGAGCTGGAGTCCTCAGCACTGAGACTGTGTTGTTGTTGTTGTTTTTAATGTTTATTTATTTATTTTTGAGTGAGAAAGGGAAAGAGAAGCAGAGAGAGAGGGAGAGAGAATCCTAAACAGGCTTCACACTGTCAGCACAGAGCTGGATGCAGGGCTTGAACTCACGAACTGGGAGATCATGACGCGACCTGAAACCAAGAGTCAGACACTTAACCTACTGAGCCACCCTGGCGCCCCAGCACTGAGACTGGTTTAACAATGGGACTGGCTGGGATCACCTAGGTAGGGAGTGTGGGTAGATGAGAAAAGAAGTCCAAGGACTGAAGTTTTTTGGTTTTGTTTTGGTTTCCTATCCAAAAAGAAAAAAAATGTGTTTACTGGGATAGTTTCCCACTCATCTTAATTCAGGGGGCTTTAGTGCTGCTTCTGTAGGGGGAGCATCCTCCTGTAAGTCTTGCTTGTCGTCCTGTAGGTGGGCAGTGGGGCAGCCAACCCACACCACCGTTTGTCCACGGCTAAAGACAGTGGTGATTTTGTAGCATCCTGGGCACGGCACGTCCATGAAGTGGGAGCTGGGGCTCTGCACCAGGGGGCTTCTTCTTGCGCTCCCTCTTCTCTTCCGGGGATGGGTGGAGGAGGTTCTTTGCAAGAACCATGTTCTTGGGGGGTGGGGGGGTTGTCACCACTGGAAAGGAGCAAGAGCAGAAATCCTACAAACGAGTAGTTTAGTACTTGTTGCTGAATGACAAGCCACCAAAAACTCAGTGTCTTAAAACATCAGGTTATTATTTCTCTCAGTCCTGTGGGTCGGGAATTGGGGAGGCCTTGGCTGCTGCGGTGTGCTCCATGTGTGCATCCGCCGGCTCACTCACCCTGCTGCACCGCTGGGTGAGAAGGCCCAGGAAGCCTTCGCTCATGTGTCTGGTGCCATGGCTGCAGGTAGCCTCTGTCTCTCCGTGTGCTGGTTCCGCCTTCAGGAGGCTGGCTTGAGCTTCCTTGCAACATGGCAGCTGGCCTCCCCCAAGCACAGGTGGGTGCTGCTTGGCCTCTTAAACGCTAGGTCAGGAAATACCTTGTGTCAATCAAAGCACCTTGAGCAGCCAGCACTGATGCAAGGGAAGGGGATATAGACTCCCCCTCTTTCTGGGTATAATGGCGCGTGCGTACTGGGAGGGAAAGAATTGGTAAGGACCATCTTTGGAGATTATTTACCACACCGAGCCCTGAGACACTCCAATATTTAGAGGGCAGAAGGAAGAGACATTTCCAGCAGAGAATGTGAAGGAGTGGCCAACAAGGGCAGAAAAGGACAAGCTCTGAGCACTGTAGCCATGACCTGACTCCATTTCCTGTATGTAGGCCTTTTTATTTAAAAAAATAAAAAAATAAAAAAAAATTGCCCCTATTGCTCTTCTAGATGGACCAGAGCAATGCCAGCAGGTCTCCAGTGTGACTGCAGCCTGGGGCCAAGTGAAACATGGTGGGGCGGGTGAAGAGTATTAACCCTCCAAGTGCGAGTCAGGGATTTCTTCTCAGTCTTCAAAGTAAAGCACTGAAAAAAGTTGTAGGTGCAAAAGGCAGGAGGAGGAGAGGCAGCTGCAGAGTTAGGAGCAGCTGCTGTGATTTGGCCTCGAGGAGGGACTCATCCCTGGCTAGCAAAAGACGGTCTGTTTCCCAGTCCTCAGCCAGTTCAGTCTAAAACGGTCTAAAAACAGAATGAGTTGCTTTTGTTCTTTATTTCTTTCCCCAAAGGGAAATTGTTTAAGGTTTGTTTGTTTGTTTATTTATTTATTTATTTATTATGCGAGCAAGGGAGGGGCAGAGAGAGAGGGAGACAGAGAATTCCAAGCAGGCTCCACGCTCAGAGCAGAGCCCGATGTGGGGCTTGATCTCATAACCGTGAGATCACGACCTGAGCCAATATCAAGAGTGGGAAGTTTAACCGAGTGAACTACCTAGGCACTCCCAGAGGGAAAGTTTTTATTTTTATTTATTTATTTATTTTTTTTTTAACAAGTTTTTAAATTGTAGAGGTAATTCATTTTTATGTAAAAATTTTGGGTAATACAAAAGAATAAATATAAAGAAAGTGAAACTCAACATAATAAAATAGTAATACCCAGGACACGTTAAAAAAAAAACTGTACAAAGTTGGGGTGCCCAGGTGGCTCAGTTGGATGAGCGTCCAACTTCGGCTCAGGTCATGATCTCGCGGTTTGTGGGTTTGAGCCCCGTGTTTGTGGGGTTGAGCTGTGCTGACAGCTCAGAGCCTGGAGCCTGTTTCAGATTCTGTGGCTCCCTCTCTCTCTGCCCCTCCCCCACTCATTCTCTTTCTCTCTCAAAAATAAATGTTAAAAAAAATAATAATAATAATAAAAAACCTACAAAGCAAAAAGAAAAGGAGAACCCATTGGAAAAATAGGTAAAGAAAATAGACTGGCAGTTCACAGAAAAGGAAGCCAAAATGATCAATATAAGAGACGCTCAATCTCTCTGGCAGTCAGGGAAATGCAAGTTAAAGCCATAATAAGATATACTACACACTCACCAGAATGGCTGGCGTTAAAAGGGCTGACCACCCCATGCCCTGGAAAGGATGTGGAGAAACCAGAACTCCCATACACTCCTGGTGGGACTGTGAAATGATACAGCCACTTGGGAAAACCATTTGGCAGTTTTTTTGTGGGTTTTTTTTGGTAAGGTTTATTTATTTTTGAGAGAGACAGAGCACAAGTGGGGGAGGGACAGAGAGAGAAGGAGACACAGAATCCGAAGCAGGCTCCAGGCTCTGAGCTGTCAGCACAGAGCCCAACGCGGGGCTTGAACCGACAAACCACAAGATCATGACCTGAGCCGAAGTCGGATGTTTAACCGACTGAGCCACCCAGGTGCCCCCATTCGGCAATTTTTAATGAAGGTAGATACACACATAAGCATATAACCCACCCATTCCACTCCTAGGTATTCAATGAAGAGGAACAAAAACATACGTCCATAAAAAATATTTGTATGCCAATATTCATAGATGCTTTATGCATTAAAAAAATCAGCAAAACGTGGAACGAACCCAAATGTCCATCCACAGCTGAACGAACAAATTATAATATATCCATAGATATCCATATGAATATCACTGGGCAATAAGAAGAGACAAACTGTGGACAAATGCAACAATGTAGATGAATCTAAGATAAATTATTCTGAGCAAAAGAAACCTTATGCAAGGGTGTGCACTATATAATTTCATTATAAGAAGTTGTGGAACAGGTGAAATCACTTTGTGTCAATAGAAAGGGGTATGTGATTGCATGGGGTTGAGGTAGGGTGGGAATTGACTGCCAAGGGAGATGCGGGAAGTCTTAGGGTGATAATGATGTTCTATATTTGACTGTGGTGGTGCTAATGTGGGTATATCCATTTGTCAAAAATCAAGCTGTATTCTTAAAATGAGTGCCATTTATTATTTATAAATTCTACCCCAGTGTAGTTGATTAAATGAAAATTAGCAATGATATCCAATTTCATATCCATCGTATTGGCAAAAAATTTAAATCTGCCAGTCAAGTGTTGGTGGGGATATAGGGAAAGGAGCACTCCTCTGTTATTGAGTGTGTTATTCATTTCTATTATTCCGGATTCTATATTGAAGTAAATATTGGTAGAACCACTGTGGAGAGCCGGTGAGCAGGATAATTTGGCAGTTTCCAGTAGGTCAAAGATGTATGCACTTGTGATCTACAGTTCCATTCCTAAATATATACTGCGACCTAGAGAAACTCTCACATATGTGTGCCAGGGACACAAGCTGACTGCAACATCACTAATGATTGCAAAAAATCAGAAATAATATCTGTGAACAGGAAAATAGACTGGTAACTTTTGGTGTGGTCATTCACAAGAGCAAACTAGGTGGGTATATCTCAACATGAATAGAACTCAAAAATATAATGTTGAGTGACTAAAGCAAGACCTAGAATGATACATATAGTATGATACCATTTATGTACCTTAAAACCACAGAAAACAATACTATGTAATGTTCACAGATATGTAGATGTGTGTAAAAGTGTAAAAAGCATAGCTAGTGGCGCCTGGGTGACTCAGTCGGTTGAGTCTGACTTCAGCTCAGGTCATCATGATCTCACAGCATAAGTTCAAGCCCTGCATCAGGCTTTGTGCTGACAGCTCAGAGCCTGGAACCTGCTTTGGATTCTGTGGCTCCCTCTCTCTCTGCCCCGCCCCCACTTGCTCTCTCTCTCTCTCTCTCTCTCTCCCTCCCTCAAAAATAAATAAACATTAAAAAATTACAAAATAAATAAAAATAAAAAGTGAGCTAGAAGAATAAACATCAGGCTCATGACAGTGATTGCCTGGGGGGAATACAGGAGAATGGGATAGAGTGAATAGTAGTGAAAGGGATTTTTGCCTTTATTCATAATATCATATTTCTTTTAGAAAAAAGAATATTCACAAAATTAGATACTCTTTTTTGTGTTTTTAGTATTTCTAATAGTAAATATTCAAAAAAAAAAATCTTCCAGGGGCGCCTGGGTGGCTCAGTTGGTTAAGCATCTGACTCTTGGTTTTGGCTCAGGTCATGGTCTCACGGCTTTGTTAGTTCGAGCCCCACATTAGGCTCTGTGCTAGCCAGTGCAGAGCCTGCTTGGGATTCTCTCTCTCACCCTCTCTCTCTGCCCCTTCCCGATTTGCTACTGTCTCTGTCTCTCTCAAAATAAATAAATAAGCTTTAAAAAAAAAAAAAAGGAAAGTCTTCCAATAGTCTTTCAAGAAAACCATCGTTGAGAGTGTTGGTGTAAACATTTCTGTATTTTTATGCATGTTCAAATTGATATAATACTTTTGTGTGTATGTGTGTATAATTTCTTATATTAGTAGGTTCCTACTATACATCCTGTTTTCTGGGACTTGGTGTTTCTCACCCATGGATATCATGGATGTTTCTTCATATAAGTAATATTGATTTAAATTATCCTATAAAAATTCGGTGGTATTTCACTGTATGAATGTACCATGATTTATTTATTTAACCCATTATCCCTCATGTATATTTAAATTCTTTTGACATTTATTTATTTTTGAGAGGCAGAGAGAGACAGAGCATGAGCAGGGGAGGGGGAGAGAGAGGGGGAGACACAGAATCAGAAGCAGGCTCCAGGCTCTGAGCCATCAGCACAGAGCCCGACGCGGGGCTCGAACCCACAGACTAGGAGATCATGACCTGAGCCAAAGTCGGACGCTTAACCGACCGAGCCACCCAGGCGCCCCATCCCTCATGTATATTTAAATAACAGGTTTTCTTCTTCTTCTTCTACTACTGCCACCACCGTTATTACTATTCTAAAAAACACAGCAGCAAACATCTTTTGAGACACATGTTTGCATTGTGATGCAATTACTACCTTGGGATAGATTCTTAGATGTGAAGCTGTGACTCAAGGCAAAATACTGAACCTTTTAATAAATATGACCAAATTTCCCTCTAGAGAAGATTATCCAACAGAACATTGTTCAGTGATGGAAATGTCCTATGTCTGCCCCGTCCAATACCCTAGCCGCTAGCCACACGTGGCTACTTGAGCACTTGAAATGACTAGGCATAAGGAACTGAAGTTTTATTTTTATTTAATCTTAATTTAAATAGTCACATGTGGTTAATGGCTGGCACAGGTCTAGAGGGTTTGTATCATTTTCTTTTTTCTTTTGTTAAATGTTTGTTTTCACGCGCGCGAGAGACAGATTGCAAGCAGGGGAGGGGCAGAGAGAAAGGGAGACATAGAATCTGAAGCAGGCTCCAGGCTCCACACTGTCAGCACAGAGTCTGACGCGGGACTTGAAGTCATGAACTGCCAGATCATGAGCTGAGCCGAAGTCGGGTGCTTAACCGACTGAGCCACCCTAGGCGCCCCTGTGTCATTTTCCTCTCTCATCAGTTACGAACGAAAGTATTCTTTTCCTTTCCTTGCTTAGCATCAATTAGTGCTTAACCTGTGTTCCAGACCCCTGCCAACAGAGTGGAGCATGGGAGGGAGTGCCCCAAGGCCCCCACACCTGCCTTCATCTGTATATCTGTTTTATTGGTTTGGCTTCCATAGAGGAACTGCTTCAGAAAAAAATCTGTGGCTAAAAAGTTTGACAAGTCCTAAGTTCAGGTCTGTCTAAGCCCCTTTCCAGCTCGGCGAAGCCAATCTGATTGAGTAGGAATGGTGGGATGACCTAAATGCAGGGAGCAGTAGAACCTCTGTGCATCTTGATATTAGAGCAAGAACATTTAGAAGCCCTGAAAAGTTACAGATTGGTTATCTGTTGGCATTAAGGCCTTGGTGAAGGTGGTGAGATGTCACCTGCTTCCTCTCTTTCAGGGTAAAGGCCCCAAAGCTGTCATCAGCATCAGAGACTTGAATGCCACCTTTGAAACAGAGAAGATAGGGAACCCCCACGGGCTGCAGATCACCTACAGGAGAGAGGGCCACATCAGGAACCTGTTCGTGTACCACGAAAGTGGGAAGGTGAGCCGAGCCGTGTGGCTACCCCAGCCTCCCGCCTGCACCCCAGGACTCTGCAGGCCCACCCCGCAGCTCCCTTGTTCAGCTGCTCTTGAGATTTGCTGCCCCAGTTGGCCTTCGTCTGTTGTCACCTCCCGGTCTGAGATGGCTGTGTGAGGAAGGCAGAGCGAGATTAGGGAGATTAGGTACTGTGGGTGTGTCTGGACAGTACACAGCCATTCAGGGGAGTCCAGTTGGTAGGAGGGACTATGCCCAGGGACGGCCAATCCAGATAAGGCAGGGAGTCTGAACACAGCAGGAGTGGATGGAAGACCAGGTGGCAGTGAATGCACAGGCCTTGCTTCTCAGCAGGTGGTCCTGTGGTCCTGTACTAACAGCATTAGCATCACCTGGGAGCTTGTTAGACCGGAGTCTCAGGCCCACCTGAACCTACTAAATTAGAAATTGCATTTTAACAGGCTGTCTAGGTGATCCTTAAGCACATTAAAGTTTAAGAAAACAGGGGCGCCTGGGCGGCTCAGTCAGTTAAGCGGCTGAGCCTTGACTTCAGCTCAGGTCATGATCTCACAGTTCGTGGGATCCACCCCTGCCCTGGGATTCTCTCTCCCTCTCTCTCTCAAGATAAATCAACATTTTTAAAAAATCGGCTTCTGTCAGAGAAGAGCAAGCCAATAGTACAGGCCCAAGAGAATAATCTGGGTCACAATGAGCAGAGTCATGTGACTTGGGAGTCATGTGCTAAGTGGAGGTGGGGGTAAAGGTGAGGTCTGACATTTTGTGAGTACATGTTAATTCTGTGCCAGGCACTGTTCTTGGCTATCGCTATACATCATTTATGTCTTCATTTTTTTTTTTTCTTAAGTAGCCTCCACACCCAACGTGAAGCTTGAACTCACAACCCCGAGATCAAGAGCCACATGCTGTACTGCCTGAGCTAGACAGGCACCCCACAATACAGCATTTTTTTCTTTCTTTTTTAAAAGTTTTTAATGTTTATTTATTTTTGAGAGAGAGACAGAGTGCATGCAGGAGAGGGGCAGAGAGAGAGAGAGACACACAGAATCTGAAGCAGGCTCCAGGCTCTGAGCTGTCAGCACAGAGCCCGACGTGGGGCTCGAACTCACGAACCCTGAGATCATGACCTGAGCTGAAGTCGGACGCCCAACCGACTGAGCCACCCAGGCACCCCGTGCAATACATCATTTCTTAATCCTCAAAACAATCCTGGAAATGTTTTAACCCTATGTCCCTGAGGCATGGGCACATTAACCCAGACTATGGTTCTTGGGTCCCGCAGTCCATTTTACCACTCTACGTGGCCCTGCTGGAAGGAGAATCCTTGGCAGCAGGAGCCAGAAACCTGACCCAGGGGCTAGATCTTCCCAAGCGGCACTAGCACTGGGACGCTGTCTTCACGCTTTGGGCAGAGTTCCCAGTGGCGTAGTCTGAGGAACAGGGGTTCGGAATCAGAAACTGGAGCCCTGGGTCCTCCGCTCTGGGCTGTGTTACTGGGGCACATCCCTTCGCCTCCTCCATCTGCGTTTATAGATCAGAACACCCGCCTCCCCGAGGGGTTTTGAGGGTTGAGTGACCATGAACCATGAATGTGAAAGCATTTCAGTACGGTGAAATGCATTTCAAACATTAACTGCTGCTAATGATTTATTGGCACATGATGGTAACAGTTGTAAAAGGTTAAGAATCTTACGGGCAATTTCACATCTCTGTCACTTATTCATTCATGAATTCACTCTTTCCTTGAATCCTTATTGGGTCTTTTCAGTATACAAAGCACTGCTGTAGGTTTAGAGAGTGTGGTAGTGAACAGGGCAGAGCCGTGGGCAGGCTTCAAGGATCTCAGTCTGGGGAGGGAGTCAGATGAGGAAAGAGGCACCTGCTGATACCGTGTTGATGGGCTGTCAGTCATGCTGCGGTCACACAGGAAGCATGTAAGTGGCCTAGTCTTGGGGGCGGGGCAGTCAAAAGTCATTCCAGAGGAAAGAGTTTCTATTTAAAAATTATGTGAATATGTTGAAAAAGAGGACACTCAAATCAGCTTAAAGGGAGCATGAATGGGAAATATACAAGGGTGTTTATTTTAAGGGCAACAAATCTGGCTGGGCCTCCTGAGAGATTAGAGTCAAGAACTGTGGTGTGTGTGTGAGAGAGAGAGAGAGAGCCAGAGAGAGCAGTGAGCCGTCTTAACAGGAGCACATTGTTCTATGACACCTGAGGTGCAAGTAAACATAGTACTTATTTTTTTTTAATTTTTTTTATTAACGTTTTTTAATTTATTTTTGAGACAGAGAGAGACAGAGCATGAACAGGGGAGGGGCAGAGAGAGAGGGAGACACAGAATCTGAAACAGGCTCCAGGCTCTGAGCTGTCAGCACAGAGCCCGACGCGGGGCTCGAACTCACGGTCTGTGAGATCATGACCTGAGCCCAAGTCGGACGCTTAACCGACCGAGCCACCCAGGCACCCCGAGTGTCCTACTTTAGCTCAGGTCATGATCTCCCAGTTCATGAGTTCCAGCGCCTCACTGGGCTCTGTGCTGACAGCATGGGGCTGGCCTCTGATCCTCTGTCTCCCCCTTGGCCTCTACCCCTTCCCTGCTTGCACTCTCTCTCGCTCAAAAATAAATAATAAACATTTAAATTCAAGGACCCCCATTCCCCAAAGTGGCAAGAAATCTAATATCAACCCTCTTTCTTGACTTCCTCCCTTGGTTTTACCAGAATCTTGGGACTGGGAGACGTGGAGGAGAGCCCTGGTTCTTGGTCCATGGTGGGCTCTCTGCTGTTGCCCTACGTCCACAATGGATGCCAGGGGCCACCCCTCTGTGCCAATCACTATACGAGGGCTTTTGCTGAGGTGCCCAAGGTCTCTGATACTTACAGTTTCTGGCCCCTCCCATTTGCCCAGTGGTAGAGCATCTGACAGCTTGGGTCTGGCCATTCTCTTCCCTTCAGTGGCCCAGCCACTCTGTTAGAGAGGCATAAATAGAAGCTGCAAACTCATGCCTGCAGGAGCCAGGTAGGTAGTTGAAAAGTGAAGTGGATGGGGCACCTGGGTGGCTCAGTCCATTAAGCATCCAAGTCTTGATTTCAGCTCAGGTCGTGATCTCATAGTTTGTGAGATGGAGCCCCTCGTCAGGCTCTGTGCTGACAGCATGGAGCCTGCTTGGGATTCTCTCTCTCTCCCTCTCTCGCTGCCCCTCCCCTGCTCGCACACTCTTTGTCTCAAAATAAACAAATAAACTTAAAAAAAAAACAGTGAAGATGGCTAGAAGGCTATAAAGCAGGAAAACCTGTATAGAGGATTGAAACAAACATAACTTCAGGAACCAAACAAACACGTATGCAGGTTGGATTTGGCCCCATGGTCTCCAGTTAGTGACCAAAGTGAAGGTCTGGGTGAGTCTTTTCTGGAATGGCCCCATTCCTTTGGTGTCTGGGAGCTGAGAAGTTTATTAATTCCCAGGCGAAGAGAGCTCTGAACTCTGGAATACTAGGCCAGTGTGCTTGGCTGGCAAGAGAGAAATGGTAATTATGTTGCATTCCTGGGAAACCATAGTCAAATGAATTTCTCAATCACCGTATTACATCAAGGTGTAGCACTGCAGCTATTTGAACAATCTTTCGGCTCCCCCATTCCAAATTCTTGGGAGAAGGAACCTGGTAAGCCCAATTTAGCCTCTACATTGGCCCAGCTCTGGCCCAGTTGCTGTGGCCAAGAAGGGGAGGCTCTTAGCTGCAAATGTGGCTGCAATTGTGGGTGAGTGGTGAGTGGGTGAGAATGGGTGGGGTGGTTCTCACAGAAGCAGGGCTTGGACTGGGCAGAAACCCATTACAACAACTAAACTAAACTTGGGGATGAGTAGAAGCTCTGTGTGGGGGGAGGGAGGAGGGGTGGGCGGGGCAGAATGTGCGAGGACGAACAACATGATTGGGAGGGTTGCAAATGGTTTTGTATGGAGAGAGCTCAGAGGGCAAAGTAGTCATACTTAGATTTTTCTCCTGAGGGTGGCAGAGAGGGCTCTAAGCTAGACACGGTTGCATTGTCAATGAGAAAATTGCTCTGAAAAAAAAAAAAAAATCACTCTGGCTGTTGGGGGGGGGGGGGCATTGCAAAGCAGCAAAGCCAAGGCAGAGCCTGCTAGACAGGTGGTTCACCAGGTGAGCGATGATGGTGGCCCACACTCGAGGATGCATTCCCCCAGTGTGATACAAGTCCAAGCCGGCTTGGGCCCAAGTTACGCCCCAGGTGATGAGCATTGCTACCGGAGGAGAATCCCCAGGTGCACCTGCCCCCCTTGGGAGCCGATCTTCGACATCTGAGGACACTTGCTCCTCCAATTGCGTCCCACTGGCCAGCATCACATCACCAGAAAGCTTGTTAGGAATGCAGGATCTCAGCCCCCCCCCAAAAAAAAAACCCCACTGGATCCAAATCTGCACTTTAAAGAGACCCTCAGGTGATTCTTATGCATATTAAGCCAATGCTGAACTCTAGTGCAGTTCACCTTCCTCCTCCCCCGGGCTCTGGATGTCTCCAAGTCCGAGGGTTCCCATCTGCTGGGGGGCGGGGAGCGCCTGGGCTCTGTGATCAGCACACCGGCCGCTGAGCAGAACTGAGGGGTGTGTGCATGTGCTGAACCTGAAGACCCAGCCGGCTTCCTGCCAGCAGACTCAGCCCCCCTCCCCCACTCCATCTCACAGGCTGATGTCCTCATTTTTCTCCACAGGAGATAGTGGACTGGTTCAATGCCCTCCGTGCAGCCCGTCTGCAGTACCTAAAAACGGCCTTTCCTGAGCTCCCAGAGTCTGAGGTGAGCTAAATGTGGACCCCAGCCTCTGAGTCTCTTCCCTGCCACCTCTTTTCCTTGTCTGCTGACCCCCAAAATACTCAGAGGCTAGACTAGCTTTGTTTGTGGACAGGACCTCGAGATTTGGGGGTGGATACCTCAGAGGGAAACCAAAGACCCTTTCTTCAGGGAGTTATGGCCTCACACATGGCAAGGCAGCCTCCAAAATGCAGGTGAGACTCTCTCTTAGAGATGCATAGCCACTGTCCCTAGTGTCAAGGGGCTTGGGATTGGTGCATCTCTTTCTGACCCCTCCTCCCACTGAAATGTGCAAATGATCCTTAATGTGCTGCTTTCAAAGTGCTTTTCAGCACCTTTTATCTTGTATTCCCTCGTATCCAGTAATCCCTTGTAGCAGCCAGTGAGATGGGGTAATCATTCCCATTTTATTGGTGAGAAACTGGGTCCCAAGAAGGTCAAGTGAATACCCAAAGGTGCTCTTCCCATTCGAGTGTCCTCCCTTTGCCCTTTTGTGTTCTGGTCTCGAGAAGGTGATGGGATCTTCTCCATTACAGTTCTGACAGGAACAGTCTTCCTTCTGTGGCCAAGGTAACGGTGACCCTGAGAACTTCATTTTGGTTGTCCTCAGACATGTAGGGCATCTGTCTGCATCTCTCAGGTGTGTGGGACAGAGGATGCTGCCTCGAGCCAGGAGGCTTGGGTTCTCAAGGATGCCCTGTCACTAACTCGCTCTTTGACAGCTGCTGGTTATGGCACTTCTCCAAGTATCGGTTCCCACATCTGTAAGACGGTGGTTGGTCTGGGTCATCTTCAGGGTTCCTTCCAGCTCTGAGGTGGAAGCTATGGGCTGGTGTCTGCTTTAGGCCCTGCTCTTAGAGGATTTTATAAGTGATGGGGGTGGAGATGCCATATTAATCCTGGAACTTTTTTTTTTTTTTTTTTGAGAGAGAGAGAGAGAGAGAGAGAGATGGAGAGAGACGGAGAGAGACAAAGAGAGAGAGGGAGAGAGAGAAAATCCCAAGCAGGCTCTGTGCTATCAGGACAGAGCCTGATGTGGGACTCGAACTCACAAATAATGAGATCATGACCTGAGCCGAAATCAAGAGTTGGATGCACGACCAACTTAGCCACCCAGGTGCCCCCGCCAACCCGGTATTTTCTTATTCCAAACTGTTAGACCCTCCTTGAAAGCTTAGATTCTCCCTAATTCCACGGTTTTCAGGGAGCTAAGTTTTGGAAATGAGTGTCCACTCCAGGCTTGGTGATGCACCGAGATCACAACTCCCTGGGAGCGATTCCAGCCAAGGGTCAAGACCTTCCGGGTCTGCAGAGTCAGCACCCAGCATGGGTGAATGCACGCTCTGCGAGGAAGGCGTTGTGGGTGCTGCCTGCTGACTGGAGATCTTGGAGGACAAAGTGCAGACTCTCAGCCTGAGTCATTGGGCTGACTCTCCAAGTTTGCTGACCCCTGTAGAGGAAATTGGTCTTTGGCCAACTCCTCAATGTCCTCTTGCCTCCCCTCACCCACTGTTGATCTCCGCCGCCTGTGCCCCACCCCCCCCCCCCCCATCTCTCTGCTGCCTTAACTCCTGCTGTGCCCAGGTATGTGTGAGGTTCTGGACAACTGCCTGGACCTGCCTCAAGCTTAGGGATGCAGAGGTCAGACAGCTGAGAGTTCCAGTGTGGAACGTGGTCCTAGACTAAGAAACGTGTGGCCTCTGAAGTCAGAAAAGCTGATGTGTTACCTGGGACACATCACCTCACCTCTCTGAGCCTCGGGTTGCTCCTCTGTCACCATGGGGATAGCGCCTACTTTCCAGGGCTGTTGTGAGAATCGAGTGAGCCAAGGCTTCTGAGGTACAGCAAGCAGCACTCCATCCATGTGATCTGCCTTCTTCTGGTTGTTTCCCTAGCCCTAGCCCAGCCTTGCCCTGGCTCAGGTTCAGACTATTAAGCAGCCTGGGACTCTTTTTTCCAAATGAAGGAACTAAGGCCTGTAGAATGTATTTTAGGGAAAGGGGAGTTTATTTTCTTCACAATTTTCTTCCTTTCAGACTTCCCAGACTTTACTTCCCCTTTGTCCCGTCCTGGGCTCTGGAGCTCTGGAGAACCCCCTCTGCCCTCAGAAGCCTGGGCTGTCATTGGAAGCTCTAGGCTTGCCAGTTTGACCCCCTAGGGTATAGGGGGCCAGCGTTAATTCCTGGAAACCTCTCTGAGCATAGGTTGGCAAGCCGGAAGGGCTCCTGGAGATCACACAATCCAGTCTCCTTATTACTCAGGGGACATGGGCCCAGAGAAGGATAAGGTCTTACCAAGGTCATACACCTTGTCAAGGTCAGAACTGCAGCTAGATCCCAGGTCCCCCTGCTCCTAGTCCAGAACTTTCTCTGCTTGCCTACTCTGCTACCATCTCCTGTGGGCCTGCGTCAGAATCCCCAGCAAGGACCAGGTCTTGGCCGGGGGCCTGGCCAGAGGGCTCTGGCATGTTTATGCTCAGTGTCATGGTGAAGTGGCGGGAGAACCACGAGTGTCTGTCTAGCGTCTGGCAGCCCTAGGTGTGAATCCCAGCTTTCTGTCCTACCAGCAGCCTGACTCAGGGAAAATCCCCAACCACGTCTCTGGGGCCTGGTGTGTTCAGATGTCCAGCGAAGATAAAAATATCCACCTCGCGGGGCACCTGGGTGGCTTAGTCGGTTAAGCCTCCGACTTCGGCTCAGGTCATGATCTCGCGGTTCATGAGTTCGAGCCCCGCGTCGGGCTCTGGGCTGACAGCTTAGAGCCTGGACCCTGCTTCTGTGTGTGTGTCTCTCTCTGTCCCTCCCCTGCTCGTACTCTGTCTCTCAAAATAAATAAAACATTTAAAAAATTAAAAAACAAAACAAAACACCTCACTCGGTGGTTGAGAAGGGCATCCAGAGCCTGACACAGAGTAGACCCTCAGAATATGCCCCCTGATGACACCAGGAGGGTCTCCTCAGAGCCTCGCCAATGTCTACCTCTTGGGGATACTGAAGGAATCCTTAGACTAAGTCCTTAAACCAAGATTCGGCTCTGCCGGTAAGCTCTGCAAACATCTGATGACAGAGATGCTGTCGTCTGCCTCTGGTGAAATGTTAATATTGCACCCATCCCACGTTCCAAATATAGCCCCGTGAACCACCAGCACACATCCTTCCCCATTCCAAACTTCCCCTTTGTTGGGGAGCCTTGAGCCCCTGGCATGTGAGTCAGGGGTTCAGTGTATGTCTCTCTTCCCCCAGCTCGTGCCCCTCATCACCAGGAACTACCTCAAACAAGGCTTCATGGAAAAGACGGGCCCAAAGGTACATTTCACCGCTCTCTGTGGGACTCACAGGGCCCTGGTTCCAGTAGGCAGTAGGGCAGGATTTGGGAAGTAGGAAAGTGGGGACCTAGGGGGGTGGGAAGAGGAAGGGAAGTAACCCAGTGTTTGTGAGTTCTTGGGGCCAAAGACCAAGTGGAGACTGGTGAGCTGGTATGTGGTCCAGCATCATGCTGGTGCATCTCCCGACCCATGGGCATCCCCTCCTTTATCAGCATCACCGGCGGCTTCTTTCTCCTTGGCTCCATCTAATTGAGCCGACTCCTGGGAGAGCAGAGCTGAAAAGGGACTCTTTGGGGGACAGCTTTTGCACTTGCCAGAACCCTTGTGTGCTTGGTGGTGGGGACCTACCGGGACCGTCCAAGTGAGACAGGGGCTTGTGATTGGTCTGAGAAAACACACCTCTGCACACACAGGGACACACCCCTCCCCAGCACACACACCCTCCCTCCAACTCAGCCCCTACTCTTCACTGAACCTGCCCCAACCCCCAGTGTTGCTCATCTGCACTCATCTGTGAAGGAAGGGAAGCCTCGCCGCTCCTGGACCTCCCTTGGAGGCCTGTGGTGAGGGTATCTAAGCCCCTGCCTGGGTGCTGAGAAGGGTGAGGCTCCAAGCCAGGAGTCTGGCTGGTGAGGGTCCTGGTGGTTGGAAGGGGAGGAAGGGGGGAAGGGAGGAGGAGAAGGGAAAGCAGAGGGAGCCCCCCTAAAACAAAACAAAACAAAACAAAACAAACAAAACAAAACAAGACAAAACAAACTCCCAAAGCAGCAGCAACTCAATGCTTTTTGATTTTTTAAAGGTGTACTATGTTGACCAGATGGTTGTCAAGACTGCGGTGGAAGGGGTTAGGCAATCAGTGTGAAAGAAAGCCCCTGGGCAGCTTAATAAGGACTGGAAGGGTTGCACACTGTGTTTTCTGCCTTCACCAGCCAATGGCACAGCCAGTCCGCGGTGATTCTTGCCGGGGGCTTTCTTTCCCCTGACCTCGGTTGCAATTCCGCCAAGGCCAGCGCTTTCAGCATTGCTGAGCAGTGACTACTTCTGATTTCCCCAGCTTCCTTTTTCTGAGACTTCTTGTCCACAACCTGAGAAGGAGGAGGGCGCCTCTTCCTACCCACAGCAGCACCCA
Source organism: Neofelis nebulosa (assembly GCF_028018385.1). Taxonomy (NCBI): domain Eukaryota; kingdom Metazoa; phylum Chordata; class Mammalia; order Carnivora; family Felidae; genus Neofelis; species Neofelis nebulosa. The sequence goes on along the minus strand of NC_080797.1, from coordinate 59,018,054 downwards.
GAGGCACGGGGCGCAGCTGGCAGGGGGTGAGAGGGTGGGCAGAGCCTTCAGGGAGGAGCCCTGGGGTGTCTGAGGGGGAGGGGACTGGCCAGCTCCCGAGGTGTAGCCCAGGCCGGCTCTCTGACCTCTTTGCTCCCCCCACTCGGCTGACCCTGGTATGAGGTTCCCTCTTTTGCAGCAGAGAGAACCTTTCAAGAAAAGGTGGTTTGCCCTGGATCCCCAGGAGCGGAGGCTGCTCTATTACAAGAACCCACTGGTAAGAGCCACTGCCGGCCCCTCTCCAACGCACCCCCAAGCAGAGGAGGGGTCAGTACTAGCTGGGGACCGTGGGGGAAGCTACAGGGCTGGAGAAGCCTAGCGAGGGACACACCTCCACCTTTGCTTGCCTCCAAGTCATCTCCCGGGCGTGGAGCTATTCTCTCGCGCCTTACTGGAAGTCGTGTATCCTAAATGCTGCCAATGCAGCTAAATAGGTCATTTCTCGTCCTCCAGTTTCCAGTGCTCACTTGTCACCAGGAGGCTAGTGGTTAGGACTGTGGGCTTTAGAACTTTCAGCCCTGCCACTTAGTGGTATGCCTTGGGCAGAGCACTTAAATCTCTGTGCCTCAGTTTCTTCCTCAGAGGTTGCCATGAGGATTATATGAGTTACTTAAGGTAAACCGCTTGAAATCTTGGGGCATATAAGGTGCCCATAAATGTCAAGTATTATTTTAACAGATCACATGTGTGATTTATGTTTTTTTTACCCTTTCACATTCTGGGTCCCACCAAACAGAATCCCCAGCAGAGACCCCTGCCATGCACATAAAACACCTCTTTCTAAAATAGAGCTGGGGGGATGGCAGGGCTGCAGGTGTCCCTCTGCCCCAGGTGTGGCCTCTGATGACCACACGTCTTCTATTTCCAGGATGCCTTTGAACAGGGCCAGGTTTTTCTTGGGAGCAACGAGCAGGGGTATGATGTATATGAAGACCTGCCCAAGGGTATCCGAGGGAACCGCTGGAAAGCTGGCCTCACCATCATCACCCCTGAGCGGAGGTTCGTCTTCACCTGCCCCAGCGAGAAGGAGCAGCGGGAATGGCTGGAGAGCTTTCAGGATGTCCTCTCCCGCCCCCTGACGCCCCTCAACCTCCTCGGTAAGACACACGCACGGCCTGGGGTTGGTCCTTTTGGCCAAAGGCAGAAAGGGGCCTCGTGGGGTTCAGCCGTGAGCCCTGAAGCCGAGGTCATGGCTTTTCCCATTTTCTTCTCTTCCCGCCAAAGAAAAGTACAGACAGTGCACATTATTATCAGAAAGCCCTCTCCGTCTGTGCAAAGTTCCTCTGTGGGGAGCCCTATCCCAGAACCGCTGTGTCCAGGAACCAGCAGCTTCTCTCTCTGTCCACCCTCCCCAATCCCTCCCAGTCCCTCTCCTCCTGAGAAAACCCTGGCCTATTATTATTAGCTAAGGTCACACCCACTGGGCAGCCCCCTCCCCCAGTGTTGGGTTCCTCCCTACCCACAGAGGGAAGGCTATTTTTAGCACCCTTCTTTTCTCTGGATCCTCCCTTCTGTCTGCTTCGCTCCTCCTCCCCTTCACCCCAGATGTGTTAGAAGTAGGTTTCTTTGTGGCTGACAGCTCTGTGAAAAACGGGAAGACATTCTGAGTTAGGGCAGGAAACTTCTAGCCCAGAGCCTGATTTGGGGGCACCAGGGAGAACTTCTGTGTTTGGAAAAGTACAGAGTGAGTGAGTGGGTGACCCCACACAGGCGCTTAGGAGAAACCCTTGTGCCCTTTGAATCTGACCAGTATAAAACACACACTCTTTTCACTTTCCAAAATCTTTTTTTTTTTTTTTTATGTTTATTTTTTATTTTTGAGAGGGAGACAGAGACAGAGGCAGAGAGCACACACAAGCAGGGGAGGGGCAGAGAGTGAGAAAGGGAGACACGGAACCTGAAGCAGGCTCCAGGCTCTGAGCTGTCAGCACAGAGCCTGATGCGGGGCTCGAACCCACAGATTGTGAGTTCATGACCTGAGCCAAAGTCTGGCGCTTAACCGGCTAAGCCACCCAGGTGCCCCTTCACTTTCCAAAATCTTAAAACCAAGAGCCTAAGAAGCGGACTTGGAAGTTGTTGGCGAAGGGCATCAGCTGGTGCTTCCTTTTCCCCATGGGCCTGTGTGTCTGAGTCTCGAAGTTTCTGTGTCTCTCACTCTCTGCTTTTCTCTCCTTCTCTGGTGTGTGTATCCCCTCTGTCTCGCACCCTTTTGGTCGGTTTTTCATTCTTGTTCGCTGTCATTGTGCTCTGTCCCCTCGCTGTCCCTTCTCTCCGGTAGGACTGCATTGCCGTGGTTATCGGCTCAGTTCTGTTCTTGTTCCTCTGGCAGCTGCATCAACAGAGGGCAGCCACGGCCGCAGGTGACCCATTAGCTGAGGAGCTGGCCACTGGTCACCCGGAGCTTGTGGTGGGAAGGACAAGTTCTCACCTTGGCCTTGGTTGCCCAGCTGGAGGGCCCCATAGGCAACAGCCATCGCTGGCCATGAACTCTGCCAAGACTGAAGCTTAGGCCTTTACCTGTTGGCTCCCCAGGCCTTCCCACTGCCCAGCCCTGGGGGTCTTGGGGCTCTGGCACATGTCCTCAAGGCCCAGGACATCTGAAATGAAGGCACCGCAATGGAAAGCTACCCACCGTGTCATGCAAGTGGCATTTTTGCTCAAAGAGAAAAAAAGTTTAATCTGGATCTAACCATGAGGAACTAATCAGACAAATTCAATGAAACAGCTGGCCTGGACTCTTCAAAAGTGTCAGTATCATGAAAGATAAAGTAGTGAGGAAAGGGTTCTAGATTTAAAAAGACTAAGGAGGCAAGAAAATGCAATTCATGATTCTTGACTGGATCCTGGATTTTTATGATTTATTTTTTTAAAGATTTTTATTTGTAAGTAATCTCTACACCCAACGTGGGGTTCGAACTTACAACCTCGAGATCGGGAGTCGCACACTCTCCTGGCTGAGCCAGACAGGCTCCCCTGGATCCTGGATTTTTACAAAGCAGCTATAAAAGACATAATGGAGGTAACTGGGGAAGTTTGAACATGGATGTATACTAGCCAAGAGTGTTGTAAAACTGATAATTATGTTGTATTTGTGTAGATTGTTCTTGTTCTTCAGGGATACGTGCTGAAGTGTTCAGGGGTAAAGTGTAATAATTTTTAGTCTACAACTGTCTCTGAAATGGTTTGGCAAAGAATAAGTGTATGTGTACATGTATATATAGACATATATATATATATATGTATGTATATAGTGTATATATACATATATATATAGTGTGTGTGTGTGTATATATATATATATATATATATATATATATATATATATATAAGATAGGAAATATATATACAGGGAAAGGGCTAGAGAAAGCGAGCCACTGTGCAACATGTTAGTAGCTGATGAATCCAGGTGAAGTATAGATGAGTCTCTATTGTCCTTTTTGTGCAAACTTTCTAGAGATTCAAAAGCGTTCAAACTTAAAAGTTGGAAGTGGGGGAAACTTTTAAAGAGACCATCCACTTCTCACTCTTCGAAAGCACTGTTTTTTCTACATGAATCAAAAATGTCCGTGGGAAAGTCCCATCTTTGTGCACATCTGAGAAGAAATTAAAACCCAGATTAATAAACAGAACAAAACAAAACTTTCTGGGAAGAAAGAAGCAAGCCAAGGAGAACCCCACTGGACCCCAGGGCAGAGAGAGAGCCATCCAGTCGGCGTGCCAGCTCTGGCTTTGCCACTAACTTGAGATTGTTGGACACCTCACTTTCCTACCTATGTACCTTGGTTTTTCGCTTTCAAATGAGGAAGTTGTACTAACTATTGAAATGCAATGCAAGCAACGCATACTTTTGAGCAGCCCCCTCCCCGCCCCCCCCCCCCCGTTCCCCCCCCCCCCCCCCCCGCCAGGTTCTGTGCCAAGCCCTGGGAACAGGGCAGGAACCAGATGGTACCTGCTGTCCCAGATTACAGGCTTCTGGAAGGCAACTCTTACACAGGGTGGGACAATGGCACGCGTGTCCAGAAAGGAAAATACAGGCTGCTGTGGGAGCATGCAACACAGGGTTACCCCTAAGGAGGGGGAGGGGAGGGCCTCCGTCCTCTCCAGAAAGTGATGTTAAGTTGAAACCTTAAAAGTATTTAGACGTTAGTCAAAGGGAAGAGGGTGAGGAAAACGCTCGTCTGAGGGAAGAAAATGTTCAAAGGCCCTTAGATGGCAAAGAGGAACCGAAAGAAACTTGGAAAGGCTGAAATGTTGGAGAAATAGATCACCGAGGTCCCAGCTCTATGATTCTTTGTCCTTCAGGTGACGTGCAGAAAGACACTTAGTGTTCTCTCTTCATTTTGGTGGAGACCCAGAGGGCTGGGAGCGTCTTATTCTCTGCTTTTTGTGGGAGTTTCCTATGGATCCCCCAGAGGGCTAGCAAAGTTATTGGAGTGTCTTTGTTGAGGCTTCCTGACAGCCCAGACATGATGTGGGTGCTCCCTCTTCTGGCTCCTAAAGCACCTTGAAAATGTCTGTTTAAACACCTGCTGGGTTGTATATTAAGGGTCTGCTTTTTTTTTTTTTTTTTTTTTTTTTTTTTTTTAATTACCCGTGAGCTCTGTCTAGAGAGGAAGAAAGAAATACACAGGCAGTAACACAGCTAGCTACCTGGCGTTAAGAAGGAAAGTCACATGATCAGACTTGAAATTGAGGAAAACAACACAGCAGCGTAGCATAGGAGTAGGAAGCAAAGAGACCAATTGGGAAGCCACCGCAGTAATCACAAGCATCATTGTAATGTGTAATTGTGGGCCTGCACCCCAGCTCTCCTTCCCATCTCTTCTTTCCTAAACCTCCTTCTCTTGTCCAGAAAAGAAAGCCATACCTCTTACCCACCTTAAACCTTACTGGAGTACGTTGCTTGAAGGCATAAAAATCACTGGGATGCCAAATAAAGAAACCATTTGAGGGCGCCTGGTGTGGCTCAGTCGGTTGAACATCCGACTTCGGCTCAGGTCATGATCTCACGGCTCCATGAGTTCGAGCCCCGCGTCAGGCTCTGTGCTGACAGCTCAGAGCCTGAAGCCTGCTTCAGGTTCTGTGTCTCCTTCTCTCTCTGCCCCTCCCCTGCTCACGCTTTGTCTCACTCTGTTTCTCAAAAATAAATAAATGTAAAAAAAAAAAAATTTAAGAAACCATTTGAAAGAGTGACAAGCCTTTTTTTTTTTACATTTTATTTTTTTACATTGACATTTCTTTTGTATTGTTCTACAAATTATATATATATATATATATATATGTATATATATATATACATATATATATGGCCTCATACCACCCCATTCAGAATAAAGAATGGTTACATCACCTTAAAAACTCCCTAGTGTACTTCTTTCTAGACACACCCTTCCCCTGCCCCCTGGCAACCACTGCTCTGTTCTTCATCAGTCCAGATTTATATTTTTGGAGATGTCATATAAATGGCATCATTCATATGTAATTTTTTTTACATCATATGTGATTTTTGAGACTGGCTTCTTTCATATAACGTCTCTGAGATTCATCCAAGTCATTGCAGGTATCAACAATTCTTCCCCGTTGTTGCTGAGTAGTATTGCATTGGATGGACGTACCACAGTTTGTTTACTCAATGGAATAGTACTCAGCAATAAAAAGGAGCGAATTGTGGATACACACAACAATATTGGAGTGAAACTGCCAGGTCATGTGGTGGATGTATGTTTACCTTTATAACAAACTGTCAAACTGTTTTCCAGAGCGGGCCATTTCACATTTCCGGTAGCAACGTATGAGAGTTCTAGTTACTCTGCCCACAAGTCCAATGGTCTGTTGTGCCACAGAACCAGGCAGAGAGTTCCAGTCATTCTGTATCTTCACCAGCACTTGGTATTGTCAGTATTCTTAATTTTAGTAGTTTCAGTAGATATATAGTGTTATCTCTGTGGTTTTCATTTGCGTTTCTCTAGCGGTTGATGATGCTGAACATCTTTTCATGTGCTTATCGGCCAACTTTATATCTTTGGAGAAGTGACTGTGCCTATGTCTCATTTTTCAAAAATTTTGTTTTTTTGGGGCGCCTGGGTGGCTTGGTCGGTTGAGTGTCCGACTTCGGCTCAGGTCATGATCTCACAGTCCGTGAGTTCGAGCCCCGCGTCGGGCTCTGTGCTGACAGCTCAGAGCCTGGAGCCTGTTTCAGATTCTGTGTCTCCCTGTGTCTGTGACCCTCCCCCGTTCATTCTCTGTCTCTGTCTCAAAAGTAAATAAAAACGTTTAACAAAATTTTTTTTTAATTTTGTTTTTTTATTTTTGAGAGAGAGAGAGAGAGAGACAGACAGAAAGAGAGAGGGAGAGGGAGGGGCAGAGAGAAGGGAGACAGAGGATTCCAAGCGGGTCTGCGCTGACAGCAGAGAGCCTGGTGTGAGGCTTGAACTCATGAACTGGGAGATCATGATCTGAGCCAAAGTCTGACACTTAACTGACTGAGCCACCTGGGCACCCCCAAATCTCATTTTTTAATTGCATCCTTTCTTTATTGTTTTGAAAGTTCTTTTTTGTTTTAATTTTTAAATTTAGAGGGCGTGCCTGTGAGTGGGGCAGGGGCAGAGAGAGAAAGATTGCTCAGCAGGCTCCATGACCAGCGTGAAGCCCATGGTGGAGCTTGATCCCACTACTCTGGGATCATGACCTGAGCTGAAATCAAGAGTTGAATGCTCAACTGAATGAGCCACCCAGGCACCCCAGGGGTACTTTATACTTTCTTGATGCTAGTCCTTTGACAAACATGGGATGTGCAAATATTTTCCCCCAATCTGTTAACAGTTTTTCCCCATTCTCTTAACAGTGCCAGTGAAGGCTTCTTAGAAAGGCATTGAGGTCAGGGTTTACGACTTCCTTTGTTTTTTTTTTGCAGACTTTTGTTGGTGACAAAGTTTGGCATTAAAAATGGGGTGTTTTCCCCAGGCAGCTGCTTAAGATGGAGGAGGGGCAGGTCCTGGTGCTCAATGGCTGGGGCCATCCCCTGGGCCACCTGGAAGCCACTGTGTCTAAACAGGTGCTGCTGGGCTGGAAGGTTGTAGTGGTGTGCTATGAGGGCATCAGCACTTCTGGCAATTTCTACAAAAACATAAAGTACCTGGCTTTCCTCCACAAGCCGCTGAGCCTCAACCCATCCCGTGGCCCATCCCCAGAGCCCAGCCGCATCTTCTGGAGGACAGTGTAAGGCACGCTGCCCCACAGGACCATGGGAGGCCAGGCTTCCCTGGACCGCCTCAATGTGTTTGATGGGATCTTGCCACTCTATGACAAGAAAAAGGGGATGGTGGTTCCCGGTGCCCTCAAGGTTGTGTGTCTGAAGCCTACACGAACATTTCCTTACCTGAGCACCTGGCTCACGAGGTGGGCTGGAAGTACCAGGCTGTAACAGCCACCCTGGAGGAGAAGAGGAAGGAGAAGTCCAAGATCCATTACAGGAAGAAAAAGCATCTCATGAGGCTACAGAAACAGGCCAAAAACAATGTGAAGAAGACCGACAAATACACAGAAGTCCTCAAGGCCCACGGACTCCTGGTCTGAGCCCAATGAAATTGTTTATTCCTCAATAAATAAGGGAGGGAAGGAATGAATGAATACACAAACAAATAAATATTAAAATAGGGTGCTTGGGCTTATATTTGGATATTTTGAATTCACATAAAGTAGAGTGGAAATAAGGATGATGTACATTTAACGACTTCTTCCCCTGACAAAATATACTTTGTCCCTGAAGGAATCCAGTAAGGGCAAAGCACTGATAGATGTTAATGGCAGTCATACTGCCATTTCGTCCAGTGCACAAATTCAGGAACTTGTCCTTTCCCATCTTTCTTAATATTAGAACCCAGTGTCACAGTGATGTGGATTAGCACATCTGTTTGAATTTAACAATGATGTCAGACTCTCCGACAGAAAATAAGCCTTGTTCATGGGTCTTTACATCTAGGGCTGACTACCCACCCCTACCCCTTTTCTGGTAACCATTGCATGTTTTTGCACATAACTTTTAGGAAGTGTCCAAGAAGATGTTTGAAGAGCATTGGTTAATCTGCTCTTTCAAGAAACTTAGGTGTCTCGTAGAGAAGAGGAGGAGAGGTGGCTAGAGGATGCTTCTCTCAAAGATTTTATTTAATGAAAACATTTTTTTTGAACGTTTATTTATTTTTGAGAGAGAGAAGAGAAAGAGAGAGTGCAAGCGAGGGAAGGACAGAGAATGGGAGACACGGAATCCAAAGCAGGCTGCAGGCTCTGAGCTGTCAGCACAGAGCCTGACCCGGGGCTCGAATCCACAAACCGTGAGATCATGACCTGAGCCGAAGGCGGGCGTTTAACCTACTGAGCTACCCAGGTGCCCCTTCAAAAATTTTATTTTTTAAGATGGAAAATTTGAGCATGTGTCTTTGGTATTGTGTCTATATTTCAGAAAAGACGGGCATGGAGGAGCTGAGTTTACTACAAATGAGGAAACCATGGAACACAATCCAGGCAATAATATATCAACCAGGATAGGCTAAGTAAAGCTGCCCCACTAAATCTCAGTAAGCTTAACGTATGCCAAGTTTATTTTTCTCCTTTACCGCATGTTCTAGTATGGGTCTGCAGGGGGTCTGCTCATCTTGGACACTCAGAGACCCAGGTCACCAATTGATGGGCTCATTTTCACAGTCAGGGCATTTGGCAGAAAGGGATACGATGACTTACTAGCTCTTTAAGCTGATGGAAAAGTAACAAGTACTCTGCATGTTTCAAGTGGGTCAGAGTGGAAAGAGCTAGAAACTTCCATGAGTGGCCTAGTACGTAGTTCTATTGACTACTACTTGTCACTTCCGGTACAGGAAATAGCCACAAATTTGTATTATCTCGTACCTACCTTGGGACCTGGCGAGATGGGGTGAGGTAAAATATCAGACCCTGTTAGCTCATTTCAACAAATCAGAGATGGGGGTTCTGGTCTCTGGCACTCAATCATTGCCGTGTAAACCTGAAAGTTCCTTTGTGTTTGGGGGAGGATTTGATGCTCTTCCAGCTCCAACGTCTTCTTGTTGCAATGAGCCTGGAACTGGAATAAGAGGAGCCAAGGAAGCGAGTAAGCCCAAATAAGGCCCAAGCGCGCTACCTCAAGAAAACAGGCTTTCTAGAATTTTGGTCCGGATGCCTGTTGGGTAATGTGCTTTCAGCCAGCAGGGAGCGGTACGGAGCCAGCGGCACAGTTCTGTATTGCAATAGCGATTTGAAAATCGCTAGGGGTCACTCAACTTTGAGCGTTAGAATCATCTCGGGGAGGTTTTTAAGAATACCGGCGCCGGCGCCGAGCTTCCCCCTAGACGATGAAATCAGACTCTTTGGGAGTGGAGCCCCAACATCGGTATTTTTAAAGAGCTCCCCAGCTATGTGCACCGGGTAGTCTTTAATTCTTTACTACTTGGAGGCTGGATGACATCCAGTGGGTGCATTCTCACAAACAAGTTCTTGACTCGAACCCTCTCTTTCTTCTCGCAAGAGTTGTCGGGGTTACGTTTTAACGGGCCTGGGTGGGGGTGGGGGTGGGGGTGGGGGTGGGGGTGGGGGGGGTGGCGGGGCAGGCATCAAGCTAAAGGGTCTCTAGGACATCAGCGTTTCCTAGCGCTCGGGAGGAGCTGATCTCCACGCGCAGGTGGCTGTGACTCAGGCCAGCTCGGCCCTAGGGCGCCGCTCGCTGGGCGGGGGAGGGCCGAGGTCCGCTCTCAGCGGGACCGAAGTCAGGAAAAATGGGTGGACCCAGGCGGGGAGTGGAAGGTCGAGGGAGCAGCGGAAGGAGACGACGACGCGGGCGGGCGGTCCCCGCCGCGGCCCTGACTTCCGCGGCCCGGCGTCTGGGGGCGGCCTGGTCACCATGGCGGGCCTGGACCCCGGCCTGGCCATCCCCGTGTGGCTGGCCGAGGACGACCTGGGCTGCATCATCTGTCAAGGGCTGCTCGCCTGGCCCGCCACCCTGCCCTGCGGCCACAGCTTCTGCCGCGACTGCCTGAAGGGCCTGTGGGCCGCCGGCAGCCCCGGCCGCCGGCGCTCCTGCCCCACCTGCCGCGAGGGCGCCGCGCAGCCTCCGCAGCTGCGGAAGAACACGCTGCTGCAGGAGCTGGCCGACAAGTACAGCCGGGCGCTGCGCGAGCTGAGGGAGGCCCCCGGCGCCGCTCCCGCCCGGGGAGCCGCCGCCGGCGCAGCGCCCGAGCCCGCGCGCCCGCCCCCGCGCCGCGCCGCCCAGCTGCCGGTAGGGAGGCGGACCCGCGCCGCCGTCGCGCCCCTCGGCCCCGCGCGCCTGCCCGCGGCCCCCCGCTCTCTCCCCTGCCCCGGCCCGCCTGCTCTCACCCTGGGCCCTCCCGCTCTCGGGGCAGTGCGGACAAGTATACGCACGCTGGGAAAAAGCCGCCTCCTGACAGCCCGGCCGCTCAGCACGTTGCCACTTCTTTCCAGTCTTTCCGCAGTCTGTCTCTTTGAACATTTTTATACTGGGGTAAGATACAGCCCAAGACCGGTCCGTCTAACCATTTTTTAAAAATGTACAGTTCAGTGGCGTTAGGTATATCCACAGTGATGGGCAACTATCACTTTCTGTTTCCAGAATGTCAGCACCACAAACACTCTGGCACCCCTTAAGCAGTAACTTCTCATTCCATCTCCCTGCAGTTCCTGGTAACGTCTGGTCTGTTTTTTGTCTCTATCATTTGCCTACTGTAGGTATTTCATATACGTGGGATCATATAATATTTGTCCCCTTGTGTCTGGCTCCTTCCACTTCCCGTAGTGTTTTCAGGGTTCCTTCATGTTGTAGCGTGCACCTGAATCTTACTCCTTTTTGTGGCTGAATAATAAATATTCCATTGCGTGTATGTACCACATTTTGTTTATCCATTTGTACACGGATGGCCGCTTGGATTGTTTCTACCTTCTGATTATTGTGAGTCGTGATGCACTGAACATTGGTGTCCAAGTAACCCAGCCCTTCTTCTCCGTTCTTTTGGGTAAATACCTAGGAGTGGACTTGCGGGTTTGTACGGGAATTCTGTTGAACTTACTGAGGAACACAGCCAAACCATTTTCTACAGCAGCAACATTTTACATTCCATTGGCAACATCCTGATGTTTCCACATCCTTGCCAACATTTGTTGGCAAAATAACAACATTTGTTATTTTTCATTTTATTTTTATTCCCCTCTCCCTCCTGCCACTTTGTTTTTAGTATACCTTTCCTGTTAGGCATGAAGTCCTAGTGGGATCTGCATTTCCCGAATGATTAATGATGTTGACTGATCATCTTTTCATGGGCTTATTGCTAATTTATGTATCTTCGTTGGAGAAATGTTTATTCAGGTCCTTTGACTGTTTTTTGTTTTTGTTTTTGTTTTTAATTGGGTTGTCTTTGAGCGCCTGGGTGGCTCAGTCAGTTAAGCGCTGGACCCGGTTAAAGCTCACATCAAGATATCACAGTTTGTGAGTTCAAGCCTGGGGTCGGGCTCTGTGCTTACAGCTAGGGATTCTTTTTCTCTCCCTCTTTCTCTGCCCCTCCCCTGCTCACACACACACACTCTGTCTCAAAATAAATAAATAACTTAAAAAAAATTGGGTTGTCTTTTTCTTGTGGAGTGTTAGCAATTCTTTATAAATTCTGGATATAAGCCCTTATCAGGTATATGACTTGCAAATATATTCCCCCATCTCGTGGGTTGCCTTTTTACTTTCTTGCTAATGTCCCTTGATGCACACACGTTTTAAGTTTTGCTGATGTCCAGTGTATCTATTCTTTTATTGTTCTTGTTTCTGGTGTCGTATCTAAATGCACCACCAAATTCTGAGTTAATGAAGATTTATCCCCGTATATTCTCCTGAGAGTTTTATGGTAATAAGGCTTGTTTTGAGGTCGCTGACCCATTTTGAGTTTGTCTTTCTATATGGCATGAGGTAGGGGTCCAACTTTATTCTGTTGCATGTGAAAATCTAGCTGTCCCAATACCGTTTGTTGAAGAGAGTGTTTTTCTCTATTGAGTGAACTTGGAACCCTCATAAAAAATCAGTTGGCCATAGATGAATGGGTTTATTGCTAGACTCCTAATTCTAGTCCATTGGGTTTTTTTGGGGGGCGGGGGAATCTATCCCTATGTCAGTACCACATTGTTTTGATTAATATAGTTTTGTAATAAATTTTTTTTCAACGTTTTTTATTTATTTTTGGGACAGAGAGAGACAGAGCATGAACGGGGGAGGGGCAGAGAGAGAGGGAGACACAGAATCGGAAACAGGCTCCAGGCTCTGAGCCATCAGCCCAGAGCCTGACGTGGGGCTCGAACTCACAGACCGCGAGATCGTGACCTGGCTGAAGTCGGACGCTTAACCGACTGCGCCACCCAGGCGCCCCTGTAATAAATTTTGAAATCAGGAAGTGTAAGTCTGTCTGACCCTGTTCTTTTTCAAGATTGTTCTGGCTCTCCCTGCAATTCCATATGAATTTGAAAATTGATGTTATCATTCTGCAAACAAGGCTGTTGGAATTTTGAGAGGGATTGTGTTGAGTATGACATCTTTAACAATATTAAGTCTTCTTCCAAAAACATGGAATGTGTTTCCATTTATTTAGGTCTTAACTTTCTTTCAGTGATGCTCTGTAGTTTTCAAAAATAGAAGTTATTTCATCTCCTTGGTTAAATATATTCCTAGGTATTTTCGTCCTTTTAGGTACTGTTATACATGCAGTTGGGTTCTTAATTTCTTTTTTTTGATTGCTCACTGCAGGGGTATAAAAACACTATTTTTTGTGTGCTGATCTTGCGCCTTTCAACGTTGCTGAATTCGTTTACTAGCTCTAGTGGCTTTCTTGTGTATTTTATTTATAAGATCTTTAGGATTTTATTTATAAGATCATGTCATGTGAGTAGAGAGCATCTTTTCTTCTTTTCCAGTTGGGATGCCTTTTGTTTCTTTTTTTTTTTTTTTTTTAATGTTTATTTTTGAGAGAGAGTGAGCGAGCACACAGGTGCATGCACAGGGGAGTGGCAGAGGGAGAGGGAGACAGAGAATCCCAAGCAGGCTCTGTACTGTCAGCTCACAGCTAGACATGGGGCTCAACCTCAAGAACTGTGAGATCATGACCTGAGCCGAAATCAAGAGCCAGATGCTTAACCCACTGAGCCACCCAGGCACCCAATAGGTGCCTTTTATTTTTTGTCTAATTGCTCCGGCTAAAATTTCCAGTACAATGTCAGGTAGCAGAGGTGCAATCAAGCATGCTTGTTTTGTTCCCACTCTTAGAGCCTTAGTCCCGCTCTTAGTCTTTCACCATTGAGTGTGATGTTAGTTGTGGATTTCTCATAAACTCCCTTTATTATGTTGAGGAATTTCCTTTCTATTCCTGGTTTTCTGAGTGTTTTAGTCATGAAAGGGTGTTGGATTTTGTCAAATGCCTTGTCTGCATCAAATGAAAAGATTATGTGGTTTTTATCCCTTCATTCTATTAATGTGGTATATCACACTGGTTGTTTTTCTTAAGTTGTACCACTTTGCACTCCTGGGATAAATTCCACTTGATCGTGGTGTATTATTCTTTTAATACGCCGCTGGACTTAGTTTGCTAGTATTTTGTTAAGGGCTATTGGTCTGTGATTTTCTTGTGATGTGTTTGTCTAGCTTTGGCAACAGGGTTATACTGGCCTCACTGAGGAGTTAGGAAACATTCCCTCCTCTTCTATGTTTTGGAAGACTTTGAGAAGGACTCTTGTTAATTCTTCTTTAAGCATTTGGTAGAATTCACCAGTGAAGCCATCTGGTCCTAGATTTTTCTTTGTTGGGATTTTGATTACTGATTCAATCTCTTTATTTGTTATACCTCTGTTGACATTTTTCTGTTTATTTTTAAGTCAGTTTAGGTAATTTGTGTTTCTAGGAGTTTATCCATTTCATGTAAGTTATCTAATTTGTTGGCATAATAAGTTCATAATATTCTCTTAAATTTTATTCTGTAAGGTCAGTAGTAATGTCTCCACTTTGCTTTCTTTCTGATTTTGGTCATTTATGTTTCCTCTTTCTTTTTCTTTATCAGTCTAGCTAAAGATTAGTCAGTTTGTTGATTTTTTTCAAAGAACCAACTTTTGTTTCATTCATATCTCTATTGGTTTTACATTCTCCATTTTATTTATCTCCCATAATCTTTATTATTTCCTTCCTTCTGTTAGCTTTGGGTTTGGTTTGCCCTTTTTTTCCCCTGGTTCCTCAAGGTATAAATAAATGTAAGTGATTGATTTGAGATCCTTCTTCTTTTTTAATGCAGGAATTTACAGTTATAAATTTCCCTCTGAGCCTTTTCCAGAGTTCTGACATAATTGCTTTTGACAGTGTCTGTTCTGTGATGTTTCTATGTGGAGGGAACACAAAGTATATTTATATTTATATTTATATCTATATTTATATTTATATGTTTATATTTATGTTTATGTTTATCTATATGTTTATTTATATGTTTATTTATATTTATATGTTTATTTATTTTGAGAGAGAGAAAGCATGTGAGTGGAGAGGGACAGAGAGAGGGGGAGAGAGAATCCCAAGCAGGCTCTGTGCTGTCAGTGCAGAGTCCGACGTGGGGCTCAATCTCATGACCATGAGATCATAACCTGAGCTGAAGTAAAGAATTGGACACTTAACAGACTGAGCCACCCAGGTGCCCCAGAGGGATGTCAGGCTTCTTGGAGATGCAGAAGGTCCTGGGTTAATTTCAGATTTTGAGGTTCCAACATGATTTAAAAAAGAAAAGTATCAGAACAAAGTTATAAAAACTGGTTTATTGACAGTTGGATGATGAACACTGTGTATTTCTGTGACTTGACATAGGACCCCTTGTGGAGGGAATGCAATTCCAGACTTCATCCTTTGAAGTCTGAGCCCATCCTGCCTCTGATGAGGGTCTTGAGGTTGTTCCAGAATGTTGGCTGCAGAACTTACTTCCACTCCCAGCCAGGCTGCTGAGCAAATCAAGGTCTTTAAGTGGGGTTGTTTAGCGCTCTAGTTTGAATGTTGCCTTAAATGTATAGGGCGTCAGGGGTGCCTGGGTGGCTCAGTGAGGTAAGCGTCTGACTTCGGCTCAAATCATGATATCACGGTTCATGGGTTCAATCCCCGCGTTGGGCTCTGCACTGGAGCGTGCTTCAGATTCTATGTCTCCCTCTCTCTCTGCTCCTCCCTTGCTTGTGCTCTGTCTCTCTCTCTCTCTCTCAAAAGTAAATAAACATTAAAAATTTTTTTAAATGTACAGGACATCAATAACCAAACAAAAGGAGCTTACATCTGTGCATCACTTGAAAGTTTCCTCAATCCCTGCACAATGATCAGTTAGGTTGAGTCTCTGCACCGTTTAAGAGGAGAAGGAGGAAGGGTCACTTTTACCTTGAAAGGAGTGGTAAGGACACAGGATGATTCTGGTGACACTGGACCTTAAACCTCTCTAGTTTGATTCCTTCCACTGCCCCTGTCACCTTGCTGGCTGCACCCACCCTGCCAAATCTCCAGGCTCTCCGTTTCCTCTCTGACCTCCTCTGCAGAATGACCCCTCTCATCCCTTCACGCTTCACTCTCACCACCCCCCACCCCACTCCTGTGGATGGTCTCTGTTTCCCTGTTATGGCCGCCAAATGATCAGTAGGCACGCAAAAGGTCTAGGAAGTGTACCTCCTTGTCCTCTGGACATCTTCGTCACCTACTTGCCTGCTTCCTTTATCCGGTGTTTACAACTTCCCTGTCTGGAGCTGCTTCCCGGTCCAGCTTTGTGTTCTTCTTTGTTCTTTTAAAGGCGGCGGCACAGAAGAGCATCACAGAAGCTGGGCATGAGCTGGAAGAGTTGGTGGAACAGCTTGTAGACCTTGTCAGGAGTCTTCAGAGTCAGACACACCTCCCGGAGCCCGGACCAGACAATGAAGGGAGCACCCAGAGCTTGGTAGGCACCCAGCCAGGAAGGGGAAAGGGTGTGCCGGGGGCGTGGCTAGGGACAGCTTCCAATTGGAGCAACATGAACGTGTTTGGAAGTTGAAGGATGCAGTAAGTCTTCATCTGTTACCATTTTCCTACTGTCAAACATGTTTGAGCAGAAGCGTGGAATGCTGGAGGCAAGGCGGGGGAGCTTCTGGTGGGTCAGGTTCCATCCTTAGCCCTGTACCTAACCAGCTCTGAGATCCCCAGTGACCTCTGTGCAAATCCTGCAGATAGTCTCGTCCTCATCTTCACTGACCTTTCAGCAGTCTTTGGCCACACCTTCATTCCTGAAGCTTCCTCAGCTTCTAGGACAGGATCGTTCTGACCGTCTCCTGTTTCTCTCTGGCTGGCGTCTTCTCCGTCTGTCTTGCAGGCTCACTCTCTTTTCCTCTCCTCAGCAATGAAGTGCCCAGATTCCTCAAGGCTGACTTGTACATCGCTTTTTCTTCCCCCTGCGTGGTCTTTCCCACACCATGGCTTTAATTACCACCCTGTGAACACCGTAGCTCCAGCCTGGACCTTTCTCTGAGCTATGGTCTGATATCTTCCTTCTCATCTTTTCCTCTTGGTATCTCAAAGGCACACCGTACTTAAAGTGCCCCAAACTGGGGTGCCTGGGTGGCTCAGTTGGTTAAGCACAGCACAGAGCCTGCTTCAGATCCTCTGTCCGCTTCTCTCTCTCAGCCCCTCCCCGCTTCAAAAATAAATAAATAAACTTATTAAAAAAATGTCCCAAACTGTTTCCATCTCAATGACTGGGCCTGTTATATCCTTCTAAGTGCACAAGCCAGAAACCTGGGAATCATGTCACCCCTTCCCTCACCAGCCTAAACATCCCTAGAATCTATTGACTACTCTTGAGCTTTCTGGAGACATCTCTGATCAGAGCCTCTGATCATTTCTTGCCTGGATTGCTGCAATAATTAATTACTCCACTCTGTTCGCACTGGTCTGCTCTCCTCATGGTCCTCTCAAACACAAATCTGATTTACAACATCTCCAGCGCCATCTGTTTGTGGGGGATTAAGACTCAAATCCCAGCAGTGCTCACAGAACCAACAGGGACCTGTGGGACTCCTGCCCTTGTCTGCCTCTCCTGTCTCTTTCCATCTGGGTCCCCTCACCCTCCTCACCCTGGGGCTCTTCAAGCTGCTGCCACCGTGGCCCACATCAGTACCTCCAGGGTGTCGTGCTTCTTCCCACCAGCAGGGTGCGCTCCATGGAATGTTCTTCTTTCACCCTGCCACCTAGGTAATGCCTGCTCATCCTTCAGACCCAGCTAGATCATCACTTTCCGGGAGAAACCTTCACTGATTTCCTCGAACAAGTCTCCCTGTTAGAGAGGCCCTTGTGACTTCATTTGTAACAGTTATCACAAGTTGGAACTTGATAATGATTGGTGCCATAATTTATTCCTGTTTGTTCTCCCACTTCCCCTACCCTGGACTCTAAGCTTCATTAGGGTAGAGACCTTGATGGCTTTTGTTCTTTTGTTCACTCTTGTATCCCCAGGCCTACCACAGTGCTGGACACATAGTTAGGTGTTCAACAAATGCTCATTGAAGGAGTGAATACACGGGTCTTCAGGGATGCAAGGTGTTGGGGGGAGAAAAGCCTGAGGGTCTGACTTTCCCCCTTGGCATTGCTGCTGGCTTGTATTCTGACCTTGGGCAAAAAGAGCTCTGGTATAAAAAAGCGCTCAAGTAGGGGCTCCTGGGTGGCTCAGTTGGTTAAGCATCTGACTTCGGCTCAGGTCATGATCTCGTGGTTCATGGGCTCAAGCCCTTCATTGGACTCTTTGTTGACAGCCCGGAGCCTGGAACCTGCTTCGGATTCTGTGTCTCCCTCTTTTTCTGCCACTCCCCTGCTAATGCTCTGTCTCTGTCTCTGTCTCTCTCTCTCTCTGTCTCTCTCTCAAAAAAATAAATAAACATTAAAAAAAAGTGCTCAAGTGATGGGAAAATGCAGGTCGATAAAATTCACTGTGGCAATTTAGTTCACCTCCATGAGGTGTAACTGTAACTTCTTTTTGTATTTATTATTATTATTATTTTTAATTTTATTTTTTAAATTTACATCCAAAATAGTTAGCATATAGTGCAACAATGATTTCAGGAGTAGATTCCTTAATGCCCCCTACCCATTTAGCCCATCCCCCCTCCCACAACCCCTCCTGTAACCCTCAGTTTGTTCTCCATATTTATGAGTCTCTTCTGTTTTGTCCCCCTCCCTGTTTTTATATTATTTTCGATTTCTTTCTCTTATGTTCATCTGTTCTATGTCTTAAAGGCCTCATATGAGTGATGTAACTTCTTTTTTTATTAAAATTTTTTTTTCAACGTTTTTTATTTATTTTTGGGACAGAGAGAGACAGAGCATGAATGGGGGAGGGGCAGAGAGAGAGAGGGAGACACAGAATCGGAAACAGGCTCCAGGCTCCAGGCTCCGAGCCATCAGCCCAGAGCCTGACGCGGGGCTCGAACTCACGGACCGCGAGATCGTGACCTGGCTGAAGTCGGACGCTTAACCGACTGCGCCACCCAGGCGCCCCAGTAACTTCTTTTTTTAAATGGGAATAGCAAACCCACCTTGGAAGGTTGTTTTAAAAATTAGAAGTAAGCCGTGGAAAGTACTCAGTCCAATGGGCCTGCTACTTTATGAGGGGTAAGAAGAGTGGGATATGCAAATAGGATATGCAAAGTTGGGAAGGAAAGTCAGGGACCAAAGGTGGGAAGGTGGGAACAAATGGGAGGCTGTGTTGGGGAATGACAGGTTAAAGACAATCAGGGAGCATAGATTAGAGGCCTGAGAGAGCTGGGAGGACCTGGATGGCGGCAACATGTCTATGCTGGCTCTTGAGAAGAGAGATGATATAATGGTAGCCTCTTGGAGAAGATTATTCTGGCCTCTGAAGCTTGGTGACTATCTGTATTATTTATTTTGTAAAGCCCCTATAGGATGGGCTTACAAATTTTAATACTTTTTTTGGTATTACTTAAGAAATCCATGTTTATTGTAGAAAATACTAGAAAATACACAAGCAGTTTAAAGAAAGCAAATGAGGGGCGCCTGGGTGGCTCAGTCGATTAAGCGTCCAACTTCTGCTCAGGTCATGATCTCGTGGTTCGTGAGTTTGAGTCCCGTGTCAGGGTCTGTGCTGATGGCTCAGAGCCTAGAGCCTGTTTCAGATTCTATTTCTCCCTCTCTGTTTGCTTCTCCCCTATTCTTGTGCACTCTCTCTCTCTCTCAAAAATAAATAAACATTAAAAAATTTTTTTAAAAACAAAGAAAATGAACATCACCCATAACCCCACCACCCAGAAATAACCACTCTTTAATATTTTTGCTGCCCTTTGTATTCTTCCAGATTCCTTTCAAGGCATGTGGTCTGAGGGCCTAATTATGTTTTTAAAAATTTGTGAGGGGGCACATAGAGAATTAGAGATGGCAGAATCAGAATATGCTATTTGATGCATACCTTAAGAGACTTGAATTAATCAATTTATTTTGGATGATTCATCAATAGTCTTTCCTTGGTTTCTTCAAAGTTTGTGACTCCCCACACACCCGAGAGAAAACTGAGAGACATTCTGCATGACTTAGAAGAAATCCGGGAAAAATTACGGGAAAACTTGGCATGGAAAGAGGCCCTTGAAGAACAACCACAGGGTAAGGTGATTTTATTTTGTGGAGTATTAAATATGGAAGTTGGGGGAAATGACAGAGTGTTCCAGGGCTTTGTTTTTGGGGGATAGGATCCCAGAGCCCAGCTGTGTTATTCCTGTGCTGCTGTAAATGAGGAAAGAGTGGGCTGAGGTGTTTTTGTGGCTGGATATGTTTTTTGGGTATGACTGGCAGTATGATGTAACACAGGCCTTTAAAAAATAGAAACTCATTTTCTGAGACCTATACATCCAGAACCTAGACCTGATTTTGCTAGCTTACTGCTCATCTGTGTTATCTACCTGAGGAGATTCAGAAATAGGCTGTTTTTTTGGGGGGTCTGGGTGGGTCAGTCGTTTGAGTGACCAACTCTTGGTTTCAGCTCAGGTCATGCTGTCGCGCTCTGTCTCCCTCTCTCTCTGCCCCTCCTCTACTTGTGCTGTTTCTGTCTCTCTCAAAATAAATAAATAAACTTTTTTTAAAAATTAAAAAAAGGAAATAAGCTGCTTTTTATGTTTAACTATTAAATATCTTTGATAACAAAGCATACGATTTTGTAAATCATCCTTGATAAGTTCTATTAACATATCATCTCTGGTGAGCGTGCTAATAATAAACAGTAAAAACATAGAAAGGAACCTTTCTGTTTGACTTTGTACATTCTCTGTTGTAACCCTAGTCATGACTGAAGAACTGTTAGTTCACGCCTGTCCCTTAGACATTAGCTCTGGGCTCCCTCTCTTCTGCCTCCTGGTCTGGCCACTGCCAGCTTTATATGCTTTAGGGACATGTCTCTTATAACGACTTTTATATTCAAATGATCTTGCTCTGCTTAAAAAGTTATTTTAAAAAATTAAAAAAAATTTTTTTAATGTTTATTTATTTTTGAGAGACAGAGAGAGACAGAGCATGAGTGGGGGAGGGGCAGAGAGAGAGAGAAAGACCCAGAATCTGAAGAGGCTCCAGGCTCTGAGCTGTAAGCACAGAGCCGGATGCGGGGCTCAAACTCACAAGCCTTGAGTTCATGACCTGAGCTGAAGTCAGACGCTTAACTGACTGAGCCACCCAGGTGTCCCTAAAAAAAATTTTTTTTTAAATGCTTATTTATTTTTGAGAGAGAGAGAGCATAAGTGGGTGAGGGGCAGAGAGAGAGGGAGACACATAATCCGAAGCAGGCTCCAGGCTCTGAGCTATCAGCACAGGGCCCAATGTGGGGCTTGAACCCACAAACCACAAGATCATGACCTGAGCCAAAGTCGGACGCTTAACCTACTGAGCTACCCAGGCGCTCCAGAAAGTTATTTTGTATTTAGGTGGAGAAACATGATCCCTTGGGAGAAGTTTCCCAAGGGAACCAGTTAGAGCAATTATCTGAGAAATAAGTGTCCTCTTGGCTCCTGTGCACCCCTAAGTTTAGATTAGGTTCCTTAATGATCTTATTTACTCACATAAATTTAAAATCAGAATTTTAGTAGTACCTGGCTGGCTCAGTCGGTGGAGCAGGTGACTCTTGATCTTGGGGTTGTGAGTTCAAGGCCCAAGTTGGGTGTAGAGATTACTTAAAAATAAAATCTTCAAGTAATTAATTAATTAAAATGTTTAAATTTTGGCGTTAAATTTAAAATTTTTAATTCAGCAATCAAAACAATACAAAAGCACACAGTGAAGGTCTCCTTCCCACCCTTGCCCAATTTGCCTATTGCAGTTTCAGTTAACTGCTTGTAGTAGTTTCTTGAGTGCCCATTCAGAATTTACTTACACAAAGTAACATTTTAAAGCACTTATGGCATTCGGTGGGGAGGTCATGGATATTCTGGGTGTCAGAGTGATGCCCTGAAATGGTATTAGCTAATTTATTTGATACATGTGCATCTAACCCTTCCTATGTGCCTGGTACTATGCTTGGTGCTTAGAACATAAAGATGAACAAGGTCTCTACCAGTGTTAGAAACAAGTCCAGCATCCCAATCAGTGGAGGGACATGGAGACTTGGAGCATGGCGAAGCCAGGCTTTAATCAATGTTCTTACAAGAGCAGGTGTCTGATGGACAGGCACACTCAGGGCAGTTACAGCAGACAATTTATCTCCTGGCATGCAGGTCCCTCCCCTGATTCCTCATTGGCTAAGTACTACAGAGGTTACAGCCTTACCCGGATGGCACCTATGCCCATGTCAGGCAAAAAGTAGTCTGATTGGAACAAATGTGCATTCCCTGAGGTGACGCAGAGACTTTCAGTCCCTCCTCCCTTTGTTCTTTGGTGGATGCTCATTGCAAAGCCTGCGAAAATAAGCCCATGAAATGGAGAGGGGAAGAAGAACCAGGACGTGAAGTGTCTAAGGGTTTGGGACTCCATGGTGTGTGTGTGTGTGGGGGGGGTGGGGATGGGGAGGGAGGTCATACATATTTCCAATAGGTTGTAAACCTATTTTAATGAGACAGCACAGCTTCTATTTGGTGTTCCTGAAAATGAATCATCTCCCTTACTTCTCACACCAGCAAGGAGCTTAAATCTTACCAGGGAAACAGGCAGTAAAAAAAGCTCACTGTGAGAACATGGGGCTGAACATAAGGATGTGGGAAACATGAGGTGCCTGGGTGGCTCAGTCGGTTAAGCATCCGACTTCAGCTCAGGTCATGATCTCACAGTCTGTGAGTTCGAGCCTGGCGTCGGGCTCTGTGCTGACAGCTCAGAGCCTAGAGCCCGCTTCTGATTCTGTGTCTCTCTTTCTCTCTGCCCCTCCCCTGCTCATGCTCTGTCTCTCTCTCTCTCTCTCTCTCTCTCTCAAAAATAAATAAACATTGAAAAAAGATTTTTTTTTAATGATTTGGGAAACAAAGGTAACTTACAGCCCACTGACAAGTCCTGAAACAACCAGAGTGACCTTCCTCTGGGAGTTCAGCTGCCTCCATGCTGACACTTTGCTAGGGGCAAAAGGCAGTCTTAGCTTAACATTATCCCAACCCTCCAGGAGCCTATAAGTCTACTTTAACATATGGGACATTTAACATTCCTTTGGAAACCTCCTTTATCTCTGTCCCCCCAATTATATGTTAGCAGTCATCCTCCAAGCATAAGGAGCATGATAATACATCTGAAGGGTTTCATGACTGAGGTTTTGCTAGACAGTAATGACTTTTTCCTAACAACAGCTAGGTCTCTCAAGGTCCTGCAAACCTTGCTTCCAAAATTCCTTAGAGACTTACTCTATCCCTAACCCCCTCCCAACTTGAAGGTATATAGTCAGCCACCCCTCACAACCCACATACAGCTCTTTCTGCCCACGGGTCCTGTCCCCGAGCTTTAATGAAACCACCTTTTTGCACTGAAAATGTCTCAAGAATTCTTTCTTGACCATTCGCTCTGAACCCCACCATTTCCACATCAATACCTGAGCTGGATGTCCTGATTCAAGTCTGACACTACAAAAAAGTTCTGTGCCCTGATCACGATGTTTGAATAATTCTATTTGCCTTTTTTTTTTGATAAGACTTTTTCCCCTTCCCAATGTTTTGATTCCTTAGTGGAACTCCAAGAAGGTCCATCTTCCTCTGCATGCCCGCTGCCTGACCACAGTCACCCTGCCCCCACGAGGACCTCCCGGTTTGCTCAGTGTAAGTATGTAGTCTGCTTAAAACTTGGCTTTGGCCTGGGGCGCCTGGGTGGCTTGGTCGGTGGAGTGTCCGACCCTGACCTGATTTTGGCTCAGGTCACAATCCCAGGGTTGTGGGATCGAGCCCCGTGTTCTGTGTTGGGCTCTGTGCCCAGAGTGGAGCCTGCTTAGGATTCTCTCTCTCTCCACCCCTCTCCCCTACTTGGGCTCCCTCCCTCTCTTTCAAAAAAGAATTAAACAACACAAAACAAAACAAAACAAAACAAAACAAAACAAAACAAAACAAAACTTGGGGGTCTGCCAGTCCACCTCCCAGCTGCTGGGCCTGTTGTTGGCTCAAAGGGGAGCTGATTACAAAGACAAAGGGATGAAGACTCCCAAATTCCAGGCTAAAGTGGGGAAATAAAAGTTAAGATGTGAAGGGGGGATTGTTACTAGAACCATGATAGAAGACTGCAAGTTGAGGTACCAATTTTAATGCCAGTGTAAGTAAACTTTATCACACTCAAAGATACAAAGCGTCTGGGTGGCTCAGTCGGTTGGGCATCTGACTTCGGCTCAGGTCATGATCTCGCCATTCTGGAGTTCCAGCCCCACGTTGGGCTTTGTGCTGACAGCTCAGACCCTGGAGCCTGCTTCTGATTCTGTGTCTCCTCTTCTCTCTCTGCCCCTTCCCAAATCACACTTTGTCTCTTTCTCTCTCTCTCTTTCTCAAAAATAAATAAACTTAAAGAAAAAAAAGCTACAAAGCTATATTTTGCTCTTAGGGTGAGAGCTAATCATATCCTTGTTCTTTTCCTCAGGGGCCATTAGTCCGACCTTTGACCTTCGGAGCCACTGCTGTAGTCTGGAGGTGTCCGAGGACTGCCGGGTGGTGACTGTATCTCGCTGCCCGCAGACCCATCTCTGGAGCCACGAGAGGTTTGTGACCTGCCAGGTCTTATGTTCCCAGGCCTTTTCTTCAGGGCAACAGTATTGGGAAGTAGACACTCAGCACTGCAACAACTGGGCAGTTGGGGTGGCCTCCTGGGGGATGAGGCGCAACCAGACCCTGGGAAGGACCGAAGACTCCTGGTGTGTAGAGTGGAAGGGGACTGGCCAGCTCTCTGCATGGCACATGGTCAAGGAAACCATCCTGGGCTCTGACAGACCTAAGGTGGTGGGCATCTGGCTGGACCTGGAAGAGGGCAAACTTGCCTTCTATTCGGTGGCCAATCAGGAGACACTTCTGTACGAGTGCCCCATCTCTGCCTCCTCCCCTCTGCACCCTGCCTTCTGGCTGTATGGCTTAAATCCTGGAAACGCTCTGACTATAAGGCC
Organism: Neofelis nebulosa; assembly: GCF_028018385.1. Taxonomy (NCBI): domain Eukaryota; kingdom Metazoa; phylum Chordata; class Mammalia; order Carnivora; family Felidae; genus Neofelis; species Neofelis nebulosa. Next base: position 58,993,395 of record NC_080797.1, on the reverse strand, counting down.
AGTAAAGGTGTAAAGGTTCCCTGGGTCTTAAAACATGGTGATCTCCCGGTTTCTCCCTCTGGTTTCAAGTAGCTGGCAACTTCCCAAAGATCCCACTTCCAGAGTTAATGGGTGAGCAGGAAAGGGCTAACTGTAGGCTTGGGACATTGAAACTGCACATTCCCCAGAAAGCATTGACCCTTGACTGGCTCCTGGGAGGTAACCCCTAAGCCCTTGGGATATCCTGCCTGATAAGAGTGTCTGTTTACCTGAGGGCCTCGGGCCAGGAGCTATCACCTTGACCTCTGGAGGGGCTGGAGACTCTGCCTGGGTGCCTGACCCCCAGTAAAAGCCCTGGGCTCCAAGGCTGGGGTGAGCTTCCCTGGTTGGCAATACCCCTTGCACATTGCCACACACTGTCGCTAACTGTCACTAGGAGAATTAACCTTGTCCTTGTGACTCCACAGGGAGAGGATAGTTGATCTCTTGGCTCCTGCCCTGTGTGCTGTGCCTTTTACTACTGCTGATTTTAATCTGTATCCTTTCACTGTAATAAATTGTAACCAAGACTACAGTCACTTTGCTGAGTTCTCTGGGTGCTTCTAGTGAATCACTGAACCTGAGAGTGGTTTGAGGGACCCCCAACTCAGGGCAGATTATCAGTTGCTGTGTAATACCATGGCCACGAATGCAGTGGGTTTTTTTTTTTTTTTTTTTAAAGTTTATTTATTTTTGAGACAGAGAGAGACAGAACATGAACGGGGGAGGGGCAGAGAGAGAGGGAGACACAGAATCGGAAGCAGGCTCCAGGCTCTGAGCCACCAGCCCAGAGCCCGACGCGGGGCTCGAACCCACAGACCGCGAGATCGTGACCTGAGCCGAAGTCGGACGCTTAACCGACTGAGCCACCCAGGCGCCCCACGAATGCAGTGGTTTTAAACAACACACAGCACCTCACAGTTTCTGTGAGGAGTGAGGCACAGTTTCTGTGCCAGGAGTCAGGGCACCGTTGAGACAAGGCCTCTGCTTGGGGGGGTCTCACAAGCTGCAATCAAGGTGTGACCCAGCACTGTGGTGTCATCTGAGGCTCAACTGGGGAAGGATCTCCTTCCAGACTCACATGGTGGTTGGTAATATTCATTTCCTCTTGGGTTGTCAGACTGAGGTCCTCAGTTTCTTGCTGGCTGTTGGCTGGGGACCACCCTCAGTTCCTCACCCCATGGGCCTCTGTAGTGTACCCCTCACGTCCTCAAAGCCAACAAGGAACAGAACATCTCCTAGCCAGATGGACTTTAAATCTTGTATAATATAATCACATACACATAATCCCATACATCCTATTGCCTTTGCCTTATTCTGTTGGTTAAAAACAAGTTGCAAGTCCTGCCCACACTCAAGGGGAAGGGATTAAACAGGGCAGGAATACCAGGAGGTGGGGGGTCATAGGGGACACCTGACAGTCTGGCCAGCATAGGGTGTCATTTCATTCTTGATTTCCCCTATTTTTAAAAGTCATTTTATTATATAACACAACAGATACAGAAAACCATAAAAGGGGTGCCTGGGTGGCTCAGTTGGTTAAGTGTCCTACTCTTGATTTCGGCTCAGGTCTTGATCTCACAGGTTCCTGAGTTCAAGGCCCACATTAGGCTCTGCACTGACAGTGTGGAGCCTACTTGGGATTCTTTCTCTTTCTCTCTCTCTGCCCCTCACTCTCAAGGTAAATAAAAGAAAACTCCATAATACATGTGGAATATAACAAATTATTATAAACACCCTTATTAAGTACACTTTAGGTCAAGAAATAAAACCTTCCTACCCACCCCAGAAGCTCCTTCACGTGCCTTGTCCTGATCACACAGTCCTTCCTCTGCCTGAAAGGAATCTGATGTTTACAGTAATCACTTCCTTAAATTTCTTTATAGTGTTAGCACCCAAATAAACATCCCTGGCCACAAGAGTCTTGCCCATTAAAAAACAACAACAACAACCAGATGTGTCTTTTTCTTAACAACTTTGTTGAGATATAATTTACATACTATAAAACTCACCTATTGAAAGTATACAAAGCGGGGTGTCTGGCTGGCTCAGTTGGAAGAGTGTGCAACTCTTGATCTTGGGGTTGTGAGTTCAAACCCCATGTTGGGTGTAGAGATTACTTAAGTAAATAAATAAATAAATAAATAAATAAATAAATCTTTAAAAAAATAAAAAATAAAGTGTACAAATCAACCTTTACTATGGAGTTGTGAAACTCTGATTGTATTCTAGCTTTAGAACATTTTCATCAGCCCCAGAAAGAACCCTCTTACCCATTAGCTGCTGATCCATCTGTCTTGTAGGTCTCTGAATCTACATATCTCCCTCTCCCTTTTCCTTTCTTGCAATTCATCTGTAGGACCCCAAGCTGGACTAGCACCCATTTTGAAGATGTGGAAATTCAACTCTGCTGGACTTGGTTAAGCAGAAAACCTCATTGCACAAACCAGCCAAGCAACCCTTGGCAGTGCATTTAAGCCCTTCTTTCTCCTGTAAGATGGAAATAATAGTTATTTGCCCTTCCTTATCTTCCTCAAAGGGTTACTGAAAAAATTAAAGTAGTAGGTGAGGAAATTAGAAAAATGCCAGGACAATGATAACCACAGCAACAATGACAGAATCATGGCAGCCTCTAATTCACCTTGGCCTCTCACATCTTGAGACTCACATTTAATTTACGTACATATCCTCAAAAACAGGGCCAAGCAAAATTCTTCTATATGTTCTATTAATTTGCTTTCTCACAAACCAGGGAGCAGAGGCCCAGACAGGGTTAGTGGTTTGTCCAGGGCCAGTCAGCTGGCAGAGCAGGGACCAGGCCGTTTCTCCCCTGTCAAGTCTCTAACCTTAACACCCTCTGATGAGGTCCTGTGCTGAGACCTGGCCTTCCAGTCTGATGGGACACAGCTAGCCCTAGAGCCACGAGGTGCTCTTTTTTTTGTGGTTGGTGGTGGTGGTAATCCTCAGTATAGTGGCCTTGGGTTGTCTGAGCAAGGGACAGGGCCTCTCTCTTGGTGCCAGTTGATCATTAAAAGTCTTTCTGTTTTTACTTTCTGCATCACTCACCTTTTATCTTCTCACCCAGAGTCACTTTGATGTTTCCCCTTTAAAAGTACCAAGATTCTGGGGTGTAGCTCAGGTCATGATCTCATAGTTCATGAGTTTGAGCCCCCACATCTGGCTCTGTGCTCACAGTGGGGAGCCTGCTTTGTATCCTCTGTCTCCCTCTCTCTGCCCCAGCTCCCCCATCAAAAGTAAACATTAAAAATACATGAATTCAGCAAAGTTGCAGGATACAAAATCAATGTACAGAAATCAGTTGCATTCTTATACACTAACAATGAAGCAACAGAAAGACAAATAAAGAAACTGATCCCATTCACAATTGCACCAAGAAGCATAAAATACCTAGGAATAAATCTAACCAAAGATGTAAAAGATCTGTATGCTGAAAACTATAGAAAGCTTATGCAGGTAATTGAAGAAGATATAAAGAAATGGAAAGACATTCCCTGCTCATGGATTGGAAGAATAAATATTGTCAAAATGTCAATACTACCCAAAGCTATCTACACATTCAATGCAATCCCAATCAAAATTGCACCAGCATTCTTCTCGAAACTGGAACAAGCAATCCTAAAATTCATATGGAACCACAAAAGGCCCCGAATAGCCAAAGTAATTTTGAAGAAGAAGACCAAAGCAGGAGGCATCACAATCCCAGACTTTAGCCTCTACTACAAAGCTGTCATCATCAAGACAGCATGGTATTGGCATAAAAACAGACACATAGACCAATGGAATCGAATAGAAACCCCAGAACTAGACCCACAAACGTATGGCCAACTCATTTTTGACAAAGCAGGAAAGAACATCCAATGGAAAAAAGACAGTCTCTTTAACAAATGGTGCTGGGAGAACTGGACAGCAACATCCAGAAGGTTGAAACTAGACCACTTTCTCACACCATTCACAAAAATAAACTCAAAATGGATAAAGGACCTGAATGTGAGACAGGAAACCATCAAAACCTTAGAGGAGAAAGCAGGAAAAGACCTCTCTGACCTCAGCCGTAGCAATCTCTTACTTGGCACATCCCCAAAGGCAAGGGAATTAAAAGCAAAAGTGAATTACTGGGACCTTATGAAGATAAAAAGCTTCTGCACAGCAAAGGAAACAACCAACAAAACTAAAAGGCAACCAACGGAATGGGAAAAGATATTTGCAAATGACACATCGGACAAAGGGCTAGTATCCAAAATCTATAAAGAGCTCATCAAACTCCACACCCGAAAAACAAATAACCCAGTGAAGAAATGGGCAGAAAACATGAATAGACACTTCTCTAAAGAAGACATCCGGATGGCCAACAGGCACATGAAAAGATGTTCAACGTCGCTCCTCATCAGGGAAATACAAATCAAAACCACACTCAGATACCACCTCACGCCAGTCAGAGTGGCCAAAATGAAGAAATCAGGAGACTATAGATGCTGGAGAGGATGTGGAGAGACGGGAACCCTCTTGCACTGTTGGTGGGAATGCAAATTGGTGCAGCCGCTCTGGAAAGCAGTGTGGAGGTTCCTCAGAAAATTAAAAATAGACCTACCCTATGACCCAGCAATAGCACTGCTAGGAATTTATCCAAGGGATACAGGAGTACTGATGCATAGGGGCACTTGTACCCCAATGTTTATAGCAGCACTCTCAACAATAGCCAAATTATGGAAAGAGCCTAAATGTCCATCAACTGATGAATGGATAAAGAAATTGTGGTTTATATACACAATGGAATACTACGTGGCAATGAGAAAAAATGAAATATGGCGTTTTGTAGCAGCGTGGATGGAACTGGAGAGTGTGATGCTAAGTGAAATAAGCCATACAGAGAAAGACAGATACCATATGGTTTCACTCTTATGTGGATCCTGAGAAACGTAACAGAAACCCATGGGGGAGGGGAAGGGAAAAAAAAAAAAAAAAGAGGTTAGAGTGGGAGAGAGCCAAAGCATAAGAGACTGTTAAAAACAGAACAAACTGAGGGTTGATGGGGGGTGGGAGGGAGGGCAGGGTGGGTGATGGGTATTGAGGAGGGCACCTTTTGGGATGAGCACTGGGTGTTGTATGGAAACCAATTTGACAGTAAATTTCATATATTAAAAAAAAAAAAAAAAGTAAACATTAAAAAAAATTTGGGGGGGGGGGCGGCACCTGGGTGGCTCAGTTGGTTGAGCCTCCGACTCTTGACTTTGGCTCAGGTCATGAGCTTACGGTTCGTGAGTTTGAACCCCATGTTGGGCTCTGCACTGACAGTGTGGAGCCTGCTTGGGATTCTCTCTCTCTCCCTCTCTCTCTGTTTCTCCCCCCCACTCACACTCTATCTCTATGTCCTAAAATAAATAAACACTTAAAAAAAAAAAGAAGTAGAGAGGCACCTGGGTGACTTAGTTGGTTGAGCATCAAACTTTGGCTCAGGTCATAATCTCACGTCCCATGAGTTCGAGCCCCACATCAGGCTCTCTGCTGACAGCTCAGAGCCTGGAGGCTGCTTTGGATTCTGTATCTTTCTCTCTCTCTCTGCCCCTCCCCCACTCATACTCTGTACCCCCCCCGTCTCTGTCTCTCTCAAAAGTAAATAAACATTAAAAAAAATTAAAAAAAATTTTTTAAGTAGAGAATAAAGGTTCGCACTCTGCTTCTTTGCTTTTGTCTCAAGTTTTCTGTCAGCATAAACTTTCCAGGACACTGTGAAAAGTGGTGCCCTTCCTCAAACGAAACAAAACAAGAATCCTCCAGAACAGAAATAATGAAGCTGAAATGCCAGTGGCTGAAGGGCCTCTCACTTGGATCTATGCCACATGGGGGAAGGAATCATCCACACAGGGATCCACCTGGAAAGACTTCCTGTGGGGACGGAAAGGCTAATGAGCAGAGCACTGGGGACTCCTGTGGCAGCATCTCACCTTCTCTGCAGGTGTTTCTCTCAAAAACTTACATTTTCTTGTAGACTTGTCTCTGTTTTTTTCTAGGGGTTAGGGAGAAGGCAGTAATGTCAGTGACAAGGGCCACCTGTATCTCTTCCTCTCTCTTCCCCTCCACTTCTCTCTCTCTCTCTCTCTCTCTCTCTCTCTCTCTCTCTCTCACACACACACACACACACACACACTTCACCTGCTGGTGAGACACCTACTGGTGTGTCCATTGTTGGGGTCCAGGGCTTTGGGTTCCTGGAAGAACCACCTACCAAGCAGGAAGCCACCACCTTCTTAGGGTCACAGCAACCTCTAATACAATTATATCTATCTGTCTCTTTCTTTTCCTCCCTCAAATACTTTTTTTTCTGGAAAAGTTTAATTTGAAGACTTTATTTCCTAGCTGATTGCAGAAACAAACCACAAAATGCAACATGCTGCTCTTTGGAGGTATTTCAGGCTCTCTTGCTTTGGTCAAGGGAAAAATCCCTTCCCCAGGGGCACTTGAGGCTTTTGACAGGAAGGGATAATCTTCCTTGGTATGTGCTCAGCTCCATCATCCCCCACTTCTGCCTGAGCCCTCAGCCCCAAACCCAAATTTATCCTCATTCGTAATTGCTCAAACCTTAATGACCGCAATGGGTATCTGGCTGGTTCAGTCAGTAAACCAGAGTGTGCAACTGACTCTTGATCTCGGGTTTGTGGGTTCATGCCCCATGTTGGGTGTAGAGATTACTTAAAAATAAAATCTTACACACACACACACACACACACACACACACACACACACACACACACCCTAATCACTGGGACGCCCGAATGGCTCAGTTGATTAAGCATCTAACTTTTGATTTTGGCTCAGGTCATGATCTCACCATTTGTGGGTTTGAGCCCTGCATCGTGCTCCATGCTGACAGTGTGGAGCCTGCTAGGGATTCTCTCTCTCTCTCTCTCTCTCTCTCTCTCTCTCTGCCCCTCCTCCAGGCATGCCTGCGCACTCCCTCTCTCCTTCTCAAAACAAACATTAAAAAAACCCACCCTAATCATTACATGAGTGTTTGTCCTTCCAGAGGAGTGCAATCTTCTTTAATTATACTTAGGATTAGGCCAAAGATTTGTTTCAATTTGGGATTTACCTTCCTAGCCAGCCATAGGCTTTCTTAGGACAGGGTTTCCCAAGCTTCAGCCTTTTATGTGCCACAATTCTTGTTACCTTTGCATTATCTCCTGCACCATTTTTTACTTAATATTTTTTCCTAAACCAACTCACTGACCCCTCTCAGGTACATTCATTTCCAAAGGAAACCTTATGGTTGATCTTAGCCAAAAGGCCGAGAAGCGATTCAAAAGGAAACTTTTAAAAAGTTACGTAAATGGAAATCAGGGTCATGTGTCTTAAATAAAGGGGTAACCCTAAATATATGTTTCAAGGAAAACAAAACAAGGTGACTAGCCTGGTTCTGTCCTCTAGGGCTCTGATCCCGGGATTCGTCACTAGCTTGCGTGCTCTCTCTCTTGCAAGAGGAGATTATCACGTGTTACAGACTTCCTGAGGCTTTCATTTTGGCTTAATTAGGGTAGAAACCATAATAGAAAAGGGGAAAAACTTTCTGGCCACAGGGGTCATTGTTTCTAATGTCCTTGCACCATCTACAATGACCTCTTGTTCCACTACTTTGGGAAACCCGGTTCTAAGAGATTGGGCTAATGCGGTCTGGAAGACTATGTCTTCCTTCCCTGCCTAGTGAAATCTTTTCCACCTTTATATTTCAAAACAAACATGCCCTGGGGGAGAAAACCTTATGCCTTTGGTCAGGACACAATGTCTTGGAGTTACCATAGGATCTTTTCTTCACCACCTTCTGCACAATTAGTCACCAAGTAGTGACACTGGATTCTGCCTTCTCAAATCATTCCAGCTCTGGCCCCTCCTCTTCCCTCGGCGTCTTCTCTGGCGCAGACTCTAATCGCTTCTCTCCCAGATTATTTTAATCCGAGCCCCTCTGTCTCTAGTCAGAACCCTCTTCCCATCTGTTCTCATTCTGCTAATGTGAGCTTCCCCGAAAACACAAATCAGAGGTTACTCCTCCATTGAAAACACCCCCAGCGCAGGGTGCCTGGGTGGTTCAGTCAGTTTAAGCGTTTGACTTCAGCTCAGGTCCTGATCTCATGGTTCGTGGGCTCCAGCCCCACTTCAGGCTGTGTGCTGACAGCTCAGAGCCTGGAGCTTGCTTCGGAGTCTGAGTCTCCCTCTCCCCTGCTCACACTCTCTCTTTCTGTCTCTCAAAAATGAATAAACATAAAAATTTTTTTAAATAAATAAATAAATAAACAAACTTAAAAAGCAGACCCACTAGTACTAAGAGTGACCAGGAAGGCCACTCAGGCTAAAACCATGGTCATTTTCCTAGGAGCTCTCTGGGGATATTTGCATTTTTGCTGGGTTAAGGCATGGCGTTGCTTGGGAGGTCATTTGTTAACAGTGCCCTGTAGGAAGAGCTGACGACGGGAGGAATGGGACACCATCACACGAGTCTTGTTGGTTTTGGCCAAGGAAGGAAAACATTATGAGATGCCACCTATTTTGTGGAAGGGGTTGAAAGGTTTGGGTACCTGGAGAATGATTTGGAGGATTCTGGTGAGAAGAAAGAAGGGTGCCCAAAGATGAACTACCCGGTCCACCACTTGTCTCCCATAATAAATCAGTGATGTTCAGTACTTTGCCCCTAGCACCTAGCTCAGAGCCTCACACCTCCTGGAGACAATAACTACTTGTTAAATGACTGAATAAACATAATATCCTACATCAGTGCCTCCATTAAAGCATATTGCTATTCTTCTAAATATTTCTATTAATTTTATTTAAAAGATCAAATTATTGGGGCGCCTGGGTGGCTTAGTCGGTAAAGCATCTGACTTCGGCTCAGGTCATGATATCACAGTTTGTGAGTTCAAGTCCTGCGTCGGGCTCTGTGCTGACAGCTCAGAGCCTGGAGCCTGCTTCGGATTTTGTGTCTCCCTCTCTCTCTGCCCCTCCCCCACTCACGCTCTGTCTCTCTCTGTCTCTCAAAAATAAATAAATGTTAAAAAAAATTTTTTTAAAGATCTAATTATTAAATTAACTTTGACATCGTACAAAAGATGATGGTACTAAAAATTAATTCATAATCGTTACCACGTTTTCCCTTCTTTGTATTCTCAGCCAGTATCTATGTTCATCCATTAGTTTTAATTACCCGGTGGACACAGGTGCATGCTTGTAAAAGTTCAAAACTACACAAATATAGAGGATAAAAGTTGCGTAAATGGATAGATCATAGTTCGTTTTTATATAGCTGTAATTCTATATGTGGTTTTAGATTTCTATTTTTTCACTTACTTTGTAAATCCTTTTCCATGTCTGTAATAGTCATTAGTTTTAATGACCCGAAAGTTCTCCAGTTTATTTATTTGTAATCTCTACACCAGTGTGGAGCTTGAACTCATGACTGTGAGATCAAGAGTCATGTGCTCTGCCAACTAAGCCAGCCAGGCACCCCATAATGACAGCAAAAGTGCTAATAATTTTATGTCATACTTAATTTATTCCCCTATAATTATATGTTTTCCATTTTTAAGTACTGTGTAATGTTGCTATAAATAGAATATATATATATATATATTTTTTTTCTTCTTTTGAATTATTTTCTTGAAATATATTTAATTGTGATTTCTTGGCATAAATAAACAGATATACATTTACTATTCTATGGAATTTTTGGTTTTGCAGAAACAGCCTGTGGCCTAAAATTTTTTGAGAATGGTTAATATCTATAATAAGTCAGCAAAAATTTTAATGTCTTTACAGTGATCAAAAGTTATATTAAATGCACTTTTGCCTTTCAGACTTTACAATTTGAGTGGGCAGGCTAACCAATTTGCCCTTGGAAAGGTAATGCATGTCAGCAAATGAATTCCAAATTAAAAAATGCAGTGAAGGGTGATATGTGAGCATGTGATCTGTTAGGCAATGTGATAAATGCTTTATCTAGGTTTTATTTAATTACCAAAGGAGCCCTATGAGATAGCTCCATTTTGAAGACGAGGTTTAGGTTTTTCAGAGAGGTTCTGTAACTTGTCCAATGTTGCACAGCTAATAAGGTGTTGGAGATGAAGTGTAGACTCCAGAGCCCATGCTCCTACCCATTCCATAAGGGAAATTAGACCACTTGTGGGAAGGATGGATCTGAGAGGCTTCTCAATACCAACTATCTCTTAATTGGGTTTTTTTGTTTTACAATCTGTATTTGAAAGGAGCTTAAGAAAATTATGAAGTAAACTGGATGCAACTTCATCAATACATGAGGGCTTTTTTTTTTTTTAAGTATAGTTGACATACAATGTTACATTAGTTTCAGGTGTACAATATAGTGATTCCACAACTCCAAGTTATGCTGTGTTAAAGATGAGGATCCTAGCTGGAAAAATTTCCTTTCCACATGGCTAACTATCAAATGCCTTTTAATAAGTAGTTGTGTGGAGTGACAGACCTTCCAGCCAAATCAAGCAAGCAGAACCCGTGTCCTCTGGAGACCTATCCATGTGACTATGCAGAGGACATGGATGTTTGAACAATGAACCAAGAGCAAATGCATTACAAGGCAAGATAAAATATTTACTCTGTATCAATCAGGCATTGGACTTTTCCACCGGAGCAGGCTTGAGAGGAAAAGGAAGAAGTCTTCCCGGAAGCAGTGGGAGACAAAAGTGAAGAATGGATGATGGATGCTACTTTGGGTTTAACTTTAGAGACCAAAGATAGAAGGTCTGAGGAGTGGGGCCAATTCCAGTCCAAGTTTTACTGGCCTCTTGCCTGGGACTAGGTCTAACTCACCAATCAGAGGCCAGCCTCTTATTTCACCCGATGTTGGTCATCTTCTGCCCACTGGCCCAGGGTGTCCCACTGTCCTGGGATGCAGAGACAGGCTGTGTGGCAAGTTCCTCCTTTGATGGGCATAAAAGCCGGATCCTGTTATCTCCTGGCAAAGGTACTGTGTTCAGACCTCCCTATGTCCCCTGCACAGTTGAGGAGGCATCAGGTTTGTCTTGTGATGGTAGAACTCCTTCCTAGCAGCATTCTGGAGGAAAATTCCATCAATGCCTTCTAGATTTCAATGTGTCCTCTTGGCTTTATCCAATATACTTAATACATAGTAATCAGTCTGCAATATCCCAACAGTAAATTCCACTGCCAGTAACTCCATCCCCTGGCTTGTGTTTCGCTGCAGTGCGTCATCACGTGGCTCTTACTTAGGCTCAGAGACGTGTGCACAAGTCTCTTTCTTCAAAATTCACTTTGTTTATTCAACACTTATAAATCACTGACCATGTACCATGTACTATTCTGTTTTTCTACTATAGTAACTCATTTAATCTTCACTACAATTCCATGAGGTGTTACTACTATTTAGCAGATGAGGCATAGAGAGGTTAAGCAATTTGTTTGATGATGCACAGCTAGGAACTGGCAAAGCTGAGGTTCAAACCTAGGCAGGTGGACTCCAGAGTCCCTGATCTTAACCCCTGAACTATGCTATCTCCAGGAGACCTTCAGAGTGATCCCTGATGGATGTCTGTTAATATCATGAGAAGGACATAAAGCTCAAGGGAGGGCAAGGGAGGCATAGCCTCAGAAGTATAGCTGATCAAGAGATGTAGAGGCGTTTTAAGAAGAAACTTACATTGCCCAGGAGGCCCAGACACCCTCTCCCCAATTTAATGAGTGTTGGTCTCCGTTTGTGCCAAACCATTAATTTTTGCCTGCTGACAGTGGTTGCGGATTGCCCTCTTTCTGCAGCCCTTAAGTCTGGATTTTTAAGCCGGCTTTATTTACAAAGGAGTTTGCAGTATTAACTGTGTGATCTTCTCCTGCCAAATAAACTCTTCTTAGTCCTCTGCCTTCCAGACATTTCAACTAATAGAAATGCCAAAGCCGTTGCCCAGCACACATGTGCAACACCATGAAGGCCTTGTCTCTCATGCTTCTGGAGAAGGTGCACAGAATTCACATTGTAATCAGCTGGCAATGCTGTTGCAGAGCTCCTGGGGTCAAGATTCTCCACAAAGGGTTGCTTGGAGCAGGCAGTGCCCTAAAGAATTTGCCCGCCTATAAAGGGCCTTTGTCCTTTGTCATCTGATATTTGTGTAGTTTATTTTTTTAAGGAAACATTTTTTTCACATGTATTATTTTATGGGATCCTCCAAACAATCCCATAAGGTAGAAGTTTGGGAAGAGATTATAGTCTTCATTTGGGAGAGAGGAAACTAAGGCACAGACAGGTGACTTGCCCAGGGTCACTCACTAAGGATGGCAGAGCCAAGGTTTAGTCTCAGCTCGACTGCCTTTGGCAAGTCACAGTATCTCTCTGGGTCTTGCTTTTCTTACCTATAGAGTAATGGTATTGGAATAGGGGCTCTGTAAGTGTCTTTTCTTTTCTTTTCTTTTTTAATTTTTTTTTAAACGTTTATCTATTTTTGAGACAGAGAGAGACAGAGCATGAACAGGGGAGGGTCAGAGAGAGAGGGAGACACAGAATCTGAAACAGGCTCCAGGTTCTGAGCAGTCAGCACAGAGCCCGACGCGGGGCTCGAACTCACGGACCGTGAGATCATGACCTGAGCCGAAGTCGGACGCTTAACCGACCAAGCCACCCAGGCGCCCCTGTAAGTGTCTTTTCAACTCAACCATTGTGTAATACTGAAATGCAGAAGAAATCCTTTTCCCTGAAAGATCTGGTTATCAAGACTCCTGAATTTCACATTTCCATCTGTTTTATTTGTGTCCATACTGGGATAGGACTTCATTATCTCCCAGTGAGCAGGGAGTGTATTTCTCCTATCTCCCTCCTTATACTATAGAGTGTTTTTTTGGAAGGGCTCTCTCTCCTATGCTCCGTAGGGACATCATTATATTAAGGAGGCAGAATACTGTTGTAAGTGTAACAATGTATTTGCCTCAAAACCTGTGGCTTGTAACTTTTCAGTGCCTTTGATGATGATAATGATAGCTGAAATCAATACAGCAGGTACCATGAGTCGGGAACCGTACCAGATGGTTGACGTGTATTATCTTATTCTTCAAAACCACCCGAAGACATACGTATTGTTATCATTATTGCCACATTATGGAATGGACAGATTGGAGAAGTAGAAGAATTTACTCAGGATCACATACCTGATTAGGCAATGGACTCTGGATTCAATCCCATGCAATCTGTCAGCAGCACTTAACTGCTACACCACACCCCATGGCTTCTAGAGAAAGGGGGATTGTACTTTGCACACATTTTATTTCCTTTAAAAACTTATTATGTAATATTTAAGATAGAAAAAAAGGCACATTATGCAGATAGTGTTTCCTCATTAATTATATATATCTCTGTATCTATTTATCTCTTTCTTCTGCTGCATGCCAAACACTGTCCTAGCATTTGGAATGTAGCAAAAAATTCCTCCAGATAGACAGGGTCAGGAGGGAATTAAGGCAATATTAGAAAAGTCAGTAAGAGTTCATTATCCAGTGTCACCTATGTGTCCAGCATTATGCTCAGCAAGCGTAACTAAAATATCAGAAGACCCTTCTCAGAGGAAACCACAGAAAGCGACTTAGTTTGGTTTAGAAACTAAGTTTGACTTAGAGCAGAAGGAAGTCATTAAGTTTGGTACAAAGAAATGAATCTGTTTACAAGGACAAGGTAAAAAAAAAAAAAAAAGAATGCCATTATTTAGAACTGTATTTTGTAAGCATCACAGGCAAAAAACAGCTAGGGTGGTGGTTTTGTGTAGTGGAAAAGGCTCTATCCCAGGAGTCAGCCACCCTTTAATCAATCAAGCACTTTCTGATAAGGTGTGGATGCTACTGAAAACCAGGTAGACAGGTCGCTGCCCTCCTAGAGATTATAGTCTGGTGAGAATAATCCCGTCTTGAGTCACTGCCAGGCTCTAATTTGACCTTGGACAAATAACTTCTCCTGCCCCAATTCTGCAAAATAAATGGGGGTCAGACTAGCGGATCTACTCCTCAAATTCTGAGCCCCAGGCGTATCTGCTATCGCAGCGCCCTGGGGAAGGTGGGCTAGGCTCCCTGGCCCTGCCCCACGGCCTGCCGGACGCCGGGGGCGCCGCTCGGGATCTGAGAGCGTTCGCGTTCCGAAAGCGCTTGTCCCTCGCGGCGCCCCGTCGGCCCCGCCGCCGCTGCCGCCGCCGCCCGCGGAGCCGGAGGAGGCGGAGCTGGCGCTGTCCTGGCTCCCGAGCAGGGAAGCAGCAGAGGAGGCGGCGCGGCGGGCCCCGGCCGAGGCTCGGGCGGGGCGGCGGGGGAGGCTGGCAGCGGCGCCGGTAGCGCGGGGAGAGGGGCGCCGTGGGCTGAGCGCTCCCGGCGAGAGGAGTCCGCTCCATGCGTGCGGGCCGAGCCCGGCCCCTGCGAGCCGCCGACATGAAGAAAGACGTGCGGATCCTGCTGGTGGGAGAACGTGAGTCCGCGCACCGGGGCCGGCCGCGGCCACCGCAGCCCCTGCCGCCCCGGGCCTGCTCGCCCCTCTCCGCGCTCTCGGGCCTCCCAGCCCCTTAGCTCTTCCCTTTCGGCAGCCCGCTGGCGGCCCTCAAGCTCTCACCTCACCGTGGGCCCTCTTAACACATCCCGATCCTGACCCCCAGTCGTCCTCTCGAGCCTTGTCTCTGTGAGTCTCTGACCGCCAGCCTCATCTCTCCGAAGGTCCTCTCCTCCTTTTCCGCTTCGAATCCTTTCCTCCTGGGCCTCAACGCGTTTCCGAGGCCGCTTGCCTTTCAGACCCTTTTCTCTTCGTGGAGAGTCCCTTGTCACTGCCGGGCAGGTGCTGAAACAGGCCGACTGACCAATTGGGATGGTGTGAACTGGCTCCCGGGGAAGCTAGGGGGAGGGGGACGCAGGACTGTTCGACTTGCGGACAAGGTCAGGTTTCTGCCTTTTTTTTTTTTTTTCTTTTTTCTTTTTTCTTTTTTCTTTTTCTTTTTCTTTTTCTTTTTCTTTTTCTTTTTCTTTTTCTTTCTCTTTCTTTCTTTGTCTCTTTCTTTCCTTCTTTCATGTTCGCAGTCTTCCCACCCTGTGGCATTGACTTCAAGGTAGGGAGCGTTTTTAGAGATACTTGCACTTTACATTGGAATAACTTCTGTTATGCTCGCTGTTTCCTCAAAAATTTACTCTCAAGTTCGTTATACAAGTTACACAAGTGCTTAATGAATGAATAATTATCTGGGGAGGGTTCTTTAGTTGAGAGAATTATTCTTACCTTAAAGCCTAATTTACTCCCCTCTTTTTAAGTATTATTTATTCCGTAGCTTGGTAATTATTTTATAAATAACAGGCACACAGGAAAACAGACACATGCGCATACACATAAGACCCCCTAGAAATTCTTAGATTTCACCCCTTTAAGATATAATAAAGGAGAAATGCCTCTGTTTACTGACTTGGGGACAGGACAACAGGGACTTCTTGATATCACTTGGCTGGTTACATGACTCATTTGGTAGGACTAAAATAAGAAAGTGGGCTGGGAGAACTGAATTGTTTGTTTGTACATTAGTTAATGCTCTGCCATTGCTGTTTTGAAGCATTCTTTTCCAAACTCCATTTCAGCCTAGAGTAGCCCCTCCAGGTCACTGTGATGCACTCCCAAGGAAGAAAGCTAACACATTTTTACCCTTCTCTGTAGTGTTCTTTGATATTCATTGAAGTCTCTGTTCACCTGCTCTGTGGAGAAGTCTTTAGAATCAGAATTTGGAAGTAAGCTTGGCCTGACACTGTTGTCTTTTGGGTTTGCAGTTGTGAATTTTAGTCTTTATTTATTATTGTATCTTAATCTGTATTTTGCATCAGTTTCCTTGACAAAGTTCAGGAAGGTGTTACTTAACATGTGATTCATAGCTGATGCATTTGGAATATGGTAGGGAAAGTGAGTAGACGAGCCACTTAAAAAGCTGATCCTTAACTGTCATAAAATCGTTTTATAGTATGGTGATTGTAATACTAATGTTCTAAAAGCAGAAATCCTATGTTTTGGTTTAGTTTTAGGAAGCATATAATTCGTCTGTGAAACATCTAAATGGAAATGCTATATATACGTAAGATATATTGACAGCCTTAGGGCATTTAAGTTAAAACGTTAACAGTATTACTTATTTAGAAATACACAAAAGAACTAAAAATTTGTTGAGAAAATTAAAAGCCATGTTCTGCAGATATGAAAGCAAACAGGAGAGTTGAGAAAAGTGTCCATGCAAGAGTGTTTTGATTATAGGGAGTTACCTGACCTAAGAGAAAGTCTTAGTTTTTGAGGAAGACATTTTTCTTGAAAAGGTTTGTACCAAAAGCTTTAGGCCAGCTACCATATATATAATTTTTTTCACATTTAAAAATATTAGGATTATATTTATGTGAAATATGTAATTTTAGTGAGTTTTATTAAAGGTTGGTATTTTGGGAGGAAAAAGTTGGAAAGATTAGTTTTCTTTTTTTTAAATTCATTTTGAGAGGGAGAGAGTGCGCACATGTGTGTACTTGTGCAACTGTGTGCACATGATTGGGGAGGGGCAGAGAGAGAATCCCAAGCAGGCTCCAAGCTGAGCAGCACACAGAGGTCAAAATCATGAACTGTGAGATCATGACCTGAGTTGAGATCAAAAGTTGATGTTCAACCGACTGAGCTGCCCAGGTGCCCCAGAAGCATTATTTTTTGAGATTTAATGTAAATATTTGTTAGCTTTAGCCTACCTGCCCCACTTTAAATGCTAGGTAAACATAACTGTGACGAAGGCTATTTTAATACTGGTCTAACACATGAATTTATCTGGGAAACCACTTTTTTAGGTAGAAGTGGTAGTAACTTAGTTGTCATTTTAAGATGGTTAATTAAGAGAAATGGGAAAAGCAAACAAACAAACAAAATCCCCACATCATTTCTGGTATTATTGTAGAGCCTGTTCCTTTGCTTTCACTTCAGTACATCTTATTGCTGTTAGCATCTGTCCCAGAACCACACAGCA
Source organism: Neofelis nebulosa (assembly GCF_028018385.1). NCBI lineage: Eukaryota > Metazoa > Chordata > Mammalia > Carnivora > Felidae > Neofelis > Neofelis nebulosa. Next base: position 58,976,347 of record NC_080797.1, on the reverse strand, counting down.
GCTGCTTCATTCACTGAAGCTCCCAAATAGTTGTGAATGGTTTCAACATTCTCTTGGCTAAACCTATAATGTCCTCCGAAGGTGAAACAGATCTTTTTTTGGCCCATCCAGAATCTGGATTCTGATCCATCCAGGCTTAAATGCTAACTGATGCTTACTGTCTGTTTAGTGCTTAGATCAAAGAAGTTAGATTGTCTATGAATTTTAAGGTAATTATTTGCAGAGAAAGCCAAAGTGTTTTAAATATCATTTGCACCTTATCTTAATTATTGAACACAGTGAATACCATTCAGGCCATGTTAAAAGTCAGTTGCCATTCTTGAAACAAAACAAGATTTTTAAAATCATTAAAAATGCAAGCATGCAAAACAGTTCTCAGGTTATGGTTTTTCATGGTCAGATTCTTTGGCCAGAATTTGTGTTTAACGATGTTTGCGTTAGTATGCTTAACAAATGTCCTTGTTGCAATAAAATTAGCATGAGCCTTAATACCCTTTTATCTAAATCATGTAGGTACATTAAAATTACACAAGATTTAGTTTTAGCGAAGTCTTGTTTTTAAGTTGAGATACGTTTGTCTTCTGATCAAACTCATTAAGAAAGTGGAACTGTTACCCTCTTTTTGAATGAATCTGGTCAGAGGCACCTGGGTGACTTGGTTGGGCATGCGACTTCAGCTCAGGTCATGATCTCACAGCTCGTGGTTTTTTTTGTTTTCTTTTAATTTAATTTTTTTATTTTTTAAGATTTACATCCAAATTAGCATATAGTGCAACAATGATTTCAGGAGTAGATTCCTTAGTGCCCCTGACCCATTTAGCCCATCCCCCTTCCCACAACCCCTCCCGTAACCCTCAGTTTGTTCTCCATGTTTATGAGTCTCTTCTGTTTTGTCCCCCTCCCTGTTTGTATATTATTTTTGTGTCCCTTCCTTTATGTTCATCTGTTTTGTCTCTTAAAGTCCTCATATGAGTGAAGCGATAGGATTTTTGTCTTTCTCTAATTTCACTTAGCATAATACCCTCCAGTTCCATCCTCGTAGTTGCAAATGGCAAGATTTCATTCTTTTTGATTGTCAAGTAATAACTCCATTGTATATATATACCACTTTTTCTTCATCCATCCATCAATGGACATTTGGGCTCTTTCCATACTTTGGCTATTGTTGATAGTGCTGCTATAAACATGGGGGTGCCTGTGTCCCTTTGAAACAGCACACCTGTATCCGTTGGATAAATGCCTAGTAGTGCAATTGCTGGGTGGTAGGGTAGTTCTATTTTTAGTTTTTTGAGGAACCTCCATACTGTTTTCCAGAGTGGCTGCGCCAGCTTGCATTCGCAACAGCTCATGGTTTTGAGCCCCGCCATCAGGCTCTTTGCTGACAGCTCCGAGCCTGGAGCCTGCTTCGGATTCTGTGTCTCCCTCTCCCTCTGCCCCTCCCCTGCTCGCTTGCTCTCTCTCTCTCTCTCTCTCTCTCTCAAAAATAAACAAACACTAAAAAAAAAAGTTTAAATGAATCTGTCACTCTTACCCAATGTCTAACTGATTAGCTTATCATCGAAACTAGTTGAAGCCACTACAAGCTTCGACTGGCTCTGGCCTAGGCTTTTGTAATATCTCCTTACCCAGTCTCCCTCCTTCTAATTTTGTCCATTCTCTATGTAGCAGGTAATCATCTTTAAAAAAATATCTCAGATCCTGTTACCTGTTTTTCAAATTCTTTGATGATTTCTCCTTTCACTTAGAAGAAAGTCCAGACTTCTTTATGCAGGCCCGCAGACACTATCACAGTCTGGCCCTTGCTTCACTCTTGTAGTGCTGTCTACTGCTTTCTCTACAAGAAGTCCCTGACTCAGGCAGTTCTTGTGTGCACATTTGTTCACTTGTCTTTTGGGCTGGAAAGTAAGCTTCATGAGGGTGGTGGATTTGCCTCGTTTTATTGCTGTATACCCTGTGCCTGGAATAGGCCTGTCACAAAGTGGGCACTCAAATACAGTTGACCTTAGGTGGCTTAGTTGATAAGCGTCTGACTCTTGGTTTTTGACTCAGGTCATGATCTCATAGTTGTGAGGTTGAGCCCTGCATCGGGCTCATGTTGGGCGTGGAACCTGCTTAAGATTCTGTCTCCCTCTTCCTCTACTCCCCTACTGCATGGGTGCTCTCACTCTCAAAAAAAAAAAAAAAAAAAAAAAAAAAGCCAAATACAGTTGACCCTTGAACAACATGCAGTTCAAACTGTGTGGGTCCCTTTATACAGGGATTTTTTTTTACACTACTGTAAATGTATTTTCCTTATGATTTTCTTTTTTTTTTATAACGTTTGTTTATTTTTGAGAGAGAGAGAGCACGCCTGCGCACGAGCAGGGGAGGGGCAGAGGATCTGAAGCTGATGCTGATGGCAGAAAGCCTGTTGCAGTTTTCAGACTCTCGAACCGTGAACTCATGACCTGAGCCAAAGTCGGACGCTTAACCACCCAGGCACACCCCCCCTTATGATTTTCTTAATAACATTGTCTTCTCCAGCTTACTTTATTGTAAGAATACAGTACATAATACATAAAATATACAAAATATATGTTAATAGACTGCTTATGTCATTTGTAAGGCTTCCAGTCAACAGTAGTTATCAGTAGTTGAGTTTTGGGGGAGTCAAAAGCTATCTGAGGATTTTGGACTACCAGGGGGGTGGAGAGTTGGTTGGCGCCCCTAACCCCCACATTGTTCAGAGGTCTTCTATAGCTTTTGGAAGAATGAATGAGTTTAGGTTAGTTCCATTTATTTAGACTTTGCTTGTTTTCCAAATCACTTAGTCATAAAAATTTGATTCTTGTTTGTTTGTTTGTTTCTTTCTTTCTTTCTTTCTTTCTTTCTTTCTTTCTTTCTTTCTTTCTTTCTTTCTTTCTTTCTTTCTTTCTTTCTTTCTTTCAATTTTAAAAAGAGACAGCACAAGCTGGGGAGAGGGGCAGAGAGAAAGGGAGAGGGAATCCCAAGCTGGCTCCATGCTTAGCATGGAGTCCAATGTGGGGCTTGATCCCACGACCCTGGGATCGTGACCTGAGCCAAAATCAAGAGTTGGACGCTTACCTGAGCGAGCCACCAAAGTGCCCCTGCTCATTCTCCTTTCTCAAATCCGGTCTGATATGTGGTTGCTGTTAGCATTTGAAGGGGCAGTGTTCATCCAGTCTCTTGTTCCAGGTTCTTAGCTTTGTTTGACCTGGGAGATTCCTGTGTTCTGGCCATAAAGTATACCAGTGACTTCTAATGATGGGGTCATGTCTATTCCATGTCTTGGCTGCCCCAGTTCTATTCCTTGCCAAAAGAAATAGAAACACCAGAGGTCGGGGCACCTGGGTGGCTCAGTTGGTAGAGTGTCCGAGTTGGCTCAGGTCATGATCTCACAGTTCATGAGTTCTAACTCCTGCATTGGGCTCTGTGCTGACAGCTCAGAGCCTAGAGCCTGCTTTGCATTCTGTGTGTGTGTCTCTCTCTCTGTTCCTCCCCTGCTCACACATTGTCTCTCTCTCAAAAATAAAGATTAAAAAAAAAAAAAGAAAGAAAGAAACACCAGAGGTCATCTTAGTGGGACTGGGAAACAATTCTTCAGGCATAAGATAAGAGTCAAAGAAACTTCAGTAATAAGCTAGCATTTATGGTAGAAAAAACTTTCTACAATCCTTTTAAAGCCGTATTGCTTTCCATTCTGGTCTTTGTTAAATGATATTTGAAGATTAAACTCCATTTTCAGTTATACTGTGTTTAGTACCTGGATGATAGTCTGTGACCGAGCATGTTCAAGCATAGTCTACATAGTCTTTTCTGTTCAGATAGAGTCTATTCTGTATCATTCTCACATCTGTATTAAAACTCATCTTTTTGTTCCTCTGGCACCATTTGGGCCCTAGTGTTGATGTAGTTCAAAGGAGAAGGATAGACCGTAGCATTGTTCTTCTGCAGCCCAGATAGTCTGATTTGATCAATGAAATTTTCCTTTGGAACAATACTCAGCTATTGCCACAAATGCCAAAGTTTCCCAGTTAAAATTCTAACTCCATAGTCACCCTCCTGCTCCCTGTGTATTCTAATTTCCTAATTTAGGAAGAGTCAACAAGGCTTCTTAAGAAGCCAATAAAAATGAGGAGTAGGGCCCTTTGCCACTTAAAGCACGGGGTGTTTGTTATCAAGAAAAATAGCCAATATGGCTGGTAGGATGGTATTTGGAACTAGAAAATGTTATTTCTGCTTCATGAATATTAGGAATTTGCTGTCATTTAGAAGTAGATGTTCAAAAGATGTGATGAAAAGACAAAGAAATTTTTAGCCTGGATAAATCTAGATAATTTGTTCTATAGTGATGAATTATGTTTCCCATGGATGACCTACTTAGAAGCGTGGAGTGTCAGACAGAACTGTAGCATGTTGTGTTGAACTGAATCAGAAGGCCTTCTCTCTTTGGGGATAATTGTGACCGTGCCTTTTGTTCTTACAGATCACTTCAGTGTTTCTCAGGCAAAACAGAGGAAATAGAGACAATTAAATGGCTAGTTAACAAAGAATAATTTTTTGTCCTCCATATAATATAATATACTTATATCAAATACATATATTTTTACATGTATTTATTTATACTTAGGTATTATAAATTATGTAACAATATCATAGATGATATTTATCTTGCATATAAAATTTAATTGGTAGAGTAATTAGAGAGGTTTCTTCCTTTATGGAAATTATTTTTTGGAGCAGTTAAAAATATGCAGTGTTTATACTCCTGCCATTGTCAAAGAGCCTTTTTGATTGTCAGCTTATTTAAATAATTTTTAAGGGGCGCCTGGGTGGCTCAGTCGGTTAAGTGGCCGACTTCGGCTCAGGTCATGATCTCGCAGTCAGTGAGTTCAAGCCCCGCGTCCGGCTCTGTGCTGACAGCTCAGAGCCTGGAGCCTGTTTCAGATTCTGTGTCTCCCTCTCTCTGACCCTCCCCCGTTCATGCTCTCTCTCTGTCTCAAAAATAAATAAACATTAAAAAAAATTTTTTTTAATAATTTTTAAAATTTAGTATTCTAAAATGTCTTCCTTGTTTTTTTTCTTCAACATTTTTTTTTTTTTTATTTTTTTTATTTTTGGGACAGAGAGAGACAGAGCATGAACGGGGGAGGGGCAGAGAGAGAGGGAGACACAGAATCGGAAACAGGCTCCAGGCTCCGAGCCATCGGCCCAGAGCCCGACGCGGGGCTCGAACTCACGGACCGCGAGATCGTGACCTGGCTGAAGTCGGACGCTTAACCGACTGCGCCACCCAGGCGCCCCTGTCTTCCTTGTTTTTAAGGTCCTCATTTATTTTTGCAGTTAAGATTAGCCTAAAGTTAGTGGCCTGTTGTAATTTTAAACCTGCCGATTCCCTATTTCTTTGATAGTCTTACTCAGGGTTTGGTTGTTAAGTCTTAAGGGAAGCAAAAAGCTGTAGTTTAGATTCACTGAAGCATTTCTTAACTTAATCACATCTGATCTTTTATTAAAGTAGCTATCATCTTACTGCTCTTCCAAAAGGAAACCCAAAATGATACTAATGAAAATGTGCTCATTTTCTCCTAAATTCACTATAATGTGTCTCGCTCTAATTTTAAACTTTTTTTTTTTTTTAAAGAGGAAATCACTCTTGGATTTTTATGTAAAGGAAATTCGTGTTTGATTTTTAAAAGGCCTATTATACAATTACTTCAGAAACTAGATTCAGTTGTTTTATTGTAGTGAGTACTAACCTGCATCAGATTCTTTAATGGGTGAGGCACAATACGAATGAATAAATAAATGAAAATGCCATACTCTAAATGATAGTACCCATATAAATAAGTTAAATGGAATGCTTCTTACTTTTTGGTACCACTGTCTGTATCATCAAGCATCATAAAGCTCTTTAATTGTTGCAGTGTTTACAGTGCCCTTCTCCTGCTGGGGTGGGGGTTCCTTTTCTGTCTCTGAGGCCTGCCATGTCGGAGTAGACCTGGTGGCAGGTTTGTGTTTTGGCAGGAGCCTGCTGCTGCACAGGCAGCCAGAACTGCCTTGTTGAGCTGAGCTGTGAAGAAATCTGAATTGCCTCAGAATGTTGGGCTTTCTTTTCTGGAAATATTGCTGGGAAAAGAAGAAAGGGATGATGGCTCGGAAAAGGGGTGTTCTCCTGAGTTTTAAGCAGAAAGATGAGGAAGAATGGATGACACGTAAGGGTCATGGTGAGGGAGGGGACTTCAAAAGTAACACGGAACACCTGTTGAAGGCCTGAACTTTGCTAAGAGAGCCTAAGTGGTTGTGATTAAGGAGCAATAGTCTTTAGCTTTCTTGGAAACTAATAAGTCACTTAATGTTGGTGTTTGACTTAATTTTGATCGTTTTTGTTTAACATTTTGATCTATGGATTAAAAGTTAGGTAGATTTCTTCTGAGACTTGTCAGGGCTTTGGAGTGGGGGGATACAAGCAGATTTTTAAAAAGGTAATTCTGAAAAGGGAATCTGAGGGGAATCAAAGTCTTAAGGGTATTAAGGCAGGCAAATTTCTCAAGGACCAAGCAGGAGGGAGACTTGTTTTTCTTTTGGGTAACAATGAGCATCTGAGTTATTGAACATCTGATTCATTTTTCCCATTCCTTTTTTTTTTTTTTTTTTAGGTTTATTTCTTTTGGGGGTGGGTGGTGGGGGAGAGAATTCCAAGCAGGCCCGCCGATGTGGGGCTTGATCTCTTGAATTGTGAGATCATGACCTGAGCCGAGATCAAGAGTTGGATGCTTAACCAGCTGAGCCACCCAGGTGCCCCTCATTTTTCCCATTCTTAATAAATAGTTGATCATGGATAAGAATGTAGAGATACGTAAGATGTCCCGGAGAGCCCTGCAGAAATGGAACAGTTTCTGGGAACATCTGTGCTGGCAGTAGTTGTGGGATTTTGGACACACTAGGGAAAAAGACCCAGAAGTTCAAAGGTCACAGGAATTGTACAAGCATTGGGTCTTCTAAAAGGTCTGTTGTTTTAAGTACCTGGGAGTTTTACCACTTACTAAAATAAATAACATACAGGGCCTGGTGGATGCAATTGGACTTCACAGCAGAGGCATTCTGCTATCAGGTGACAGAACTCTGCTGTATGTTGTCTTAGCTCAGACATCACCACCCTTTGCAAGGAACTTGATTAGGGCTCTTTCCCAAATGCACTCTTGCTCTGCAGCCTCAGTTGCCAAGAGTAAAAAATAGGCAGGAGGGCCAAGTTCTAGGTTTTCTGATGCTGGAATAAAGGGCATTGGCGTGGTTCACGTTAAGCTGTTTTGCCTCCATTGTGCATCGTCATGTGGAGTTAGAATGGACCACTGTGGATGTTGAGATGAATACTACCCTGAGCTAGCAAACGGTTTGGCGTTTCTTGGACCCTAAACAAGGCCATAACGGAAGCAGTTATTTAAGGAGAAAAGTTACAAAATGCTCATTATAAGTCAGCAAGTTCTACAGATTTCTGGACCCCATATTGGCTTGGTCCCACTTGAGTCCCACTTTGTTCTTACAGATACATGAATGTTCCTCACCGATCACTTTCCCATACACAACTAAAATAGATAACAGATACAACTTGGGGATCTGTCTGCCATTGCTAGGGTACTGTAAGGTACATGTCATATGCGCTTTTTCATCTGTTCGGGCCAGTCTTCTAGGTGTGCTACACGATAGTTTAGATTACTCACAGAGTGTACACATTGATAGCATCTGGTCCTTTTTTCTTTCTTTCTGTTTTCTTTCTTTCTTTCGTTCTTTCTAACTTGAGAAAATTGAGGCCCAGAGAGAGTCAGTGACAACACAAGGTTATACTGCTAATTAGCTGATTCCCAAATCCGAAATTTCTGGCCCATTCTCATACTCCCTTAACTCCTTTAATTTAAACTGTGCTCATCATCATCGCAACAACTATCATTTGTGTATTTTATGTTTGTCAGGTATTGTCCTAAGTGTTATATATCTGTCGTCTTAATTCTCTTACCAATTCTGCTGAAGCTGTTCAGCACTATATAGAGGGACAAACTGAGGCTTGATTACTTGCCTGAGGAAACACAGCTAGTCAGTACTGGAACTAAGGTTTCAGTCCAGTCTTGTCTGATTCTGAAGCCTGTATTGTTTTCCTTTTGTTTTGGTGAAAAATTTATATCAAAGGTATAAAGAATAATATAACAAATACCCATCACTTAGCTTAATAAATAAAACATTACCAATCAGTTGAAGCCCCTTGCATTTCCTTCTCTTTCTCTCAGAAGTAACCAGCCACTCTTCCTAAATTGTAAATCTGTGCTCTTAACCGCTAAGTTATAAGCTCCATTTACTAAGAGCATTTGCTAGGAGCTAAGATTCAACAGTGAACAAGAAAGACACATTCTCTGCCCTTGTGGAATTTCCTGTGGGTGATAATGAAATATTTGTTCCTTAGTCTTTCTAGAGATAGTCAGTAGCTGGTAGGAAAAGTAATGTTTTCCCCAAGGTCTAGGAAGTCCTTCAGGAGACCACTAGTGATGTGCTAGAAGGTTGCCTGTTACACAGGTACAACACTGTCTTAAGAAACATACATGTCTTAACTGATTATTCAATTTTTCCTCCTTGTGACCAAACTATAAGCTTCTTTTATGAGATTTTCAATTTTCTGCTATATTTAGAGACTTCTGAGAAAAGTAAGTGTTCTCTTCCCATCCTTCCCTGCCCACCTTCCCGTTTTTCAAGAGTGATTGAACATAATACTTGATCCATACTTCTTTCATAGCAATTTTATCTTGTTTAATACATTTTCCATATTATCCCCATAGAGTATCTAAAATTAAGTTTTGTGCTTGGAAGGCAATCAGGTGAATACTTCTCAAATGAATTAATAGAAGGAGTCTGCACAAGTAAGATGATGGGTCATGGAGAAGCATAAGTTAATACTCTCTACATGATCTTTCAGGGTTTTGTTTTGTTTTGTTTTTTTGTTTATTTTCTTTTTAAAAAAAATTCTTTTTAACGTTTATTTATTTTTGAGACAGAGAGAGACAGAGCATGAACGGGGGAGGGTCAGAGAGAGAGGGAGACACAGAATCTGAAACAGGCTCCAGGCTCCGAGCTGTCATCACAGAGCTCAACGCGGGGCTCAAACTCACGGACTGTGAGATCATGACCTGAGCCGAAGTCGGGTGTTCAACCGACTGAGCCACCCAGGCGCCCCTGTTTGTTTATTTTCTAGTTTGGTCCAGGCCCGGGAAAATATGCCAGAGTGGAACTTGTACTCTTGGATAGTTCTGTTACAGTGTTTCTCAGTTTTTTGAGCCATCCCTACTTTTTATAAATACAAAACTGTCGTGCCCTCTTCTTTCTGATGATTGTCTGACACTGGGCGTTCTACAATTCATTTCGGTTTTGACATTAACCACCTGGGTTAGCATCAGATCCTACAAGTTAAAGGGCAAGGTCCCCAACAAGATTACCCTTACTTTAGACACCAGCTACAAGTGTGGTCCCCAGACTATCCACTCTTCTTCCTGGCTGACTACAAATTTGGGGCTTTCTACAATGCCCTTAGACTTGATAATTCACTAGAACAACTCACAGAACTTGGGAAAGTGCTATCCTCAGGGTTACACAAATGAACAGCCAGATTAAGAGGTACATAGGGCAAGGTGTTGAAGGATCCTGAGCCAAGACCATTTGTCCCTGTGGAGTCAGAGTGCACCACCTTCCTGGTTCACCAATCTGTTCACCAACTAGGAAGCTCCCCTGAGCTTTGATGTCCAGGGTTTTTACATGGGGCTTCATTATGTAGGCACAATTCATTGTATCATTGACTGTGTGATTGAACTCCATCTGTGGGCTCCCTCTACCCACTGCCCTCCACCACACTGATAGGTTTTGGGGTGGAGCTGGAAGTTCCAACCCGCTAATCACATGGGTAGTTTGTGTGGCAGCCAATCCCCATCCTCCTATCTAGGGCCTATCTAGGCCCTCCCTTCTCCCTAATGAGTCACCTCATTAGGATAACTCAAGTGTGCTTGAAAGAGACTATAACAAAACACACTCCTATCACATGGGAACTTCCAAGGCGTTTTGAAGCTTTCTGCCAGGAACTGTGTGGGGATGAAGACCAGATGGATTCTTTGTTATATCACACCCTCCTTTGATATTATTTGAAATTTCAACATTAATTATTTTCTATTAAAGACAAATCGAAAAAAGTAATTTTAGAATTTTTTTCCCCCTAGCATTCACAGCTTTGCAGTTGTTGTTGAGCTTTGAATGGGATAGATGCTCCACGAGGTAGAACTTAATTTCCTAAATGGCAGTGCTGAAGCAGTAGCAATGCTGTTGTGCTTGGGCGAGGTGAAAGCAAGTCAAATGAAGTCAGTCTGGTCGATGTGCTAGAAGTCTTTCTCCCATTCATATAAAATTAGAAAATTCAGTTCATTATCCAAGGGTTTTCAAATATTAGATTATTGTGTTAATGTAGACACATACATGTGAAGTATGCACCTTCCATTCATAACTGTTTGATGTAGGTTAGGTGGCACGGAAGTAATTCAGAGGGGGAAAGGAGGTCTACAGTAGTCCTGGGATGTCTTTAAGGATGAGGCAGAATTTGAGCTGTCCTCCAGAGTTGGTTAACATTTGGAAAAGTCGAGGGGAGAGAGGGACTGATGTTTTAGATGAAGAAAACCTTGTGAGGAGGCAAGATTCATCATAGCTTGTTTGTGCTTGCACAGAGCAGAATGGCCTTATGTGAGCAAATTGTGTGTATGGGAATAGTGAGCAATGAGGTTGGGTAGATGAAGTGAGGTTAAATTATGAATTGCATGATTTACAAAGGCCAGCAGAAGAGTTTCGCCTCGATGTGGTAGGTAATTGAGAGTCAAGGCTTTTGATGAGCTGAGAAAATGAAAAGATGGAGTGGCATTTGTATTGTTGATAGATTTTAGTAAGAGGAGAGATTGGAGGAGGCAGGGAGAAAGTTGGGAATAGAGAGGTGTTTCAGTAAGAGTCCCATAATTAGGGAAAAGTGGGAACAGAGAGGAAGGAGTGAATATTTAAAATTTCAAAGGAGGGGCGCTTGGATGGCTCAGTTGGTTAAGCTTCCAACTTCAGCTCAGGTCATGATCTCGCGGTTTGTGGGTTTGAGCCCCATGTGGGGCTCTGTGCTGACAGCTCAGAGCCTGGAGCCTGCTTTCCATTCTGTGTCTCCCTCTCTCTGCCCCTCCTCCGCTTGTACTCTGTCTCTCTCACTCTCTCAAAAATTGAATAAACATCAACAAATTTTTTGATAAAAAAATTTTCAAAGGAAGTTTTGACAGAGTTTAAGTGTTCAGTATAGAGGAAGGGTGAATCAAGGATGGCTAGTTTTTAAATTTTTGCTTTTTATCCTGATGTGAAAATCTCTTATTGGTGAAAATCTCTTAAATCTTTTGAAATATAATCTCCGTGAGGGGGTGCCTGGGTGGCTCAGTCGGTGGAGTGTCAAACTGTTAATTTCGGCTCAGGTCATGATCCCAGGGTTGTGGGATTGAGCCCTGTGTCGGGCTCTGTGCTGAGCATGGAGCCTGCTTAAGATAGATTAATTAATTAATTAATTCATTCATTCATTCTCTCTGTCTCTCTGTCTCTCTCTGTCTCTCTCTGTTTCTCTCTCTCTCTTCCTCTGCCCCTCTCCTTCTGCCCCTCTTCCCCGCTTGTGTTCTTTCTCTAAAAATAATAATAAATAATAAAAATTTAAAAATATATATAAAAAATAGGGATACCTAGTGCTATGATCAGTGGTATCCCTGGCACCCTGGGATAGTGCCTGGTATATAGAAGTGCTCAAGAAATTATTTGTTGAAGGGATGAAAGAATGCATTTTACATGTCAGTAGGTAAATTTCAGTGGCCATCTATAAATTTAGAACATGCCAATTTTTACTGCTAAAAATTATGACTGTAAAATAGTACTTGTTAACATTTTCTAGTAGCAAAAATTGTATATTTTTGTTGTAGAAAATTGGGAAAATATGTGAAAGCACAAAACACAAAAAAAGTTACATTTACTTCAGAGATAACTGCTGTTGGTGTATATATCCTTTCTGGGTTTTTTTGTTTGTTTGTTTTTGTTTTTTTTGGTGTGAGTACATATTCATTTATAAAATGGGTCATATAGTAATGCTGATTTATACCTGCATAAATGCCCTTTTTGAAAGTAAAATGGAACAATTTGAGCCTCCAGATAATGACAGTAGTGGATTATAACACGTGGAATAATGTAGGAGTCCACAAGACCGTGCTGTTACAAATCAGATGGGAGTGTTTCCTTAAAGTAGAATGCAAAGTAATGTAGAAGGATTGGTAGAAATAGAAATATCACCATCCAGCAACCCCTGTAGCAACACAAGACAAGAATCATGAATGGCTGCTAAAACTAGGAGGCAAAAGTTTGATGAGAAACAATATTTTCGTGGTCTCAATGTATCTTCTCACGGGTTACTTTTTAATTACAAAGAGAAAAATAATAACCTGGCAGATACCACCTCCTCCAAGGGACGATAGTTAACATCACCAGTAATGGGACAAATTGACATCATCTCCCTTCTGCTGTGATGCACTGTGAAGGATACAGTATCATTTCTGGGGCAGTCCTGCCCAAAATGCAAAATCTGAAATTAATCATGAGATAACATTATAGAAACCCAATTGAGAGCTATTCTACAAATTAAATGGTTTGGGTTTTTCAAAAATGTCTAGATCATTAAAGATACTCTTCCAAGCTAGAGACTAAAGACACATGACAACCAAATGTTGCATTTGATCCTGGGGGTAGAAAAAGATTTTTCTTTTTTGTAAAAGATGGTAATGGAACAAATGGTGAGATGTGAATGAGGTCAACAGACTAGACAACAGCATTGTATTAGTATTAAATTAATTTCCTGATCTTGACAGTACACTGTGGTTATGATGAATAAGACAATGCACTTGTATTTAGGAAATACATCCTAAGGTGCTTACGGGTAAAGAGACATCATCACAACCTACTCTTAAATGGTTTAAAAAATATAGAGAGTTGGGGGTGGGAGAGGGAGGAAACGATAATGCAAATGTGGTAAAATGTTAACATTTGGGGATTTGGGTTACAGAATAGACGTGACTCCTTTGTACTATTTTTGCAATTTTTCTGTAAGTGATACTTTCTCAAAATAAATTACAAAAAAAAAAAAAAAAAAAAAGGAACCAGAGCTGTTGGATTAGTCACCAGTGAATCAGTGGATATTTTAATTAATTTACATAGTATTTGTATATGTAGTGCTTGCTGACTTTAGAGGCCATTATTCCTTTTCTGTATTGTGTGTTAACAATATTTTTTAAAACTATGTCATAATAAAGAGAAAGAACACTAGCTTAGTCATCAGAGGATGGGCTATTCTCTTAAGTCTGCAACTAATTGTTTAGTGAGACCTTGAGAAAATCACTGTTTCTGGGTCCCGGGTTCTGCACCTGCAAATGTTTGCAGGGAGCTGGATGAACTCACATGGATAACTGGATTCTAGCCATTGTGTGATGATGGGTTCTGGACTCACGACCATGGTTGGAACTCAGGGAAATGTTATCTCACGGTTAGCTACTTGAAAAAGGCCCAAGCCTTCTCACACAAGTAAACTGAAAAGATCCTCGAACCCTCCACTCTGGCCCTCCACTAGCGCACGCAACTTGTTAGCGGCACATCCTCTGAGTTGTAGGACCAGTACTCTTTTTTTCCAGCCGTTCATCATTTTCCAGAGACTTGACTTGTGTTGTTAGTCACCCTTTCTTTTAGTCATTTAAAAAAGGAATGTGACTTTTCTTTGCTTTAAAATTTTCCAGTTCTTTCATATCTAGACTTTACCTTTGGAAAGTAATTTGCCATTATGGCAGAGATGAATAGGTAGGTGGACTGTTTTCCTCTAGGATCACGAAAGAGTTCAGTTGATAAGCAGTTGAATGTAGATGACCAGAAAGTGATGGGAATGGAAGTAAAATTTCAGAATGAAAATTAAGATTTTTAAGTTTGTGCATTGAAAATCTTGTGAGGTTAGTAATGTAACCAGGAAGTTACTCTTGCTCTTCTAAGCCTTTCAATATGATTCCCCAAGAAAGACAAAAACATAAGGATACCCAAAGCAGACACTCTGGTCTTCTACTGGTGAGGATGTAAATTAGTTTTGGGTTTTTTTTAGAGGTAATTTAACAATATTTATTAAAAATAAAAGAGATTATGCATGCTAACTTGAGTTCCACTTCTAGGAATTTATCCTGTAGAAATGTTCATTGCAGCATTGTTTATAAAGGTGAAAACTTGAGCAGTGTTCATTGGTAGGACACTGCATTAATAAATTATGACATATCTTACAATAGATTCTTATACAGCTGTCAAGAAATAATATAAGATTTTTTATGTTAATATAAAATGGATTTCCTGCTGCTGTTTTTAAAAATTGTGACAAAATATATAAGACGTATTATTTGACATTTTAACCATTTTTGAGAGTACACTTAAGGGCATTAAATACATTCAATGTTGTATAACCATCAGCACTTTCAACATCGAAAATTTTTTCATCATCCCCAGCAAAACCTCTGTATCCATTAAATAACTTTACCTTGGGGCGCCTGGGTGGCTTGGTCGGTTGAGCGTCCGACTTCGGCTCAGGTCATGATCTCACGGTCCGTGAGTTTGAGCCCCGCGTCGGGCTCTGTGCTGACAGCTCAGAGCCTGGAGCCTGTTTCGGATTCTGTGTCTCCCTCTCTCTCTGCCCCTCCCCTGTTCATGCTCTGTCTCTCTCTGTCTCAAAAATAAATAAACGTTGGGGCGCCTGGGTGGCGCAGTCGGTTAAGCGTCCGACTTCAGCCAGGTCACGATCTCGCGGTCCGTGAGTTCGAGCCCCGCATCGGGCTCTGGGCCGATGGCTCGGAGCCTGGAGCCTGTTTCCGATTCTGTGTCTCCCTCTCTCTCTGCCCCTCCCCCGTTCATGCTCTGTCTCTCTCTGTCCCAAAAATAAATAAAAAACGTTGAAAAAAGATTTAAAAATAAATAAATAAATAAATAAATAAATAAACGTTAAAAAAAAATAAAAAAAAAATAACTTTACCTTCACCTTTCCCCCCACCCCCAGGAGATTTTACATATTGACATGGAATATGGCCCAAGTGCATAATTAAATGATAAGGGAAGACTGTAAAATAGTATAAATACTATGATTCTACTAGTAAATTGTGTAGGGAATTATAGTATGTTACTGTAAGTGTGGAAAAAATCTGGGAGTCTACATGTATTAAACTGGTAAAGGGGGATATTTGGGGAGATTTTAACTTTTCCGTTGTATTTTGGTAATTTTTTTGTTTTAAAGGGATGTGTAACTTTTCTAAGCAAAAAACAAGAGCTGTGCTTTAAGTATTGTAAAACTTGGTGATTTGGATAACTCTGATTTTGTCTAATGAATAACAGATTTTGCTGTGTGGTTGCTGAATTTGAGTTTATATAGAACCTAAACACTTTATTAAAATAATGATGTTTGTTTTCACAGCTAGAGTTGGGAAGACATCACTGATTATGTCCCTGGTCAGTGAAGAATTCCCAGAAGAGGTAAACATTTTTATCTTTTCTATATTTAAAATCTTTTAAATTTATCAAAATTGAGTTAAAATGAAATAAATTCTGCTCTTTTTTTGGATGTGTTTCCTTTCTGACAGTTATGACTTTAAAAAGGCTCATATTAGTTATACAAGACATCCCTGAAATATAGTGCAGGAGAAAGAATCAAACTAGATCTGAGCCCACCTAAGTCCTTTGTTCTTCCTACGTTTTCTATTTCTTTTTTTTTTTTTTATTTTTATTTTTGAAGTTTATTCATTTTTGAGACAGAGTGCGAGCAGGGGAGGGGCAGAGAGAGAGGGAGACACAGACTCTGAAGCAGGCTCCAGGCTCTGAGCTGTCAGCACAGAGCCTGACACGAGGCTCAAACTCACAAACTGTGAGATAAAGACCTGAGCCCAAGTCGGATGCTTAATTGGCTGAGCCACCCATGCGCCCCAATGCTTTTTCCCTTTCTTTCTTTTTCTTTCTTTCTTTCTTTCTTTCTTTCTTTCTTTCTTTCTTTCTTTCTTTCTTTCTTTCTTTCTTTCTTTCTTTCTTTCTTTCTCTCTCTCTCTCTCTCTCTCTCTCTCTCTCTCTCTCTCTTTCTTTCTTTCTCTTCCTTCCTTCCTTCCTTCCTTCCTTCCTTCCTTCCTTCCTTCCTTCCTTCCTTCCTTTTTTTAGTTTATTTTGAGAGAGAGAGGGACAGAGAGAGAGTAAGCATGTTCATGCACACACAAACAGGGGAGGGGCAGAAAGAGAGGGAGAGAGAATCCCAAGCAGGCTCCGTACCATCAGCACAGAGCCCAGCATGGGGCTTGAACTCACAAACCGTGAGATCATGACCTGAGCCAAAAATCAAGAGTTGGATGCTTAACTGACTGAGCCATCAGGTGCTCCTGCTTTTCCTACTCTGATCTTGGCTAGGACGTTTCTCATCTCTGTGCCTTAGTTGTCTCATCTGTAAAATGGGAGCTGGAAGGGATTATTAGAGATCATCTAAGCTGTTAATCCTTTCTTAAATATAAAACAGGTGAGTATTCCTTTAGTTTGAAGTAAGGGTAAAAGGTCTGCTGGTTTCCTGCCTGCCTTCCATCTGACACTCTCCCATCTTTGAGGCATTAGAACCACTAGGATTCTGACACATGTATTTGAGAATCTTTAATATTATCCATTGCATCATTTTACAGGTGAAGAAACTAATTCATTCCACCTTTACCTAAACTCAAAGGATTGTTGTGTCTCAAATGAGAATTGCTTAATAATAGTAGAGTGCCACCAAAAGTAAGGTGGTTTTATTATTACTTGCAATATATTTATTTATATTCTGGACGTTCCAGGATGAGGGACTGCTGGCTAAGGCCTTACGTAAAGTTAGAATTTTGTTTTGGGAAATGCTATTGATGCAAATGGGGTGAACGTTATTTCTCCTTTATTCTGTGTCTTCACATAGTTGGTACTATTAGCTCCACAATTTGCATTTTTCCCTTTTTTTTTTTTTTACTCTTGTTTAGTGAGAAATGCATAAATTCACTGTTCAGACAGGAGTTTGATACATTATGTGGTAGTGTTCTCAGCAGCTACAAATACCACATGACCATTCATTGTTTCTTTTGCTTTTTTCCATTCTTAAGTAAGATAGCTAAATAAGTAAGTACTTAATTTGTGAAATGAAACATATTGTCATCTGATTACTCAGAGTATAATACCTAAATGTTTTCTCTGATTGTTTAACTTAGTTTAGACTTGTCATTTTAGCACTGTCCTCTTGGGTGTGGATAAAGCATTTTTAATGTATTAAAAAATCATAGTCTTTCTAAAAAATGGATTCATTAAGCAAGGCCTATGTAGCCAGTTATCTTCTAGAAGAAATGAATTTTGATCATTTATTATTTTATTTGAGAATTGCTTTGGATTAACATAGTTCCTCATTTGTATAGCATCTTAAACTTTCAACAAAATAGAATGAAAACAACATTTTATTTTATTTTATTTTATTTTTTTTTTCAACGTTTTTAATTTATTTTTGGGACAGAGAGACACAGAGGATGAATGGGGGAGGGGCAGAGAGAGAGGGAGACACAGAATCGGAAACAGGCTCCAGGCTCCGAGCTGTCAGCACAGAGCCCGACGCGGGGCTCGAACTCACAGACCGCGAGATCGTGACCTGGCTGAAGTCGGCCGCTTAACCGACTGCGCCACCCAGGCGCCCCGAAAACAGCATTTTAAAAATCAAATGTTTGTGGGGCGCCTGGGTGGCTCAGTCGGTTAAGCGTCCGACTTTGGCTCAGGTCATGATCTCACAGTCTGTGAGTTCGAGCCCCGCATCGGGCTCTGTGCTGACAGCTCAGAGCCTGGAGCCTGCTTCAGATTCTGTGTCTCCCTCTCTCTCTGACCCTCCCCCGTTCATGCTCTGTCTCTCTCTGTCTTAAAAATAAACAAACATTAAAAAAAAAAATTAAAAAAAAAATCAAATGTTTGAAACACCAAATTAATTTAAGTATTGTTTTAGGCTGCATCAGATCTGAAGTATCCTTAATATGCATTATGCCCACACAGGTAGCAATGTACATGCTTTTTTTTTTTTTTTAATTTTTTTTTTTATTTATTTTTTTAACGTTTATTTATTTTTGAGACAGAGAGAGACAGAGCATGAACAGGGGAGGAGCAGACAGAGAGGGAGACACAGAATCTGAAACAGGCTCCAGGCTCTGAGCTGTCAGCACAGAGCCCGACGCGGGGCTCGATCTCATGGACCACGAGATCATGACCTGAGCCGAAGTCGGACGCTGAACCGACTGAGCCACCCAGGCGCCCCTGTACATGCTTTTTTAAAAGAAATATTTTATCACGTAGCTTTTAATATATACTTGAATCCCGGGGCATATGGGTGGCTCAGTTGGTTAAGCATCCAACTTCTGCTCAGGTCATGATCTCATGGCTCCTAAGTTCAAGTCCTGCATTGGGTTTGTGCTGACAGCTTGGAGCCTGGAGCCTACTTCTGATTCTGTGTCTCCAGTCTTTCTCTCTGCCCCTCCCCTACTCGAACTCTGTGTGTGTGTGTGTGTGTGTGTGTGTGTGTGTGTGTCTGTCTCTCAAAAGAATTAAAAAAAAAAATACGTGTATATACTTGACTCTGGTAAAGCACAAAAAATAAGCATTTAAAAGTGTAATAAATCTTGAAAGGGCAGGTATGGGTGAAAGGGGCTAATACAGATGAATTTACATGCTCTGTTAACAAGTTTGGTTGATAATATCCAAAGGGTTTTTTCCTTTATTTGTTTGCTAATGAAGGTTCCTCCACGGGCAGAAGAAATTACCATTCCAGCTGATGTTACCCCTGAGAGAGTTCCAACACACATCGTAGATTACTCAGGTAATGAATATCCTCTTGTGGGTGGCGCTGTAGGGTTAATTTAATAGTCCTCCAAAAAAGTGTTCAAAGATAGGTGTTCCTTTTTCTCTAGCAGCAAATAATCATTTATGACTCTTGTCTCATTTGTATCTGCCCCCACCTCACACTCCACATAAAGCCTCCATCTTGCAGTTGTCTGTCCCAAATTTACTAAGTTGGGTTCCATAATAATGAAAAGGAAGGAGAGAGATGGCAAATGACAAGTAGTAGTTAAATCATTACCCTCCTTGAATTGGCCTGTTTGCAGAGGTAAGTTCTAGATTAGTTTTGTTATCAGGCATGTAGAAAGAGTTCTGCATTTGAGAATTTGTTGAGTTCTAAATTCGTTCTTTAACTTATCTGCCTTTATTCCCTTCCCCAAATAATAGATAAAACAGTTGTCAGCTTGTTTATATGATAATAGAAGCACATTTGTATCACTTAATACTTTAAAATTTTTCTACCCACTGGTACTTACTTTTTTTTTTGTTTCTTAATGTTTGTTTATTTATTTTGAGAGTGAGAGAGAACACAAGCTGCGGAGGGGCAGAGAGAGACGGGGACAGAGGATCTCCAAAGCAGGCTCCAAGCTGTCAGCCCAGAGCCTGATATGGGGCTCAAACTCATGAACTCTGAGATCATGACCTGAGCTGAAGTCAGACACTTAACTAAGTGAGCCAACCAGGCATCCCTAGTACTTACCTTTTTTTTTTTTTAATGTTTATTTTTGAGAGAGAGAGAGAGAGAGAGAGAGCAGAGCATGAATTGGGGAGGGGCAGAGAGAGGGAAAGATAGAATCTGAAGCAGCTCCAGGCTCTGAGTGATCAGCACAGGGCCCAACATGAGGCTTGAACTCATGAACTGTGAGATCATGACCTGAGCTGAAGTCAGACGCTTAACCGACTGAGCTACCCAGGTGCCTACTTACTATTTACTCTAGTACTTACTCTAGTACTTACTATTTAATCACTAAATTATTTTGCTTGCTTTAGGACTTCTTTAAAAAAAAAAAAAAAAAAAAAGGAGCAGTGCCCAGCTGACTCAGTCATTGGAGCGTGTGACTCTCTTGATCTCGAGGTTGTGAGTTCAAGCCCTATGTTGGGTGTAGAGATTACTTAAAAACTTTAAAAAAAACCCATAAATAAAAAAGGGAGTCCATTGTAATAGATGTCCCACTCTGATGGGGAATATTCATAATGTGGGAAGCTATGTGGGGTCAGGAGGTATATAGGTAATCTCTGTACCTTCCAGTCAATTTTGCTACGCATTTAAAACTGCTCTAAAAATTAAAATCTGTTTGTAAGGATGGTGTAACTGCACTGTGGGGTTATATGCACATCTACCATTAGACCTGTTCCAGCCAGAGATGATATGCTAGAAAGGGAATTCTGGACGCTTTATTTATTATCATGCTCCAGTTTTGCTTCTGGGGCCTGCTCCCTAGCCTGTATTGCCCAGATTCTCACCTGGCCTTCTGACCTGTGTGTATGGACTCTTTGTCTGGGCTTCTGACTCCTCCACCTAGTCTTCTAGCTTGGGTTTCTGATCTCTTTGGCCTGACCCTTCTCAACCCTGGATCAGATGCTGGCCTAGATTTATCACACAATGCCTTCTGCTCTCGAGTGCCTGAGTTATCCTCTGCTAGACTTGTCTTTCAGTGCCAGCCAGCTTCCTTATCATAGCCCAGCTCTTTCCTTTCCCTGGCTTGCCCTTGTCTTTGCCACCTCATCTGGCACTACACTGCGTAGATGACACGAGGGATGAAGGATATTGGGCGGGTGCCGTGTAGATGTTAGCTTCGTCATTCATTTTTATGAAAATGTTTAAAATAATGGACATTTTTTGACTTTGTCATTTGTAGAAGCAGAACAGAGTGATGAACAGCTTCATCAAGAGATATCACAGGTGAGTTAAAAAAAATAGTTGCAGGTTTTTATGTGGGAAAACATCGATGATTCTGTGTCTTGTCTTTTTTCATTCTCTCACTTAGGCTCTTTCAATTCTTTATTGTTACTGCTTTGAGTATGTTTTTTTGCTATAAATCCTTAGGAATTTTTCCTCTTAGAAGCATGCTAACTTTGGGGTTTTTTTAGGTTTCAAAATTTATTCTTCCTTTAGCCCAAATATATTAGCTAGTTGGTAATTAAATGTTACCATTTACATTTGTATTATTTTAAAATGCCGTTAATTTCTTAATTTCTCTTATAGGCTAATGTCATCTGCATAGTTTATGCTGTTAACAACAAGCATTCTATTGATAAGGTATGAATGTGTGAGTTTTTTCACTATATTTGGTTAAATTTCAGTGAGGGCACTTTTAAAATTGATCCTCAAAAAAGGGCTTCTGTTGTGAGTGGCACATGTAGGGCAGCTCCATTGCTCTTCGTACAGAATAGACATCAAGAGATTTCAGAAGCAAAATTTTTTGGTACCCAGGCAGCAGGTGATCATTGGTCCCGGCGCCCCAATAAAAAATAAAACTGATCCTCAGCTTAGAGTTTTAGGGGTCCAAGGACAGAGTATTTTTCAGAGAAGAGCCACATCGTGGTTTAGCTCTTGTTAATTTTTTTTTAGGTAACAAGTCGATGGATTCCTCTCATAAATGAAAGAACGGACAAAGACAGCAGGTATTTTTTTTTTCCTCTGCAACTTGCTATATTGAAAAATTTCAAACTTGAGAGAAATGTTGCAAGAAATAGTACAGAGAACAGCTGTAAACCTTCCACTTTTAAAAAAAAAATTTTTTTTTAATGTTTTTATTTATTTTGAGACAGAGACAGACAGCATGAGTAGGGGAGGGGCAGAAAGAGAGGGAGGCACAGAATCCAAAGCAGGCTCCAGGCTCTGAGCTGTCAGCACAGAGCTGAATGCAGGGCTCGAACTCACAGACCGTGAGATCATGGCCTGAGCCAAAGTCGGACACTTAACCGACTGAGCCACCCAGGCGCCCTAGAGATCTTTATTTAGGAATTCATACAGGGAGATTTCTTTGAAATTCTTTGGGAGATACATGCGTGATGGGAAAAAGTAAGAGAGCACACCTTCTGTATTTTTCTGAGCAGAATGATAATTTTGGGTATAGATGTTTTCAGTTTTAAGTGAAAATGGAAATCAAAAATTTTTCTTTCAGTATTAATCAATTGAACATGTTATTTATGAAGCATTTGAGTATTTTTAAACATTAGGAAAATCAGATTTCTCTTTTGGTTGGACATTTTTGTGCCTTGAAACTATAAAGATGTGGTTCTAAACAGATGAACATGGTCATTGACCTTGCCTCATATATTTACAGAGGCAGACTTTGTGACTGCGATGGCATTGTGTATATGCTATGTCTTGCAGTTCTGATGGCTCCTCTTTGTTATAGCTGTAAACTCTGTTGTTGTTTTTTTAATGCTTATTTATTTTGAGAGAGAAAAAACACACTCGAGTGTGAGCAGGGGAGAGGCAGAGAGAGAGGAGAGAGATAACGCCAAGCAGGCTCCGAGCTTTCAGCACAGAGCCAACTTGATGCTTGATCCCATGACCGTGAGATCGTGACCTGAGCCGAAATCAAGAGTCGGACACTCAACTGACTGAGCCACCCAGGTGCCCCCGTAGCTGTAAACTTTGTAGTGACTTCTTAACGAGGTGAAAAGGGGAGAATGGCCCTGTGGAGCTAGTGTCCAGTGTGGTAGACTCTTGTCACTTGTGGCTGGTGGTTACAGTAATAGACAGTACAGGTAAATATCATTGCCGTCAACACAGAAGGGTGTGTCAGAGAGGGCTGCCTTGGAGGAGCCCACGGCCTTATGCTCCTGACACTTGCTTTTCTTGCTGAACACTTGAGCTGTTTCCAGAGGTGACTCTTCAGAGGAGGCATTTTTTCTGGGATCTGTCAAGCACTGTATTGGACCACTGAATTAAAAAAAATTAGTTTTACTAGGACAGCTTCCTGAAATTCTGTGACTAGTTTTGTAGCCCTGCTGGGAAAGGAGCTTTTTTAACATTTGAAGATTGAATTGGGCTTTCTCAGGTGTGGCTGTTTTTTCCCCCTCCCTGAATCATATGAGCATACTTATTTTTCTTGTGGTTGACTTGTCCCAAGGTGATCTGTTTCTTCATTTTTGGACCTTACACTTTCCCGGTAACTTCCTTCCTGAGCCTCATACCTTAAGTTTTTGTTTGTTGCACATATATTTTTCCTTAGGATTTCCTTGGACTGTTGTCACAGTGGTTCTTAATCACTTAATCACGGTCACCTGAGGTACTTTCAAAGACTACATGTGCCTTTGCCCCACGCCTAGAGTTTTAGAATCTGTAGGTTTGGAGTAGGGCTTGGACATGTGTATTTTTTTTAAGCTCCATAAACTATTCTGAGCTCCCCTACAGTTGCAAACCACTACCTTTGGAAACCTCCTGGCTGTTAGGAATCTATATTTGGGTTATATAATGGGCCAGTCCCCTTATGCATAACCATACTAGGGGGGTAAATAAATGCTTGCAAGAATTTCTCTTGCTATTTGGAGTTCCAGCAAGATGATTTGCTTTCTTTCCAAGCTCTCTTGCAGGACGTACAAATAACAGTTCCCTGCTAGACTCTCTTTGATAGTCCCCATTTAGATTTCTGATAGGCCTGTCAAATTTAACTTGTCTAAAACAAAATCCTTAATTCCCTGCCTACTCCCTACCTCACCCCCAAATCAATCTTTTCTGTCTCAGGAGATCTACTCATTTTGTCCAGCCAAAAACCTATGTATTTTTCCTGATTTCCTGCCTTGCCCTCCACCTCCATATCTAATCTACCAGTTGCTCCTATCAGTTCTGCTTCTAAAACATATCTCAAATCTGAATACTTTCTCTCCATCTTCACTGCTCTAATCCAAGCTTTTTAAAATCCAACCACATTTTAAAGACTTTATTATTGGAAAAAGCCAAACACACAAGAGTAGAATCGTCTAAAGAATCCCTCTGTATCTGTCATCCACTTCAACAGTTATCAATTCATGACCCATCTTGTTTCGCTTATTACCCCTCCCATTGGGATCATTTTGAACAAATCATACTGTAAATATTTCAGTACGTATCTCTAAAAGACAATATATGACTCATTTTAAAATGTTGATCAGATCATGTTGTTCCCCTACTCATAATTCTTCAGTGGCTTCTCATTTTTAAACTCATAAAAAAATGCACACTCCTCACCACAGCTTATGTGTATGTCCTTTGTTCCTCTTTCCAACCCCGTGTCACACCTCTTTCCCTTCGCTTAGTACTCTCCAGCTACTCTGCCATTTTTCTTTCTGTTTTTCTGTTCTTTGGACTCACAAGGATGTTTTTTCAATTTGAGCTCTATGCATGTGCTGTGCTTTCTTCCTGAACAGTTCTTTTCTGGCTCTTCACAGGGCACATTCCATTTCATCCTTCACTCCTTGGCTCAAATACCACCTTGTCAGAGAGATTTCTCCCTGATTCCTATATAATTAGCCCCCTTCAATTACTCTGTCCCATATTCCCCTGTTTATTTTCTTCATAGCACTTACGGAATTGGAAGTATATTGTTTATTTGCTTATTGTCCATTTTCTGATTTTCGCTATTAGAATGGGCAGGGACTTTGTCTATCTTATATCCTGAATGCTTAGAATGGTACTTGGCTTTTAATAAGTACTCAGCACCTGGATGGTTCAGTTGGAAGAGCTCGTGACTCTTAATCTCAGGGTTGTGAGTTGGGTGTAGAATTTACTAAAGAAAATAAATGAACCTAAAGATTTTTGAAAAAAAAGTACTGAGTAAATACTTGTTGAATATGAACATGCTCTCTAGGGGACCAGAGTGGACTACAGTAGAAGGTTCGTGTTGGGGGGATTAAGTAAACTTATTAGTTAGAATGAATTTATGTACTTTAAAAGGGACATTTAAGGTCTTTTGCCTTCCTTATTGTTACAACATATCCTGTTTATTTCAGGCTGCCTTTGATACTGGTTGGGAACAAATCTGATCTGGTGGAATACAGTAGTATGGAGACCATCCTTCCCATTATGAACCAGTACACAGAAATAGAAACCTGTGTGGAGGTATGCGTTACCGTTTGATTTTGAAATTTACTAGTGAATTCTCACTAAACTGAGGTTTAAAATCAGATGTGGGAAGGTAGGGGATGGAATAAATTACCTGCTGTTTGTGAAGTCATGTAAACCAGATAAAACAGATGACTTGGAGATGGCTGCTGTGTTCTTGTAGACATTACTATTGTGATATCAGCAAAGAAAAATGTATTTTTCAGTTTCTTCAGGCAATCTTATTATTACTTTATATTGATTAAAAATTGTCTTTAACTCCCATAAATGCTTTCAGAGTATAAAATTTTTAACTTTCTTTTCAGTGTTCAGCAAAAAACCTGAAGAATATATCAGAGCTCTTTTATTATGCACAGAAAGCTGTTCTGCATCCTACAGGGCCTCTGTACTGCCCAGAGGAGAAGGAGGTAACCCCATCACCCCCAGGCTATGTTAGTAGGGGCTGGAATGTGTAGGTGGTAACTCTAGTAGTGATGATTTTTTAGTAACTCTTAAGTATTCTTCTGAACTGCTGAAATCTAAATTTATTGTCTCTCAAACAGTTACATTTTCTAGGTACTTCAAAGGCATTCATGTTAAATACTGTGAATAATATTCCAGATCAAATGGTATTTCAGGAGATGCCATTAAAACAAACCAAAGAATTGGCAACAATAACAGCAGAAAGTCCAAAGACTTAAGTAATGGTCTACTTGCTTTGCTTGGATAAAGTTCACAAACTTAAAAACACATACAAACGAAAGCCTTGTGTAGTAATTTGACATAGGTACAGCATGTAATACAACTCGAATACTCCTTTTTGTTTCATAGCTAAGAAACACAGTAACATCTAAAATTTAACAATATTTGCCATAGACTTTTTTCTTTGTCTTTTTAAAAAATTGTTTTTTAATTCCAGTATAATTAACATACAATGTTGTATTAGTTTTAGGTGCACAATATAGTGATTCTACAGTTCTGTACATTACTCAGGGCTCATCATAAGTGTGCTCTTAATCCTCTGTAGCTATTTGCCATAGACTTTTTTTTCTTTTTTTTTATTTTTAATTTTATTTTTAATTTTTTAAAATTTACATCCAAATTAGTTAGCATATAGTGCAACAGTGATTTCATGAGTAGATTCCTTAGTGCCCCTTACCCATTTAGCCCATCCCCCCTCCCACAACACCTCTCGTAACCCTCAGTTTGTTCTCCATATTTATGAGTCTCTTCTGTTTTGTTCCCCTCCCTGTTTTTATATTGTTTTTGTTTCCCTTCCCTATGTTCATCTGTTTTTGTCTCTTAAAGTCCTCATATGAGTGAAGTCATAGGATTTTTGTCTTTCTCTGACTAATTTCACTTAGCATAATACCCTCCAGTTCCATCCACATAGTTGCAAATGGCAAGATTTCATTCTTTTTGATTGCCGAGTAGTACTCCGTTGTATATATATACCACATCTTTATCCATTCATCCATCAATGGACGTTTGGGCTCTTTCCATACTTTGGCTATTGTTGATAGTGCTGCTATAAACATAGGGTGCATGTGTCCCTTCGAAATAGCATACCTGTCCGGGGTGCCTGGGTGGTTCAGTCGGTTGAGCAACCGACTTCGGCTCAGGTCATGATCTCACAGTTGGTGAGTTCAGGCCCCGCGTCTGGCTCTGTGTGGACAGCTCAGAGCCTGGAGCCTGCTTCAGATTCTGTGTCTCCCTCCCTCTCTTCCTCTCCCCCACTCATGCTCTGTCTCTCTCTGTCTCAGAAATAAATAAGCCTTAAAAAAAAAAAACAAAACAGCACACCTGTATCCCTTGGATAAATGCCTAGTAGTGAAATTGCTGGCTGATAGGGTAGTTCTATTTTTAGTTTTTTGAGTAACCTCCATACTGTTTTCCAGAGTGGCTGCACCAGCTTACATTCCCATGCCATAGACTTTTAAAATTAACTTTTATTTTTTTTAATGTTTATTTATTTTTGAGACAGAGAGAGAGTGCAAGTGGGGGAGGGACAGAGGGAGAGGGAGACACAGAATCTGAAACAGGCTCCAGGCTCTGAGCTGTCAGCACAGAGCCTGACGTGGGGCTTGAACCCACGGACCGCGAGATCATGACCTGAGCCAAAGTCGGACGCCCAACCGACTGAGCCACCCAGGCGACCCTAAAATTAACTTTTATTGAGATATAACTCACATACCTTAAAATTCACCCTTTAAGTGTACGGTTTGGGGTGCCTGGGTGGCTCAGTCAGTTAAACACCTGACTCTTGATTTCGGCTCAGTCATGATCTCATGGTTGATTTCTGGGATCAATCCCTGTATTGGGCTCTGCACTGAGAGTACAGAGCCTGCTTGGGATTCTCTCTCTACCCCTTACCCCTCTTGCATGTACTCTCTCTGTTAAAAATAAATAAATAAACATTAAAAATAAAGCATACAGATTAGCGATTGCTAGTATATTCACATTTATACATCTGTCACCATTATCTAATTCCAGAACATTTCACCATCCCAAGAAGGGATGTACCCATTAGCAGTTACTACCATTCCCCCTTTCCCCAGCCTTTGGCAACCACTAATCTTTTTATCTCTATGGATTTGCCAATTATGGACATTTTAAATGGAATCACGCAATAGGTAGTGTTTTGCGTGTGGCTTCTTTCACTTCACGTGTTTTCAGCATACATCCATGTTGTAGCGTGGATCAGTATTTCATTTCTTTTTTATGGACAAATAATATTTCCTTGTATGGATATTCCACATTTTGTTTATTCATTCATCTGTTGATTAACGTTTGGGTTGTTTCCACTTTTTGATTATAGTGGATAGAGCGGTTGTTAACATTCATACAAAAGTTTGAATACTTGTTTTCATTTCTTTTGAGTGCATATTAGCAGTGGAATTGTTAGGTTACATGGTAGTTCTGTTTAGTTTATTGAGGAATCACCAAACTGAATGGCAGGTTCCAATCTCTCCACATCTTTGCCACACCAGTCCTTTTTATTTTTTTGTTAGTGGTTTGTTATAGCCACCCTAGTGGTTGTTGGCGTTTTGATTTGTGTTTCCCTGATGGCTAATGATGTTGAACATGCGCTTATTGGCTACTTGTATATGGAGAAATGACAAAGTCTTTTGCCCATATCTTAATTGAGTTGCCTTTTTTTTTTTTTTTTTTTTTTGGTGCTGCCTTTTTATTGTTGACTTTCAAGAAATAAACAGTTGTAGATTTTTTTCCAGTAAAAGTTTATAGTATAGGTGAGTGGTTGTCTGACTTTGACCCAATTGGCCTGCCACCAATTTTTATATAGCCTGTGAGCCAAGAATATAGATGTTACACATTTTTCAATGACTGAAAAAAAAAATCCAAAGGAATAATATTTTGTGATACGGAAAAATTATACGACTCTCAGATCTCCTCATTCATAAATCAGATGTTGTTGCAGCCCAGCCGCGCTCATTCCATTATGTTTGTCCGTGACTGCTTTTGTGCTGCAAAGGCAGAGTTGAGCGGTTGCAGCGGGGCCCGGGTGTGGGTACTTGTCACTCCTCATCTGCTTGGCGGACTGCTGAGCGCACTGAACAGGTGGAACTCGATGGCTTGAGTCCTATGTGTGCCACAGTACCATAGCACTTCATTTTTTTATTGCCGGTGCATACCTATCACGCCAAAACAGGAGAAGAAACAGTTGGAGTTTTAGATGTCAAAGCAGATATGTTTTCTGAGCTCAGACCACAGTTCCAGCATCGGTTTTCGGGGGACCGTGATGAAAACGTGAAGGAAGTTTCCTGTTTTGTAACCCATCTGACTGTACACCGGAGGCCCTTCCCCTAACCTTCCATTGGGACTGGCTAATCTACAGTGTAATGACATGCTAACAGGCAGATATCAAGAAAAGAATCTGATTTTATAAACGCCTTCCAAGCAGTGAATGTGGTTGATTAAAATTACATGTTTACGGATGTGTGTCAGTATTGTCTGCATGTATCCACAAAATGATTTTTCAAAGAGGAAATATGTAAAATCTCATTACAGATCAGCATTAACAGATGAACATGTTCAGTTTTCACTGAACATGTTCAGTTTCAGTTAGAGAACGCTAACTTTGAACCCTAATTAAGCAAAATGTTACTCCTCCAAAAAGAATTCCATTTTTTTATTAGTAGATCTCTATAGCAAATTTATACTCCATTATTATTACATTTTGAATTCTGTCAATTAAACCTTTGTGGAAATTTGATTCTCCCTTATACCTACATGATCTTCTTGATTTTGCCTGTTGGCCCCCAAAGCCTAAAACATTTGTTATGTGCCTCTTCACAGAAAAATGCTGACCCCTGGTATTAGTAATTAATCTGAGTTATCCCTTAATCCGACCCTGATTTACTCTTCCTTAATCCTGATTTCTTGTTCCATAATTGGAATGCTTCTTTCTAATGTATTCTTAGTCCAGTATTTACTTGATTTGCTTCATAATAGTCACTAGGCACACTTGTTACAAACACCAGTTCCATTCTGATTCTGCCAGGTACCACATCCTGTGATCAAGGAAATTGGGGAAACAGTCTCATCCTGTGGAGATTTACCTGAGGCCCGGGCCCAGTGGTACATTAGATCCCCTCTCCTAGTTTGTTCTCAGTGCTTTAACTCCTACTTTTTCCCTAGGCCTATTATTAGTTCTGCTAATCTGCTAATCGCCCCTGTCCCTCCCCTGGTCCCATAAAAGTAAAACACCTACCACCATCTGTTCTTTGTTTCTCAGGTGGACCTACCTGACCTAAAATCTGTAACTTTTAGAGACTAAACCTTGTTTTAGACAAGTTTAAGTTTAGTGTCTAAGCTTGTACCAGAACCTTTTATTTACACAATAATAACTTTTTTTTTTTTTTTTTTTTTTTAAGTAAGGTCTATACCCAACGCGAGGCTCAAACTCACGATCCTGAGATTAAGGGTTGCATGCTCTACCGACTGAGCCAGCCAGGCGCCCCCAAAATAATAAACTTTTAACACAGATTTGAGGTGGAATCATAAAAAAAAATATTCAAATTTAAAGCCTGATTATTAATTCAAAAATAATTCCAGTGATGATGGACTCTGAATGGCCCATGGAATCCTCGACTTAGCTAGTAATGAAGAAGATGTGACTTGTATAATAATAATGTTTACTCTGTGAGGGTTTCAATTACTTATATGCAAACAATATTTTTATTGTAAAAAATTTTTACAGGTTTATTGAATACAATTTTTAATACCTTGTAAGCATAGTCATATTTTGGCTTATATTTTAAGGTAATTATTATTTAAATATTGTATTGAGCGAATACCTTAGACCACCTTAGTTTCTGATGCATTTCAAATTTTAATGAAAAATACATCATTTTATTTTTCTCCAAATTACCTTTTTTTAATGTAGCTTTTTATGATGTGAGGAAAAACAAAATAAAAAGTTACATTTCTGTTTTTTACATCTTTCTAGGTATTGCTACTTTTTTAAACACTTAGGTTATTATGTAACAGATTTTTGAAAGGAAAGTAAATAAAGGATAACCATGGAGTCTTTATTAATTTTGAGTATCTAATATTAGGATCACATTTATGGAAGTTATATCTTACCATTTTAAGTAAAAACTCACCCATGATTGTAGATGTTCTAGGTACGGCTCATTTAGTATGCTTACAGAGGAAGCCCTATGAAGGCTTTTTAACTTTTCTCAGTTTTTTATAATCTCTTTATATCTTAGGTTTTATCTTTTTCTCATTATATCAAATTGCTCTCCTAAAGACCCTATTTTTTTTTAATGTTTATTTATACGTTTGAGAGAGAGAGAGAGAGAGACAGAGACAGCATGAGTGGGAGAGGTGCAGAGAGAGAGGGAGACACAGAATCCAAAGCAGGCTCCAGGCTCTGAGCTGTCAGCACAGAGCCCAACGCAGGGCTCGAACTCACGAACTGTGAGATTTATGAAAGCCACCCAGGTGCCCCGTAGAGACCCTATTTAAAACAAAAAAAAGAAGGGTTGTCTATATATGCTTGGGAAGAAAACTGTTTCCTTTTTTTTTTTTTTTTTTCTTTTTTAAGAGAGCGAGCGTGCGGGAGCTAGGGAGAAGGGCAGAGGGAGAGAGAGAATCTTAAGCAGGCTCTATGCTCAGCTCAGAGCCTGATGTGGGGCTCAATCCCTCAACCTCGGGATCATCACCTGAGCCAAAATCAAAGTCAGATGCTCAACCAACTGAGCCACCCAGGCGCTCCATCTGTTTTCTATTTTTATTTTTATTTATTTTTTAAAATTTTTCGTTTAATGTTTTTATTCACTTTTGAGAGAGAGAGAGAGAGAGAATGTGAGTGGAGGAGGGGCAGAGAAAGAGAGAGACACAGAATCCAAAGCAGGCTCCAGGGTCTGAGCTGTCAGCACAGAACTCAACGTGGGGCTCGAACCCACGAACTGTGAGATCGTGACCTGAGCTGAAGTCGGATGCTCAACCAACTGAGCCACCTAGGCACCCCGTTTCCTATTTTTTTTTTTTTTTAATTTTTTTTTTTTCAACGTTTTTTTATTTATTTTTGGGACAGAGAGAGACAGAGCATGAACGGGGGAGGGGCAGAGAGAGAGGGAGACACAGAATCGGAAACAGGCTCCAGGCTCCGAGCCATCAGCCCAGAGCCTGACGCGGGGCTCGAACTCACGGACCGCGAGATCGTGACCTGGCTGAAGTCGGACGCTTAACCGACTGCGCCACCCAGGCGCCCCAACCGTTTCCTATTTTTAAAAGAATTTCTTTTCTGCATTTGAGTTTGATAGCATGATCAAAACTCCTCATTACTGTTTGTTCTGGATAGCATGATTTCAGTTAATAAGTACACATTTCCTCACCTTGCCATCTTCATTTCTCAGATTCAGACTGTCCATAAGAGATCTCCTTCCGGGTTAACACAGCGTTTAGATATCTTTCTGAAAGTTCCATTTTCTCAAAATTGTTGACAGCGCTTATCTTACAGCAATTATACAAATTAGAAGCCTGTGGGCCTTATTTTTAAATAGTAAAGTATTTGTTCTATCCATTATAAATCCTAAAACAAAATTAAGGAAGTTGTCAAAATATGTCTCTAGCAACATTACTTATAAAAGTTTTACAGAGTCCCAAAAGGCAAGATTCTATTTTAAATGTAATTCTGGTAAGAGGAAGTTAATAAAAGCCTTTATGCTTCTAACCAGTGCTGTTTTGCCACCTGTTTGTGAATAAGTACACTTAATTCCCAACTTTGATACACACACACACACGTGACCAAAACTTTAGTCCCATTCTTCTACCAGAAGATTGGTCAAAAATCAGAAATTGGTTATACCTCAGTAAAGTTGAGGGGAAAAATCAGAAGTTGGGAAGGAAAGCCCTTATAAGTGACTTCATATTCTTTCTTTTTATTTAAAAAAAAAAATTTTTTTTAATGTTTATTTTACTTTTGAGTGAGAGAGAGAGACAGAGTGCGAGCAGGAGAGGGGCAGAGGAAGAGGGAGGCACAGAATCTGATGTAGGCTCCATGCTCTGAGCTGTCAGCAAAGAACCCAATGTGGGGCTCGAACCCATGAACCAGGAGATCATGACCTGACCCGAAGTCAGACGCTTAACCGACTGAGCCACCCAGGCGCCCCGAAATTCTTTTTTTTAATTAGTATTTATTTATTCTGAGAGAGAGAGAGACAGCAGGGGAGAAGCAGAGAGAGAGAGATGGAGAGAGAATCCCAAGTGGGCTGCATGCTGCCAGTGCAGAGTCAGATGTGGGGCTCCATCCCACGAACCGTGACATCATGACCCAAGCTGAAACCAAGAGTCAGATGCTTATCTGACTGAGCCACCCAGGCACTCCAGTCAATTCAAAGTCTTTATGAAACAAAGGAGGGCATAAATAAATATTTCTTTTCTATATGACTGGAAAAATAAATCTCTAAAGATGAACTTCTTTTTTGCTTATCCTTGGAGAATTTGTGGTCATGAGGGGCAGAATTTGACCACTTTGTATATTGGTCTAAGTAAATAGTGCCTCATTTACTTAAAAAGGTTTTGAGTATAAAAGTTAATGGTTTAGGGGCACCTGGGTGACTCAGTCGGTTGAATGTCCGACTTCGGCTCAGGTCATGATCTTGCGGTCCGTGAGTTCAAGCCCCGCGTCGGGCTCTATGCTGACAGCTCGGAGCCTGGAGCCTGTTTCGGATTCTGTGTCTCCCTCTCTCTCTGCCCCTCCCCCACTCACACTCTGTCTCAAAAATAAATAAACATTAAAGAAAAAAAATTTTTTTAAATAAAATAAAATAAAAAATAAAAGTTAATGGTTTTGCTTCAGTTCATTTTTCATGCTGTATTTGATGTTACATGTTTGATAGTGAAAACAATCAGAACTTTTTTTTTTTTTTTTAACATTTATTTATTTTTGAGACAGAGAGAGACAGAGCATGAACGGGGGAGGGGCAGAGAGAGAGGGAGACACAGAATGGGAAGCAGGCTCCAGGCTCTGAGCTGTCAGCCCAGAGCCTGATGCAGGGCTCGAACTCACGGACCGCGAGATCATGACCTGAATTGAAGTTGGACGCTTAACCGACTGAGCCACCCAGGCGCCCCAGTCAGAACTATTCTTAACATTGCTTATGAAATTCATATTTTGAAATCCCAACTATTTTTTATTTCACTTAATTTTTTAAATTTTATTTATTTATTTTGACAGAGAAAGAGAGAGAACTAGAGGGGCAGGGAGAGGGGGACAGAGGATCCAAAGCTGGTTCTGTGCTGATAGCAGAGAGCTGGATATGGGGCTCAAACTCACAAACTGAGATTTTCACCTGAGCTAAAGTGAAATGCTTAACTGACTGAACCACCCAGGCGCCCCCCAGCTATTTTTTTGTTTGTCTGTTTATTTTGAGAGAGAGGGAGAGAGAGAGTCTCAAGCAGGCTCAGTGCTGTCAGCGTGGAGCTTGATGCAGGGCTTGAACCCGTGAAATGCAAGATCATGACGTAAGCCAAAATCAGGAGCCGAACACTGTGCCTCTGAAATCCCAACTATTTTTATTAACATAATTGTTTCTTTTCTCAATGACGTTTAGATGAAACCAGCCTGTATAAAAGCCCTCACCCGTATATTTAAAATATCTGATCAAGATAATGATGGCACTCTCAATGATGCTGAACTCAACTTCTTTCAGGTAGCCCTATTCTTCAGGCATTTCTCTATCTTGGGGTGGCGGGGGTGGTTGATGAGAAAACCTATAAAGAAAACTTACTGACTTCAGTAATGTTATGTTGATAAACGTGTCTCTTTCACGTAAAACTTTCACATCAAGCTATTTCAGTCTTTACCTGAGGTATAAAGCTCTCCTATGCGTAGGAATTGAGGGGACTCCTTGACATTGTCATTTCATGGTATACAGTGGGTGTATTAAAGATGATGTGAAATCTGAACTCTGAATTATTTTTTTCTTTCTTGGTTTGTATAACATGGGTACACAGAAAACTCTGTATAAGAAACACAATGGAAAGAGTATGGAAGGTTTCTTTCCTTCTGTGTATGATAGGTTTTAAATAAATAAGGCAAGGTGGAGATTATCCTAATTTAGAATTTGTTTCTTTTGGTTACAACTGATTTAATGTTGTTTGGTAGATTAACGTTTTATATGGTTTGTGGTTTTAATGCTATTTTGTTTTTAAATTCATTTTTACATTTTTTGCTAGAGAATTTGTTTCAACACTCCATTAGCTCCCCAAGCTCTGGAAGATGTCAAGAATGTAGTCCGAAAACACATAAGTGATGGTGTGGCTGATAGTGGATTGACATTGAAAGGTGGGTGAATGGTATTTTTCCCCCTTTTAACCTTTTCAAACTTTGGCAGAAGGTGAAGGTCTTTATAGCATTATGTATACTTTAAGGAAATGTTAGTATTTACTGATACGCCCGAAATCTAACTTGGATACTCAGAAGAGACAGGCCATTGGTGGGGATAATCATCCTTACTGTCAGCATAAATTAGAGGTGGGGGAATTGCTTGGTTCTTAGGAATGCGGAGGTCCATCTGATGGACAGAGATTTCTGGGACAAACAAATTTATCTTAAAATTCTTACTACTTAAAGGCATCTTTTAGATAGAAATTATTTTTAGGGAAGACATTTTGTCTACCAGTCATATTTACTGAGTAGAAAATGTTCCTTGTGGAATGTATTCTGGAGGCTCAGTGAAATAAGAAACAAAATTGAAAACCATAGTTTTCCATTACAGAAATAAGTTCAAAGAGCAATAAAATGACTTCCGTTTATTTTTATCATATAACTGTGAATGTCGATGTATTCCTTGGGATTCATTTTTGGCTCTTTTATCCATTGGCATCTCTTGTTGACATGGGTGTATGTGAAATAATTCTGAAATCTGTTGTGTTTCATTCAGAGACTTGCAAACTGCATTTTGATTTGACCTTCCATATGCAAAGCTTTATGCATGTGTTCATGGATCTAACTCTTGCCATTATGAGTTACGTGCTTTTCTCCCATGTGACTTTGTACCCTTGTTCACATCAGCCGTACTTACTAATTCATTTTATTTCAGGTTTTCTTTTTTTACACACACTTTTTATCCAGAGAGGGAGACACGAAACTACTTGGACTGTGCTTCGACGATTTGGTTATGATGATGATCTGGATTTGACACCTGAATATTTATTCCCCTTGTATGTACCTTTGGCCTTCTAATTAATTTTGCTTGCCAAGTATTTTTAAGTTTTATTTAGTGCACAGTTTAGGTAGGCTTTGAGGTACTCAGGACTAATTTAGATTTATAGAGAGGTTTACAGCAGGGTTTGTCAACCTTGGCACTATTGACATGTTGGACTAGACAGTTCTTTGTTATAGAGTCTGCCCTGTGCATTATAGAATATTTAGCACATCCATAGTTGCCAGTAACACCTCCTCCCCCAGTTGTGACAACTGAAAATGTCTGTTGTCTCTAGAAATTACCAAATGTTCCTTCAGGAGTGAAATCACCCCCACTTGAGAGCCCCTGATTTATAGCATGGCATAAACTTTTCCTCTTCTTCTCATGGAGAATATAAGTATCTTTTTTTTTATTCATCTTACTATGGAAGGAGATCATAGGTGCTGGACAAACTTGCATTTGGAGTCAAGAGGTCAGAGTCTATTAGTTCACTTCTTTTCATTGGTCCTTCTTCTAAGTTTTATGGCCTTTTCTTAGCTCAGGGTAAAAAAAGTATTCTTCCTAAATAGCCAGCCTGTTTGTAGTTATATTCCTGTAGATAATGCTATGTGTAAGTTGTGTTTGTTAAAAAACAGACCAGTGTCACCTAAAACAGGAGACTGCCTTACCGTTGGTTGCCTTTCCTGTGCCCTAGGGAGGTGGGCTTTTCAGGGAAGCGATGTCCCAAGATCTAGCCTTTTGGGTCTTTAGCCTTTCTCTCTCTCTTTTTTTTTTTTTTTCTTCCCCTGTGGCACATTGTCTTCATATTGTCCCTTTTTATTTTAGCATAGCACCCCTCGCTCTCTATGTAAGGATTCAGAAAGATTCTTGTTTTTTTCATTTCTCATCAAGAAAGCAAAGTTCTTTCAAGCTGGATTCCTGGTCCGTTAGGTCTAAGTTGGAACTTCTCTTGTCAAAGTTAGTAAATCTTGGCTCAAGTAATTTCCCAGATTTTTCAATAAAAGTATATTGAATGAATGAATTTGTCCCGGGATCTTTTGTCAAGTTTTCTGTGCCATTAACATGGGTAGATAAATTTTACAGGAGATTGCTTACTGCTTTCTTAAGCATGACAGTAAGAAAATGCCATTGCTAATGGCTTTGTGGTTCACACTAATATCTCCCAATTTCTTTAGGCTCTTTGCCTTTTGTTTTCTGTAGAATAGCCCTGTAAAGCCACCACTTGAATCTTTCTAGCCTTCTTACTGAACTATCTCCTTCTGTCCTTCATACTGCTGCTAGATTAATAGATTTATAAATACAGATTTGCCCATGTCACTTCTCTTTGAGCCAGGATAAAGCTCAAGCTTCTTAACATGTTATACAAGGTCATTCATGATCTGCTGTGCTCATGCTCACTCCCTGCCTTCATTCTAGAAGTAAACACTAAGCTATTTTTAGTTCCCCAATCATCTGTTGTTTCGTACCCCAGGCTTTTGCCCAGGTAGTCTCACTTTCTGCCTCTCTCTCCCTTACTCTACTTACTAGCTTTTATCCTTCAAATCACCATTCAGGTGATGATGTCTCCCAACACAGCTGTCACCTTCCCATCCCCGGGCCAGAGATGTCCCCTCTCGTGTGGGCTCCCCTAGCATCCTTGGCTTACCCATATCCACCACTCGCCTCATTCTGTTGCAGTAGTGAGGTTGTCTGTGATCTGTCTCCCACTTGAATGTGGTTCCGTAGAGGTAGGGAGCCTGTCGTGTTTTTGTGTCCCTAGTACCTAGCTCAGTGCATTTGCTTGAACTGAACTTCAGATGTTTAAAGGTCAAATCAGGCAGAAATAATTACCTGAGGCTCACATCATTTTTAACTCATTACAATGTTGACATAAGCAACAGTTATGACTTAAAATTTGTTTATGGGAAGAACAAACCCATTACAGTGTAATCAGTGTTACTTGTAAAATTTTTATTTCAACCTGCCCTTCAGAAATTTGAGAAAACTTTGTGTTAGCTCAGAGTGAGCATGATCATGGCTCTTCTGAGGATTGCCATCCCACTCCGTTGACTTACCCTGGGAAAGTCTAAATAAATGGCTTCAACAAAGATACTTTATAAATGCTATCGTCCCACAAAAAGACTTGTTGCAGTTTTATATTCATTTCTTAAGTTAAATTGTAATGTTTGGTTAATGATCTATTTTACTCTTGAAATTTTTTTATTTACAGGCTAAAAATACCTCCTGATTGTACTACTGAATTAAATCATCACGCATATTTGTTTCTCCAAAGCACCTTTGACAAGCATGATTTGGTAAGCTTTTTAGCTGCAGTTTTCCATGATTTGTAATAAAATATTTTTCTGTAAATGATTTAACTCTGTCTCCTTAGCTATGGGATGCTCATGTGACATAGCCAAGAATTGCTCAAACTTGTTAAGTTAGACTAGCAAAAATACTTTCTTTTATTTATTTACTTTTATTATTTTCTCAAGATGAAAAAGTTAGATTCTAATAGACTCTAGGTTTTCTTATGTACATGAGAGGAATTTTCTTGATAAAATGTAAAATTCCATTTGTTTTTAGAAGCACAGCCTTATTAGACTGGGGGTTCTTATGTTTGGGAGTTATTCTCTTACATATCTAAACATTTTGTATACTTCCTTATGTATCTTCAGGATAGAGACTGTGCTCTGTCACCTGATGAGCTTAAAGATTTGTTTAAAGTTTTCCCTTACATACCGTGGGGGCCAGATGTGAATAACACAGTTTGTACAAATGAAAGAGGCTGGATAACCTACCAGGGATTTCTTTCCCAGTGGACGTGAGTACAGAGCTCACCTATCTCCTCTAGAGTTACAGCTCGTTTAAAATTATGATGCGTCACATTCATCATTTTGTAAATTTGTCAGGTCTTACGAAATGCTTCAGTCATAACTGTAAGCAAGATTTATAGTGCGGATGCAGTGTCTAAGATGAACTTTAGACGTTCTGTCAATTTATCAGGAAGGGATGTGTTTGCTTTTGGTTGATGTACAGGGAAGCAGTAATAAGTCTTACATCAAAATTGAACTAGATTGTCATACTTTTTTGATTAAGGGAACTGGAAATCTCATTGCTATTACACAATTCTCACACTTCCAGAATATGGGGAGAGCATATTTTACTTGACAGTGAAGACTTAATTTTGAGCGTTTTTTGGTTGGTTGTTTTTATTTTTGTTTATTTTTTTAAGTGTTTATTTATTGTGAGAGAGTGCCCATGTGCATGCAAGTTGGGAAGGGGCAGAGAGGGAGGGAGAGAGAGAATCCCAAGCAGGCTCTGTACTCTCAGTGCAGAGCCCAAGTCAAAGCTCAATCCCACGAACCATGAGACCATGACCTAATCTGAACTCGAAAGCTGCATGCTCAACCAGTTGAGCCACCCAGACGCCCCTTTGTTGTTTGTTTTAACGCACTTTTTTTTTTTTAAACATTTATTCATTTTTGAGAGAGAGCATGAGCTGGAAGGGGCAGAGAGAGAGGGAGACACAGAATCCAAAGCAGGCTCCAGGCTCTGAGCTGTCAGCACAGGGCCCGATGCGGGGCTCTAACTCACGGACTGTGAGAT
Organism: Neofelis nebulosa; assembly: GCF_028018385.1. Classification (NCBI taxonomy): domain Eukaryota; kingdom Metazoa; phylum Chordata; class Mammalia; order Carnivora; family Felidae; genus Neofelis; species Neofelis nebulosa. Next base: position 58,937,038 of record NC_080797.1, on the reverse strand, counting down.
CATGACCTGAGCTGAAGTCGGACGCTTAACCGACTGAGCCACCCAGGTGCCCCTTGACACACTTTTTAATGAGGGTTTATCTACAGTCTGTTTACAGTGTAGTTGACATTGTATGTAGGGTACTAAGGACATCCTCTGGTCATGCATGATGACATTATTACTTTAACCTTGGTGAGACTAAGTTTCTCAACACCAGGACCTATTCTTTTCTCACATCACAAAAAGGGCTAATTTCAAGTTATTTTTGCACCCTTTGCAAACCTCTTCGGATTTAATTATCAAATCCTCAACCAGCCAGTATTTGCGATATGCTGTGTAACTTGGGAAGCAGATAATGTAAAATATCCTTGCCCTAGATTTTACCAGCGTCTCACTGCTCATCTGTGTGTAGATACAGGAATCCCATTCTACCCCTGCCAATCTTGCGTTCCCTCCCTCTCTTCTCTGCCTTGAGAATGTCAGTGTAGGGAAACCTGTGGTTGGGCACATGGGAAATTAAAGGAGTCTGACAAAAATTATCTGGGTCTGGTGATAAGATATTTAAGCTGTTGGGTTTTTGGTTTTTTTTTCTGTAAATGTTCATTTAGGAATTTTTCTGATCTTCACCTCTTCCCTTTCCTAGGCTCACGACCTATTTAGACGTCCAGCGCTGCCTGGAGTATTTGGGCTATCTAGGCTATTCAATATTGACCGAGCAAGAGTCCCAAGCTTCAGCCATTACAGGTGCGTATTTGAATACTACTCACTCCATGCTTAGAAACGTTATTTACTATTCCGGTTTCATGTGTGAAAAGAGTGAAAATAAACTCATCTTCGTTAGTCTTCCCTGCCTGCACTCTGTTTGTTCTCCCTGCCATTTGGTAATTTGAGTCGAGAGTCTAGATTTTATTGTTTATCAAAAAAGAAAGGGTAGAGGTTTAACTTCTGGTTTCCCCCTGAGGATACTCCACTGAGGAAAATCAGGGAGGGCTGTGGGCATTAAGTGTATTGTAATGTGCCAGTTTATCTTGTGTTTTAATTTTCTGTAGACATTAAAAACTGTATCTATTAACACATAATCCTGATATTGAACTAATTGTGTAACTTGTGGTTTTGTAACCATTTTCTACATTAGTAAATCTTTCACAGACTTTGTAATTCTTGCTAAGCAGTGTGCTCCACTTAAAGAATACCATAGGAACAGATATAACAAGTTAGGGAACTGATTGTTTCGAGATTTTCTTCTTTCTTTTTCTTTTTTTAAGTTTATGTATTTGAGAGAGAGAGAGCATGAGCAGGGAGGGGCAGAGAGAATGGGAGACAGGGAGAATCCCAGGCAAGCTCCACGTGGCTAGTTCACCCCTCAAGATTTTCTTATTTCCTAATTGGTGGGGGGAAATGCCATATCTTACAGGAGGAAGTTCCAGCACAAGAAGACAACCAATCTTAAATCGACAGAGCAGGTACCCTTTAAAGTAGTTAACCGGGGGGCGCCTGGGTGGCTCAGTCGGTTAAGCGTCTGACTTCAGCTCAGGTCATGATCTCACAGTCTGTGATTTCAAGCCCCATGTCAGGCTCTGTGCTGACAGCTCAGAGCCTGGAGCCTGCTTCGGATTCTGTGTCTCCCTCTCTCTCTGCCCCTCCCCTGTTTGCGCTCTGTCTCTCTCTGTCTCAAAAATAAATAAAAACGTTAAAAAAAAATAGTTAACCAGGGGCCCCTGGGTGGCTTAGTCAGTTAAGTGTCAGACTCTTGATTTAGGCTCATAATCCCAACGGTTTGTGAGTTCGAGCCCCACATCTGGTTCTGCGATGACAGTACGGAGCCTCCTTGGGCTTCTCTTCTCTCCCCCTTACTGTCTGCCCCTCCCCCACCTGTATTCCCTCTCTCTCTCTCTCTCTCTCTCTCTCAAAATAAATAAACTTAAAAAAAAAAAGTAGTTAACCAGTTAAATGTTATTTCATTCAGCACCAAAGAGCAAGGAACTAATTGCTAGCTAGCATGAGGTTCTTTCACTTAACAAAATATTGGGGACATGTTTCTGTATACTTCTATAAATCTTTAATGTTAAATAATGCACCATAATATGGATGTTGTAATACTTATTTAACTAGCCCCTAATTGGAGTGTGTGTGTGTGTGGGAGTGAGTGTTGTATCATTTTCAGTTTGGGGCTACTCTAAATAATGCCTCTGGTGAGCTTTGTTAGAGTTGAACTTTTGAGTACAGCTTAAGGAAGTCTCTTTGCCTCTGGAAGAGATTCACAGTTGCTCTGCCGTTGGAGCATTGCTATCTGGCCTGCCTCTTTTACACATTTATACTGGGAAGGCCACTTAAGCCCAGAGTGCATATTCCTTTCCTGTTTATAGATTCAAAAGAGTGCAGATTGGAGAAAGCATCTCTTAATTTGTCATTTGTTATGACAGTCATTTATCATAGAAAAAAAATAGATGGGATATAATGTTGGCTGTATTCACTGTAATTTTCATTTGTTTTTTTGGATATCATTTTCCTTATGAACATGTACTACTTATTTTATGATGAAATAAATATCACTTTAGAGCCAACTTTCAGAAATGCATCTTTTCAACTAAGTGAAGCCCTTCTGTATTATATTTAGTGCTTTATTTCCCATACAGCTTGACTGTTGCACAATATGTTTATTAATCATACACTTCATAAAAATGATAGCAATACCATATTTTGCAGAATGTGAAATGGGGGCTTAGTGAGTCTAAGTGGTACATAATTAGGTTTTTTTTTTCTTTTCAGTAACAAGAGATAAAAAGATAGACCTTCAGAAAAAACAAACTCAAAGAAATGTGTTCAGATGTAATGTAATTGGGATGAAAAACTGTGGGAAGAGTGGAGTTCTTCAGGCTCTTCTTGGAAGAAACTTAATGGTGAGAGTTCTCAGAAAATAGAGCTTTATCCAACAACTTTTTATCCTCACGAGTTTACGTAATTTTTTCATAGCCATTAACTTTTTTAGATGATTGCTACAGATCAGTCTGTAACTTGTATGTATTAGTAAAGTGCAATCTAAGGGTAACAGTAATCCTGTTGAACTGGCTTTATCTTGGTTTCATTGCTGTTAGTTATCCTTTGTTTTTGTTTTCGTTTTCCTAAGCAGTGTTTTTAGGTGGGGGGTTAAATAAATAGAATACATCTGTGAAAGCACCTAACACAGTGCTTGGCCTGAGGTGAATGGACTGTAAATACGTCAAATTGAATACTGTATCTAATTCTGGCTACTGCCCTGAGTACGGAGATGGATGTATTTCCACACGAGTTTCATGGCGGACCAAATTATAGTGTAAGGAGCATTGCTAGCAGGTGGCTCTGCAGTGCACTTGGCAGTGGTGTAGTTTACTTCCTTTTCAGCTCCTGCTTTTACTTTGTGCAGAACAAATGCATCTTTTGAACTAAGAACTAACACCTTAAGACCTAAGAACTAAGAAATGTAAAATCAACGTCCCCTCTGTATGGATAAATAATACATAGCAGAGGGAGGAACGCCCTTTTATTTGTAACACACTCACAGGTACATGCAGAGTGTGTGTTGATGAAAACTAGATACTGTAATTGCTTACTGTAAATATTGAGATTTCCGGTTGTTTTCAGAGACAGAAGAAAATTCGTGATGATCATAAATCCTACTATGCAATTAACACTGTTTATGTCTACGGACAAGAGAAATACTTGTTGGTAAGAAATTCTCTGGCATGTAAAGATTACTAATTATTAGGTGTATTTTTATATGACTTTGAAAACATAATTGGATTTAATTTAGTGGCTGTTTTTAGAACTTTTGTGATTTTTTTTTCTTTCACTTGGTTTATTCATTGGAATTAATTTTAATTCCCTTGATGTGTGTGGTGATTACATGGGTGTAGATATAAGTAAAAATCTATTTGTGTGCTAAATTGTGTATTATACACAATAGAAAGTAAAACCAACAACAAAAAATAATTTCTCTTTCCTCTTCCGCTTTTATTTAAAAAAATGTTTCTTCCTCTACTGTTGACTAGAAATCAATATGAAAACTTACTGTGGGTGCTTTTGGTAGTTTATCTATACTCTGAATCGAGTTTTATCTATTTAGCAGGGAGGAGTATAGTTACCAAATGTGTTAGTCCAAAAAAACGGATGAAAGAAGTATATGACTGAAAAGATACTATGAAATACAGTAGTAAAAGATTATATGTTCTTCTTGGATCCAGTCATATTTTGGTTGGAGCCCTGGTCCACCATTGATTAGCTGGGTGACCTCAGGCAAGTGGCTTTTTCTCTCTGAGCCTGAGTTTCTTACTAAGTTAGCTAATATGAGGAGCTCCTAACAAATAATAGATACCAGAAAGAGTTCATTTCCTTTCTTTTTCTTTTTGGAAATTATTTATTCTGCCAGACAGATGATCACATTGAATTTTATACAGTTTTTCCTCTTTATGATAAAAGTTCTTTGTCAGTTTCTTATTAAACCTGGTTTATCTCCCATTCTTCTATAAGTTTAGTTCTACTCATTGGGTACTCTGTGAATGTAGCTGGCTGTTAATTTTCCTGTTTTTATTCTTCTATTGTTCTTTGCAAATTGATATCTTTCATGTCTCTGAATACCCATGCTATAGTAGTGTTTTATTTGGAATATATTGAATTGCTTCTGACCCTGTATCTCCCCTTTCCTCTCATCAAAGATACACTCTCTTATATAACTCAATAGTACTGAATTTTACTCTAGTTAGATCATTGTCATATTATAGGTGGGATATTTCTTTAGAGGTTTTATAATAAACATTGAGAGTAGGCAGTGAAGTCAAACAAAATGACCTTAAAGAGTCCTTTGCTCTGTTTTTGTTTGTGCTTTTTTTTTTTTAATTGGTGAGGAGAAAAGGTGGTCTGTAGTCTGTTCGAAAGAGAAGAGACTTGGAATCACATCTGAGCTCAAAGTTTGGTCTGATAACTTGGTAGATGTGTTATATTGGGCAGTTGACTTAATCTCTATAGCTTGTCTAATCTGTATAGAGAATGTGTGTAAAGGGCCTTCCTGGCACACATTGGTCACTAGCTAAATGTTCACTTCTGTAAAACCTTAATTACCATTTTCAGTCCACAAAATCAGAAGCCACTTATTTATCTACACTTCCCACCTCTAAAAACAGCCTGAAAGGTTATGCTTAACTAGTACTTTCTTATTTGGAAGTCAAGCAGTAATAACACATGACTTGAAGGAAACATTGTTATGATATTAATGTTTATTATCTTTCTCTTTTTACAAGTTGCATGATATCTCAGAATCGGAATTTCTAACTGAGGCTGAGATCATTTGTGATGTTGTGTGCCTGGTGTATGACGTCAGTAACCCCAAATCCTTTGAATACTGTGCTAGGATTTTTAAGGTTTGTTGTTCTTTTGGTCGATAACGTAGTTTAACTTTATATGGAGTTAAATGGAATTGTAATGTGATGTTTTTCTAACCAGAGAGATGCAAGAAAATCACTTGCGGGGCTTTTAAAAATACGTATATTTGTGTCCTATCCCTACAGGTTCTGGTTTCATTTTGAGGTGTATTATAAAATTATTATAAAATTTTTTTTCCACATGTGCCTCTGATGGGCATTCCTACTTAAGAACCTCTGCATTAGGGGCGCCTGGTTGGCTCAGTCGGTTGGGCGTCCGACTTTGGCTCAGATCATGATCTCGTGGTTTGTGCGTTCGAGCCCCGCGTCGGACTCTGTGCCGACAGCTCAGAGCCTGGAGCCTGCTTCAGATTCTGTGTCTCCCTCTCTCTCTGCCCCTCCCCCACTCATGCTCTGTCTCTCTGTCTCTTTCAAGGATAAATAAAACATTTGAGGAAAAAAAAAAAAAAAGAACCTCCGCATTAACGGAAGGTCTTCTTGGCTGTTAGGAATATGCAAGGAGGGATGCCTGGCTGGCTAAGTCGATAGAGCATGCAACTCTTGATCTCAGTGTTGTGAGTTTGAGCCCCATGTTGAGTGTAGAGATTACTTAAAAATGAAATCTTAAAAAAAAAAAAAGGAATGCACATGGGTTATTACACAATAGTAATAATAGAGCAAGGGGAATAACCAGAGGCTTGAAAAGTCCTCAGTCACTTTGAGATTATCACCAAGATGCAATAGGAGTAAAAAATATAAAGGAATTTATTCTAGCATTGTTTTTATTTATTTTTTTTATTAAAAAAAATTTTTTTTTAACGTTTATTTATTTTTGAGACAGAGAGAGACAAAGCATGAACGGGGGAGGGTCAGAGAGAGGGAGATACAGAATCTGAAACAGGCTCCAGGCTCTGATCTGTCAGCACAGAGCCCAACACGGGGCTCAAACTCACGGACCGCGAGATCATGACCTGAGCCGAAGTCGGCCGCTTAACCGACTGAGCCACCCAGGCGCCCTGTAGCATTGTGTTTAATAAAAAAAAGAAAACTAGAGGGGCGCCTGGGTGGCTCAGTGGGTTAAGCTTCTGATTTCGGCTCAGGTCATGATCTCACGTTTTGTGATTTTGAGCCCTGTGTAGGGCTCTGTGCTGACAGCTCAGAGCCTGGAGCCTGGAGTCTGCTTCGGATTCTGTGTCTCCCCCTCTCTCTCTGTTCCTCCCCTGCTTGCAGTCTGTCTCTCTGTCTCTCTCTCAAAAATAAGTAAACATTACGAAAACAAACCAGTGGGGCACCTGGGGTGGTTCAGTCGGTTGAGTGTCCGACTTCAGCTCAGGTCATTATCTCACGGTTCATGAGTTCGAGCCCTGTGTTGGACTCTGTGCTGACAGCTCAGAGCCTGTAGCCTGCTTCGGATTCTGTGTCTCCCCTTTCTCTGCCCCTCCCATGCTCATGCTCTGTCTCTCCCCGTCTCTCAGTAATAAATAAACATTAAAAAAAATTTTTTTAAAACCCTAGAAATAATCCAGATGTCTAACAATAAAGGGTGGTTTACCAAATTAAGATAAAATAACAGAGCAGAATATTAAGCAGCTATTGAAAATAATGATTTTGAATTCTGAAAACATGGAAGATTCAGTGTTATATATATTTTTTTAATTGCTTTTTTTTTTTAAATGTTTTTACTTATTTTTGAGAGAGAGAGACAGAGTGTGAGCTTGGGAGGGGCAGAGAGAGAGAGGCAGACATAGTATCCAAAGCAGGCTCCAGACTCTAAGCTGTCAACACAGAGCCCAACCTGGGGCTCTAACTCATGAACCACGAGATCATGACCTGAGCGGAAGTCAGATGCTTAACCTTAAGACTGAGCCACCAGGTGCCCCTCAGTGTTGTGTTTTTAAATGGCTATGTCCAACATAACTTGAAGCTACAGAAAAGTTTATAAATGCATGTGCTTAAGGACTAGCAGTACATAAAAAATGAAAATAGTGAAAAAAATAATCAAACTGTGAAGCAGAAATGTATGAAATGAAAATAGTGTGCTTTAGGATAGAGGAATTTAGATGGATTTCTCATTTCAAAATATGGTATCTTTTTCATAAAATATGTATTTTTTCAAATTGTAGTGAATCTGAAGAATCGTTATAGGTTTATATTATTACCAGTGTTAAGAGAATTGGCCCTGGTCTTATTACGAGACTGCTCTAGACCACTGCCAATCATTGCCTCTTAGTTTACTTTCTCTTTGAAGCTGTGCTTTGCCTAGGCAGAGATAATTTTTAGTACACATTTAATTAAATTTAGTGATTTTTTAAATTTGTCATCAGCCTTTGATTTTTTATTCCATAGCAACACTTCATGGACAGCAGAATACCTTGCTTAATCATAGCTGCAAAGTCAGACCTGCATGAAGTTAAACAAGACTATAGTATTTCACCTGCTGATTTCTGCAGGAAACACAAAATGCCTCCACCACAAGCCTTCACTTGCAATACTGCTGATGCACCCAGTAAAGATATCTTCGTTAAATTGACAACAATGGCCATGTACCCGTAAGTACTTGCTCTGCCATCATTTTCATGTTGCATGGTTCATAATAACATTGCATGCCATTATTAGCCATGAAGGCGAAACTTTTGTCGCATAGAAGTTGTTCAGCAACAGAAAGAGACTTTGTTCTGAGAAGGTACAAATTTGAATAAATGCGAGTTTGGTTTGGGTGCCATAATAAAATTACATAAACAGTGCTTCTGACAGTATTTGTATATTTTTAAGCAGGCTGTAACTATCTTAATAGGATAGTACAATAAAACTCAGCCCCAATCCCAGCGTTAAAAAAATAAAGTCTTACTGCATTAAGATGGGGTTGGCATCATGTTGCTTTATGCTTTTAGGACATTTCCATATGAACATTTCCATATGAATTTATATTAAATTATAGATATGTTTGAGTTCAGACTATAATGTCTTTTTTAAGTGCTGTAAAAAGTAGTTGTGATTGGAATTCCTGCTATATAAATGTTTTACATTAAGTGTTAATGAGCCATGAATTTTATGTACATTTATTGTATATCTATACATGCATATGCATAAGCACATAACTGTGGACATCTTCATAGCTTACTAACTGCCTTAGAAGTGCATGGTTCTTAATGGCATTCTCCTCAAGTACCGTGTGTGTATAATTCTGTTGTGTAACAAGATAGTTTTTCAGGCAGTGCGTTTCTCAGGACGTTAGCTTAATCTATTTATTATTAATTTAGTCTCTAAATAATTTTCTTATGAAAACTAGGATATAAAATAGAGTAATAATCAAACATGGCTATAAACTGAAGTCTTGCAGAAGGTGTTAATTTGTGCAGATTTTTCAAGTCAGAGTCAACTTAACTGCTATTCTGTTAACTAATACGTTTTTAAAAAGGCAGCAAACCCTTGAAATTCTATTTGTATTGGAAGACAAGTCATTCCTATTACTATAAGATAAACAAAGCCTTATTTATGTTTTACCTTTGCTTTAAAACTCTCGTGTATGTTATCTACAGAGAGGATCATTACAGAGACAGACTCTCCCGAGACACGGGCAACCCTGATAGGATAGAGAATTTGAGAAAAATCTGGGTCTTTCTAAAAACTGCTTTGTAAGTTACTTTTTCTTTATGGCTTCTGTGGGATTTTGTTGACATTTTCTTATAGATGACCAGATCTCCTTTCTTGCCAGAATTAACATTTAGTAATTATCCAGAAACGCACTGCTTGGTCCGGCTTATTGCCTAACTGTATATTACAGTGGTGTTTTTTATATTTTGTTTTGTTTTACTATGTAAATGCGCTATATTAATCTTGTAGATAGCTGTGACAGTGTTTTCAGAGCTGCATCTTTAAAACATTTTCCTGCAATTTGTGTGCGTGTGTATGTGTGTGTATATGATAAATGTACATACAGGGACACTTGCTTAGATGGTGACTCCCAAACTACTTCTCATGAAGCATCTCCCTGTTGCTAAGCATACTTTGCATCTCTCCTTTTTGGTGGGTGGAGCCTGTGTATGTTGAAGAGTCAAATTATAAAATAACAGACGGATTCCAGTATGACAGCTGGCAGCAACTTAGTAGCTTTGAGATGTTCATCATCGCAAGTCAGGTTTTTGAAAGGAATGTCTTGAGTCTGTAAGAGTTTTTTTAAAAAAAATTAATTCTTGTTTTTCTTCATGTTGGGAATTAGGCATTGTTGGGATGCTGCTAATCTCCACAACCATGCCACCGTGCCATGTGGTCTCATCAGATCTCACAAGCTCAGCCAAGTCAGATTGGGCCAGTCCTTTGACTGAGAAGCCTTTATAAAAAAATGTTCAGGTGTTACAGGAAGCGATGGCATTGATTCATCAGGTGGCACTCTTCCGAGCAGGTTCTGCGCCAGTGCCTCTTCAGGGTGGTGTGATGGCTTTGTGTGTCTGAGTGGCTCTGACCACCGAGCGGTCGTTGAAGACCCCCTACTTTGGTGGTTAGGACGGAGGTGAAATAGGTTGCCCCATGTGCCTGTACCAACTAGTATCACTCCACTCAACCAGAAAGGAGCCAGAAAGTCTCCCTAAATTTCATCTCTAAAATCAATCGGACCCATTGTTGGTTTTTACAAGCTGAACCCGGAGTTTCATACTGTCATACTCAGCTGCTGTGTTTTAGTAGCAGATGAAATCAACCCTATATTTTGTTCAAGTGGAAATTTATGAAGCACTTTGGTTTCCTTTGGGAGCCAAGGTGCTTGATGAATTAAAGACGATGTTGTTCATATCTCCTCAGGGTTGAATATACTCGTCTTTTGACTCTTTTGTGTATTTGTCACTCTTCTCCTTCCTGGTTTTCAGGCATGTGTGTATGCTGAGGGAGGAGGAGGAGAAGGGAATGGTTATTTAAATGCTAGCAAACTGTGTCTTTTCGGTGGGTGCTATGGCTTACTCGGTTTTTCTTTTTATTAATTTACATGAGGGTGCCATCTATTGCTGTGCATATTTATTCCACTAAACCTCTTGTAATAATAATTCCGTCCCCCCTCCAAAAAAAGCCAAACGTGTTAGCTGATTTTCCTTAGATTTTCTCTAGGGAGGGAGGAGGGAGCTATTGCTGTTTATTATGTTTTTGGTAAACGTGGAATTCTGCACAACTTTAGCATGCCCCACACTGTCCTTTTCCTTAGTGTTGCTTATGCCTAAATCTTTTTTTTTTTTAAGTTGGCACACCCTGACTTGTGCCATATTTGTAAGTAAGAACTCAACTCCTGTCCTTCTGTGTGTTTTCGCAGCCATGCCCGGTTACGCTGTATGTGCACCTGCAACAGGTGTACATTTTGCATCTGTCAGAACTTCCTCAACTCAGACTTGCTGCAATCTGTAAAGAACAAAATCTTCACTGCAGTTCTTAACAGGTTCTTAACTTTATTTACTGGGTACCAGGCATTCTGTTAAAATACAAAAGAAAAAAAGTTGATAACTATTTACTATACATCTACTCACTACAAAGACAACAAGCCAACTGATGCCCAACTAACTTCCACTAAAATACTTACTGTGGTGACAGTGTTTTTAGGGGACTTACAAGATTTTGAATTTCTTTTTCACGAAGGAAGTTAAAGTATTTTTCATATTAGAGGATAATATGTGTAGGGAGATTACAATCTTTTGGTTGAGAGTTGTAGAATTAGATTAGGATTTTTGGGGTAAGGAGCAGACCCGTTGTTCCCAAATGTTATGCATGTTACGCTCAACTACTATAACTTAATTAAAACCATAGTAATGAAAACAGTATCTTGGGTTTAAAAAGAAATTCTCTATTATAAGTACTGGAATGTTTATTTGAAAGAGCATGGCTTCTGGAATTGAGGATAATAGCCAACTTTAAGGATTCAAAGGAATATCATGGGAAAGAAAAAAGGATCGGTAGAACTAGTTTTTGAGGTCTTTATAGTTGAGCCCAAAACATGAAGTATGCCTAGAAAGTAATGCGCTTTTTCAAAAGGCAAGAAAAATAAAAATATAAGATACGGACATTCCTTTAGAGTGATGAACTTGGAAGGTATATTCTTATTCTGGTTATGCTTCCATTGTTCAGATTGACATTTTGTGAACACTTAAGAGCCTGTGTACTTTGTATCTACTGTAAAGTTTTGTGTCTGAAGATGAATGAGTGTTCTGAAATTGACATTCAACTGTTATCAGGAGCTGAGCTTGATTAAGACAGATGATGAAGCTAAACAGATTTTGGTTAGAAATGGGTCCATTCTTTGGTTTAGCACTGGACTCTCAACAAAGGCTAGGCTCTGATGGTACCGAATGAGTAGGATAGGTTGTGTCCACTAGCAAAAATAGTAGATGTGCCTATGAAACAATGAGACTGTGTTTTATGTGAGTCAGAAACTGATCTTGAAGGCATTCTAAAAAGAGTTTCGATGATATTTTGAACGCTAGCAGCTCTGGAATAAGAATGCAGCCATCTCAGGTGACTGCTTTGAAGGGACCGCCACACTAATTCGGTGGTAAAGTTCTGCCTCTGTCCTTCGAATGGCTTCTTGTAAAGTAATGACACAGATTCTCTCATGGAGACTGAGAAAATACAAGGCTAGTTCAAACCAAACAACATTCAGGAGCTCCGGTGTTAGAAATGGTAGAGTTGGAAGAGATTCCAGAATTCATCTGGCCTAACCTCCCATTAGAATGCCTTCCTGAAAGCCTTCCCATGGAGAGTACTGCTTATCTGCTGGTGGCTTTCCTCATTGGAGAGGGTTTTTGCTTTTGCTTTTGCCTTTGCTTTTTAATTTTATTTTTTAACTAAAATGATTTCCCTATAACTTTCTCTCCTTTAGTTTTAGTTCTGCCCTTTAGAACAACATACGACTATTCTCCCTCTTCAACATAACAATCCTTCAGACATTTGAAGACGGCCATCATGTCTCCCCTAATTTTCTCTTCTCCAGGTAGAACATCCCCATTTCTTTCAGCCTTTTCTTAAATTAGATGGTTTAGTGACCTCGTCAGTCCTGGTTGTTCTCATCTGAAAGCCCTTTAGGTTTCCAGAGTTCCTCTTAAAAGAGGTGCCACTGAGGATGGAGAGCAGTGCCTCAGGTGTGACGGGGCTAGTCCAGAACAGTGGGCAGGCCTGTTCCACAGTTAAGACAGCACCTGCCCGCTGCATGAGTTAACTTTTTTAGCAGCCCCATCCCATTGTTGATGCATATTAATCTTGGGGTTAATGGAAATCAGATTTTTTAAATATGAAGTACTGTTAAGGCAGTGTCCCCTCCTCTCTAATTGTGTATTTGACATTTTTAGTTGACTCTCTGAATCTAAACACAGATACGTATGTATCTCTATTAAATGTCATATTCTTCTTTTTGATCCATTTGTTCTAGCTCAGTCATTTCAAACATTATTTTTGTCATTTGTCCCATTATATATATATACTCTCTCGGCATTATGTTATTTGCAAATTCGGTAGATATGTCTTATCTTTCAAGTTACTGATAAAAAATAATGTTGAATACCCGGAGCTTGGAGAGAGAGAGAGAGAGAGGGCGCCAAAGCCAGCAAGCCCAAAAGTATTCCACTGGAGAACTCTTTTGCCAGTGACACGGATTTAAAATTCTTGGGGAAAGACTGTTCTGTAAATCAAAAATATTTTATTATCCAGTCTACATTTTCTCTTATTATCTTACAAGAGATTTCACGGAGGGCTTTTTTGGAGTCAGTATGTAACTTCCACCACATGCCTCTGATCTACCAGTGTAGTCATTTTACCTGAATAGGAAGTGACATCTATTTGGTGTCTTATTCTTGTTGAACCTGCCTTAGCTCCTAATAATTGCTAATCACAAACCATCTATTTTATTTATTCTGGAAGATCTTGAGTGTCCATAATTGCAGATTGATACATTGTCTGCACCTTTAGTGACAATTTTATTGTTGGGTTGATTTAGTCAGTTTCCAGATGAAATAGGTTGGGTGTATATTAATGGATGAGCTTCTTTATAGTAAATTACTCTATACAATGATCTTTGAAGAGAAATCAGTACATTTTGTCCTATCTACTTACAAACTAGAAGTAACTTAATGGTAATGTCAGCATACATCACTGACAACTAGTAACCAAGAATGGAATAAATGAAAACGATAAAGAGGAAAACCAGTGTACCTTTCAGAGAACTCCTTCCTGGTTCCTGGAATTTTATGGAAGTGCAGTGGACAGTTAGGGCTTCTGAACTGAAGTTTCTCCTAGTTTACAAAAGGGTGTAGGTAAGGTAGGTGGGGGTAGAGGCCCAAAACTTAAGTGCCTAAGGGTCTGGACAGGCAATGTGAATGAACAAAGGTGACCAAGTAAAAGAAGTAAGAGCCGCGGGGACTGTGACAGGCCCTGGCGAAAAGAGGCAGCCACAGCCCAGCTCGGGCCGTTTGTTGTTGTCCGGGCTGGGTGTGCCAGGTCTTCTGATTCTGTGAGACCCTAGAAATCAGGGTTTTTATGTGAAATTTCCTGCTGGTCAAATAATGGCAATTAAATTTGAATCTTGGAAAGTACTAATCAGAACAAAGTGTGCTTACAGGCCACCAGCTTGCAACGTTAGTCTTAAGCTGTGGCCAGGCAAGAAAAAGAAAAACGTACACCTGAGGAATAAAAATGTCGCTTTCCCTCCCCCTCACCACATCCTATTCCTTTTTCACCAAGAATCTGAACACGTTATGGGGTCACCTCCTTTCTCTCCCATCTCTCAGGTCGTGGCAACCTTTGGTGGTTGGTCACAATTGGTTCATCGTGCTAGATGTATCTTAAAGTTATAAAAGCAGAAGGAGGATTGACTAATTGGGTAAAAGTCATCTAAGAGTTTTTCACTGTAGTTCAGGAGGAGTGTCACTCAACACTGAGACTTAAGTCTTTGGTTTCAGAGATCTGCCACATCTTGTGTTTGGTTTAGAACTGTAAGAGAGTAGTTTTGAAATTTTTATTCAAGCAACAAGTTTCATTAAATGTTCATTAAACTCTGGTACATACGTGTTGGTCTCAAATTAATGCCTTGTTTTAGTGTGCTTGTAAACATGTTGCTTGCTGAAACAAGTCACTTCTAGAAATAGTCCATGTTTGAGGCCACATTCTGCCTTCACCTCCCCCTGTCCCTGTGATTTATTCAAATACTTAAGTACCTGCTTTAGACAGAATCCTCTGCGAGCTGGGGCAAAATATAAAGATGAAGATAGGGACCTGCCTTTAAGTAAATATTATGTTATTAAAATTTTTTCCTTAAAGTTTGGTTATGTTTTCAGTAACCTTAGCCCCTCATACCATAAAAGGAAGTGCTATGTAACCTCATCATGAGAGGCTTTATTAAGCCTAACCATTTATATTCAGGCTCTTCCCACAGATTCATTTCTGAAATTATCCATTTTTTTCCCTAGCTGTCTTTGGCCAGTAAATATTGTCTCCCCTTTTTTTGAGCTTATTTACTGACACTGCATTATTTTAAGTAGAGAGTAGTAAGATTTTTTTTCTTTTTAACGTAATCAAATATATATATATTTTTCAAGATGTGAGAAAAGTGTTAAACAAACTATGTGTCTGATATATAACTTTGTTCTTTGATAACTATGGTCTCACCCTTCTGACCTGGATAGGTTTATGTTTTTCTTTAGAAGAACTTCTGAATAACGGGATTATTTGCATTTAAATACATTTGGAAGACGACTAACATGTGGTCAGGTGATTTTAATCTTTGGCAATGCTTTCATTTCAAATATTGGTACTGGGATAAATATACCTTCTGATTATATTTTAATTTTTAAAGACCTTTTTAACCTGAAAGTGTTAAAATGAGTATGTAGGAGTGAGCTGGATTGTTGGTTTGAACTACCCAGGATTTTAGTTATTACGTATTTATTATTCTGACTTCAGAAGACTCCTACTTTGCATGAGGATGTTACTATACTGTAGTGTGCTGTGAACTTTAATTTGTCCTTTCCTTTAGGTGTTCAATTTGTCTGTCTGTGTCACTTAGTCATTTTTTGAACTTCTCTCAATCCCTGTCCCAGCTAGAATTCTGAATGTAATCCTCCCACTTCTCCCAGCTTATAATGTAATCAAAATTGTTTATTTTATAATTTATTATTTTGGTGCAATTTTCTTTGATACAATTTTTGGTTTTAGGATTCTTTCATCCCATTTTATTATTTGAATTAGCCACATAAGTTATTTGTTCATGTTACTTCTTAAGTTTATTAGCAGCATTATACTTTAGCGACCAAGTACATAGTTCACAGTGAGTATTTGAGTAATGATGCATTTTTAAAATTGGGTATATGTGGCATTTATTTTAAGCCATTTGTTAATGACATTTGCCCATATTGCTTTAATAATCACCTAAGTTGCTCCTTAATGTTAGAGAGGTTCTGTTGGGAATGTAAGAGTGCTTAGGATATTATGTTACAGTAAGATGTTGTATGCAAGAAAGTCTGTCCTATTTGAGCTTCATATGAAACCTCTGTGTCCCCCTGTATCAAGGTCCTAAAAGGCTTTTCTTTTAATTAGGATACATAGTCTTATGTTTACGATTGTACAGGAGCTTATATTATAGATTCTCATTAAGGAAGCCACTGCTTGTACATTTAAAATTTTTTTGCCATATTGTTAGAATATTAAAGGACGCCACAAGGTGGAGTTTGCCTATTCTGATCTTTAAGTGTCAGTAGTTAACATGTAGATATTATGTGTTTCCCATGTATCTACGATCATCTATAAATTTTGGTTCTTCTAATGCTTGGTGAAGCATTTCTTGACATTGATGCACACTTATGTCCTTTTCTAAAGTATGTTAGGCATGCTCAGTTAACAGCTTTCTTATGATTTGTGTTGCAGTTCATCTTTGTTGGATACTATATTTTGACTTCTTAACCTATTTTGAGAAATATATTATTAAAAGATTTCATGCCTACTAGTTAGAAGAATTGTCATTGTTAAAATTGTTATTAAGAGTAATGGCATTATTATTAGGAATGAATGTAAAAAATACTTCACTAGGCAAAACAAACAAACAAAACAGTAAGAGGAGTAAAAGCAGAGAGGCCCAGAAGACTTTAAGAAGAAAGTGAAATATTTTATTTATTTATTTATTTTTAATGTTTATGTTTGAGAGAGAGAGCGAGCGAGCATGGGGGAGGGGCAGAGAGAGAGGGAGACACCGAATCTGAAGTAGGCTCCAGGCTCTGAGCCCTCAGCACAGAGCCCGACGCAGGGCTCGAACTCATGGACCGCAAGATCGTGACCTGAGCTGAAGTTGGATGCTTAGCTGACTGAACCAGCCAGGCGCCCCAAGAGTGAAATATTTAAAAGCAGAACACTTAACTATATTTTTGGTGACCTCGGTACAGTTTTCAATTTGAGATATGTTTTTGCAACTAGGAAAAAGCTATATGTGATATCTCTGAGCCCTAGTAACTAGGTTACACACAGTATAGTTAAATAGGCTGTTTCAAAGGATTAACTTAAAAATTCATACTTGAGATATGTAAGTGGATAGAATTATGAAATTAAGAGTACATTAATATTACTGCATTTGTACACCTCTGAGTTGGGTTTGGAAAGGATCAGACGGTGAGATGAGAAAAAACAGGAGCTAGGAAATCCACACTTATTTCTGAAAAGCTGTATGGGAGTGCTGAGAAGTACTTGGCTGGAACTGCTCTTCCTGCAGATCTCCTAGTGCTACTGCTCTTGACTGTGTTCTCCTGAACTTTTCCTTCCACCTCATAATAGTCTGCAATCCCAGGCAAGGTTAATTGATACCTTGACCTTTCTGAATTCTCCCCTTTCCTTAAATTCTAATTTTTGCAGACTTTAAGTCTTTGCAATAGAGTTTTTATGCCCCAGATGTAAAGTTCCATGACACGTTATAAAAAACAATATTAAAAGTACCCTATTTGGGAATAGCTAGAATGGGTTTCATTCCATTGAGCCCTTTAGAGTTTGATTGTTTTGTTCCTAAATATTGCAGCTGATAACATTCCCTTTATGATTGGTTAAATACATTGAACCAATAAAGATTTCACCTCATGTTCTTATATACGCAGTAAATTGCAGAATGAATCAAAAGTATCTTGTATGCCTTCTTTAAGGCATTCTGTGCAAAGATACATAGGAATTTTGGTCATTCTGTTATATGCCTTATGTGATTGTTCACACAAACACCTCTTCATTTAAGTCTTTATTGCCTGACGTTTGAAACCTTTCCTCCTCTTTGCCTTATTAAGTAGCAGGGACTGACTGGCTTAGCCAGTGGAGTGTGTGACTCTTGATCTCAGGGCTGTGAGTTGAAGCCCACAATGGGTGTGGAGCCTACGTAAAAAAAAAGAAAAAAGAAAAAGTAGCACTTGTCATCTGATTGACATATGGGCCCTCAGCACTTCTAAGCAGAAAGCCAGCATCCAATATGCAGGAATTTTCCACCTAAGAACTTTGAAGCTCTGACAAGCTTCAAATGATTAACTAAGTTATATTCTAGTATTTAGTAATGATTTCTTATATTCTAAAAAGAGATACTGCTGAACTAAATTATTCCATGCAGAGAAGGAAAATGTGATTCTGGTACATCAGTAGGTATTTTTAAAAAGAATCTTTATACACACAAATGCACACTCATTTTTGACCCTGTAATACTCATTTTTGGGAAGTCTGTCTTAAGGAAACCACTAAATATGGAGAAAAATCTTACATGGAAGGATATTGATCACTTTATAGTGGAGGTGGCCACCCATAGGAGTGGAGTATAATAAAGCTGTCTAAAACGATGTTTCTGGAATTATGAAAAAGTCCTTATATAAAGGATGTAAAAGTATATAAATTATACATATTGTATTTGCAGCAATGTAAGAAGCACACAGAAAAAAATCTAAAAGGAAGTACCCTAAATTTTAATCAGTTGCTTCAAGTGATGGGACTCTAGGTGATTTTTTTCTTCCTTCTTTTATTTTCCTCGTATCTTATCATGAACATATATTGTATTTTGACAGTAAAAAAAATAATAAACTTTAAAAAGAAAGAAAAAGTATGCCATAAGATATTATAATTTATTCTAAGATGGTATTTTAGGTGAGTCATTTTGAAAGGATTACACTTTTGAATTGTGGAAGGATTATTTTTGCTTGAGTTTAGAAATGAAGTAGGAAACAACTCTCTGAAACCATTACTCCGTTTCCGCTTGAGACCTGAAATGACAAATGTGGCCCAGTGCTGATACTCTGGAATACAGTTCAGATCTTCACACTGTTCTCTAGTCAGGTGTTGTCAGTCAGCTAATCAATGACAAATGTGCCATCTGGTGTAAATGCTTTCTCCTAGATGGAGAGCCTGCTTAGGGCAGCTGTTAAAGGCACATGCTAAAGGCATCAAATGGGTGTCTAAGTAGCTTTTCATGTCTAAAAGTGTCTTAAATAACCACTATAACGTTATGGAGTCATTGAAGCATATTTTATGAGTTAATAGTTGCCTTAAGTTTTAAACTAGCTGTATCTAGAGTATGTATCTATATTATTTGTCATACAGGAGTATAAACTGCTGTTCTGCCTGTTGGAGGCTATACTATAGTTGGGGGAAAATAATAATCACTATAATTACTATCTGACATGCAAAGTAAACCAAGCAGTAAAGTCAGAATATATTATGTCATGAATGGTAGGGAATACTTTCTTAAAATACAAAAAAAGGAGCTATGTGAAAACAGATTCCATACTTGAAAAAATGTTTATGAGAAATCATTGTGACTGATTTTAATGTGATGGCAGCTAGCTTTAATACTAACCCCTCTCTTGCCCAGGTTAAAAAATGAATGTAAACATTTTTTTTTAATCCTCCATCAGTAAAGATGAATAAAAAATCACAGAGAGCCCAAAGCTGAAGCAGAAGCTCTAATGCACTTGTAGCCAGTGTTCTCACTTTAAATTCTGTGCATCTCTAATTGATTTGGAATTATGTACTTTGAAACTCTCATCGTAGGTCTGTTACAGTCTTTGAGTTTGGGATGTTGGACCTGATTTTTTACAGATACATGTTTGCAGTTGTTGGTAGTCTGCAATTAGAAGCCTCAGTAAATTTCATGACTAATAGCTGTTAGCCTCATTTTGAATGAATACTTACGGTCACCACATAACTGTCAGATACTGCTTTTGGTATTGGTTTCAAGGGCTTCCCTTAGTGTTTTGGGTCAACCAAGACCAGCCTCTAAGGGATATATAGATACTGTATATAACCGCCTTAGGTTTCCTTGCCTGGTACGTGAGTGTTTTTAAAAAGTACACATAGATAGGTGTTTTTTTTAAGTTGGGCAATTTGTTACAGGATATATTTATTTAAATATAGAAAGCATGAGATGCATCCTATTATGGTGGCGACTCAATTTGTGTGTGCGATGTTTAATTGAGAGATGTTATTTTCAGTCCCCCACTTTTGTGAGCTCTGCTGTGAACTGCAAATTGTGTGCATGTGTACATAAAAGGTTAAGAGCCCGGGTAGCTGAGTGGGGTGCCATGCTGTTAGCAGACGACGAAGGCAGTATTACTCACCAGGTGCACGCCGTCAGCTCTGTAGAAGATTCCATCTTCATGGAGTCATCTCATGGTCCACTTTTTCTTGAAGCCAGGTAACATTTCCCCCAACCAGCGGGTTGGCCTTGGTGGAGTTTTTCCAACTGGAAAAACTGAAACCGAAGAATTTTCTTCCCCTAACTTAAATTTAAAATAATTAAGCATTGCCTGTTGGAAGAACTAACTCACAAGGTGGAATGAACCTGTGTTACCACTTTGCTTTGTAAAATAATACTTATGTCAGGAGTGATTTTTATTTTTATTGTTTAGGAACTGGGGAGGATAAGAAATGGGAGTGCTGTGTGTTGTGTTGCCATGGTGATAAGCATGGAGCACTCTGGCTTCTATTACAGACTGTTGTTTCTAGAGATGCGCAGGTTGCATTTTGTGATAACTAATCTGATTGTCACCCTTTGACTATTGCTGAGGCAAAGTAGTTTTGTACAATTGATATTCTTGGCTCTTAACTCTTTTGCATATGTCAGTGTCTTGGTCTCTTAATGATGTCTGACTTTTGCTTCAAATCTGTTTGTTTCACTTAGTTGTAAAATAACCTAGACAGCCTCTCTAAACTCCTAATTCTCTAAATTTTCTGTATCTCCTCAATTGTGTTCAGTTAACTCAAACTTCAGTGATACTTGAATAAAATATTCCAGCCTTTGCTTTAAAGCTTTATCCTCTCTATGGTAAGCTGTCATACTTGAGACTCTTGACGGTGCTTAGCAGTGTTATTAACTGAGCATGCTCACAAACTCAGTTTGTGGTACAGGCTGTCCCTGTTCTTGTCATGCACAATATGGCTTCTTTTACGTCATTTACCTTTCAGTCCATCTTGTTTCATTATGTCCTTTGGTTGGTACCATTGTCACTGCCTGTCTAATAATCAGGGTTGTTTTTGTTTGTTGTTGTTTTTTAAAATTTTCTTTCTTTAATCAGCAGTAACCAGATTAATGTGAGCTGGTAAACCTTCCCCATCCCCTTTGGGATTTTTTTGGTAAATTTTTATGGAGCTCAGTGTTCCCAAAGTTGATTTTAAGCAATGCTCTTAGAAAAGTATTGTCACTTGTCGCTTAACTGCTTACAAGATAGCTTTCAATTCCTGGGGACAGGAGATTGTATATTAAGTCCCATGAAATTGACTCTCAAAATTGTGAGATCTCAGTTTTACCTCTCATTTTGAAGGACTGTGGTGGTATTAAAAACTGGTAGGTTGATTTGTCTATGTTCTCCATTTCCCATGTGAAGAAAACACAATTTTAGATGTTTATTACTCCCAGATAGTAGCTAGTTGTAAAGACATTTGTCTTTATTAATGTCTACATTATATCGTAAGATAATGATGATATAAACAATGTACGTGTGGCTACATGGATAAATGATTTTGGTAAGCATTACTGTATGCAATTAGCCTGACAAGTGTGCTAATACTTCCCTAAAAGTAGACTGTTCATATAATTGGTATTTTCATACTAATCATGTTTTGAACATTAATTATATTTTCTAACTACAGGCACGTGACACAAGCTGACCTCAAGAGCTCCACGTTTTGGCTTCGAGCAAGTTTTGGTGCTACTGTTTTTGCAGTTTTGGGTTTTGCAATGTACAGAGCATTGTTGAAACAGCGATGATTAAAAAAAAAAAAAATACTGGCCCCACCAAAAACAAATACTTTTATGTATTTATGTATGCTTTAAATTCTGCTAGAAATATTGAGATATTTATACATGCAGAGTTACTTTATTAATATTTGTAATTCATGCATAAGAGTATTTTAATGATAGTTATAACTGCAGTATTGACTAGCATTGGAAAGAAACAGCTTAACAGCCAAACTAAAATGGCTAAATTTCAGAGGCCAAAAGGGAATATTTTGTAAATAATGTACATATTCAGGCAAGATATGGTCTCCCACACTGAATTCTAGAAATGATGTTTCTAGACGTTTCTACATGGTATTGTTAGTGTTCAGTTGGCTCATTCTCCTAGGTCTAAGCTCAGAGGTTGTATTTACTCATGGATTACTTATTTATTTCACATTTTACTCAGAATGATCCCTCTGGGTTCTTCAAAGAACACGAGGCACAATTGGCCATTTTCTCTCCATTTTTAAAAACAGATGAGTCATGTCAGCTTACACTTCTCCTTCAGCCACTCATGGTAGATCAGCCTTGAAGCCATCGTGCAGTCTAGAAAATTGCATAGCTGAGTGCTGAAGTGCTTCTTTAAGGAAGGAGTGAGTTCCTGGCAATTAGCAGAGGCGTTGCCTATATGATTATGTTGCTTCCTTTGTCTGTATGTTGAATTTTATAGCCCTTTCAATCAAATGAGAAAAAAAAGATTTGTATATTATCAATGTTTTTAGTTTAAATAAACAGTCACCATTCCTACTATGGAATTTCTTCCCAAAGTGCGTACATCATTCTCTAGTGGCTGTGTCTGTTCTAGTGTCTTACAATAGCTGCATGTGTCATACCGTTCTCCATCTGGCTAGGATAACCTAGAAGCAGCACTTTTGTAAATGGTAAAGTAAATCTAATGAATATAAACTCTCATGATAAACCTATTTTTTTCCATCATCGAACTTTTCAAGTATTTAAATAAATAACTGCTGTGTACCGTGATCTTGAGTTTTTTTGTCTTCTGGAGTAAATATTTTGCACAGATGTGAATGCAGTCCTCTGGTTTCTGTCTTTCTCACCTTGAAAATTATTTTTTGTTCAAGAAGATAATAGTCATGAGGAAAGAAGACAAGTATGATTTGTATCATATGAGAGGAAGTCTATCTTAAAGTTGTGGGCAAATCTATTCTCTGAGAAGGCCAGTTGTTTTCTCCTGCATGTACCTAACTAACGTGGTTTCTGCTGTGACTTACATGTTTATCTGCTCCTCTAACATGGATTTTTTTCCTCTTTGCTGTTGTGATGAACATTTTCTCTAAACATCACACTCCCAGGGGGTGCCTGGGTGGCTCAGTCGGTTGAGCCTCTGACTTCAGCTCAGGTCATGATGTCACAGTTCGTGAGTTCAAGCCCCACGTCGGGCTCTGTGCTGACAGCTCGGAGCCTGGAGCCTGCTTCAGTTTCTGTGTCTCCCTCTCTCTCTGCCCCTCCCCTGCCCCTGCTTGTGCCCTATCTCTCTCTCTGTCTCTCAATAAACATCACACTCCCTGAGGAGCTGGTAACAGCAGAAATTACTAGCTATACACTTGTAAGATAATATGTGCCATACTTAGCTACATACTTCCCTTCCCCCTCCCCGCCCTCCCACTCCCCATTTCCACTCAAAATGTGAGGAAAGAAGGGGCGCCTGGGTGGCTCAGTCATCTGAGCTCCAACTCTTGATTTCAGCTCAAGTCATGATCTCATGGTTCGTGAGTTTAGGCCCTGAGTCAGGCTCCGTGCTGACTGCGTGGAGCCTGCTTGGGATTTCTCTCTCCCTCTCTCTGTCCCTCCCTGGCTTGCTCTTGCGCTCTCTCTCTCTCTCTCTCTCTCTCTCTCCCTACCCCCCTCCCTCCCCCCCTCAAAAAATAAACATTAAAAATTTAAAAAAATTTTTTGAGGAAAGGAAAAATTAAGCAAAAATCTGGTGACTCCTCATTTCCAGAAGTCTCCTGTTTACCAAATACATTTTCATCAGTTACACGGCTTCCAGAGACCATTCTTTGCTTCCAAGTTCTTCTCTGTTCAGACTGAAATATTATTTTAAAGGGATATGCCTTATGGATTGATGTGTTTGTGAGAAACAGAGGAAAGAACGTGGTTTGCCAAGACGTGAGAAGTGACGTTGATATATTTAGGCTTTTCTCTCTCAATCTTTCTCGTTTGAAGCTTAAGTGTCTGACAAGGAGGCTGGTGGCCACCCCGTCTCCCCTGTTGTTGCCGCGTCTCCCGCTCGGAGCCTCCAGCCTCCCGGTGCTGTCAGCCAGTCCAGGTGGGGCAGATGTGCACGGCAGTGCCCCCTGGTTTCTCCTCCGGAACAACAGGCTCACGCACGCATTTCCTCCATTTCACGTTCACTCTAGAGACTAGTAAATGTGGGGAAGTGTGTGAATAGATCTAGTAATAGGCTTCTTCTGGCTTTCGTGATTTACTCTCAGAAGACGGGAGCTATAAGAGCACTAAGGGAAAATGAGGAAAATAGGAACTTGAGGATTCAAATACCTTTCTTTCACTTTGCACCAACTGCATTGTCTCCTAAACGGACAGCTCAGGCTGCTTGCTGCAATAGTTCAATGAATAGTCGTGTGAAGAAACATCACTGTGAAGGTTTGTAGCCTTACTCAGCACATCAAGGGTCTGTTGCTTCATTTTTTATTTTTATTTTTGATGTTTATTCATTTTTGAGAGAGACGCAGAGTGAGCGGGGGAGGGGCAGAGAGAGAGGGAGACACAGAAGCCGAAGCAGGCTCCAGGCTCTGAGTTGCCAGCACAGAACCTGACATGGGGCTCGAACTCATGAGCCACAAGATCGTGACCTGAGCTGAAGTTGGACGCTCAACTGACTGAGCCACCCAGGTGCCTCTTGGGTCTGTTGCTTTTGCCATTCATGTCTTTCTCTTGCACATTTGACCAAAAAACGATTCATGTCCCACATTGTTGGAGCTCATAAGTGCTACAGTAGGAGTGAGTTCGGATGTTAGCAGTTTGGGGCACACATATTGGCCTGTGAAAGAAGTAGGAAGGCTGCGGAGATCTGTGCATATCAATACATCACCCGTCAGGGGAAGGCACCAAAGAGGAGACCCGCTGATGAGCCAGTCCTGAATGTAATGAGAATTTTTCTGACCTGAGGGAAAGGCAACTGAATAAAGAAGAGCAGGGGGAAAAGAGGTGAGTGCTCAAACCCAGGGTAGAGCATCAATCTTTCCTGAATAGGTCCTGTGAGTGCAACTGGTCTTAGCTTTGGTGCCCCTTTTGTCTGAGTTGTACTAGCAAAAAGCAATATAAAAGTGTCTTTAGAATATATGTGCAAGTCTTAAAACTGAGTATGTGACCTAGTTGTCATTAACACATTTTTTTGCCATTATCCTTCAAATTTTAATAGTCCATGTGTTTTTAAGAAGCTGATGGGGGACTAGATACTTCTTGCGAAATAGGACATCAAGATACTAAATTTATTTAATGTTTATGGCATGACAGTGCTCCAGGCAGGTAGCCTCACCGTTCCAGAAACCCTGATCCCCAGATTTCACAGCCCCAGTAACCCACTTGTTAAAACCTCTAAGCTTTTAAGTAATTCTTGTCTTTTTAACTCCGTTTATCAAAAGTCCGTCAGAAGGAACGTCTGTTAACCTGTTTGAGCCTTGGCTCTATGGAAGTCTCGACCTGTGAGCATCACAGTTAACAAATCTCACGTTTCTTTAGTGCATCCCAAGTTCAGAAACTCCCAGGGCACACACAGACTATTCAGACCATTTTCCCCCAGTTATTTTTGGCTCAGAAAGTATGGACATGTTTATCAGAAAGCAAGATTTTGACATCAGGAAACACTTCCTAACTTCATAGCCCCTTTCTGGTTCCTGGATGTATTTTCCAATGATAGTATTTTGCTCTGTAGATTTTCTCATCTTCTTTTAGACAGTGGCAGAAGTCAGGGAGATCGAGGGGCTGTCATTCATTCTGGGTTTGAAAGCCATATGTTGGATGCACACTCCCAGGAGGGCACTGCCAACATTATCTCTGTCCATTGAAAACTCCAAATTCCACATGATCATTTTTTGCTTTTTCAGGATTTTCCTATTCATGGTTTACATTTAAGTCCTTTATAATCGAATAACCCTTGGAAGTTTGATTAGAATGATGTGGGTATACATGTTGTAGTTAGTATAACTTATGGGTCACAAACTTTTTCCATCAGGGGCCAGATGGTACATGTTTGAGACTTCTGCTGCTCCTGTGCTCTGTCATAGCAAGAAAGCAGCCATAGACAAAACAAATGAGCATGACTGCATTCTAATAAAACTTGATAGGCACTGAAATCGGAATTTCATATCATTTTCATTTGTCAACAAATATTTTTAATTTTTTTAATTACATAAACATGTGGACCTTCTCTTAGTTCAAGGGCTGTACAAAAACAGGCTGTGGGCCAGATTTGACTGACGCTTTGTAACTGATGCAAGTGTAGTAGTAAATGCATGGCAGCTTTTACCAGTAGTTAAAAAAAAATTTACCTGATTGTTTTGGAATTCGAAAAGGTATAGTAGTAGGAAGAACTTCAGAGTATTGTAGGAGGTGTTTGATTTGTTTCACTTTTGCTAATGATGATGTTCAGAACGCCGTGCTCCGGCTGAGCTGGGGCTCATCTTGGAGGGCAGTGTGGCCTGGGAAGGTAAAGATAACATCAGTTTCCCTTCCTCTGAGCGCTCCCCTGGAGCCGTTCCTTTGGTACTTTATCCGTGTTTGTTTTCCTTTGTGAAGTTGTGTAATCACACCTGCAAGGTAAAAGAATCCCACAAGAGTGTGTAGTTTGAACTCTAGTTTTCTGGGGGATCTTGTGCACATGACAGCATGATAATGCTTTTCATTTCTTTAGATGTCGAAGTTAAAATTTCAGAGGTAAAATAGACCAAGATATCATCTGTTCAACTCTATACTTTTATAGAATAAACTGAGCACAGAAAGTAGAAGCGACTCATTCAGAGCCACACCGTTAGTCTGTGCTTGAGCTACGACTGGAATGCAGGTGTCCAGACTCCCAGTTCAGTGCCCTTTCCACAGCAGGAGCCAGCCCTAGACAACTTGACTTGATTTTTTAGCTTCGGTAAGTTTGCAGTATGTTCGGTTTTAAAAACCAGACCTAAAAAGAAAGAAAAAAAACCAGTTTTGACATTTCTATTACTAAGAAGGGTTAAAGATGGCAAAGTGAATTCTTTGGAAGACTTTCAGTTCCTCTGAGGCATTTTGCCTTCACGTCTGGTAGCTGTCACCAGGTAATTGATGGTGTCTATTTACAGGAGCGCAGGCTTGGTGGTTAGGTTTATTTCAGGGATAGATAACTGAGGGAAGTAGGGCTGTAGCTTTTTTTTTTTTTTTTTTAATTAAAAAAATTTTTTTTAGTTTATATTGAGAGCATTTGAGCCGGAGAGAGGCAGAGAACGAATCCCAAGCAGGCTCCGTGCTGCCAGCACAGAGAGCCCGACATGGGGTTTGATCTCACAAACTGTGAGATCATGACCTGAAGCAAAATCGAGAATTGGATGCTCAGCCAACTGAGCCACTTAGGTGCCCCTTTATTTTTTTATTTTAAGGATGCTCCACACCCAGTGTGGAGCTTGGACTCAACCACCCTGAGATTAAGAGTACATGCTCTACCCACTGAGCCGGCCAGGCGCCCTGTAGCCACTCTTTTAAAAGCACTGTGTATGATTTTTGTTTAATATTAAACTGCTAATTTTGAAAAAATATTCTTTTTTTATTTATGAGTAGAAAAGTACCTTGGAACAGAGGCTCTACTAGAGGGGAGAACTCCTTGAATCGTGTTTTGTCACTGACTTAACTCTTTATCTCCGCTTCTCTAACCTCCCTCTCCAGCCTCCTGCACCCTGGCCACTTCTGGGTACCACCTAGACCCTAAGCGGCTCGGTGGGTCTTCACACATCTGCCCTCGCAGATCTCTTACTTTCCCCCCAGATTCTCCCAAGTGTGGTCACAGTGCTCGGGGACTTGGAAGGAATAGAGTTCAGGCCCCACCCCAGACCTACTGACTCACTCAGACACGTGGGGGTTGGGGTTCAGCAAAGTGCGTGCTCACAGCCCCCCACCCTGGGACTCTGGTGCATGCTGCAGTTTGGGAACCCCTGCACTGGACACCGGGGGACAGAGTAGTTCAGTACTCAGTCTTGGCCTTCAAAAGGGGATAATGTTCATCTTGGATAACTGAGTTGACAGTGGTTACAATTATTTTCCAACAGAATGATTAAATTGTGCATGCGTGTTTAAAAAGTTAGCAAACTCTAATGTCTTTCCTTTCCTCTCGTGATAAAACTCAAACCTTAAGGTGGTTGACAGGTCCTGCAGACCTGGCCCAGACCTTATTTGTCCCCAAACTTGCACTCTCACCTCTCACTACACTCTAGTCAAAGAGATCTTTCAGTTCTAACAACACTCACTGTCTGTTGGGCTCTTTGCAGATGCTTCCTCCAAAACCCTTGTCCTCCCAGCTCCATATCCTGTAGGTCTGGGGAGGGTCAAGGCCAGGCCACCAGTATCCAGGAGTTCAGTCTTCATCACCCATTTCATTGCCCTGCTTGCAGCATGGCTCCCCTGCCCTCACCTGTGTTTTGTCCAGAGAGTCTCTTCTAACCTCTCTAGAGGCTCCATTAAAGGGTTTAAACAGGTATTAGGCAGGTCTTGGCAAATTGCCCCTTCCCCTGTCACTGAGGAACTGAACTCAGAGTAGCTGACCCATCTGTGTCTTACTGGTCGTGCACGGAGTCCCAGATCTTTGCCCTGCTTGCTGTGTCCCTTGCCTACTCTCAGAGTACCCAGGGAGATATATGTCTGTCTCTTGTGTCTAACTTCATTTTCTTGATTTAAACCCTTTCATGAGAAGCAGCTTTACTCAGTGACTGCCACTCTTGTGGAGACACCGACTAGCAGCTCTAGAAACTAAATGATCTCTTAGTGGTATTGGGAATTCACTGCGTGCGGGAGTATAAAAGCATGACCTTAAGAGGTAAGGCCTTGAGTTTGAATCTCAACTTTGCCACTTCCATTGCGCAAAGTACTTGAATTTTCTCGTTCTGTTTCCCTCTCCATAAAATGTTAGGATTGTTGTGCACATTCACTGAGATCTGTCCTTGGTTGTTTCACCTCCCTCTTTCCCCAGGTGAATAAGAGAGCTGCCGTCCCCACAGCAGACACCATTGGGCGGCAAGGCTCTGGTCCTCCCACACGTGAGCAGAGCCAAACCATTGCATCTGGGAGAGCAGGAGAGGCCTGGGCGACAGCCAGTTTGTGTGTGTGCATATCTGAGAAATGTCTTGATTAGGATGTCTGAAGGACTGGACCCAATAAAACGTCCCTCAACCCCCTGTTGCCTTGGCAGGTGGCACAAATAGCTGAATTTCCTATCTTTCTGGCTACCTTCTCTTTTTCAGTCTCGCTTGGCTGTTCGACCTCTGCTGAACTTCTAGAGCTGTTGGTGCACTCCAAGGTTCTGTCCTGAGTTTTCTTACCCTATCTATACCCTGCCTCTAGGTGATCTCACTGAGTTCCTTGAACTGTATTTTTCTTAACTTTTTATTTCAAAATAATTGGAGACATCTTTATAAGTTACAAAAATAATAACAGAGTTTGCCTGTTCTGGACATTTCCTATAAGCAGAGCCGTCTAATATGTAGTCTTTTGTGACTGGCTTTTTTCATGTAGCATAATGTTTTCAAGGTTCGTCCACACTGCGTTGTGACACCAGTTACTTCATTCCCCTTTTTTTGACTGAGTGATAACTCATTGTATGGATGTACCACATTTTGTTTATATTATCTGTTGAAACATTCAGATTGGTTTTACTTTTTTTTAACAGTTTTAATTTTTTACTTTATTTAAGTAAACTCTACGCCCGGTATGGTGCTTGAACGCAACAACCCCGAGATCAAGAAGTGTATGCTCTGACCGAGTCAGCCATGCACCCCTTTATTTTTTGACTAGTATGAATACTCCCATGAACATTTTGTATGAGTTTTTGGGAGGAGGTATGTTTTCACACTTCACTCGGGCATGTACCTGGGAGTGGAATTGCTGGGCCATCTGTAACTCCGTTTGAGTATTTTCCAAAGTGGCTGCACCATTTTACATTCACCCCCGCAATATATGAGGGTTCCAGTTTCTATGTATCCTCGCCAACGCTTGTTATGTGTTTTTTTTTTAATTTTTTTTTTTAACATTTATTTATTTTTGAGACAGAGAGAGACAGAGCATGAATGGGGGAGGGTCAGGGAGAGGGAGACACAGAATCCGAAACAGGCTCCAGGCTCTGAGCTTTCAGCACAGAGCCTGACGCGGGGCTCGAACCCACGGACCGTGAGATCCAGACCTGAGCCGAAGTCGGCCGCTTAACCGACTGAGCCACCCAGGCGCCCCTGTTACGTGTTTTTAATTGTAAACGTTCTAGTGAGTGTAAAGTGGCATCTCATTGTAATATTGACTAATACTAATCTTGCCCAGAATAGTTATTACTATGATACTTGCTACATTTTCTACTTCTATCATTTATTCCATGTTTTTTTTAATTGGAATTGTGCTATAAGGAAAAACCATGCCGTTTCCTCCATTTATTTACTCAGTTATTTATGTGCATCAGTATGGACTTGTGGATGTTTATTTTATGGGTCATAACCCATTACTTTATTTATTTATTATAAGTTTGTTTATTTTTTCAACTTTTTTTTTTTTTAATTTATTTTGGGACAGAGAGAGATAGAGCATGAACGGGGGAGGGGCAGAGAGAGAGGGAGACACAGAATCGGAAACAGTCTCCAGGCTCCGAGCCATCAGCCCAGAGCCTGACGCGGGGCTCGAACTCACGGACCACGAGACCGTGACCTGGCTGAAGTCGGACGCTTAACCGACTGCGCCACCCAGACGCCCCTATAAGTTTGTTTATTTTGAGAGAAAGGAGATGAGCTGGGGAGGGACAGAAAGGGGGACAGAGCATCCAAAGCAGGCTCTGTGTGCTGACAGCAGAGAGTCTGATCCGGGGCTCAAACTCACGAACCATGAGATCATGAACCATGAGTTCAGGCCCCACCTCAGACCTGAAGTCAGACACTCAACCGACTGAGCCACCCGTGCGGCCCTGTCAGTGTTTATTTTGTTGCTCATCTGTTATCCCAGATTTGGGCATCAGGAGTGCCTTCATCTTGGTTCACGGATCCTTTCAACATGTACCCATGGTCTTCTTTGTGCTCCTTACTTTCTGGCTTCATAAAATGTTCCAGGCAGCTTTTGCACTTCTTTACTCCCTTGCCATCCTTCTGTACTTAACCCCAGTCCTAGTCCTGACACCAAAAATTTCTCCAAGGAACCTTGGTTCCTTTCACTGGAGATGTGGTTAGAAACCAAGATCTGGCACTAGGTGTAGCTCATTGCTGCTAGCAACTCCTTGACTTTAAGTTGAATCCTCCAAAGACCCCCACATTGGTATTATCATCCCTAACCTCATTCCAGAAATCCACACTCCTATTCCCAGTTTCCTGCCTTTTGTTTCCTCTTGGATATCTAAGGCACTTTCAGCAGAGCCCTTGATATCCAGCACTAACTGCCCCTTTCCCAGTTTCCCCATTTTAGCAGACTACACCATCATCTGTGTCGTTGCCCAATGTAGAAATCTTGAAGTTCTCCTCTGCTCTCCACCACCCATGCGGTCCATCAACAAGTCCTGTTGACTCTACTTTCAAAACCTGTATCTGTCCACTTCCTTGATCCACTACTATCACCTAAGTCTGGGCCACACGACTTTCCACCTGGACTAAATGCAAGTGACCTTCTAACAGTTGGTTTCCTACTTTGATTCTTTCCTTCTCAAATCCATTCTCTTGACAGCAGCCAGATTGCCATGACCATGCTTAAATTCTCTCAGTGTCTTCTTGGCACATTTTAATAAAATCATATTCCTTGCCTGCCTTCTAACCTACCTGACCTGCTCCTTGCCTGCTTCCCTGACCTTACCCTGTTTCTAGACTTTGCACCTGCTTGAGCCTCTGCCCTGGCTGTTCCCTATTCAGAATGCTTTTCTCTGATTTTTGCAAAGCTGCCTCATTCTTGTCATTCACATCTCAGTTTAAATATCACCTCCCCAGAGAGGAACCCTTCCAGACCATCTACTCCAAAAACGCTCACAGAAACATCACCCTGAATTCTTAGCATCTCACCGCCTGTGGGTTTTTTTCCTCATGTGTATCCCTTCATATGTTGAAAGTCCCCACCCCCTGCTTGCTTGTAAGCTTTGTGAGAGTGTGGCCTTTTTCTTTCTTTCTTTCTTTCTTTCTTTCTTTCTTTCTTTCTTTCTTTCTTTCTTTCTTTCTTTCTTTCTTTCTTTCTTTCTTTTGAGGTATAATTGGTAATATTAATTTCAGGTGTACAACATAATGATTCACTATTTGTTTATATTGTGAAAAGGTCATCATAATATGTTGTTCCTATCTGTCACCGTACAGGTACAAAACTTTTTTTCTTGTAATGAAGACTTTTAAGATCTACTCTTAGCAGCTTTCAAATATGCAATAAGGTATTATTAAGTAGAGTCACCATGCTGTACATTACATCCCCATGACTTATCTTATAACTGAAAGTTTGTACCTTTTGACTTCCTTCATCCAATTTGCCCATCACACCCCAATCCCTCCCTGGCAACCAATCTTTTCTCTATATTTATGAGCTTAGTTTTCATTTGCTTGTTTTTTAGATTCCACGTATAAGTGAGATCATACAATATTTGTCTTTCTCTAACTTTATTCACCTAACATAATGCCCTCAAGATTCATCCATGTTATCTCCAATGGCACAATTTCGTTCTTTTTGGTGGCTGAATAATATTCCGGGGTGTGTGTGTGTGTGTGTGTGTGTGTGTGTACATCTTCTTTATCAACTCATCCATTGGACGTTTAGGTTGTTTCCATATCTTGGTTATGGTAAATAATACTGCAGTGAACATGGGGGTTTTCATTTTCTTCAGATAAATACCTAGAAGTAGAATTGCTGGATCATATGGTAGTTCCATTTTTAATTCTTTGAGGAACCTCCATACTGTTTTCCATAGTGGCTATACCAATTTTTTAAAGATTTTATTTTGGGGGCGCCTGGGTGCCTCAGTCGGTTGGGCAGCCGACTTCAGCTCAGGTCATGATCTCGCGGGTTGTGGGTTTGAGCCCTGTGTCAGGCTCTGTGCTGGCAGCTCAGATCCTGGAGCCTGCTTCGATTCTGTGTGTCTCTCTCTCTGCCCCTCCCCTGCTCGCTCTCTGTCTCTTTCTCAAATAATAAACATTTAAAAAAATTTTTTTTGAAAGATTTTATTTTTAAGTAATCTCTACACTAAGTGAGGCTTAAACTCACAATCCTGAGATCAGAAGTTGCAAACACCACCAACTGAGCCAGCCAGGTACCCTTGTGGCTGCACCAATTTAAATTTCCACCAACAGCACATAATGATTTTCTTTTTTCCACATCCTTACCAACACTTGTTACTTATTGTCTTTTTGATGATAGCTACTTTAACAGGTATGATGTGATATCTGATTGTGGGCTTTGGGTCTTTTGAGAGAAAGAGCACACACGCATGCAAATGGGAGGGGCAGAGAGAGAGAGAATCATAAGCAGGCTCCACACCTAGCACAGAGCCCAACGCGGGGCTCAACCCAGGGCTCGATCTCACAACCGAGAGCTCATGACCTGAGCCAAAATCAAGAGTCAGATGCTTAACTGACTGAGCCACCCAGGAGCCCCTCATTGTGGTTTTCATTTGCATTTCTCTGATGATGAGTGATATTGAACAACTTGCCTGTTGGCCATCTGTCTGTCTTTGTTGGAAAAATGTCTATTCAGATCTGCCCATTTTTTAACTGGATAGTTTGGCTTTTTGCCATTGTGTTATACGAGTTCTTTATATGCTTTGGATATTAACCGCTTATCAGATACATGATATGCAAATATTTCCTCCTATTCTGTAGGTTGTCTTTTCATTTTGTTGATGTCTTCTTTTGCTGTGCAGAAGCTTTTTATTTAGTTTGATGTAGTCCCATTTTTTTTTTAATGTTTATTTATTTATTTGCTCTTGTTGACTTTACTTTTGGAGTCAGATTTTAAAAATTGTTGCCATGACCAATGAGAGGATGTCTTCAATCATCACTGTATGCTCAGGGCCTAGAACAATAGTTGGCAAGAGTCAGTGCTCAATAAATATGTTTTGAACGAACAAATGAACAGGCAGAAAACAAAGCAGGCTGTTGGCCTTAAAACTCTCTGGGAAGTCAGTGCAACATACTGGAGTAAGGAAGTAAGAACTAAAGGGAAACCGAAATATTTCCTGCTGAGATGGCCCTGACAACTGAGCTGTGGGGAGGGGCCTCAGCAGAATTAACTACAGAATAGCAGGGACTCAAATACTTTGGAGCCAGTGGGAGCAGCCCTCGGAATTGGGGTCTGGGCTTTTCTAAGCAAGTAATTTGATCAACTAGGCTCCTTAGCCTGAGCTCAGCGATCTCTCAACTACTGCCACACTTGGTTTTATCAGGAGGGGTTCCATCCTGCTTGGTCATTCATTCACTCAGAGACACGTATATGGAGGCTTCTGTGTATAAAGTGCCAGGCCAGGTGTGAGAAATAAAAATGAAAGAGTTACAGGGGGAGAAGGTGCTGGATCAGAATATTTTTATCTTTATTTTATTTTTATTTTTTTTAATGTTTATTTTTGAGAGAGACCAAGTGCGATCAGGGGAGGGGCAGAGAGAGACACACACACACACACAAATCTGAAGCAGGCTCCAGGCTCCGAGCTGTCAGCACAGGGCCCTACATGGGGCTCGAGCTCGTGAACCGCGAGATCATGACCTGGGCTGAAGTTGGACGCTTAACCAACCGAGCCACCCAGGCGCCCCAGATTCTTATCTTTAAAAAGGAAATATGTAAATAAGTGTCTACTGCAGGTAGAAAAAAAACTGCAGGAGATAAAATCAAGTGCAATGGAAATTCAAGCAAAGGGGGAGTTTTCTCAAGTTGAGGAGTCCCCCAAAAGTTTTATAGAGGAAGTCATGTTCAACTTGACCTTGAACAACTTCTACATAAAAAGTATTCAGTTTCACTTGGGTTGAAGGAATCAAGTGCCTTCATGCTTCCAGGGCTAGAGATTAGCGATCACCCCTTTGAAGGACTTTCTCTGGCATGGTATATAAAAATGGAGACACTTCTATAAAAAATGTCAAAGTAGCAGCTGAATTTGAAAAATATGCTGCGTAGGGGCCGTGCCTGGGAGACTTAGTTTAATCCTCACGTCAACTGTAGAATTTACTCAGAAAAAATAAAAAAAAAATTTTAAAGAAAGAATTGGGGTACCTGGGTGGCTCAGTCGATTAAGTGTCCAACTTTGGCTCAGGTCGTGATCTCACAGCTCGTGGTTTCGAGCCCTGCCTTGGGCTCTGTGCTGACAGCCCAGAGCCTGGAGCCTGCTTTGGATTCTATATCTCCCTCTCTCTCTTTCCCTCTCCCACTCATGCTCTGTCTCTCAAAAATAAATAAACATTAAAAGCAATAATAAAAAAAAAAAAGAGAGAGGCATGTCACCCGCCAGAGAGAGCCTATCTTAAGTAGCCAGGTGTATGGAGATCCCAAAACTGAGGGACCTCGGAAGCTGGCCAAGGAAGTTTGTCTTTGGATGTCTCCTGGCTGGTTTCTCTGTCCCTGGAGCCACCTATCTTTAGAGCTCCCTGCTGTACTCTGCTGAGTTTATATTTATGCTAGATCAAATTTTTGAACTGATTTTCTCTTTGTGAATCATAAATTTTAGAACAGAAAATATGTGGTTCTGGAATTTGTGAGAGACAGGACTGCTGTATGTGTTGCTTTACTGGGTGCTTGCTTTAGAGAAGGAAGACACCGGCCTCTAATTGTTCACGCAACCCAATATGGTTCTTTCTGGTCGTAAGGCTGCATTCCTATAAGAATTAACCTCCAAGGAACAGCTCAAGTGCTGCTTACATTGTTTTTTAACTAAAGATCTCAAAAAAACAAAAGGAAATCCCTAGAGTCTGACACTCCAAGCAAACCTAGGTCTGGGAGAATTGACAGACAAGGATTTAGGTGAATAGGCAACCCATTGTCCTCCTGTCTCACCTGAGGTCAGCTCACGTGTGGCAGGGGTGCTTGATGTGTCGGTATCCGCTTACTTCCTCTTTGTGTGATATTTAAGAGGTGATTACCTTACGAGGCGCCTGGGTGGCCCAGTGGGCTAAGTGTTCAACTTGATCTCAGCTCAGGTCTTGATCTTGGGGTCATGAGTTCAAGTTCTGCTCTGGGTGTGAAGCCTACTTAAAAAAACGAGGTGCTTATATTAAGGGAGTACTCAATCTGCATATCTTTCTTTACCCACTAATCGAAAAGAGTTCTTAAATTTGCAGCTAGCAGGTTGGATTCCCATTTATTCTGTAGGCAGGATGGCTCTATTTAGGGTTCCCCTTCTCAAAAAATAGAAACAGGGAAAGGCAACAAATTCTTCTGAAAAAGTGTATGGGGTTATAGCAGACAAGGGTAAAATGCCTATCACAAAAGATAACCTATTTTACTCATCAATGAGCTGTGTGTCCTTTGACTTCTTAAGGTCCTGGAGAAATAGGAGTCCAGCGGGCAGTAATCTGTGGGGACCCCTACCTGTGCTTTAAGCAGTGGGTAGTTTAAAGTAGCACGCTGCCCCTCCTTGGTTAGGAAATGATTTCTGAGCCCTTGTAGGGGGCAATACAGCATAGGAAATGCTGTAGGCTGAAGGATGAAAGTGTCTGTGCTGGCATGCTTCTGCCCTCAGGTTACAGTCTGGGGCCCTGCAGATGGAGGGACCCCCAAGCACTTTAACCTCTTGCCAGGACGGAAATGGAGGCGTGCCCGGAAGCCTCACAATTTGTCAGGTCTCTGGTTTTTTTCTATGCCGCCTCTCTGCCCCACACACAGAAGGAAAGAGCACCTTGGCTCCCTTACCAGCAATATGGAAGAATGGCCCCCCACTCCCCATCTCAGGATCACCCCCACCTCCAGCCCATGGGAACTCAGATGCTTGGAGAACTGCTGGCCTATGAAATCAGCGAGCCCATCCTGCCCCATCCTCTTAGAATGCAGGCAGGGCAGAGTCTTGACTGAACTAATGAATCCTTTCTTCGGGATGTGTTCTTCCAGTTTCATTTTCCTTCCCATGTTGCCTTTATTTCTAGAATTCTGGGAGCCGTACTGATCATTGTTTCTACCCATCATTATTAAGGGAGAGATAGGGAAACATTCCCATGGTAACAGTTTCATCTCAAAATATCTGAATGCTATTAGCTGCTTTCCCCTCCAGGGAAAAGACTAGATTTTTTTTTTTTTTTTCCATCTTCATCCTCAGAGTAGAGTTGACAAGTCCTGTCTATCCTGCTGGGAGGCCTACCCAGGTCAGGAGGAGAGAGGAAAGCCTAGAGAACAGAATTTGTTTCCTAGCTGACCTCACTTTCTGAACAAAGTGAAAACATTTTTTAAAAAACTTAAAATTTATATGGTTCTCACATTGACCTAGGGAATGGCTGGTGGGAACACAGACGAAAATACCAACTTCTTTACTCCAGGGGAAATCATCACCTGAGAGCACCCGAGATGGGCCAGCACAGATGTGGCTCAAAGCCCCACGTGCCACGCTATCTTACTGCAGAGGAACATGGTTTGAGCAAATTCAGACATCTGTGCTGATCATCGGAGAGGCAGGGGAGAGGAAGGGACAAAAGGCACCACATTTTATATTCATGACATACTTTATAGCCAGCAAGGGACTTTTTGTATTGAAATAGGATGCTGAATGAGATGGGATGCATTTGTTTTAAGCATGTATATTTGTTGTCTCACAGTTTTGGTGGGTCAGACATTTGGGAGCAGTTGAGTTGGGTGGTTCCAGGTCAGGGTCTCTGATTAGGTTACAAACTGCCAGCTGGGGTCACAGTCATCTGAAGGTTTGACTAAGGCCTCAGAATCCCTTTCCAAAATGGTTCACTCACATGGCTGTTGGCGGGAGGCCTCAGTTCCTCACCACATGGTCCTTTCCCCATGGGGCTGCTTGAGGTCATGGCGGCTCCCTTCACCCGAGAGCAAGTGATCCAAGAGATAGAGAACAAGGAAGAAGCTGAGTTGTCTTTTGTGACCTAGTCTTAGAGGACACACATTGCTTCTGCCATATTCAGTTCATTAGAAGTGAGTCACGAAGTCCAGCCCACACTTAGGAATCGAGGTCCACCTCTTGAAGGAAGGAATATCAAAGACTTTGTGAACATATTTTTAAATTGCTATATCATAGTAGTTATGAAAAAGAATGAGTCAGTGCTATATGTACTGATAATGAAACAATCTCCAAGATACATATTCAGTGAAAACAGCAAGATGCAGAACATTGAGTAAGTTTGGATACCATTTGGGGTTTTTAAAAGCGATGAAGGATATATATGCAAATATACCTATATATGCTTTCATATACATAGATTATCTCTTGGGGGATATTCAGTAAACTGGCCTCAAGGAGGAGGACTGGGGACAGAGGTAGGAGAGTGATTTGCTTTCTGTACCTTTTGAATTTTATTTGTGCAAGCATTTCTCTTCAATGACAAAATAAAATTTAATTTTAAAAATTGATTAAAATAATAGAAATAAAGGGGCACCTGGGTGGCTCACTTGGTTGGGCCTCTGACTCTTGGTTTCGGCTCAGGTGACAATCTCACGGTTTTATGGGTTTGAGACCCACGTCGGGCTCTGCGCTTATAGGGCAGAGCCTGCTTGGAATTCTCTCTCTCTCCCCCTCTCTCTCTGCCCCTCCCCCACTTGTGCTATCTCTCTCTCTCTCTCTCTCAAAATAAATAAAATAAACTTAAAAAAAATGACAGAAATAGGGGCACCTGGGTGGCTCAGTCGGTTGAGTGTCCGGCTTTGGCTCAGGTCATGATCTCACGGTTGGTGGGTTCAAGCCCCACGTCGGGCTCTGTGCTGACAGCTCAGAACCTGGACCCTGCTTCGGATTCTGTCTCCCTCTCTCTCAGCCCCTCCCCCCACCTCAAAAATAAATAAACATTAAAAAAAGATAACAGATATAGATAACATTGTTGAAAGAACTCAGAGCAAAAGAATGACCAGCTTGAGATAGAGTTCATTTTTAAAAGCTACCAAGGTAGATGATCTGGGGGGTGTTAATGTGCTTGCTTGCTTGTTTATTTTCTTTGAAGCCAGTTTGCTTTCTTTGAAGGCATGTGTTGAGACAGGAGGCTGGAATCATGATGTTCAAGGAAAATAGACCGAGCTCTCTGAAGGAGGGCTCTTGGAAGAGAACTTCCTCGAGCTCCCACACCATCTATATACCCACCTACCTGTATTTGTATGTGGCTAATGTACTTTCTTTCCTGTTATTACACATAAACTGTCCACAAGGCAGCCCATTACTTCAGCACTGGATTCCAGCCCCTCTAATTTACTCCAGCAATTCTCTCTACCTCTTTCTCTCTCTCCCCTCCCACACCCACCCTCCTTCATCAGCCATTTTTCCTCCTGGATCTCTCTATACAAATATATTGTTATCGCGGCCATCTGAAAACATTATCTTCTTGTCCTCATTCCTCTGTGCCCCTTTGTTGCTTGAAAGTTTCTCCCACATCTCCTCCTATTCTCTTTTGAAAACTTGGGATATAATTCACATACCACAAAGTTCACCTGCTTAAAGTGTGTGATTCAGTATATATATTCACAAAGTTGTAAAATATTCACAAAATTGTAAAACTGTCACTGTGATCTGATTTCAGAACATTTCATCACCCCAAAAAGAAA
This sequence comes from Neofelis nebulosa, assembly GCF_028018385.1. NCBI lineage: Eukaryota > Metazoa > Chordata > Mammalia > Carnivora > Felidae > Neofelis > Neofelis nebulosa. Next base: position 58,897,537 of record NC_080797.1, on the reverse strand, counting down.
CCCCATACATGTTAGCAGTCACTGCCCCCCACCCCCCTGGCAAACACTAACATACATTCTGTCGCCATAAATTTGCCTATTCTGGATCCTTCATACAGATGGAATCGTACAATGTGTGACCTGTGTCTCTGGCTTGTTAGCATGTTTCCAAGGTATATCCATGTTATAGCATGTATAAGGATTTCATTCCTTTTTATGGCCAAATAATATTTCATTGCATGGATATCCCACATTTTGCTTATCCATTCATCAGTCGATGGATTTAGGGGTTGTTTCCACCTTTTGGCTATTACGAACAATGCTGCTACGAATATTTGTATCCAGGTTTTTGGGTGGACATATGTTTTCAGTTTTCTTGAGTATATATTTAAGAGTGGAATTGCTGGGTCATGCTTTAACTTGTGTTTAAAATTCTGAGTAACTGCCGGACTGTTTTCCAAAGCAGCTGCAACATTTTACATTCCCACCGTTCTTTCCCACTGTTAACACTTGTGATTGTCCATCTCGCTTTTGTAGCCATCCCAGTAGGTATGAAGTGGCATGTCATTGTGGTTTTTGATTTGTATTTCCCTAATGACTGATGACGTTAAGCATCTTTTCATGTGCTTATTGGTCATTTGTATGTTGTCATTAGAGACATGTCTATTCAAATCTTATGCCCATTTAAAATTTTTTCTTGCCATTTGCAACTACGTGGACGGAACTGGAGGGTATTATGCTAAGTGAAATTAGTCAGAGAGAGACAAATATCATATGACTTCACTCATATGAGGACTTTAAGAGACAAAACATGAACATAAGGGAAAGGAAACAAAAATAATATAAAAACAGGGAGGGGGACAAAGCATAAGAGACTCTTAAGTATGGAGAACAAACAGAGGGTTGCTGGAAGGTTGTGGGTGGGGGATGGGCTAAATGGGTCAGGGGCATTAAGGAATCTATTCCTAAAATCGTTGTTGCACTATATGCTAACTAATTTGGATGTACATTAAAAAACAAATAAAATTAATAATTTTTTTCTTTTTACTAAGCTATAAGTGTTACATATTCTGAATGCTACTCCTTTATCACATATATGATTTTCAAGTGTTTTCTCCCATTTTATGAGTTGACTTTTCATTTTCTTGATTTTCTTTGAAGCATTTAAGTTTTTTTTTTAATTTTTTTAAATGTTTTTATTTATTTTTGAGACAGAGAGAGACAGAGCATGAGCAGGGAAGGGGCAGAGAGAGAGGGAGACCCAGAATCTGAAGCAGGCTCCAGGCTCTGAGCTGTCAGCACAGAGCCCGACGCGGGGCTCGAACTCACAGACTATGAGATCATGACCTGAGCTGAAGTCAGATGCTTAACCAACTGAGCCACCCAGGCGCCCCCCGCATTTAAGTTTTGTTTTTTTTTTTTTTTAAGTTTTTATTTATTTATTTGGCAGGGGAGAGAGAGAGCATGAGCAGGGGAGGGGCAGAATCCCAAGCAGGCTCCTCATTATCAGTGAAGAGGCCAGCACAGGGTTCGATCCCATGAACCATGAGATCATGACCTGAGCTGAAATCAGGAGTTAGATGCTCAACTGACTGAGTCAGCCAGGTGCCCCATAAGTTTCCTTTTTTAAGTAGTCTCAACACCCAACATGGGGCTCAAACTCATGACTCTGAGATCAAGAGTCACATGTACTGTTGAGCCAGCCAGGTGCCCCTAAAATTGTTCTCTTAATTTCATTTTCAGATTATTCACTGCTAGTATATAGAGATGCAATTGATTTTTATATATTTACCTTATATCCTACAACTGAGCTCTAATAGTTGTGTGTATGTGTGTCTGTCTGTCTGTATTCCTTAAGCTCTTCTATACATAAGATCATGTCATCTGTGTATAGAGATAGTTTTACTTCTTCCTTTTCAACCTAGGTTCCTTCTATTTATTTTTCTTTCTTAATTGCCCTGGCTAGAACCACTGTACAATATTAAATAAAAGTGATGAGTAGACATCTTTGTCTTATTCCTGGCCTTGGGGGGGAAATATTCCATCTTTTCAGCATTAAGTAGGTTATTAGCTGCAGGTTCTTTATAGATGCCCTTTATCGGATTGAATAAATACACTTGTATTCTTTGTTGAGTGTTTTAATTATGAAAGATGGTTGGGGGGCGCCTGGGTGGCGCAGTCGGTTAAGCGTCCGACTTCAGCCAGGTCACGATCTCGCAGTCCGTGAGTTCGAGCCCCGCGTCGGGCTCTGTGCTGACAGCTCGGAGCCTGGAGCCTGTTTCCGATTCTGTGTCTCCCTCTCTCTCTGCCCCTCCCCCATTCATGCTCTGTCTCTCTCTGTCCCAAAAATAAAATAAAAAAAAAAAAAAAAAAAAAAAAAAAAAAAAAAAAACGTTGAAAAAAAAAGATGGTTGGGTTTTGTCAAATCCCTTTTCTTATCTATTGAATAATATTTTGGGTTTTATCCTTTATTCTGTTAATATGATGTTTACATCATTCTTTTTTAAGTTTGAGAGAGAGCCGTGGGGAGGGGCAGAGAGAGAGGGAGACGGAATCCCAAGCAGGCTCCATGCTGTCAGCACAAAGCCTCCTGCTGTCAGCAGGCCTCCATCCCACAAACCATGAGATCCATGACCTAAGCTGACATCAGGAGTTGGACACTCAACCAACTGAGCCACCCAAGCACCCCTTACATTGATTTTTGTAGGTTGAACCAATATTGCAATTCTGGGATAAATCCTACTTACTTAACATGGTGGGATTTGTATATAAAAAGGACTTTAGGTTGGCTTCAGTTTGCTAGTATTTTGTTGAGGGTGTTTGTATCTATAAGATAAGGCCGATTGATCTGTAGTTTTCTTGTGATATTTTTGTCTGGCTTGGGTACCAGAGTATTACTGGCCTCACAGAATAATTTGGGAAGTGTTCCATCCTCTACTATTTTTTGGAACAGTTTGTGAAAGAGTGGTTTTCCTATTTTGTCTTGAATCCACTCTAATCAGGCTTTTTGCCTGCACTATTGTGCCAAAACTGCTCTTGTCAAGATTTCCAGTGACCTCCACATTGCCAATTCAATGGTCCATTCTCAGCCATCATCTTAAACTCATCAGCATCATTTGATACATTTTCTTCTTGAAATACTCTTTTCTTGATTTCCGTACTTCCATGGTTTTCTTTCTGTATCATTGACCACTCTTTGTGAATATCCTTTGCTAGATTCTCCTCCTTTATCAGATCTTTTAATAAAGGGACCACAGGCCTTGACATTTTTCTCTGTCTTTTTTTCAGACTTTTGGTGATTTCATCTGCTGTCCTGAATTTAAACACCAATTATGTGCTGAAGATTCCCAAATTTGGAGCCTATATCTTTCTCTGGATTTATATGTCTCCTGCCTAGTAGACATCTTAATGGGGATTTTGAATGTACATCTCAAACTTATCACGTCCAAAACAAAACTTTTGATTTGTCCCACGAAAACCTGCTGTCCCACCATCTTCCCCATCATATTCAGTGCAACTTCATCCTTCCAACGGCTCAGACCAAAAATCTTGAGTCATCCTTTTTGGCTCCTTTCTTTCTCTTATTCCCTACCCATTCCATTAGCAAATCCTGTGTGGACCACCTTCAGAATAACCGGAGTCTGAGCACTTCTCACCACCTCTGTGAATAGATTATCACCCTGGTCTTTCTCCAGCTGGGATTGTTGGAATAGGCTTCTCACTGGTCTCCCTGCTTCTCTCTTTGTTGGCATTCAGTCTATTCTCAATGTGGAAACCACGCAGGAGTTTTTGTCATGCATAGATGTTGAGTTTTATCAGATGATTTTCTACATCTGTTGAGATGATCATTGTGCTGTTGTCTGGGTCGTTTTGTTTTGGTCTGTCAATGTGGTAAATTACATTGATTTGCAAATGTTAAACCAACTTTGCATTCCTCAGATTAACCCCATTTGGTCATGTGTATCCCCCTTTACATATATATTACATTTGATTTGCCGAAATTGCAAGAAAGTTTGAATCTATGATCATAAAGGATATTGGTATGTCATTTTCTTTTCTTATAATTTTTTTCTGGTTTTGGTGTCCAGGTAATGCTGGCCTCATAGAATTAGTTAAAAAGTGTTCCCTCCTCTTCAGTTATCTGGAAAAAATTGTGCAGAATTGGTATTTACTTTTAACCCATCTTTTTTTCTTTTCTTTTCTTTTCTTTTTTTTTTAAGATTTTACTTTTAAGTAAATCTTTCAAGCCCAATGTGGGGCTTGAACTCAAGCCCAATGTGGGGCTTGAACCCCAAGATCAAGCATTGCATGCTCCACCGACTGAGCCAACCAGGTGCCCCTTAACCTATTTTTTATTTAAAGTAACTTTCTTGTTGGGGCGCCTGGGTGGCTCAGTCGGTTAAGTGTCCGACTTCAGCTCAGGTCATGATCTCGCAGTTCGTGGGTTCGGGCCCCGTGTCGGGCTCTATGCTGACAGCTCGGAGCCTGGAGCCTGTTTCAGATTCTGTGTCTCCCTCTCTCTCTGACCCTCCCCCATTCGTGCTCTGTCTCTCTCTGTCTCAAAAATAAATAAACGTTAAAAAAATTTTTTTTAATAAATAAAGTTTCTTGTAATGGCATATAGTTAAATTGTGGTTGTTGTTGTTTTATATCCAGTCTTTTTTATATCTAGTCTTTTAGTGCTTGCTTTAGGATTTATAGTGTATAGCGTTAGCTTATTTCCATCTACCTTCAAGTGATATTATACCACTTTACGTACTATATTAAAATCTGTGGACAATACAGATAAAAGAGATTAAGAGGTACAAACTTCCAGATATAAAGTAAATAAATCACAGAGAGGACAAGTACAACACAGAGAATATAGTCAGTAAGATTGTAAAAACATCCTATGGTGACAGATGATGACTACGCGTATCATGGTGAGCGCTGAGTATTGTAGAGAATTGTTCAGTCATTATTTTGTATAATCACATTCTATGTTAATTATACTTCAGTACTAAGAAAAATAAACAACAACAAACAATAAAAACTTGTAACTGTGTATTTCTGTTTCTCCTGTCCTGGCCTTAGGGCTACTATTGTCGTATATCTTATTCTCAAATATGTTATATGCCCCATGATTCAGTGTTACTATTTTTGTTTTAAGAAATTCATTATCTCTGGGGCGCCTGGGTGGCTCAGTCGGTTGAGCGTCTGACTTCGGCTCAGGTCACGATCTCGCGGTTTGTGAGTTCGAGCCCTGCGTTGGGCTCTGTGCCGACAGCTCAGAGCCTGGAGCCTGCTTCAGATTCTGTGTCTCCTCTCCCTGCCCATCCCCCGCTTGTGCTCTGTCTCTCTCTGTCTCTCAAAAATAAATAAATAAATATAAAAAAAATTAAAAAAGAAATTCATTATCTCTTAAAGATATGTATAATTATATATATTAAGATTTTATTTAAAAAATTTTTAACATTCATTTATTTTGAGAGAGAGTGCATGAGGGAGTGGGGGAGGGGTAGAGAGAGAGGGAGACAGAGGATCTGAAGCAGGTTCCACGCTCTCAGCGCAGAGCTTGATGCGGGGCTCAAACCCATGAACTGTGAGATCATGACCTGAGCTGAAATCAAGAGTTGGAAGCTCAACCGACTGAGCCACCCAGGCGCCCCTATTTATTTAAGTAATCTCTATGCCCAACGTGGGCCCCGAACTCACGATCCCGAGATCAAGAGTCACAGGCTCTACTGACTGAGCCAGCCAGGCATCCCTCCTAAAGACATTTAAATTAAAAAATAAATCAATAAATAAAAGACAGAGGGGGGCCTGGGTGGCTCAGTCGGTTACGTGTCCAACTTCGGCTCAGGTCATGACCACGAGGTGCATGAGTTCCAGCCCCGCATTAGGCTCTGTGCTGACAGCTAAGGGCCTGGAGCCAGCTTTGGAATCTGTGACTCCCTCTCTCTCTGTCTCTTTCCCACTCACACTCTGTCTCTCAAAAAATAAATACATGTTAAAAAAAAAAAGAGACACATACTTAAGTACCCATCTATTTTTTCTGGTGTTCTTTGTTCCTCTGTATAGAGCCAGATTTCTCTCTGATATCATTTTCCTTCTGCCTAAAGTTCTTCTTTCACCATTTCCTATAGTGCAGGCCTGCTGGTGGTGACTTCTTCCAGCTATTATACGTCTGGAAAGTATTTCACTTTCATCGTTTAAAGCCATGTCACTAGGTACAGAATTCCAGGGTCACAGCACCTTAAAGATCTTGCTCCACTGCCTTCTAGCTTACGTCGTGGGTGGCGATAAACATGCTGTCATCTTATCTTGGTTTCCATGTGTCTAATGTGTCTTCCCCTCAGGCTGCTTTTATGATTTTTCTCTTTATCACGGGTTTTAATCAATTTGATTAAGAAGTGCTTTTGTGGGGCGCCTGGGTGGCTCAGTCGGTTGAGCGTCCGACTTCAGCTCAGGTCACGATCTCGCAGTCCGTGAGTTCGAGCCCCCGCGTCGGGCTCTGGGCTGATGGCTCAGAGCCTGGAGCCTGCTTCTGATTCTGTGTCTCCCTCTCTCTCTGCGCCTCCCCCGTTCATGCTCTGTCTCAAAAATAAATAAATGTTAAAAAAAAAAAAAAAAGAAATTAAAAAAAAAAAAGAAAATTAATTTTAAAAAAAGTGCTTTTGTGTATTTGTCTTCATGTTTCTTGCACTTGGGGTTCATTGAAGTTCTTGCATCTGTGTGTTTATAGATTTCATCAGGTCTAGAAAATTGTTGACCATTATTCCTTCCTATATATTTTTTTTCCTCTCCCTCTTCTTCCTGGGACTTCAAACATACATAAACATAAGCCTATCAGGCTGCTCACTGTCCCACTGCTCACTGATATTTCATTAATTTTTTTTAGTCTTTTTCTCTCTCTGTATTTCATTTTAAATAACTCCTATTACTGTGTCTTCAAGTTCACTAATCTTTTCCTTCTGTTAATCTTTTTCTTTAATTTCTATTTATCTATTTATTTTGAGAGAGAGAGAGAGAGAGGCAGAGAGAGAGAATCCCAAGCAGGCTCCACTCTGTCAGCACGAAGCCCAACGCGGGGGCTCAATCCCACGAACGTGAGATCATGACCTGAGCTGAAATTAAGAGTTGGACATCACCCAGGCACCCCGTCTTCTGTTAATCTTATCCAGTGTATTGTTCATCTAGATATGCATGGGACTTTTCATTTCTGCACCTTCCATTTTGGTCTCTTTTATATCTTCAAAGCTCCCCATCTTCTACTTTGGCCTATCTTCAGGCTTCTGTCAACATAACAGCCAGAGTGAGCCTATTAAAATGTAACATCCTACTCCTTGGCTCAGAACTTTTCAGGGGCTTCTCATCTTATTCAGATAAAAAGTCATATTTTTAAAATGACTTAAAAAAAAAAAAAAACAAGTTAGAGAGGGAGGGAGCCAAACCATAAGAGACTCTTAAAAACTGAGAATAAACTGAGGGTTGATGGGGGGGTGGGAGGGAGGGGAAAGTGGGTGATGGGCATCGAAGAGGGCACCTGTTGGGATGAGCACTGGGTGTTGTATGGAAACCAATTTGACAATAAATTTCGTATTATTAATTAATTAATTAATTAATTAAAATAAAATGACCGACAAAGCCCTATGTGACTTACTCTGACTTCATCCATTCTCTCTCTGATTTTATCTCCTCCCCTCACTCCTCTCCATCTACTCTGACATCCTTCTATTCCTGAAATATATGAGGCATGCTTCCACCCCAGGGCTTTTGCACTTGCTTTGAGCTCTGCCAGAAATGCTCATCTCCCGTATATCCACATGCTTTATCCTTCACTTCCTTGAGGGTCTTACTCAAATGTCACCACCATTAAGATCTTCCCTTCCCCCATTTTAAAAACTGCAGTCTCTTTTCATATAGGCGTTTCCTGAATCCTTGCTTTATTTTTCTCATCATCTTACACACTGCACTCTTTTATTTAATTAATTGTGCTAGTTAGTCTCAACACTGTTAGCTCTGAAAGGGCAGAATTTTCATGTGTTTCGTTCACTGCTTTACCCTCTGCTCCTAACACCATAGTACTTGGCACATAGCAAGCACCCAGATATTTATTCAGCGAATAAATGAGAGTCTGTCAGTACAGAGGGTGGAGGAAGAGTTTAATAAAAAGGGAGAAAGGGGCCCTTGGGTGGCTCAGCCAGTTAAGCGACCCGCTTTTAAGTTCAGCTCAGGTCATGATCTCACGGTTTGTTAGTTCAAGCCCCACATCGACAGCAGGGAGCCTGCTTGGGATTCTCTGTCCCTCTCTCTCTGTCCCTCCCCTGCTCATTCTCTCTCTCTCTCTCTCTCTTTCTCTCTCTCTCTTTCAAAATAAATACATAAACATTAAAAAAATAAATAATAAAAGAGGGGAAATTAACACATGCTACAGGGCCGTTTCTAACGTCCTTTCTCCATATCATTCAATTCTCATAACTAAGAGGCACAGGCCCTATTATAAATATAACAGAACTTCAGCTAACGGAGTTAAAATCACACCTCTCGGGACAGTTAAGTAGCAGGACTGAGACTCAAACCAGCACCCTCTGTCAGTTGCCATGACTGAGGTTAGCGCCCAGTCAACAAGGCCTTAAGGGCTAGGCCTTAAGCTCCTTTCAACTTTGATTTCACTTGTGACCATTTCCCCCAAAGAAGGAGCAGGGTTTCTGCTGCAGGCTTGGTACAAGCAATTCCCTGATTCTGAGTTACAGCAACCTAAGAAAACTCCAGCACGGCAGAGTGAAGACACCACCTGCGGATACCCATGAGAGCCTGGGACTTATTTTTAGCCAGAATAGGAAAAGTGCCGGATATCTTCTAGGAGAGCTGGCAGCTGGCGGGCTGCTGATACAGCTGTGTTTATGTAAGCTGGTGGCAGAGGAGAGTACGAGGATTAGCAAGGAGGCAGGAGGTGCTGAATCCACCTGACGCTTGCTGATGCTCTGATGTCCAGTGCCTTTCGCTGGAAAGTTGCGAGTCAACCGTTACCGCTGAGGAGAGAGGGTCCCGCAGATCCTTTGGAGACTGCAGAGAACATGGGAGCCCCTGACTCCCCCGAGTCAGCATTTGTTGAAGCGGTCCCTTACAAGATCTCTCCCCTAGTTCCTGGCCTCTTCCTGCTCTATTATCCAGGAATAAATAAGAACAGAAGTGCATTCAAATAATGCATCTATAAAGCACGGCAGTTCATCTGATTCTGCCTGTACTGCTCAGACGTGCCAGGTGAAAGCAATCTCCAATACCTCATCCTACAGAAGTTGTCAAATAGTGGGCTCCCGTTTTCTCATGGGGGCAGCAGAACAAAGTTCTTTTTTTAAAGACATTTTTAAATATGTATTTAGTTTTAAGAGAGAGGGCGAGCATGGGAGGGGCAGAGAGAGAGGGGGACGTAATATCTGAAGCAGCATCCGTGTTGACAGCAGAGAGCCTGATGCGGGGCTCGAACTCACAAACCACGAGATCGTGACCTGAGCTGAAGTCAGACCCTTAACCAAGTGAACCACCCAGATGCTCCAGAACAAAGCTCTTAAAGGAGTCATCTGTGGGCTCTTCTTAAGAATCAAGGTCGAAACTTTTTCTAGTAGGGATTTTGTTTTTACGTTGAATTATGAAAATTTTCAAATATAAACAAAAGCAAAGCAAATAGTGTAATGAACCCTCATGTATCCCTCATCCAGCTTTAACAGTTAACATAGCCAGCCTTGTTTCATCTGTGCCCCCACCCACTCTGAAATTATTTTTCAGTAAATCCCAGGCAGCACATCATTTCATCTGAAACTATTTCAGTGTATACCTCTGAAGTATGGGTAATCTATAAAAAATAAACAACCACAATACTGTCTTCACACTGCAAAAATGATGAACAATTTCTTAAAATCAAATATACAGGGTTAGAGTTCCCAAATCGTCTAAACAGGCTTCCCCCACCTCCCCTTGCTTTGTTTAAATCAGTATCTCAAAAAAGGTTCATCTCTTTCCTCTCTTCTTGGCAATTTATTGCTGAAGAAAGCAGGTCATTTTTCCTATAGAGCTTTCCACAGTCTGGATTTTTCTGATCGCATTCCCCATGGTGCTGTTCAACATATTCCTGTATAAATTTATTAATTTGTTAACTGTCAATTTGGTTCCTGTAAATTGGTGGTTAGGTCCAGAGATTTGATGAGGCTCAGGTTCAATTCGTGGCAAAAAAATGTATCATAGGTTGCAGTGCCTGGCTGGCTCAGTCGGCAGAGCATGTGACTCTTGATCTCAGGGTCATGGGTTTAAGCTCCGCATTGGGTGTAGAGATTCCTTTAAAGAATACCTCAAGGTCATGCTGTGTACTTGTGTCGGAAGCAGCAAACGTCTGGGGTTTGTGTGTGTGTGTGAGATTGTTAGCAGCCTGGAATCATTGCCTCGACCCCATTAATTGACTGATGCCTCATGAATTTTCAGGAACAAATGTGGCTGCAGTGGCTGTCTCTGAGTAATGCATTCAGAAGAGCCTTTCCTGGAGAAGGTGGTGTTTGTCATTTCCGAGTCATGAAGACAGGCTTGGGAAACTGCGCTGGAGGCTGCGCTATGGCGCTGATCCGGGGCGCTTTAGGGAAACCGGCTTCTTGTGTTTGGTCAGCTCCGTGCGGTGTTATGACGGTCTTCCCCACTAGAGGACACTGTGGCTCCAGGACTTCACGTGATTCCTGGTCAGAGTTGTAACCTGGAGGCCCAGAGAAGAAGGCCAAACCTTTGGTGTGCATTTATTAGGCACCAACTGTGTGCCTCCTCGTCAAAGGGAGAGACGAAAGAGGTCAAACGCAAAGTTCTGCGCCATTGTTTCCCCAGGTAGTCTCCTCGTATTTTCCTTTAAAAATAAACAGAAGTGATCCTCCGTCTGTTGAAACCACGTAAGCCCCCACAGGGCGGCTGCCTCCTGCCGTAAACAGCAAATTTGGTTATGTGGCCTAGGATTTTTTTTTTTTTTTAAACAACTGCAGTATATGGGCTTTTTGGAATGTGAATGTATCCAAGAAAGATGCCAAAGTGTATTCATCTCTGAAATAATTTATTCATCTATTCAACACCATGTATTGAGTATCCAGGGGGAAAAGGGAAGGAAAAAGGATGCTTACTTACTGAGAGCTACTCTGTGCCAGGCACTGTCCCATCCTTTTTATCTACATCCTACCAAGATGTGTCATATTAGCCTCATTTAAATACAAGGAAACTGAGTCTTAGGGAGTCTAAGTGAACTAACTTGGTGAAGGTTATCCTGCCAGATGCAAATGAAAGGCTGTGAATAAGTATGTCTGTTTTCCACTTAAACCCCTAGATACCACGCTGACAGCATGATACTAGAAAATAGAGAAAGCGAGGCGGTCACAAAGGCATGCTGTTCTTACGGAGGTCACCATGTAATACAGAAGTTACAGGTCCCCTATTAAGTGGGCACCCTCACCACCTGCAGCCTGCTGCTGCTGTGATGCTGTCCATCTGCAGGGAGGGGACCCACTGACCACCAGAGCAACAGGGCATCACTGGGCTCCGCAGGAGCTGTGTTGACTGCCCACCCGCCTCACCGCATCTGCCCCACGACCCAGGCTTGTGGAGGCATCTGCGTGACCACCAACCCACCCGGGATATGTAGGAAAACCACGACAGAGGTAGCCTGCAGTTTTCATGGAGGAAGACGCAGGCAGACACATGCATTACCAGGCAAAGGCAACGAGTTCGTGAAAATTCTGTGCTAATGTAGCCAATAATTTAAGATGCCCTTCCAGTTATTCATATTTTCAAACCCACTTAACCACCCCCGCCCCCAGCCTCATCCCTATTGCCTTGTAGTTCTGTGCTGGGAGCACAGCTGAACTCACATCGTAAGAGCCCAAGCTGTGTAATTGACTAAATGCAGTCAAACACATTAAGGAAAGAGAATGACAGCTGGCAGCTGGGAAAGTGAACTAACTGGCTTAAGCTGGGGAAGAAGATACAGGTGGCAGGTGTCTAAAGAAACACAGGAGTGCTTGGAGAGGCCCAATCCCGAAGGCCACTTCAACCTCAGGCAATCACAGCTGCAAGGTTCTGGGAAGAGGACAAGAGCGTGGGTGTGCTTTAAGCCACCACCCTCCTCCAAATGAGCCCTAGGATAATGAATGAGCCATCAGCCAGCGCCTTTGCTCTCCGAGGAAAGGACCTCCCCCTGCAGACCGTCCCTCTGCAAATACAATTGTGCCCCAGGAACCATCTGGCAAATGTGCCCGTTCCTTCAGCATTTCTGGTATTTCCCTGACTTGCAGCCCCCTTTTCTTGGATATAAATTGTTGCGGCAAGCCAAACCAGCAGAATGCTTACGGTGCTTCGGAGGTTTTCCCCGAGCCTGGTTAACGCCATGGTTTGCAGCCTGTGAGGCTGCTCACAGCTAACGGAGGTCTTGGACGCATGCATTTTTTTCTGCACTGTTCTTGTGTGCTTGGGAGGATGCAGAGTGGGCATGTGAGCTGCAGACCACAGCTGCAGCAACCAGATTGAGCGCATTTCCGTTGCAGGACGTCCTTCACGGAGAAGGGACAGGTTAACTCCATCTCTCTGCAGAGGACTTGGACTGCTCCCCAAGGAGCCACGACAGGCTGCCACAGCTGTAGGACAGATCATGTGCTCTGGCCACACACGGGAGGATGCCCAGCAACCCTGACTGCCAGCCTCCGGGCCCCATTTTGCACAGGGCCGCATTCCTCTTCTGACCCGGCCTGATGGTGGGTCACCGGAAAAATTGCGGGTCACCTTAGGACCACTTGAGCCAGCCCCCAATTTCCAGCCTGCTTCACCGATTCTAGTTCGGAGAACAGATAAAGGCAGGAGATGGAAGGAGATACTCTTGTCAGTCTCTCACATCCTTGCTGTTGTGCCTCATGGACAGGGGGGGCCAGGCTGAGCCATTAATCGCAAGCCCCCTCACCCCCATCCAGGGAGTGCTGGATCGTTCCAAAGGGGTGGGAGATTTGCAGTCAATGTAAAGACTCTCAGAATGTCCCCATCACCTAACAACGAGGAGGCAGTTTCCATGCAGATGTACACCTTCCTGCCTTAGTACGTGCAGTACCCTCCAACCTGCACACGTCAAGCCTCACCCAGCTGGCGAGCTCCTACTTGGTCTTTTAAGATCCAGCTCCAGCATCACCCCTTTGGGCCCCCTTTCTGCCAACCGCATACTTGGCGGACATCTCTACTCAGTACCTATCACACCGTACCGGTAGGTGTTTTTAGCGTGTCTTCTCCACCTGTCTTACTGCTCACTGTGGGCAGAGACTACGTCTCATTCATCTCCGTGTCTACAGTTTCCATCTGCAAAGATGTTTATAGGCACCGTTTTGGAATAGAAAGTTGGACATCATGGCATTCCAAGATGGATTCTCCTACTGCAGTCTCTTAGTCCCCAGGGTCACATGGCTAAACAGTGACAGAGTTTGGACAAGAACCCAGGTCTGTTGACTCCTGGGCCTACTCGCAAGTACTTAGGAATCACATCTTGGTCTGTATTTCCCCCTTCCAGCCTGGCTGGGGAGCAAACACAGTTCTGGGTGAGTGGCAGGAAGGAGAAGGGTCCAAATGACCCAAGTGTATTTCAGGGCTGGGGGAGAGGTCACAGCTCATCTAGTCCGACCTCTGCATTTACAGGCCTACGGGGTTGAGGTGCTTTGGTCAAGGTCATGCAGCAAGCTGATGGCAGAGCGAGAATGAGGAGGGGAGACTTACCCTCCCGCCCCAGAGAGGCGATGGCCAAGCCCTCCAGTCCAGCGGCTGTCCGAGGGGCAGGTTCCTGGAGTCCTCGACTCTTCTGGGCCTTTCTCTCCTTCTCCTGGTGGCACAGCACTTAAGTAGGGTGCGTTCTGCATAAATAATAAAGAACGCTTCCCTTCCAGGGAGGAAGGCCGCGTCTGGGCAGGCAGTGTGACAGATGGTATTTACAATGTGTGCGGAGAAGTTCTCACACAGCCTCACTTGGGCTGTGCGGCTGAGAAATGGAGGAGGCAGATCTGAGTGCCCACCGTCTCACTCCCCTGCCCGGCATCCCAGGCGGCTGCTGCCGCTGCTGTGTCCCCATCATCAGAAAGCCTGCCTCGTGGGCCCCAAGACATTCTTCACTGCAGCCCCTCACCGGAGTAGGTGCCGGGTTAATGACATTCTTTCCCTGAGGAGGCCGAGAAGTCCCCATGAGGCCAGAGGCCAGGCAGACTTCCCAGGAATTCTGACCCCTGGCTTGCCTTCTTTGGCCTGGAGAAGTATAAATAGGACAGGTTTATTCACTGAGCAAATACTTTTTGAGAGCTTTCCATATGCCAGGAACCGTTCTAGGAGTCACAGACACTGCTGTAAGCCAACAAAACCAAGTCCTTGCCCTCATGGATTGTACACTCGAGTGGAAAGGCTCACCATGAGCCTCGTGGCAGTTTCTTAATGTCTCTTCCTCTCCACACAGCTCGATGGACACCTCATAGGAGCCCGGCACTGTGCGGTGGTGAATGAAAGTGAACCATTCCCCTCCTTCTGGGAGGAGTTTGCACATATAATTTTACGAAAAACAAAGCAGACAGACAGACCAGTGGCTTTTTCTCTAAAGCCAAAGACACCCCCCGATGCATACCAGCCCGCAACTAGACAAGCCGCCCCACTTGGGCACCCTGATTCAACCCTGCCCAGTTGCCCTGGGAGAAAGTCACTGCAAGCAGTAGTTGGGGCCAAGGGTACTCACCACATTAGGGTTTTTGTTTTTTTTTCCCTTTGACCCTTTGTTTGTGTGTTTGTTTTTCTTTCTTTTTTTTTTTTTTTTTTTTTAATTTTTTTTTTTTTCAACGTTTTTTATTTTTATTTTTGGGACAGAGAGAGACAGAGCATGAACGGGGGAGGGTCAGAGAGAGAGGGAGACACAGAATCGGAAACAGGCTCCAGGCTCTGAGCCATCAGCCCAGAGCCTGACGCGGGGCTCGAACTACGGACCGCGAGATCGTGACCTGGCTGAAGTCGGACGCTTAACCGACTGCGCCACCCAGGCGCCCCTGTTTTTCTTTCTTTTTTTAAGAAAACTTCCTGCCCAGCTCGGAGCCCAACCCAGGACTTGAACTCATGACCCTGAGATCAAGACGCGGATGTTTAACCAACCGAGCCACCCAGGTGTCCCACCTAGACTCTTAAAACAAGAAATTTGGTGAGAGGAATGGAGAATCGTATCTCCTCCGAGCCCAGGGGTTTTAGCGTCCCCGTTTGTAAACTGGAGGCAATTGTACCTATTCTGCTTCCCCTAAAAAAAGGCCAGCTTTTTGAGGATGAAATGGAATGACAAATGTAGAAATGCTTTGACATGAAGGCAGCAGGCAGACAATTGTATTTTTATTATGCAGAGGAATCTTTTCTCCACAACATAAAACAAGGAACAAGTTTCTTGTTGGGGGCTGAGAGTAATAGCTATGTAATTAGGCTTCGTGTCATATCAACAGACATGCTCTGTTTTTCATTAAACAGACATTTGTTCAGCTCCTACGGTGTGCAATGTTGCATATTGTGATGGATGTAAAATCGAACAGGCCAGATCCTCTCCTTCAAGGGACACGCATTCTTGGATAAAGAAGATAAAACTTAGAGGAAGGAGTGGTCCGTTTGGGCTGGAGGGTTAAGGAAGGGCTGGGGGAGGAGGGGCATGCGTCACAGAGAGGTGCACAGAGAGGTGCATGTGACTGAACGGACAGGACTTACCTCTTGCATAACCAAAGGTCGCAGAGAGTGTGGGAAGCCCAAAGAGAGCCAGAAGTGGCACCCTGGGGACCAGCCAAGCCCCAAGGAGACAGAAGGAAACTGAGAGCCAGCAAAGCAGCTTATCATTTTTCCCAAACATGGGGTTGGCTACATTTCGGAACTGGGAGAGTTTCCTCTGTGCCTTTCTGAGCTTCACTTTTGGGAGCCCACGCCTCTCTTTGAAAGGGTTTGGTGTCTGTGAACCTAGACATCTTTCAGTAATGATTTAAGTGACTCGGCAAATTGGGGGCCCTGGAGGGAGTGAGAAAGGAAGAGACGAAAGGAGAGCAGCAGCGTTGTGCTGTTTGATCTCCAAGACAGCGGGCAATAAGGCAAGAATGTGGGAGCTGGGGTAGAGGGTGGTTGGATTCCAAGTGGCAGTCTCCTCCCTGAGCGGCGTCTGCTGTTCGGACTTGCAGGCTTCAAACATGACTGGGGGATTCCTGGAAGACAAAAGAATTCAGGGCTGGGGCTTGGATCTCGGTCAAAAATAACTCATGTCTTCATCTCGGGCAGGCAAATGGCAGGAGCTGTTTGCAGGTTTCTCAGAAGATCGGGGCTCCACGTGGTGGGAGGGGACCGTGAGGGTCAGTTTGGATTTGCTTTAGGGAGAGAAAAGGGCCTTGAGGGGTGCATGCCTGGCTGAGGGAGACGTCAGAATGGGAAACTGTTGCTGGAGAAGAGGCCCAAGCCCCCGAGAAGTTCTGGAGAAAATCACCCCTGTTCACCCCCTGCTCTGCACGGCCACCATTTGCTTTGGGCAGTAATTACAGCCCTGAATGTTCCTTCCCCGGTTTCTCATTAGCTCATGTTGTCCACAAACTCCTTGGCTCCCCACACCCCGATTCCCCCTCCCAGTGGCTCCCTCTGGCTTCCCCCCCCCCCCCACCCCTCAACCCTGGCAACACCTTGTTCTGGCCCCCAGGTTCAGATCCTTAAAACTACACTCTTCCCTCTCTTGGTGGGTGCGCCTTAAAGACTCAGCCCCCAAACAGCTCTTCTCTTCCCTCCTTCCCTTTCTCACCAGGCTGTAATCAGAGGATTATCCGATTTTTCTCCCAAGAGGCCAGGGCCTGGGTCTTACTCCCTTTGTATTCTCAGCACCTCGGCCAGGGTCTGGCAAATAATGGCCACTCGCAATGTTAGATGAATTGCACTCTTGAGCGGCTGCCAACTTAATCTCCCTAAAATGCGGCTCTAGTTAGAAGCTATCACTGCTTCTCCATCGCCCACTGAGCAAGGTCCTCGCTCCTCAGCCTGGCACTCAAGGACTTTTGCCACATGGTTCTCACCCCCCGGCCACCCCCAGTTTGTGCTCAACCACTGAGTTGTTCTTAACACAGTCTGTGGTTTTTCTGTTCCTCTGGTGCAGTTTGTACCCTTCCACCCCAAAGCTGCCCCATCTTTCAAGGCTCATCTCTGAACCGTGTTTGACTCTTCAGAGCTCAGACTGCTCTCCCCCAGGCTCTTACGCTGCATCGACTAAGAGTGTCTTGTTAGGGACTTGAAGAGAGGTCATGGGTGTGGAGTGCTTACAAAATGAAGAGGTGGGTATCAATCAATGCCAATCAGCCCTTGTTTGCTGTCATTTCCCACCAGACCTGGGGTTCTCTGAGGGCAGGGCCCCTGTGCAGTTACCTCAGGGCATCTACAAGTGCCTGGCCCATGGCAGCCATTCAGTGAAGGTGAGTGGGCACTGATACCCATTCCTTCCTCTGTCCCCAGCGTGGCACAGAGTGTGCTGGTCCCCAGGCTATCTTAGTCTGGAGTGGCACAGAAGCTATCAGACAGCCTGGCCACTCCCATCCCTCAGAGGGGCCCCAGGCCCCATGTCCCGCTGCTTGCTGGGGAGTGGGGTGTACCTAGCTGCCGATTTCCCTGGGGCTGTGCGGTGAAATGGGCTGGCTGGCTGGTGAGGCCGAGGCAACAAGGAAGACAAAAGGTGAGAGTGTGGCCTCAGGTTCACAGAGTTTGGGTGTTACACCTCGTCTGCGAGTCCAGATGGCCATTCTCCTTCCAGCCAGGGCCAGGGTAAGGGAAGCAGTCTCCAGAAGGGAAGCTTCTGGTTAGTGGTTGGCAATTCTTTCCTAGGATACTTTTGGTGTGGGTGAAATGTTCCTAGGGCAGACAGAGGAACAAGCCGCCCTTCTGGATACTTCTCGGATCCTCCCTCTCCCCTAATTGCTGCTGCACTCGTGACCTCTTCCTTGGATGGCGTTGCCCCTCTCCCTATGCTCAAGCCAACCTCCTCCTGTCTATCTTCCACATTACAGCCGGAAGGATCTTTTAAAATAGGATTCTTGGGCTCACAATCCTTCAATGGCTCCCCTTTGGCCTTAGGTAGAGTCCAAGCTTCTTTCTCATGAAACTCACAGCCCTTCAAACCATCCCTTTGAGGCCGCCCTCTTCACATGAGACGCCCAGATCTCATGTGCAGCCACACCAGGTTGCGTGTAGTTCCCCTGCCAAACCAGACTGCTTCACGTTCCCAGCCTTTGCCCGAGGTGTTTCCTCTGCCTGGAATGCCTTCCCTTCAGGTGTCTCACTTTGCCTGGTTCTGGGGACGCATCCTTTGGGAAGTCTTCTTGGGCCCTCAAGGGCCCCGTCCTTTGGGTTTCTATACCCCCTGGACTTCCCTGGCTGTCTCCCCCAATCAAGCAGTTTCTGGAGGGCAGGGTCCAGATCCTACTTATCTCTGTATTCCCAAAGCCCCGTCACTGGCACTTAGGGAGAGCTCCGTACATGTTCAGAGAACTGAACTGAGCCTGCCAAGGTCCCTTCTAGAGGGAATGACAGAGTCCAATATGTGGATAAGAGGTGTGAAAAAACCAAAGGTCAGCTGGGGTCAGAATGCTGTCCAGGGGCTGCTGGGCATCTCAGCAGAGTGGCTATGACACCTCTCTGAGCCCTTCTTCTCCTCACCCCACCCCAGGCTTGTTGGCCCATTGGTCCAGTCCCAGAGATCTAAGTGTAACACAGCCAGCACCCATATGGGTCATGCAGATGATATCAGGAAGGTGGGGAGGAGGCAGTGACATTGACCTCAGGGCCGCATGCTTCCTTTTGTCCTTCTGGGTCTTCTTTCCACAAAGGAGTTAGGCCTCTCTTCTGTCCCTCTGAAGGCTGTTTTCAAAATCACACCCTAGGCAGACAGTTTTATTTACAAGGAAATCTTGGCAGGATCTTGACTTGTTAGTAGAGTAGGGATGGGGGAGGGTGGTAAGAAACAAAAATAGTTGAAATGATCACACTTTCTGAAACCGAGATGAAAATTGGTGTCTGTAGCAAACTCACCTAATTAGAACAGAGTTAATTTCCTCCTCTGTGTTTAAGGGGAGCAGTCCTTGTCGGGTGAGATGGTCACAGGTTAGATCCCGGGACTGGGGTTATGTGTCTGCTTTATGATGATGAGAGCATTAATTGCAACTTTCGGTGTTGGAAAAGAGCCTCCCTCACTGAGAGGGAGCAGAGAGGAGCAGACACCTGTGAGTGGGTGGGTGTTGGGTGTTAGGAAGAGGACTGGGAGGGGACCACTGACCAGACACGAGCCCCTGTGCCTCTTCGGAGAGTGGCACCTGTCCCAGCAGACCACCGGACGAGTTTGCAGGCAAAGCCTCTGTTTCTGGGAGACGGTCTCCTGGGAGGTCCTGCAGGGAAACAACACCTCCCCCCCTTTTTTTCTTCTTTAAAAGATCTCCTATTCCTCCGATCTAACTTCATCACTATTTGCTTTAGCTTCTTTACCTCCCATCTCCCAGTTGGGGCACTTCTCTGGGCTTGCCTCTGTCAACCTGGTCAAATGAAGCCAGGGCTCTGTCAACATAGCTCTCCTGCAGGAAGAGAAAGACTTAGGATTGGGGATCCTGGCAGCCCCTGTCTGACTTCTCCCATCCCTAAATTACTGGACCTGAGACCGAAAGGAGGGGAAGAGAGATGGAAGGGTGTTGAGGATCCCGTCCTCCCAGCATCCCGCCCCCAGTTCACTCCCAGTTAACCCCGACGTTGCCAACTTAGTGAAAACCTCGCCCCTGCCTCCTTCACGCATCTGCAGCCTCCAAGTGATCGTTAACCCGGTGGGTCTCGGGAAGTGGGCACTGCACCCCACCCCGGCCCCGAGACAAACCCGGGCCCCGGCTGGAGGCTGGTGGTAATGGGGCCACGGACGGCGCGGCGCTGCCCGCCCCCCCGCCCCCCTCGCCCGCACATCCCCCCCTCCGCCCCGGGCGGTGCAGCCACTTCCCCGCCAGCCCCGCCGCAGCTCTGCCCCCTCTCCTCCCGGGGCCGCGCCACTCTGACCGATTTGGCTCTGGTGGTGGCGCCCGGGGGGGTGGGGGCGGGGGACGGCGGTCCCCGGGAGCAGCCCCGCCCCCGCCCGCGCGCCGCCCCCGAGGAGTCCGCGGGGAGGAGGAGACTCCGGCGCAGAGCTGGGGCCGCGGGAAGCGAGAAGGGAGCGCGGGGAGCCGCGGGGCCGGGGCCGGCCCAAGGGCGCCCTCGCCTCTGAGCCGGGCGTGGGGGCCTGGGCGGAGGCCGGCGGGGCCGCGAGCGCGGAGAAGTTTGGCGGCGAGGGGCCGGGCGTCCCGGGGTGGCGAGGCGGCGACGCGGGGGCCGGGGCCATGGGGGCGGGCGCGGGCGGCGGGGCTGGCGCGGAGGCGGCGCGGTGCGCACAGGGCCCCCGGAGCGGCGCGGCCCGCGCCGCGCAAAGTTAGCCCGGCGCGCCGGGACGAGCCCCACAGCCGCCCGCCGGCCCTGGACCCCGCGTCGGCATGGGAGAGCACCCCAGCCCGGGCCCCGCAGTGGCCGCCTGCGCCGAGGCGGAGCGCATCGAGGAGCTGGAACCCGAGGCCGAGGAGCGGCCGCCGGCGGCGCCGGAGGACGTGAGTGCCCCCTCCCCCGCCCGGGCAAACTTTCTGGGGGGCACTGTGCGGGAGCTGCCCCCGTCTCTCCCCCGCGGGGCAACTTGGAGGTTTCAAGGTGACGGCGGGAGCGCCCCGGATTGGCCGGGTCCCCGCGGGCGGGAGAGGGCGGAGGGACCGGTCTCCCCCAAACGCGCGCGCGCCACCCCCCTGCTCGGGCTCCCGCCGTTTCGCTGCGGGACACAGCCCCGCCGCTGCGCTGGGGACCCGTCTGCCGCCGGAGCCCCCTCCCCGCGGCTGGTGCAGTGCCCGGGACACGGCGTTTTCCCGCAGAGGCGGCCGCGTCACAGCAGTGACTCCCCCTCCCCTCCCACTCGCGACCTGCGGGCTCCCTGAGCCCGGGGAAGGAGCGGGCGCCGCAGAGTCCCCGGAACCCGGCAGCGCCGACCGGTCTGGCGACCCCCTTCTTCGCTTCCGGATTAGCTCCCTCCCTGCACCTGCCCTGTCGCGACACTGATTGAAATTGAAGCCGGCCCCAGCCCCCGAACCTGGCCGGAGGAGGAAGAGGGGGAGTACTGGGAGCCCGGGAGTCCCAGACCGAGTCGGTGCCTGCGACGGTCCCCCGGGCGAGGATGGGGAGGGGCTGCCCCAGAGGGCTTCCCTGCCATCTGCCGCCGGAGTCTCCTTCCCTTCGGTTCGGGGAGCCAGCGGCGGAGCCCGCGCCGGGGAGTCCTGGGAACTGGAATTTCCTAAGCTACTCCCTCCCCAGGTTAACCTGCAGACTGAGGGGAAAAACTGGGCAGACGCTCTGCCCTGCCCTAGCCCTCTCTCAGAATGGGAAATGGAGGTGAAGCCAGGCCCCCCAACCTACTAAACCTAAGCCGGCAAGTCTGAATGAGTGTGCCCCAGGGGAGCTTAACATCCTCCCTTCCCTCTGGCTCCCGCAGTTAAACCTCTCACCAGCTTCTGGCCCCCAAGCCCCGAACTCACCAATTAGACTCAGCCTTGGGAGGGACCACTTAGATTTCAGTGCTTTCCAGAGACCCCTCCTCCCAAGCTGCAGACAAAATGTTAGCGTTTGTGCAGGCTGAGTTTTCCTGAGTAGGGGTCTCTGGCCCCTAGCAAGTTGGGACGGTTCTGGCAGGTCTGATGGGATTGCACCTGGGTCAGCTTTCCCAGGTGTGGGAATAGACACGGCTACAAGCTTTAGGTGTAAGTTATTAGAGGCCCTTGGGGAGAGTTGAATGCCTTTATTTAGTAATTGTTGAGACTCACCCTTGTTCTGTTTATCCCTTTCTGCGTGTCTCCAAGTGAGGGACACCCCCCACCCCCAACCTCCCCAACCTGAGTTCCCTCCCTTTGCTTAGTGCAGATTCACTTGGGGAGCTCTTCCCACATTTCCCCTGGTGTCTTGTGGCGGGTCCCTGAGTCTGGGCAGCAACTGGGAGGCAGTGTCCGAAATCTCAGGGGGGCTGGAGAGTCCTTGGTGATAAGTGTGTTTCTCTCTCTCTCTCTCTCCTCTTCCTCCTCTTGTGCATGGCCTCCCTCTCTACCAGCACTGGAAAGTCCTGTTTGATCAGGTACGTGAGCAGTTAAATCCCCCCCCACTTCCTTCCAGCCCTCCCCACAATCAGTCTCCCTGCCTGCGTGGGCTTCCCTAGCTCTGCACTCCTGAGATGCTGACGTGGGGTGGGGGCGTGGCTTAGTGCATCTATGAGACGGAACACTGCTCTCCACTGCTCTCCAGGTTTCAGGAGTAGGCGGTGGGCTCCCCTGAGAGATCCTTGCCTCCCTCCTTCTCCCAACTCCGCCTCACCAGAGCCAGGTTTAAACCACATAGAAATTGGACAATAGGTATCGAAAGCCGGGGACGTTCTCTATGTGCCAGGGGATTGCAGTTGGGGCTGAGGAGGTGGGGGAAGGGCTGAGGTTAACATCCCCTCTCCTTTCCTACCTCCACCTTCAGAGATCCATGTGGGTACCACTGAAGTCAAATCTCTACCCTCCTTGGAGGATGACTCACAGTATGGGCTCTTTTGAAAGCTGTCTCTAACTTTGCGGCACGGATGAGAGTTAGGGGAAATAGTACGTGATTGTTTGCAACACCTAGCGTCTAGGTGTGGGGAGTGGATTTGGAAATGCCACCTTTGGAATCAATTGATGGACAGTTGACCTTCGGCAAGGAAACAGTTTCTTCTTTGCTTGGTACTCCTGTTGAAAGCTTTTGTGTATTTCCCTCTCCCGCTCCATTCCTCGATGCAGAGGATAGGCAAGAGATGTCCCAGTGCAGGGGGAGTAGTGAACGCTGCGGTCCCGCGGTAAGCATGATTGTGCCACGAAGTCTGTGCAACTTTAAGAGCCCTGTCTGGTCCAGCCAGAGGGCACCTGTTGGATTGGAGAAGGAGATAGAGCTTTAAAAGTAGCTCGGACCAGACCTCGTCCTGTTACACGCAGGGGAAGCTTTTGAAAGCTTTTTAGCAGGGATCTGAGCAGTGCTTTGGGAAGGTCCTGTGTGATAGGATGGAGGCAAGGTGGGTTGCAGGCATGAGGGAAAGTAGTCAGGAGTCTGCCTCAGTGACGTAGTAGATGAGGTAAAAACGGAAAGGAAGAGGGATGTGACCGCGGGGAATTGGAAGGCTTACTGCCCCTGAGTCAATGAGTGAAGCACATAGATAAGTTTGAGATTCTGAACCTGGGAGGAAAAAGGGAAAGTCAGGGTGGGGGTCAGGTGTTGGCATAAATGACAGCTTTGGTTTCAGACCAGTTCGGTTTGGGGAGCCCACTAAATGCAGGTGCCCAAGTGGGACTGAGACTTGGAATTACAGCTGGAAAGTCATGGCAGGCCTGGGGTGGGGCTTGGGGGGTGTCATCCGCATTAGCATGAGGCCTGGCTGTGGTCTGGGGAGCATCCACTCGGCTCCTGTCCCAGTGGGGTGGCACATCTCTCCCTCTGCCCCCACATGCCACCCACTCTCCCTCCAGTTCCTAAGAGCACAGCCGCTGCTGGCCTGCCGCCCTGAGGCAGGAGGGGCCGCCTGCTGTCACCCATACCAAGACCAGCAAGCTGCCAGCCCTTCACACCTCCTGCCAGATTTAGAATCAGAACCTAGAACAAAGTGTTTCATTTTTTTCCCTCTGTGTCTCTTTCTCATTCGATTAGTTTTCTGTGTGTGTGTGTTTACATTTTAAAAGGAACTGTTTGGGTGAATGGAGGAAAACTTTTAGTAGGAAGACTTTGGAGCCGGGAGAGGGGAGGATGTGCAGAGAGCAGAGAGGATGTGTAGCAACTAATAGCGGGTGGTCTGTGAAATCCATTTTCTCCTGCTGGAGGGAGGTCCCTAGTGTCACGACGAACATGTCCCTACTTCTGGGAAGGCCCACCCAGAAACCTTTCCAGACAGACAAAATTAATCCTAGGAAGAAAACTCCCAGACATACTCAGGGCAAACCATTTTTTCTCACAGTAATTTCTTCCCCATCCCTCACGTGACATTAGAAGCCCATTTCTGTTGCCTTCCTTCCTGTGGGTGCTTTGTGTTTAAGGAGAGCCGCTCCTGGGCAGGGCTTGACCTCTGGCAGATTTCCTCTGTGTTCCTTCCCCCTCCTTTGTGAAGCTGCCTGGGGCCATTCCCGCATGGGGCTAACTGGAGAGTAGGTAGGAAGCTTCACAGAAGGATGCGGAACTTCAGGATGCTAGGTTCTTCAGAAAGCTGAAGGGTTTTCCCCCTGCCTCTTCCTGTGGGCCTGCTTAAAGGTGGGACTCCAGGGTTGGTGAACCTGGTGCACTTAGGAAAGAATGTTTGGCTGGGGGTTGAGGCAGCGCCCCAACCATCTCTTACAGAACTAGACAGCCCTGGAGCACCTGGATGGCTTGGTGGGTTGAGCATCCGACTCTTGATTTCAGCTCAGGTCATGATCCTAGGGCTGAGGGATCAAGCCCCACATTGGGCTCCATGCTGAGCATAGAGCCTGCGTAAGATTCTTCCTCTACCCCTCTCCTCCACTTGTGCACGCATGCTCTCTCTCTCTCTCTCAAGTTAAAAAAGAAAGGGAGGGAGGGAGGGAGGAAGGAAGGAAGGAAGGAAGGAAGGAAGGAAGGAAGGAAGGAAGGAAGAGACAGCCCTGACCAGTTGAACTGTGGTGGGGGCGTGGGGCACATGACACCTGTCAGGGTCCCTCCAAGCTGATGTGTTCACCTTCCAGAGGTGGATGGGATGAGAGGCTGGCCCCAGTCAGTCCTCCTTTCCCTCCTGGGTCACGGAAACACCAGTGAGCACCCAGTTTCAAACTGGGACCTGCTGTCTGGTTCTTCAGCACACAGAGTAGCTTTGACCCAGCATGAAGCTAATTAAGCCCCAAGGACTGAAGCTGTGCCCTACGCCTGTTGGTCCTGTGTGGTCACCCCCCAACTAAATGGCCAGGGTGCCTTTTGTGGGAGTTCCAAGTGAAGAAAACAGGTGACCCCTGTCCCTTGGAGGTTTCCCTGCCCCACCAGGTGTTCTGGGAATCTGGCCCGCTCAAGCAGGAGAGTAATGTGTTCTCCCTCTTCACCCCACCTCTGGTTTCTTCCCCGCGGGTCCTGGAAGTTCTAGCAGGCAGGACACCTAGGCATCATCACTCCAACCCCTAGACGCTCCATATACTTTCTTTCCTATGTGTACTTCTGCTGAGGGAATCGTCTTCTCATGTACTTGGGATCTTAATGGTTTCCCTAAATATTAGATTTTAAAGTTACCTAAATATGAATCTGTGGTTATAGTGTAATATGCTGTAAAGTGTCTTATTTTCCTATAGTTGGATCTGTTGAGCTTTTCCTTCATGATTCTTCCTATTGCTTTGGACCCGAGACAGTCTTCATCTGTGTTTATTTATTTTATTTTTTTATTTTTTAAAAGTTTATTTGTTTAGGGGCGCCTGGGTGGTTCAGTCTGTTAAGTAGCCAACTCTTGATTTTGGCTCAGGTCATGATCTCACGGTTTGTGGGTTCGGTCCCCGGGTTGGGTTCTGCACTGACAGGGCAGAGCCTGCCTTGGATTCTCTCTTTCTCTCTCTCTCTCTCTCTCTCTCTCTCTCTCTCTCTCTCTGCCCCTCCCCTGCTCATTTTCTCTCTCTCTCTCTCAAAATAAACCAATAAACATTTTTTATTTTATGTTTTTTTTTTTTTAATGTTTATTTATTTTTGAGAGAAAGAGCGCCAGTGGGGGAAGAGCAGAGAGAGAAGGAGACACAGAATTGGAAGCAGGCTCCAGGCTCCAAGCTATCAACACAGAGCCCAATGCAGGGCTTGAACTCATGAACCACGAGATTGTGACCTGAGGTAAAGTCAGATGCTTAAACAACTGAGCCACCCAGGTGCCTGAATAAACATTTTTTTAAAAGTTCATTTACGTATTTAGTTAAGTAACCTCTACACCCAACGTGGGGTTCGAACTCACAACCTTGAGACCAAGAGTCACTCGCTTTTCTGACTGGGCCAGCCAGGCACCCCATTCTTCATTCCTTCTTTTTTAGATTTTATGAATATGCACTTGTATTTCCTACTACTTTTTCTATACTAAAAAAATCATCAAACCCTTGACTCTGTCCAGACCTTTTTCCTATCCAGTTATGCCAGCATCACTTTTTTTTTATTTTTTATTTTTTAATGTTTATTCTTGAGGGAGAAAGAGACAGAGTATGAGTGGGGGAGGGGCAGAGAGAGAGAGGGAGACACAGAAACTGAAGCAGGCTCCACGCTCCAAGCTGTCAGCACAGAGCCCGATGCAGGGCTCAAACCCACAAGCTGTGGGATCATGACCTGAGCCAAAGTCGGACGCTTAACTGACTGAGCCACCTAGGCACCCCTTGCCAGCATCACTTATTAAGAAACACTTCCTTTAGGTGTTGTTTGGAAAATTTGATCACTTGGTAAATTTTTATTTGTGGTTGGATTTATTCTTTTTTTTTTTTTTTTAATGTTTATTTTTGAGAGAGAGAGCACGCGCGCACGTGGGGGAGGGGCAGAGAGAGAGGGAGACACAGAATCTGAAGCAGGCTCCAGACTCTGAGCTGTCAGCCCAGAGCCCGATGCAGGGCTTGAACCCAACAATCTCAAGATCATGACCTGAGCCAAAGTCAGACACTTAACTGACTGAGCCACCCAAGCGCCCCAGGTTTATTCTTTATTTCTCATCTATTCCCCTGCTATTTGTAATTGTGCAGGTAATGTACCCTTCAGTTTTTGCTTTACATTATTACATAGGTTCCCTCCAGGCTCCCTTTTTTCAGGTTACGCTTGGAAAGTCTCACTCTCAGTCCCTTCCTGAACCCCGGGGAAGTGCCCTCAGGGGTCCAAGGTCAAATAGTGAGTCAGTGGCAGATAGAGGACCCATGAAGGGCTTCCAGGCTGGGAAAACCATTTTTGGGTTCATCCTTAAAATGCCTTCAAGATTTACAAATGTTTAATGAGCAAAAGTGTTTGGGGGCAGAGTTCTGCTAAGTCAACAAAGCACAATTACTTTTGAGCACAGATGAGCAAGAAGAAAAGGAAAGATTGAAAGTAATTTGATTGTGCTTGTGTGTGTTCTCCCCCTTCCACTGACAGCGTGCATTTCTCAGAACCCCCAAAAGAGCCCCAACTGCTAATCTCCCAGAAGGAAAGCAGACAAGTTTTGACTGTCCCACCACTGAAATTATAAACATGCTACAACCAGCTTGAAGAGCAACTTAGGCAGCCTCTTGGGTCCAGAACCCTGGATTTGGAGTCACAGAGACCTGGCTTCAAGCCTTACTGACTTTGTGATTGGGGGCAAGTGACATTAGTGCTCTCAGCCCCGATTTCCTCATTTGTAAAACAAGGACAGCAATCTTTTAAAAAATTTTTTAATGTTTATTTTTTGAGAGAGAGAGAGAGAGGGAGAGCATGCACAGGGGAGGGGCTGAGAGAGACACACACACACATAGAACCTGAAGCAGGCTCCAGGTTCTGAGCTGTCAGCACAGAACCGGATGCAGGGCTCCAACTCATGAACCGCGAGATCATGACCTGAACTCAAGTTGGACGCTTAACCGACTGAGCCATCCGGGCGCCTCAAACAAGGACAGTAATCTTGAACTCCAGTGGCAACTGTGGAAATTAAATGGAAATGGAGACTCTTCATAATGTCTGATACCCAGTGGACATTTGACAACTGTCTCTTGACTGGGACTCAGACTTTACTAGAAGAAGCCTAGGGCTGCTTCTGAGATCCAGGCCCCCACCAGGAAGGCAGTGGCCTCCCTAAACCAGCTCCTTCCCATTCTGGGCTCCTCGAAAGAGAGCCACTTCTGAGTCCAGAGGACTTTTTTGCTTGCTCTCCCCAGGTATCTCCCCTGCTCAGCCCCCTTTTCTCCAGCTTGGGGTCTTCCCTTGGCCTGACCCTAAAGCCTACCTCATTTGCAATTCTCCCGCACGCTGGCTTAAGTTCTGGGAGTTGAAAAGAGGTTCACACGGGGCTACTGAATGGATTAGTGAGGGGCCATGGAGAAAACACCTGCCCCAGAGACAAGGCATTGATGGCGGCCCCCGGAACACATGATTAGCCAGCAGAAAGAGGTTCCCAGAGAAGGACAAAGCCGTAGATTTGACTGGAGCCCTTGCTTAGGCTCTGTACCTCCACTCCATTATCAGGTGGCCTCCAGAGCCCTTGAGGCTATGGAAGTCCCTCCACCACAAAGCCAGCTTTCCTACCCTGCTCCTGTCCCAGTGACCCTGGCAGTCATGCTGAATTAACCCTTGTATCCCTGACCACTCGCAGAAGTACATGTGGTAGCAGTTGAGCAGTGGGGCCAAGGGATCTGAGACTGTGTGCTGCCTGCCACATAATAGGCAGCCGTCCTGTCAGTGCTGGGACTAGAGCCCAGCTCTGCTCCCCTCTGACCTGTGTTCCCACCACCAGGCCATGCAGACTTCCATTTGCTCACTTGGCGTCCTGAGTGACTAGAACAACGAAGAGGACACACATCTGGCTCAAGTCCCAGTTCTCCTGCCAGCTGCGTGGCAATGGGCGAGCCAGGCAACCTCTCCAAACCTCAGTTTTCTCATCTGTAAGCTGCCTAGAATAATATCCTTCCCTCAGGGTTGTGGTGAGGCTCCCGAGAGTGTGTGTGTGTGTGTAGCACTTGGGGCAGTAGGGGCAGTATGCAGGGAGCACCTGAGAAACCTGGCAGTTGTATCGTCTTACTGGGACTTAGGGAAATGGACACTGTTTTCATTTCAAAAGAACATGTGACGTGTAAGGGTCACAGGTGTTGAATCAGCATTCAGATCCCCAGGATTCCGGTGGGGTTCATCCTATCCTATCAAGCTGGCTTCAGGGCAGGAGCTGGACATCCACATTCCTCCTGAACTTTCCGCAGGAAAAGAAGAGAAGCTTTGGGACAAAGGCTGGCTGGGGTGGGGATGACGCCCAAGTGTCCCCTCTGGTCACTGCCTGGCTGCCTGCGTGGCTGAGGGTGAACGGTCCCGCCGGTCAGGTGACCAGAGCCCAGAGCCAGCCTCCTCGACCTGGCAGTCCACTGTGAGAATAGGGCACTCTTCTGTCTGTATCTTGAGTTGTGAGCGCCCCGGGGGGAGCCACCATCTCTGCCCCCCCAGCTTTCCTGACGCACGTTGCAGGTTTGAGTCAGTAAATATTTCTTCAAGAGAACAGATATTGAGTGCCTACTGCATGCACATATCTCCTCATCTCATTTTGATCTCTCAGCCACCCTGTGAGGTGAGTGGTGCTAGACCTTCTTTACAGAGGAGGAAACTGAGGCCTGAGGGGGCGGGGCCTGCCCAGAGACGCAAAGCCAAGGAGGATCCTCTGCAGAAGGGGTTGTATGTGTTTCTCCACAAGGTGGCTTCTGAAACAGGGTGGAGGGCCCAGGAGGCGGAGGAGTTTGGTGACCCTTTATCCTACCTTATCCTAGCTCCCCACCCCCACTCCCTCCTCTGGGTCTCTCAGCCTTCTCTTTTCTGGGGAATGAGGGACCAGAGGGACTCTTTGGTGGCTTCTAGGAGCAGCAGGAGGAAGTGGGTTTAGGCTGAAGGGAAGGGAGGGATGGGGCAGATGTAAGCCCCTGCCCATACCCAATCCTACTGCACTGACCCCCCCTCACCCCGCCTGTGACCTGTGACGGCCCCCCCTCCCTGCCAGGATGCCCGCCTTTGTGGCTGATGCTGTGACTCAGCTTCAGTCCCCAGGCGGCTGTGATGGCTGTGCCTGGATGAGTCAGCATGGGCATTATGTCTGCTCCTGGGGACCCAAGAGACCTGCCTCTGAGTCACAGCCCCCAGCTGTCTCCCCTGCCCCCCGAGTCTCCAAGGCCTTCTTTGGGGGGCTCTGAAAAAGAAGCAGAGTCTTCCAAGGGGCTTTCAGGGTGGAAAGAGACAAAGCCTGGAGGAAAGAGGGGCCCCACCCCTCATTGCCCTCCTAACCCCAGCGTCCTGCATCCCAGGGAAAGTCTGGGAGCGCTTCCCCTCCAGTCCAGGTGTTGAGCGCATTGGATGGTTTCTGGAAACATGCCCATTATCCAGCGACTCGGCCTGGACTCAGGCCAGGATGCCCGCTTCTCTGCTGAGGGAAGGGTGTTCTAGCTCCCTAACCAACCTCACAGCCCTGTTCAGCTGTTTGACTTGTGGGGAGGAGGGTTGCTCAGGGGCCCTCCTGAGTGACCCCCCCGGGGGGGGGGGGTCTGGGCAAGCTGTTTATCTCTGTGTCCCTCAGTTCCTATGTCTGTTAAATGGGACTAATCACACTCACTCCAGGGTTGACATGAGAAGAAAAGTAATAAAAGATTTGTGAAAATCAGTATTTCAGAGCGAAGAGAAGTCAGGGGAACAGTGTGAGGTAGTTTTCTCTACGGGGAGAATTAGCGTCCTCGTTTGCAAGGAGGGAGAACTGGAAGAGAAACCTGCTACTCCCATAACCCCACCTCCTGACCTCAGCAGCTGCAGGCCTGGACCTAATTTATGGGGCAGTAAATATCCATAATGGGCCCGAGTTCCCTGGTGAGCTCTGGCTGTTGGGTGGGGACAGCTCTGCTGAGCGTAAGCCCCTAGGTAGGCTGGTTAATTGTGCAAGGACCCAGCAGATGAGCCTTGGTAACCGCCCCCCAAGTGAGGAGGGGCAGCTGTTCATATTTTCCCCTGCCCACCCCGCACGCATGCCATGTGGTCATTTCCCAGGGCTCCTTCTGTCTTGAAGGACAGCGAGGGCACGCAGTGGGGCCAGGGATGGGAGCCTTCTGGGTCCCGACCTTCCAGACTGCAAGGCACTCCGGGTGCTGCCTTTGGTGTCCTCGGAAGTGCCCACACCCTTCACTGGCATCCTGGGGCTCTCTAGATCAAGGAGAGGGAGGGGGTCGTCCTAGGAGCAGGAAGGAAATTTGAGTGCTGGGAAAAGGGACCAGACGTGTAATTGTCCTGGAAATGCAGTTTGTACAATTCACACATACATAATAGATAGAAAATAAGTGTGTGTGCGCCTTTCTTCTTCTCGGATTCTTCGCTGCTGCTGGGTAAACT
The DNA here is from genome assembly GCF_028018385.1 of Neofelis nebulosa. Lineage (NCBI taxonomy): Eukaryota > Metazoa > Chordata > Mammalia > Carnivora > Felidae > Neofelis > Neofelis nebulosa. The sequence goes on along the minus strand of NC_080797.1, from coordinate 58,866,391 downwards.
CTGAAACCTTGGCCTGGCTCCCCAGCCAGCACAAGGGGTTGGGGGGGGTGGGGAGGGAGGAGTGGTGCCGCTGTCCTGGGTGCTGAGCAGACAGATCCTGGCTCCCGCAGGGCTGTTCTCTGAGAGCTCAGCCCAGCCGTCCCTTAGGCCAGTCCTTGATTCTTCAGCCTCTCCCTGGTGACACCCCCCTCACCCCTTGGGCTGTGGCCTGGGTCCCGCAGATTTCTAACCGCTGGGGGCCTCCAGACAAAGTGTCAGTTGACTTGAGGGCCTTTGCCACTCAAGTGATGGAGGTGACAGCCTGGTTCGGAACCATGGACAGAGGGTCAGGTTCCACAAAAGGAAGAAATTACTACTCTGTAGTGGAGTCATGCGTTTTTCCCAGAGGGTGTCCCATGGAGTGTTGGTGTGAAAAATATGATGCTCAAAGGTCCAGTAAGTTTGGGAAACGCTGGTCTGAGCAAAATCAGGTCTCTTCGCTGTGAGCCCTTAGTATGGTTTTATGCATCAGGCCCTTCCAAAAGCGTTTCCCAAACTTACGGGACCTTATTTTAGGCACCATCTTGGGCCTGATGTTCACAAAACCCCGAGCCAGAGGCTATATTTCGCATGCAGGACGGCACAGAGAGACAAGGAAGGGCAAGGCTGGAGCAGGTTCCCATGGAGGAGCCCAGAACTGTTCTTGTCTTGGCCACTAAATCGCTCTGTAACCTTGGGCTACTTTCTTTTGCTCTCCGCACCTGTGTTTCCCTGTCCAGGAAATGCGGTGTGGTGCCTGGCACGTAGTCGATCCTTGGTAAATATTTGTTAAATGAACCAAGGAGAGGATTAGACTGGGCTCTCTCACGCTTTTTTTTTTAGCTACACTGTCCTAATGATGGGAGAGTGCAGGCTCTGGGCCCCTTCGCCCGGACGTGAATCCATCTGCACCAACGACAGGCTGTTCAAACTTGGCCAACTCAGCTCTCCACCTGCTTCGTTTTTCTCCCCTGTAAGATGGAGCTCATGATAGTATCTACCTGAGAGGGTTGTTGTGAGGGTTAAATGGGGGACTCTATATAATTTATCATCCAAATTGGGACCATTTTGAGGGGGAAAGGGGCGCTGGTAATAATCATGCTCAGACAATAGGTATAAGCCTATTGACTGTCTCAGCCGAACCAGGACATAGGGTGACCTGAGGTTTCAATGAGGTAGTGCCTGAAACCTAGCAGCCATTCTGCATATGTAGCTTCTATCATGTTGTCGTTCAACCAAGTGCTGTGCAGAAGGCCAGGCCAGGAAACAACTCAGAGTGGGGTTGCCCTAAGTTTCTGCAGAGCAGTTTGAGAACCATAGAGATTCCTTTCAGCTCTGCTGGGCCATACGTTATGATCCCCTGGCCTGCTGCCCTTCTCCCCAATGTCCCCGGGTCTCCCTGACAGCAGAGACCTCACCCCCTCCCATGTGAGCTGCCTCATCCTGATCCCAAATTTCCCATCAGCCCTTTGACGGAGCAAAGATAGAAGACTGGCTGCCTCTGTGTGCTGTGTGGGTTGTGGATTTCTCTTTCCCCAAGCCTCATTTGCATATGGTTTGCTTATATGTGCAGCCATGGGGATGGACTTCCTTACATCACCCTGAGAAGGGAGAGTTCCTACCATGTGACTGGAAGAGAAACTGAGGCAGTGTGGTTAATGATCTGCCCAAGACAGCGCAGCAGGTGGGGCAGGGCTCCTTTTGAAGCTCCCCCTACTCCTTTGCCCCAAAGAGGGAAAGAGCCTTAGGTGGTACAGGATGTGATTCCCAGGCTTTTTCCCAGCCTAGGTCATAAGTGCACAGGAAGGGATCCAGGGCAGGAGACAGGGTACATGACAGAGCATGTGTGGGGCCCCAGGCTGGGAAAAACTGGCAACCTGGGGGATTAAGGGGCCAGAGGGCTGGGTGCTGCTGGGATTAAATGTCCCTGAGGAGCCTCTGGCAGCTCTTTTCATGGCGGAGGCAGGTGGGCGGGGAGCCTGTGGGAGGGTCAGCTCTCAGTCTGTGCCTTTCTCCTCCCCCTGCTGCCAGCATCCTCCACTCAGGCTGAATGTGGACTTGGCCTGCCCCCTCCCTCCGCAGTGCTGGGGGCCCTATTCAGGAGGCAGCTGCGAGGATGCTCCTGACTCCTGGCTGCCTGCTGGGCCCCTGCCTGCAGCCCTTTCACAGCCACTGCCCCCCACGGCCCCCACACCAGCACCCCCCCCCCCCCCCCGTCACCGTCACCGGGAACCCACCCAGCCAGACCTCATCCAGAAGGCGACCCACTGCTAACAGTGGATGAGTCCAAGGCACAGGGCACATGGCAGGGGGGAGCTTTGGGGTCCTCAGTACATTATTAACAAGGAAAATTGCATTTGTAGGGTTTATTTTCCCCAAAGCTCCAGACCATGGATCTTATCCCCCATACCTGGCCTTGAGGGAGGCCCAAGGGTTCCAGGAGGGGCAGCCAAGCCCCCTGACACGGGTGCCCCCTGCTTCGCTCTGAATGAGGCAAGTAGAAGTGGGCACCAAGTCCATGAAGCCCTCGGCCCTGGAGGGCGGCTGCCCCCACGTTTGCTTTAACCTACTACAACCTGAAGGGACATTAGGCATGCTTGATAGATGGGGCAATTATGGCTTGAGATGTTTACCCTAAATTATATAAACTAGTTAGTGGCTGAAACAAGAGTGGGATCCCTCGTTCCTTGTAGCCTCCTTTCAAAGCCCTCGGCTTTCTCCTGGGGCATCAGGACCTACCTCTGTCCACCTTCTGCTTGCGTCTTGTCTCTGTGACTGTTTCTCCCTTTGTCTTCCTCTCTCTGCACCACCCCCATACCCCATGCCCACTGTCTGCCTCTGCTGTCCTCTTCCCCAGGTGGTGGAGGTGGGGGGCAGAAGGCATCCTTTGTGGAGCCAGCCCCTTCCCTGTGTCTCTCTCCCTGCTGGGCACCCTTCCTCATCCCTGAGGCCTCGTTATTAGGGTAGTGATGACCCCCATTGTCTGGCTTGTCTGGCCCTGGCATGAAAGGTAGAGTTTTGGCAGAGAAGGAAGACTCGGCCTGTTTCCAGCTCATTCTCAGTAGTCTGGAGCCTGTAATGTGCTTGGGGCAGGACTGGCAGGGGGTGGGGGCTCCCAGAGCCACAGGGCAGCCCCTGTCACTAGGACAACAGCAGGGAGCCCTGGAGGGGGAGGGAGAGCTGGGGAGCAGGTGGTTCTTTGTCTGGAGCTGAAACAAGGGAAAGGGGCCCTTGCCTGATCCCAGCCCCTCCACCCCACTGCCCTCCCAAGCCCCTGGGAAGCAATTGGTGTCACTGCTCTTGAATGAGAGGGCTTGCTCCCCCCAGACCATGTCAGGAGAGACTCTATCCTATAAGCATATCAGTGCCCCCCCCACCACCACCACCACAATGCTCATAGCGGGTGGCAGTGGGGAAGAGTGGATTTTCCCAGGACACAGGGCTGCTTCTCAGCTTCCACCCCTCACCCCTACCATCAGCCCACCTAGCACAAAGGGGCCTGTGTGAGGCCAGGCTGGCGAGTCAGATGTCCTGCATCAGCCCTTGGGGATGCAAGGGGTCCCAGGCATCAGAAGGAGACCCTCGCTGCCTGTCATTGCCACTTTCCTTCTCCAGGCCTCACTTTCCTAGCCGAGCAATAAGGAGGTCAGAACTGTTGCTATGTGAGGCTCTGTCGTGCTTTCAAAATCTTTGTTTAGGATGGGGCCGTGAGACCCCCAGAGCCCCCTCCTCCCCCTCCTCTCACCACAGTGATCCTTCACTTTTGCTCCAGGGCAGCCCCTGGAGGCTGAAGGTCAGTGGCTACCAGTGCTGCTAAACTGTCTGGGTGGAGAACACCGCCTGCCAAGCACATCGTCTAACCTCTCTGTGCATCCCCCTGTGCCTCTATTTCCTCCCCTGTCCTATGGGGATAGTATAGTAATAGGACCTCCTTCAGGAAGGTGTCATGGGGGGGGGGAGGTCAAAGAAATTATACACATAAAGTGCTTAGAGAGGTATTTGGTCCCATGAGACAGTCAGCAAATGTTAGGTGTTTTCATCCTTAAAGATCTTTGTGGCGCAGGGAGTGGCTGAGTTTCCTGAAATACTCAGTGGTGTGAACTAAATAGGTGTCATCCCTGGAACCTGGTATTTGGACTTCAGGGTGGGGACACAGGCAGATTTTTAAATAGACCTCTTTAGAGATGTCCTCCCTCGTTGAGTTCTGGGAAGAATTGAAATAGCCCATGACTTGTGAGTCTGGGCTGTTTCTCTTGGATTGTCTTAGAGGTACTGCACGCGGGAGCAGCCTTCCTAAAATAGTCTCCGTTGACCTTATCTAGAAAAGGGGGAGAGGTGCCTGGATGGCTCCGTTGGTTGAGCCTCCAACTGTTGATTTCGGCCCGGGTCATGATCCCAGAGTCGTGGGATCGAGCCCCACATCGGACTTTGTGCTGGCAGCACGGAGCCTGCTTGAGATTCTCTCTCCCTCTCTCTGCTCCTCCCCTGCTCACGCCCTTTCTCTCTCTCTCTCTCTCAAAATAAATAAATTTAAAAATGAAAAAAAAGGGGTAAATGTGGGTTTGGTCACCTGGACTCCCCTGTCGCGCACACACGGACGCCCACTATTTGCTTTCTAAAATCTAAGCAGCTCACCACAGCGTGTATAGGCACAGCGAGTTCGTGTGGGGAAGCACTCTGTGAACAGGACAGCTCTCAGCAGTGGCGACAGACAGTTGGCATCATTCTCTAGCAGGGCATGTGCTGTGCGGGGGACCCCTGCGCGGCTCTGTGAGCAAAGAGGGGCTGTGGAAGAGGCACGGAAAGGCTATGGGCTTTTCTGGGAGAGACGAATAAGACCAATAATACCTTCCCTGGAAGATCAGTACCTGTCTGTCCATCCCAACACCCACTATTTATACACCCAAGAAATGTTTGCTGAGTGCCGATCATGCCCGACTCCTGCTAAACACTGGGGTACGCGGTGCGGCCGGTGCCAGTGACCCAGCAGCCCGGTGAAGAGGCTCAGGGAGGAGAGTGGAGGGCCAGGTGGGCTGGCGGCTCGAGGTCTGTCCGATGTGCAGGGGGCCAGCCAGAGCAGCCTGTGTCGGGGAATCCCGAGACTGCACGGAGTAGCTGGGCAGGGTGAGTGGGAGTCTCCCTGGGAGACGAGGGTGGAAAGGGACCCCTGGGAGGGGGGGTGCAAAGCTGCACAGGGTCTCTGGGGAGCCCCCACCAAAGCCCATGTGTATGGCTGTAGGTGTGCCTGCATGCAGGTGTGAAAGGCGCCTGCAGTCAAGTGCAGGAGGATTTGCAAGGCTGGGCCCCTGCTCCCCAGGCCCGGGGCCTCAGCATTCTCCACTGGAGTCCCTCTGGCCTGCACCCCAGAAGTTCCTCATCTTCCTTCCCTTCTTGCCTTTTCCTTCTTGCTTTCCTCTTGTCCAGGGTCAGGATTAGGGGCAAACAGGATGGAGCTTGACCTCTTCTGAGCCTGTTTCCCTGTCCATGCACGAGATGGTTGGGTTGGGCGATCTCCAAGGGCTCTGGGGCCTTCTAGGACTTTTAAGTGGTTGTCCATGCCCTATTTGGATGTTTCCTCTGGGGGCCTTGGAAATATCCCAGAGGCGGCCTGGGCCTCTGTTGGCAGAGGGCTGGGGACAGGAGCCCGTGCGTGGGGATGGAGGTGGGACACCTGCAGGGCCCCACTGACCCCACTGCTATGTGTGCTTCTCCCTCAGTTTGACCCTGGGAACACAGGCTACATCAGCACAGGCAAGTTCCGGAGCCTCCTGGAAAGCCACAGCTCCAAGCTGGACCCGCACAAACGGGAGGTGCTCCTGGCTCTCGCCGACAGCCAGGCGGATGGGCAGATCGGCTACCAGGATTTTGTCAACCTGGTGAGCACTCTGGGGCTCTCGCTGCTGGGAGGGACCTGTTTGGGGTGTATGGCTTAGAAGACCAGGGGTGGTCCTGGGTGGCTCAGTCCGTTAAGCATCCAACTTTGGCTCAGGTCATGATCTCATGGTTTTGTGAGCTCAAGCCTCGCTGCCGACTCCATGCTGACAGTGTGGAGCCTACATGGGATATTCTGTCTCTCCCTTTCCCTCTGTCTCTCTGCCCCTTGTGGGATTCTCTCTCTCTGCCCCTTGCTCACTTGCGTCCTCTCCCTCTCAAAAAACAAAACAAAACAAAACAAAGATCATTTTGGGCAACTAAAGGGAACTGTTGACTTGCAACATTGAAAAAGTCCAGGCTGGGGCGCCTGGGTGGCGCAGTCGGTTGAGCGTCCGACTTCAGCCAGGTCACGATCTCGCGGTCCGTGAGTTCGAGCCCCGCGTCAGGCTCTGGGCTGATGGCTCGGAGCCTGGAGCCTGTTTCCGATTCTGTGTCTCCCTCTCTCTCTGCCCCTCCCCCGTTCATGCTCTGTTTCTCTCTGTCCCGAAAATAAAAAACGTTGAAAAAAAAAAAAAAAAAAAAGAAAAAGTCCAGGCTTCAGAAGGTGGAAGGACTTCTCTGAGGACCTGGTTTCTCATTGTCACTCGGTTCTGCCTTCTGCAGCATCAGCCCATACTCAAAGAAGCCCCTGGCAGTTCCAGACTCTCCGTGTGGCAGCAAAGTGGCTGCAGCTGTTCCAGCCCTTACACCCTCAGGCCCTCACCATGCAGAGGACGAGAGGGACTCTTCTGTTCCCGCCCAAGGCTTGGGATTTCCTCCCGCCTATTGGCCTAGATTGGGTCAGTGGGATGTGTTGATTGACGTAGGCCAATCGGTGCCCACCCATGGAGCTGGGGGTGGGGTCAGTTCCACGGAGAGGAAGGGCTAGGAGTAGGAAGTGGGAGGTTATCATTGGAAGAAGAAGAGCTGGAGAGTGGATGCTGAGAGCAATGGGGCACTCGGGTGAAGGCCAGACCTCGTCAGACCTGCTGGCTGGGTACCTACCGTCCTGGGTAGTCGGAGGGGCTGGAGACAGGTGGCCTGTGAGCCCTGCCCACTGGTCCAGTGTCTTGGAGTAGAGACTTCTCCTTCAGTAGGAGGTACTGCTTTGCTGTCATGGGGGCCACTGTGGTGGGGTTGGAATGGCGTTCAGGGGGGCTCAGCAGGAAGCATCCCAGCAGGGATGCGGATGGACAGGACATGAGTAGAAGCTGTATGAACTAGCTGGGTCAGTACAAGGCCAGAAGCCTCCTCCCGGTTTCCCTGTTGGTGAAGTGAAGATAGTCACCCCTTTTCTTGCCTTCCGTGGAAGGGCAAGAGTGAAACGACTCGTGCGAAGTCCCCCAGGCTCCTAGAATTCAAAGGCACCGGTGATGGGGGGTCAGTACCGCCCATGCCTGCCATTGTGCCTGGTGAGCTCTCTGACGTGGGTGTCCAGGCTTTGGGGCTATTTTAATTGCCTGGTGATGGAGACCTGCCTTTGCTCGGAGGGTAGCATGATTGCAGGGAGCAGCTGTAGGGTTTTTAGGGCTGTTCAGAGTGGAGCCAGAAAGCAGACCTCCGAGAGGGTGGGGGACGGAGCTGAGCTAAATGGAGGAGTCAGGATTCACGGGATGGGTGGTGGGGGTGAGCCCTGTGACCTGGAGCCCAGCAGTGGCTCGGGCCAGTCCTGCGTGGGCCCATCCACATCCACACCCGGAGTGCCAGCACGACTGCCACATGTCCTGCTCAGTCTCAGGCCAGAGGGAAGGCTTGGCTGGGCCCACGAAATGCTTCTCTCCAGCCGAGGATCTGTGGGTCTTCTGCGTGAACCCCAACAGCAGACTGCTTGTTACTGTCAGGATTTCTGTGTTCACGCTCTAAGCCGGAGCAGCCAGCCAGAGCCTCGATTTGTGTGAGCAGGGCTGCCTGGAGACCGGGACTAAGGGGGGGCTCGCCAGGAGGGGAGCTCTGGGTAAGGCAGCGTGCCCAGAGAGGACCTGGGTCCTGCTCCTGCCCCTGCCTTTGCCACTCACCGAGAAAGATCCTCTGAGCCTGTGTTTTCTCATTTGTAAAATGAAGCCAAAGGATACCTTCCCTCTTCAGGATTGTTGCGAGGATTAAATAACCTGGAGTATTAGAAAGATTTTGTTATCTCTAATGTTCCTTTACCAGCTAAACCCGCCTGCATCCTTTGTGGGCCCTTCCCCAACCCAACCCAGGTAGAATGAACCCGCCTTATCCAGAGCCCCCACAGTGCTTTGCCCAGGCCTCTCTTCTAGCACAGGCCACGTTGCATTACACCTGGGTGGCCAGGGTTGTCGTGTACGGGTGTGCAGCTTGTGTACTGTACAAGGATGCCTGCCAGTGAGGTGAATGGGGACTGCAATCCGGCCTGGGTTTTGTTCACCAAGGCCTAGAATGGGTTCATCCACCTGGAAGAAGCGGCTCCCTTATCTAACTGGCACAAAATGGACTCTGGAGTCACATGTAGCTGGATTTGAATCCTGACTCTTTGGAGAAAATCCTGGTGTTTGGGAAAATTACTCACCTCCAAGCTTTAGTCCTCATCTTTGTAACGTGAGGACAATGCTGTGCACCGAATAATTCACATGTGCCTCTGCTTGTAAGCTCCATGAGGCCTGAGACGCGGGGTGGCCCTAGACACATCAAGGGTGCGGGCGAATGGCCAGTGTGTGTGCGCAGTGCTCGTGCTGAGCCCACGTTGCCCGGCTTCAGGGTGTGGCTGTGGGTGTGCTGTGAGTATGTGTGCTGTGCCCACTTGGGGATTGGGAGAGAGGATGGTAACAGGGGCTACAAAACAGTTTGACAACGTGATCCTGTCTCGGGTTTGCAGTGAACACGAAGCCCCAAGATTGCCTCCATTTACAGAATTCCTGCACCAGCGAGAAGAACCAGATCCAAGCTTTGTAGGCATGGAGAGGATGAGAATAGGGGATCAGTGGAAAGGGTTCATCTGGAAAGGCCTCCTGGAGGGGGTGAGCTTTAAGCCAGATTTTGAAAGTGAAAGACCGTGGAACCCGGGAATGGAGGAGGGGTGCTGCAGACAGAGGCTCATTCTACCTTAAACCCCTGTGCCTTGGTCTGGCCTGGTTCACCAGCCAGCCCTCCCTGGGCTTCTGCCATCGGGTTTAGCCAAATGTTCCCTGATAGGGCCACAGTCCCAGGAATATGTTGATAACCCCCACCCCAGCTACCCAGGCAGCCCTGTGGGCTCTGGGGGTGGGAGAGGTTTATCTCCCCGTAAGAAGGATCTGGATCGTGGTTGTGGAGGACGGGTGGGACGCCACAGAGGCCCCAGGAGCCTAGAAGTCAGCAAGGCCGGCCGCCTGGTTTCTGGGAGTCAGGCTGACCACAGAGCGAGGCCGCCAGGACTCCAGTGAGGATGCATCGGGCAGCCTGAGGCTGCGGACAGTAGGGCCGGTCCTCAGACAAGGCTCTACAACCGGTCCCTTGGCACGCCAAGTGTTCCAGGCACTCAGGAGTGATGACCTTCCACAAACACAGCTCTGGGTTCTCGTTCTAGAGACCTCTCTGCAAACTGGTCCACCTCACCAGGGCTGCCCACCTCTTCCCAAGCTGGCATCTCTAAGGACTCGAGCTCCTTCTCATCCTTCAGTTCTCGCTCAGTTACCCCCTCCTCGAGAAAGCCCTCCCTGACCACCGTGGGACAGGGCTGGGCTGCCTCCTGAGTGCTCCCCCAGCAGCCTTCACGCTGAGCCGCGATTGCTGGTTTGTTTGTCTTAAGCACCATTGTGTCCTCTGTGCCTGGCAATGTGTTGACACTCACTTGTGACGGATGGATGATGGGTAGTTGGGTGGAAGGAAGGTAGGGTGATCATGGGTACAGGTTCTGAGTTTGAACTTGGACTCCTAAACCTCTCTCTGATTTTGTAGAATGAGGATGTTCACCGTCCTCCTCTAACAGGTAGACTAGTTAAGAATATCCAAGGAGCCCAAAACAAGTTGCTTTAGAACATCTGCCACGTGGGACCCCAGTGTAGAAGAAAGAGAAAGGTGGGATGAGGCCTGGTCGGTCCAAGGTACATGCTGAGACCCCGACACCCCAGTTCTGAGCCCTCCCCCCCGCCCTGTTTCCCACGCAGATGAGCAACAAGCGGTCCAACAGCTTCCGCCAGGCCATCCTACAGGGCAACCGCCGACTCTGCAGCAAGGCCCTGCTGGAGGAGAAAGGGCTGAACCTCTCCCAGCGGCTCATCCGCCACGTGGCCTACGAGACCCTGCCCCGGGAGATTGACCGGAAGTGGTACTACGACAGCTACACCTGCTGCCCCCCGCCCTGGTTCATGATCACGGTCACGCTGCTGGAGGCAAGCACAGGGGTGGGGAAGGGGCTGCCCAGCCCTGGGGTGGGGGGCGCGGAGGGGGTGGGCAAGAGGGTGTCTGAGATCAAGACAGGAAGGGCAGCGTCTCCTCCACCACAAGGCGGCGGGTGAGGCCGAGCTGCCAGTCAGGCCGTGTTACAGGGCCTGTGAGTGTTGTTAGAACCCCGGGACCACAAGGATATTCCGAAGATTATTATCGCTGCAGCAAAATCCCCGTATGACCACCCCCTACCAAAACAGCAGCAACAAGAACAATGTCCTAAGCTTGTTGACGTGGGGGATTTGGCCAGGCTAACTCCTTAAAACCAAGTTATTTTAGTTCCTCCCTGGTGGGGAACGTGGACCAGTTGTTTGCTCCCCCAGGACTCCATCCCCCCCGCCTCCCGTAGAGCAGGGATCACCAGGCCCGCCTCCTTCTCCCATAGAACTCCTCTATTTAGCGCAAGAGTGCCTGGTGGCGCTTTCTGAACACAGAAGCATTACTCAAAATGCATATGGGAGGGAGTGTTTATGAACAGGTAAATGTGGGCTTAACGTATTTTGAAAGAACATTCTCCCCTTAGGGAATCATCCGTCCCTATCGTTATTCTAAACGCCTCCTGCTTATGCAGTAGAAGCCAAAGGTACCGTTTTCTGAGTGTGTGCCCCTGTGTGAGAGACTCTGAATTCTTTTGGCTGCTGAGCCTAGAACCCGTGGGCCCCCAACCCCAGCTCCTGAATGGTGTTCCGTAGTCTGCAACGTTTCTCTTCCAGAGCCATGGGCCTAATTACCACCATGGCATATGTTCCTATAAAGCTGATGCCGAATCAAATGGCAGGATCATTAAGCTCCATGGCGATCTTCTTTTTTTCCTGAATCAGAATAGCTGGTCTGCAAGGCCAAGCGCTCCTCTGTTTGTTGTTATGGCTTCATCCAAGCGCATGTTGAAGATGCGATGTTTCTGAGATATTCTTGGAATCGTTCTCCAAATGCTTACTGTGTTGGTCTATTTATTAAATTCTATTTGAGGACCAGTAATAATGAGCTGCCTTGGGAGCTGTATTTGCTGCCAGACCACCCGTGTCATGTAAGATGGACAGAACGGCTCCCCAGAGAACCCAGGGGAGTCCATCTGCTGGAGGGTGGGGATGGGGGCGCTGGGAATGGCACAGGTCCCGCCCAGGAGGCCCGAACCCCACACCGATTACAGCCTCATTCGCTGAGTACATGATACGCACAGCTGGCCCTTCCTGTGCTTCAGCTCTTTCAAACCTCATGACCACCTGGAAGCGTGGGCATCCCCATTTCCAGATGAGGAAACCAAGGACCAAAGCGTTCAAGTAATTTGCCCAAGGTCATCCACAGAGGCGTCCAGGTTGGTTTCAAATTTCCAGAAACTGCAGCTCTGTAAACTCAAACCACCAATCAAGAAGAAAATGCTGAAATAACTGTTTCAGAGTACTTGTACTAAAGCCCAAAGCTTTCGTTTTACATATAGTTTCAGTAACTTGGTTTCCTGGGTCCATAACAGGGAATGGGAGGGACGTGGTGGGAAGTTACTAGAAGGGGCCCACAACCAGCCAGCAATAGGGAGTAAGAACCTGGCTGTCATACCTGGTTTACAACCTGCTGACCACCTGGCAGTATGGGTGAGAACAAAAGAAAATTTCGAAGCCGACCTGAGTCTTAAAGAGACACGCAAATTGGGGCCATTTACTGTAGGACTGAAAATCCCAGGGATGCCCGGCTGGCTCAGTCAGAGGAGCTTGCGACTCTGTCTCAGGGTCATGAGTTCAAGCCCCACGTTGGGTGTAGAGATTAGTTGAATAAATAAACTCTAAGAAAACAAAAAAGGCACGTGGGTGGCTCAGTCGGTTGAGCGTCCGACTTCGGCTCAGGTCATGATCTCATGGTTTGTGGGTTCAAGCCCCGTGTCAGGCTCTGTGCTGACAGCTCAGAGCTTGTTTCAGATTCTCTCTCTCTCTCTCCCTCTCCCCCCCCCTCTCCCTCCCCTTGCCCCTCCCCCGATTGTGCTCCCCCTTTCTCTCAAAAACAAATAAACATTAAAAAGAAAAAAAAAGAATGGGGTGCTTGGGTGGCTCAGTTGGTTAAGCGTCCGACTTCAGCTCAGGTCACGATCTCGCGGTCCGTGAGTTCGAGCCCCGCGTCGGGCTCTGGGCTGATGGCTCAGAGCCTGGAGCCTGCTTCTGATTCTGTGTTTCCCTCTCTCTCTGCCCCTCCCCCGTTCATGCGCTGTCTCTCTCTGTCCCCAAAAAATAAATAAATGTTAAAAAAAAAAAAAAAAAAAGAATGGGGTGCTTGGGTGGCTCAGTTGGTTAAGCGTCCAACTTCAGCTCAGGTCATGATCTCATGGCTTATAGGTTCAGGCCCCGTGTCAGGCTCTGTGCTGACAGCTCAGAGCCTGGAACCTGCTTCGGGTTCTGTGTCTTCCTCTCTCTCTGCCCCTCCCCTGCTCACGCTCTGTCTCTGTCCTTCTCTCTCTCTCTCAAAAATAAACATTAAAAAATTTTTTTAAAAAGGAAGGAAATTTGGACACATGCTATAACATAAGTGAATCTTGAGGACATCATGCTAAGTGACATAAGCCAGCTACCTGTGTGAGTCCGCCTAGATGAGGCACCCAGGGGAGTCAAATTCATAGAGACGAAGTAGAATGGTGGTTGCCAGGGCTGGTGCTTAATGGAGACAGAGTTTCACTTTTGCAAGACTTCTGTGGATGGTGGCACTGACAGCTGCACAACATCGTGAACACACTGGATGCCACTGAGCTGTATGCTGAAAACTGATGAAGGTGGTACATTTTATGTTATGCGTATTTTACCGCAATTCAAAAAATCACCTGTGTAGAATTGCCTCTTCCCCCAAACGGGTATGTAAGTTTTTGCTGCAATTAGTTAAAACCCCCCCCAAGCCTTTCCCGCCTCGCACCGAGAAGGTGTGGGCAGAGCCCACGTGACCATTTAACACAAAATAACCAAACCGAAGTGGGGTGAGAGGTGGCCGAGAGCTAGGCAGGGTGCCGGCCACAGGGGCTGTCCCTCATTCTCCGAGGAGGAAAACTGACAAGTTCCTGCAGGGGATTCCGAACGTTAGCACCAGAGGGGCTCCTGGCCAGTTTCGCGTCTAGTAACAGGCCCCTGCCGTTCTGTTTTCATCCAGGTTGCCTTTTTCCTCTACAACGGAGTGTCGCTGGGTCAATTCGTGCTGCAGGTAACCCATCCGCGATACCTGAAGAACTCGCTGGTTTACCACCCACAGCTCCGTGCGCAGGCATGGCGTTACCTGACATACATCTTCATGCACGCGGGGTGAGTGCCTGCCTTCATTCGCTCTGGCTAGAGTCCCCATAGGTAAACAAGAGGTCCAGAGAGCCTAGAAGGAAATGTTTCAGTTTGTTTTTATCTTCCTGGACACAGGGTTTGAGGTGGCTCCTTGAAACTTACCTAATACCAGAAGATAGTTCATTCCTGACACAGTATGGAAAAGGGGAAATAGATGGAGGAAAATGCTAAGTTTAAGCCCACAGTGAAAGTGGCACAAATGTAGGTTACAAGTTCGTTCTGAGCTTCCTAGTGGCCAAAGCAAAAAGGGAAGTGTTAGCTACCAAGTTCATGATCCATAAACTGTGTGCGTGTCAGTGCCCCCAGAAGTGGAATAAAGGACAGGTTTCTTGAAAGCGCCTTTCTCCCAAGGTGGTCTCCATAGGTGGTGACAGTCTTTTTGAGGAATTCTAGCAATAATTATAGTATCTGTTGATGGGATTCCCTGCCCAGGCTGCCCAAGCCTGTGACTCCACAGTGGGTAAGACTGCTGCCTTATTTCCAGGACTGACCTCTGGCCTTCCTTGATCTTTTGGGGTGAGGAACAAGAATGGACAAAAGCCTCCAAAGCCTCTTTGTGCATTCTCTGCCTCTGGGAGCTAAAAGCCTGGAGGCCAAAGTGGACAGTGCACAGAGGCTCTTAGCTGAGGCCCATAGTGGTGGCCTCAGGCCTTTCTCTGGCTATTGCTTCTAATGGGGCAGTGCCTGCCTGGGAGAGCCCTTGGAGGAGTTTCTAGGTCTGTGATTTTTTTTAAAAAAAATTTTTTTTTTCAACGTTTTTTATTTATTTTTGGGACAGAGAGAGACAGAGCATGAACGGGGGAGGGGCAGAGAGAGAGGGAGACACAGAATCGGAAACAGGCTCCAGGCTCCGAGCCATCAGCCCAGAGCCTGACGTGGGGCTCGAACTCACGGACCGCGAGATCGTGACCTGGCTGAAGTCGGACGCTTAACCGACTGCGCCACCCAGGCGCCCCTAGGTCTGTGATTTTGAGGGAGGGAGGGGCTCTTGGCTGGTGCTGCAGCCGACAGGAGATAGGGACAGCTGGCCAACATCTGGGATGAGCCCAGCAAGGTGACCTATGATCCAGGGGCCCACTCTGGACCAGTGAATCCAGTGAGGTAGAGAGGAAGGAGTTCGGATTGGGATGCAGGAGCCCTGAGTTCCCCTTACCGGGTGTCTTCTAGTCTCAGGCTCTTGCCTGTAAACCAAGAAGACAGGACCGGAAAACCTCTGCAGTCTCTCTATGAATCTGATGCTCGCATCCGGCTCTTTTCCAGTGCGTTTGTCTGACACTTCTAACCTTCGGCTGGCAGTCAGGGCTGGAAGATTCCAGACATGATAGGAGTGTAGAACAGAGCCCCATCTGTCTGAGCTACCTTGCAGGTGCCCTCCTGGGTAGACAGGCGCTCACGTGTGCCCAACATGGCACAGTGATTAGTCTCTAGGCAGGGCCTTGCAGACCAGGACCAGGGCTGTGACCCAGGCCAAGGTCCAGACCCCTCATGATGTGCTCTGTTATCCTATAACTTAAACATCTCCAGGAAGCTGTGCAGATGCTGTAGGCTCAATTTACGTGAGACAGTGGATGTTAAAGTGCTTTGTAAACTTGAAAGCACACATTGATATAGCAAGAGTAACATTACAACTTTTTCCAATAACATGGGCATTCGGCTACACACCAGTTAGCAACAAGATCTGGTCGTAGATGTATGATAGTATAAAAAGGAAAGTATTCATAGGGTAAGAAAACCCAACCCTGAGTGTTGGGTAGAATGGGATTTTAAGGGATTTCATGATATTTTAAGGGATAACTTTGAATTATTAAGTTCTAAGAGATATCTCTAATACTTACAATTGTTTTTTTTTAATGTTTATTTATTTATTTTTGAGAGAGCGAGAGAGTGAGCAAGGGAGGGGCAGAGAGAGGGAGAGAGAGAATCCCAAGCAGGCCCCATGCTGTCAGCACAGAGCCCGACTTGGGTTCCATCTCACGAACCGTGAGATCATGACCTGAGCCGAAATCAAGAGCTGAATGCTTAACTGACTGAACCACCCACGTGCCCCTCTAATGCTTGCACTTGTCTTGAAAACATCTTTCTTTTTTTTTTTTTTTTTTTTTTTTTTAATTTTTTTTTTTTTTCAACATTTTTTATTTATTTTTTGGGACAGAGAGAGACAGAGCATGAACGGGGGAGGGGCAGAGAGAGAGGGAGACACAGAATCGGAAACAGGCTCCAGGCTCCGAGCCATCAGCCCAGAGCCTGACGCGGGGCTCGAACTCACGGACCGCGAGATCGTGACCTGGCTGAAGTCGGACGCTTAACCGACTGCGCCACCCAGGCGCCCCTGAAAACATCTTTCTCTTTGAACATCAGTAGCTCTTACAAATGTGTAGTGAGCCAGAGTAACTTCGTGGCCTGGCGAATGGAGCAGATTCTGCCCATCAGGAACCCGGGCTGTGTGACTGTAAGCCAGTCAGTGTCCCTCTCTGAGTCTTGGCTTCGCATGTGTGAGTGGATGGATTTGCTGGATCTTAACTGTGGTGAGGCGCCTTCTCACTATGGCAGGTGCAGGCATTGCCAAGCACTGCCCAGGCCCTGCACTGTTCCTTCCTGTCCCAGGTGGCAGGCAAGGTATGCTGTTTCCAAGACGACCTGTCTGCATTGTAATTCCTGTCCCTTAGACCCAGACCATGAGCTCCTCAAGGTAGGTATAGGGTCTTATTCCCTGCTGGATCCCCAGCATCTTGGCATACAGTGTTTGTTGAATGAATGAATGAGTGAGTGAATGAATGAATGAGTGTATGAATGGAGTGGTCTTTCTGTACAGGATAGAACACCTGGGACTCAACGTGGTGCTGCAGCTCCTGGTAGGGGTGCCCTTGGAGATGGTGCACGGAGCAACCCGCATTGGGCTTGTCTACGTGGCTGGCGTTGTGGCAGGTAGGCAGGTGGGCTGCAAGTCCACAGGGGTAAACTTCCCCAGGGTGGCTGGGAGACCCCATGGGATTGGGCAAGCCCCCAGCCTCCAGCAATGCAGGACTCCCATCGCCAAGGCTCATAACTACCAGGGTTAGCAAACCTCCTCTGGAAAGGGGACTACCATCCAAAGAGGGAGGCATGTGATGGCAAGGGGAGGAGACCACAGGGTGTGGAACAGGCAGATTGACCGGGGTTTCTGTCTTTATACTGCCATGTTGTAGCTGTGTGAGCTTGGGGAAATTCCTTAACCTCTCTCGGCCCCCTTAGGTTTTAGGAGGGAACTAATAAGATCTGCCTGTAGGGTGTTAGGAGGGTGGAGTGAGGTGACAAATGGAGTAACAGTGCCATATAAACTGCACAGGCACAGTAAGATCCCTGTAGGGACATCCAAGGTGTGGGTGGAGCCAGGCCCACCCACCAGGCCTACACCTGTCCCCTTGATTGACCCCCTGCTGACAGGAAGCAGGTCTGGCCTAAGAGGTAGTGAGCACTCACGCCAGCTGGAGGAGACTGGGGCCCTAGCTGGCTCTGCTCACGCAGCGAAGGACCATGACCTTGAGGATGGCCGGCCCTGTCGCCAGTGGGACGCCCCCTCTCCTTCTCTGGAGGGAGGTTAGGCTGGCTGGGGTGAGCCGGGGAGAGCAGACTGCATTTCTGCAGAAAGAGTCTGCACCAACCGGGTTTCTGAACAGAGGGATCTCCCTCGTGATGTTTCCAACCTTATAGCTGGCTGCTGCTTCTCCTTCTCCTTCTTCTTCTTCTTCTTCTTTTTTTTTTTTTTTTTTTTTTTTTTTTACAAGGTTTGCCGCCTCAGCTCTTCACCTTGACAGCTGTGCCCAAGGGAGCTTTGTGTGTATGTTTAAGTAAGATCTTAATCCTTTCTGAGTGGCATTAAAGTTGTCATCAGGAGACCAGGGTGGCATTGACCTTGTAAACAATGAGCAGATAGTGACCCTGGGAGTAACTGAGGTGGCTTCAGGAATCCAAGAGGGAAGGGTCCCACCCCACTCACCCATTCGAGGCTGGTCTGCTAGTTCAGGAACCCTCAGCTTGGGAGATTGGCCCCTCACCTTCTTCATTTCTCTGTGTGCTGCGGGTGAAAACTTGGCCACCTCGGAAAGCACCCACATGAGCTTCCCCAGCATCCAGCACCTTCCACATCCTTTAGCAAAGGTCTAATGAGGATCTCTGTGTGCCAGACTTAGCCACCCACGCAGTCCCCGAGTCTTGACATCTGGAGATTCATAGCCACATTTTCTATACCTACATACCCAGAGACCCAGATGGTTAATGGCCAGGAACAGGAAAGACACTCATAACACTTGCAGTTAGTAGTCAATTAGATGGGAGTGCCAATAACCCAGAAGACGGAAGTAAGATTCAAGATGACTCAGGCCTCACCCAAACTGATGACACCCAGCAGGAAGGTAGTGCAGGTGTCACTCCCCAGTGACCCCGGTGCAGAGTGGGATGGTGCACAGACAGAAGGGATCCTTGCCAACCAGACAGGAGGGGGTGGGGCTGTATCATAAAGCAAACAACATGTACTATTCTGTCTGAGGCATTGATTCAGACCAGAGGTCACTCTGGTCACCATAAATCATGTCATTGATCTTCTGGACTGAGTTGATTGATCTGCCTGCACCCCTTCCTTCCCTGTCTACTCTGTGTGCATCCCATCTCAGAGAGGCGGCTCCATTCACAGCCAGCCAGACCCTGACCGGATAGCCAGTAGTTAGCAAGTGTCGGCCATGTGCAGGCAAGCAACCCCTCGAGGCAAGTACTATTACTCTCCCCTTGCTGCAGGTGCAGAAACAGCCTTAGGGTGTCTCAGGGACTTGCCCGAGAAGACCTAGCCGTAAGTGGCAGAACTGGCCCCAGACCCAGGCTGCCTGACCCCAAAGGCTGTGCTTCAAACCACTACCGTATGTTATGAGAACCAGAAGGCAGGCCTTGTCCTTGTGCATGTTATTTATTGTCAGAAACCAAGGGAGGTCTTTTTTTTTTTTTTTTTAATGTTTTTATTTTTGAGAGAGAGAGAGAGAGAGAGAGAGAGAGAGAGCAAGCAGGGTAGGGGCAGAGAGAGAGGGAAATAGAGAATTCCAAGCAGGCTCTGTGCCGTTATCTCAGAGCCCGATGTGGGGCTCGAACTCACGAATTGTGATATCATGACTCGAGGGGAAGGTGGGTCGGACACGAACCAACTGAGCCACCCAGGCGCCCCACCCAGAGAGGTCTTAATAGACATCAGACCCCACCATTTAGCTCCTGCCCAATGAAAATATTGCAAAGGCAAGGCCATCACATTTTGTAGCAATGACAGCCAACCTCTGCTGAGCACATCCGATACTCTGGGCCTGTGATACAGGATGCACATACGTTTTTCCTGTATTGACAAATCTTATGAGGTGGGTACCGTCACCCCCATGTCACAGGTGGTTCAGAGAGGTGAAACGACTAGCATAATTTTCTTAGGAGGACGAGGGAAGTACTAGGAGTGAGTGGGAGCCCCATGCTTCTAACCAATGCTTGAGGCTGACATGTCTCTTGCTTCTAGCTAACTATCACATGGCTAAAATTTAGGTACTTTAAAAACCAGTATCTCAAGGGCTCCACCCAGCTTTTCTTATAGATTATATAGATGATACACCACGTGTGCATCCCCAGAGACTTAACTCAGGGTTTGGCATATGTTAAGCAGCAAATATTTGTAGAACAAAGGAGAGAATACATACATAAATAAAGTTATATTGCTCAAAGGTAGATGTTCTGCTGATTTCTATTTGGATTTTTTTGTTTTAATGGCCAAGGGAGACGTTGGAAAATACCTGCTTTAAATTATTTCAGGCTAACATTATCGCAGCTGTGCATTATGATAAAGTCACCAATTTATCTGCGTGCTGGTGTGGACCCAGAACTTTTTCAAAAGAGTTCACAGTCCAACTAGAACTGGTCCCTTGGCCTGTGCAGAGGTGCGTTTCACTCCATCTTGCCATTCTATCCCCATCCTCTGCCCCATGACGTCTGGGGCATTCATACTGGCCTTATGGAACTGTCATCCATGAGGCTAGGTTCCACACAGCTTGTCCGGAATCCTGCGTGGCCCAGGCTTCCTGCTCCGGGATGACCTTTATTACTATATTGATATGTATGCATGCCCTTGTTCCCAGTCCCTCTAGTCCAGGGCTAACCTGCAGCCACTTGAGGAAATCTTTCTGCCATACACGGAGGACTGGTGAGTCCAGATTGTTACTTTCGGGATTCCAGAACCAGGATCCAAACCTCAGATCCTGGATCCCAGAATCTCGGGCTGTTGAATCTCTCTGATCTGGAAGGAACTCTTGAGGTCCCCTCCAGTGGCTGCCAAATTTTACTCCCCAGACCCCACCCCCACTCAGCCATAGGCTCTCTGTACTCTGCTACATGGGGTTAGGGGTGTGGGTAAGGTTTCCTTTGAAAAGAGGGTTTCACTGCTCAGAAGTTGGTAAGCCTTAGACCTCTTTGTGTCACAGAAAGCTGAAGCCCAGAGAATGCAGGGGCTGTGCCCAAGGTCACGCAACTAGCCAGCCACGCCCCCATTCCAGACTCCTGCCACAATCCCAAATTGACCCTTGACCCCGGGGTCGTGGACCCCTCTCCATGGGTAGGGTGAGAGAAAGGTCAGGGTGGGGAGGCTGGACCCTGGGGGCTTCCCCACCGCCTCCCTACCGCTGCGGATCCCCCCGCACCCGGGAGGCCGACAGAGCAGAAGCTGGGCCTGCAAGAGGAAAGAGGCCAGCCCAGGGAGGCTGGGGCTTCCTCTGTCCACGCGGTAATTAATGAGCGGCTCCGTCTCCAGCAGCCAGCCCTCCACAGCCCCGCAATGCAGCCTTCAGCCTTCCTTGCCGGCCCTGCCCGGAGAGCGTGGGAATCCTTTGTCATGCAGCTCCCACTGCCTGTCTGTTTGCCACCCTGGGATTTTTTTTTTTTTTTTCTGTTATATATGGCTGACCCCTTGGCTAGGCAGTAAAAAAAAAAAAAAAAAAAATCTGACAATAGATCAATACCTAATTAAAGCCAGAGGGAAGGCATGAAAGGGGAGAAGAAAGATTTATAGTCACCCTGGGAGGGGAGAAGGACTTGGGAGTTCTCGGTTCATGACAGTGCTTTTTCCTGGGAGATCACATCCCCCTTGAGACCAAGAATTTGCCATAGGGATCTCCCAGCGAGCTGAGGAGCCTTGAGAGAGGTCTGAGGGGGCAGCGAGGGGGGAGAAGGCGGATGACGTTGTGGGGGCTCCTGATGCCCAGGTGTGTCAGGCGCCCGGGTTCCCGGGTTAAGCCCAGCCTCCTCCTAAGTAGCAGACCCTACACTTGTGTGGAGCCTGCAGTTTGGCACTTCTGCCCGTCTCCACCCAGGCAGCGGCTAATTGGCTCCCGAGCCTGCGGGCATTTTCCAGTGGTGGTTTCTGCGCACTCACCCAGGCCAGCCACCTCAGCCTCTGAGCCCTGGGCTCTACCTCCTGGTTATTTTTAGTCTCTCGTGTCCTTCCCTGGAAGCCAAAGCATTGATCACACTTAAATGAGACCAGAACAATACATTTCCCTTCTCCTCTCTGCCCAGCTTCCCTTCCAGCACAAAAGTTTGTCATCCCCCAGACCAAAAGTCTACCCCCTTCTCCCCCCAGAGGGTATGACATCATCTCTCTCTCTTCCTTGGGACTTTTCAAGGACATTTTTCCTCCAGCGGAACCCCCAGTCTGGAGATTCTGTTGGCCTTTTGTCACTCGGCCGGAGGGAGGGAGGTCGGAGGTGAAGCCAAGCTGGTTTCTAGATGCCGTTGAGCAGAGAAATGCTCTGGAGCGATGGTGGAGGGTGGAGGCTGACCTCTGTCTGTACCAGTTCGGGGAGTGGCTGCCGTTGAGGCCGCGAGCGTGGACTTTGTGTCGGCAAAGCTGGACTCAAATCCTGGCTGCAGCCCTTCCTACCAGTGACTCTGGGCTCAGCCTCCTCACCTCTGCATTGAGGCTGCTGTCACCCTCCTCAAAGGGTGGCCTCGGGGGTTAAACGGGCCGATGTAAGTGAAACGCGTGGCCAGCGCGCCATACACGGTGGCCCACGCGTGGCAGCTGACCCTGCAGTAAGTACTGCTCCCGTTTGTTATCGCTCAGAGCCCCGAGGTAACGCCAAGCGGGGCAGAGTTGCAGTGACAGGCAGGTGGTCCCTTCCCTCCACTGAGTCTTCTGTAAAAGAAGTTCGAATCAGATGGCTCTTTCAAGCCATGAATGTAAGCTTCTAGGAGGCCCCAGGGCGACACCGGATGAAAGGAAGAGATGGAGCCTTTGCTCTGGGGTCTTACCCCCCAAGGCTGCTGCGTGTGAGGGCCTGGGGCAGGGGCGGGGAGTGCGCACCAGCACCCTTGAATTCCTGATGTCTCTCTGTACCAGGGTCCTTGGCGGTGTCTGTGGCTGACATGACTGCACCAGTTGTGGGCTCCTCTGGAGGGGTGTATGCACTCGTCTCTGCCCATCTGGCCAACATCGTGATGGTGAGCACCTGCTGTCCCAATGTGCCTATCTCGGCCTCCCCTCTGCATGTCAGTCCTCGCCGGGGATCTTCTTCGACTCCCCGGCTCAGGCCCAGAAATGCCAGGCAGACCTGGCTGGTATGAGGGCTCACTGACACCTCACTTTTTGCAGGCTGATTTCAAATGGGGCTCTTCCATATACGATTCGTATTTTTTCCTTCTTGCCTATGAAATTACCCATTTCCCTATGCTACCCCTTTCCCGTTCAGCTTTAAAAAGTGTTACAGTAGGGGTGCCTGGCTGGCTGCGTCAGTAGAGCCTGCGACTCTTGACCTTGGGGTCGTGAGTTCAAGCCCCACGTTGGGACTAGAGCTTAGTTTTAAAAAAGAAAGACAATGTTTGGTGTCCCTGGGTGGCTCAGTCTGTTAAGCACCCAACTCTTGATTTTGGCTCAGGTCTAATCTCACAGTTCATGAGTTTGAGCCCTGCATTGGGCTCCACGTTGACAGTGCAGGGCCTGCTTGGGATTCTCTCTCTCCTTCCCTCTCTCTGCCCCTCCCCCACTCTCTCACTCTCTCTCAAAACAAACAAACAGAGGGGCGCCTGGGTGGCTCAGTCGGTTAAGCGTCCGACTTCAGCTCAGGTCATGATCTCGCGGTCCGTGAGTTCGAGCCCCGCGTCGGGCTCTGTGCTGATGGCTCAGAGCCTGGAGCCTGTTTCGGATTCTGTGTCTCCCTCTCTCTCTGACCCTCCCCCGTTCATGCTTTGTCTCTCTCTGTCTCAAAAATAAATAAACATTAAAAAAAATTAAACAAACAGATATTAAAAAAATAATTGAAAAAGGGCGCCTGGGTGGCTCAATCAGTTGAGCCACCGACTCTTGATTTCCTCTCAGGTCATGATCTCTCGGTTCGTGAGTTCCAGCCCCACATTGGGCTCCATGCTGACAGTGCAGAACCTGCTTGGGATTCTCTCTCTCCCTCTCTCTCTACCGTTCTCCTGCTCTCTCACTCTCTCTCTCAAAATAAATAAACTTTAAGGGGCGCCTGGGTGGCCCAGTCGGTTAAGTGTCCGACTTCGGCTCAGATCATGATCTCACAGTTCATGAGTTCAAGCCCCATGTCGGGCTCTGTGCTGACAGCCCAGAGCCTGGAGCCTTCTTCGGATTCTGTGTCTCCCTCTCTCTCTGTCCCTCCCCTGCTCGTACTCTGTCTGTCTCTCCCTCAAAATAAATAAACGCGGAAGGAATTTTAAAAAATAAACTTTAAGAAAAATAATAAAAATTTAAAAAAGACAACTTTAAAGAGTATTACAATCCTTGACCACTAGCATGCATCGTAATTGTAATTCATTGCTTGTCACAGATGATTAAAAGTAAAGGGATCTCAGCAAAATTCTCAAAAAGGAAAGGAGCCTCTAAGAGGTTAAATGTTTTGTCCACAGTCACAGTGAAGATTGTGGCAAGTCGGGACTTGAACCCATACTTCCTGACAGCCACTCAGGTGTCATTCCCTTACACCAGCCTCTCACAATGTCGGGACACGGCCATTCCTTTCCCAGGCTCTTTTTTGCCTTTTCCTGAAGGGCATTCTTTTCTTAAGATTTTTGTTTTCTAAGTCATCTCTGCGCCCAACATGGGGCTCGAACTCACAACCCCGAGACCAAGAGTCACACGCTCTGCCGACTGAGCCAGACATGCCCCTCCTGAAGGGGATTCTAGCGTACTAGCTGAGAGCCCAGGCTCCGGAGCCAGTCAGCCCAGATCTGAGTCCTGGCTACTTACTTCCCAAAGAGGCACCTTGGGCACATTACTTAACTGCGCTGTGCCTCAGTTTCTACATCTGTGAAATGAGATGATATTGATAAATGAGATAAGGTGAAAATAACCTATTCAATATAAAGGTTAACTCCCTCCTCCTCCAAGAAGAGGCCAGGGTTGGACCCTGAATGGAGACAGAGTCTTTAAGGAGAGAAATAGGAATCCGTCTGATAGTCCCAGAGGAGGCCAAAGTCCTTGTTTTAGAGGCAGTCGGGAGGAGGAGTCACTGGGAGCGGCCCTGCAGGCCCGATGCCCACCAGGGAAGGCCCAGGTTCTACTCATCCCCGGTGCCTGGCCCAGGTCTGGCCAAATGGCAGGTGGTGCCAAGTAAATTTTTTTTAAGATTAAAAAAAATGTTTATTTTGAGAGAGCGCACACGTGTGCAAGCAGAGGAGGGGCAGAAAGAGAGGGAGAGAGAATCCCAAGCAGGCTGCACGCTCAGCACGGAGCCCCATGCGGGGCTCAGTCCCATGACCCCGAGATCATGACCTGGGCCGAAATCAAGAGTTGGACGCTTAACTGACTGAGCCACCCAGATGCCCCGGTTTTGTTTGTTTTTTTTTTTAAGTAATCTGTACCCCCAACGTGGGGCTCTAACTTACAACCCCGAGATCCAGAGTCGCACGCTCCACCCACAGAGCCAGCCAGGCGCCCTCCTCCCACCCCCAACTAAATTTTGAATGAAGGAAGGAAAGAAGGAATGAGCAGTGTCTAGAAACGGCATCGCTTCCCCCCAGGGTCCTCCTGTTCTCACCTCCCTCCTCTGTCACTGTCTTCACCCACGTGGAGGATGTGTGAATGCTGTTACAACGTCTGGAGTTCCTAAATTCTCCCATTTCTTCTTTATTATTTATTGTCACTGTCACCTGCCAGGCTCAACACACCATCCCTTTTCTTTTCACCAAAGTCCCCTTTGTACATCGAGAGAGAGAGTGAGCGAGTGGCAGAGGGACAGAGGGAAGGAGAGGAGGGTGGGGGGAGAGATGGACCGACAGACACCAACGACATTTACTACTCATCTGAATTTTGGCAGCTTCACGTGAGCACCTGAAGAGACACAGCAGGTGTAGGAAAGCTTGCGTGGACGTGCGAGTGTGTGTGTGTGCACGTGAACTTACACACGCGTGCGTGCGCACACGCACACACACACGGCCCGGTCCGCCGAAGATCCTGACAGCACAGGGCTGCCTCACACAACCCTTTTAAATGGGTCATTCTGTATCGGTGCCACAGCTTTCCCCAGACACAGCTTTTTCTCTGGATTCCACCTCCGCCGCTCCCCCCTCCCCCTGCCCCAGTTCCCTTCTGGAGGGGATGGAAATGCTAACAAACTCCCCTCCCCGCCCCAAGATGTGTACATGGGTGAGGGGACCGACAAGCACAACTAAGAAGAAATAAACAGTTCATAGAGAGGCCCTGTTTCCACCCCCTTCCCTGCAGCATGGGAAACAACCCTGGGACCCCAAAGTTCCCATGGTGAGGGCAGATCACCCCAAGAACCATGGGGTGGGGCATGGGGCTCGAGGAGGGAGGTGTGAAAGCAGTTTTGTTCCCGTTTACACTTCTTTCTGGCAAGTAGCCCATGGCCTGTGGTGGTGGAGATGAGCAGTCCCATCCGAGAGCCCACTACCCTTCTAGAAGGACGTGGCTTTTGCCGGCCAATTGGGAGCGTCGCAGTCCCCGGAGCATGACATATGGTAGCCTTTCCCTAGAAAGTTGTGTGATGCTTATCTGATGGTGAAACAAACCTCGTTTTCTCATTAGAAAGGTTGGTTTCCTTTCAACAAGAGGCTGCCTTTACCCAAATTAGCTCAGCGCCCAGCACTTGAGAGATGCATTAGCACGAACCCTATAGATTGGCCATTTCTGTGGGTCAGAAGCATTTAAACATTGGCAATTTCCATCTAATAGGTATGCTAGAATTTTGAATTCCCAAATGAAGACTTGTGTGTGAGTGTGTGTGTGTGTGTGTGTGTGTGTGTGCCTGCGTGTGTGTGTGCAGCGAAACACCTTGTCAGAACTGACGGGAGAAACAGCATGCTAGTCAGAGAATCTAGACGTGAGTACTGGACCGACCATCTTAAAAGCTGTGAGTTGCTTCACTTCTCAGGGTCTCCGTTCCCTCATCTGCAGCCCCTCTTTACGAGGTAGTTGTGAGACAGACATGGAGAGTGAAAACGGTGGATGTGAAAATGCTTTCCATGTGGCAAATCACCACACAGCTGGGGGATCGCGTGTGGGTGTGGGTGTGTGTTTACATATCCTTGAATACGTATAATTTTCTGTGTTTATCAATTTTGCCTGTTATCTGTAGGACCAATTAGAAAATGTGTCCCTTTTACATCATATACAAAACAGAAAAAGTGTTCAACACTTCTGTTCTCAGGACTAAGTGAGGGATTCTGCCTTAAATGAAAGCATGTCTTGTTTTTCATGAAAACTCTCTGGGTTCCAGGGGTGCCTGGTTGGCTCAGTCGGTAGGGCGTGACACTCTTGATCTCAGGGTCATGAGTTTGAGCCTCATGTTGGGTGTAGAGATTACTTAAAAATAAAATCTTGGAACACCTGGGTGGCTCAGTCAGTTGAACGTCCAGCTCTTGGTTTCAGCTCAGGTCGTGATCTCACAGTTCATGAGATCGAGCCCCATGTCGGGCTCTGTACTGACAGTGAGGAACCTGCTGGGGATTCTCTGTCTCCCTCACTCCCTGCCCCTGCCCTGCTCACGTGCGTGCGCATGCTCTCTCTCTCTCTCTCTCAGAATAAATAAACTACGTAAATAAATCAATAAAATCTTTATAAAAAACCCCACTCTGAGTTCCAAAAAGCTTACAGTTTACATCAAGGGATTAAGTTCAGAAAATATTTCAACAAAAAAACCGGATGGCGTAAAAAACTTGCAATCAAGACTTCTTAGTTTATTTTTTATTATTAAAATTTTTTTTATATTTTATTTTTAAATTTTTTTTATGTTTATTTCTGAGACAGAGAGAGACAGAGCATGAGTGGGGGAGGGGCAGAGAGAAAGGGAGACACAGAATCGGAAGCAGGCTCCAGCCTCTGAGCTGTCAGCACAGAGCCCGACATGGGGCTGGAACTCACAAACGTGAGATCGTGACCTGAGCCGAAGTCGGTCGCTCAACCGACTGAGCCACCCAGGCACCCCTATTAAAAATTTTTTTTAATATTTATTTATTTTTGAGACAGAGCGTGAGCAAGGGAGGGAGGGCAGAAAGAGGAAGACACGGAATCTAAAGCAAGCTCCAGGCTCTGAGCTGTCAGCACAGAGCCGGACGCAGGCTTTGAACTCGCAAACTGTGAGACCTTAGTTGAAGTGGGACACTTACCGGACTCAGGCCCCAAGCCTTCTTAGTTTAAAGACTAGATGTGTTAAGATACACATAATTGAATAATTTATTAATTGCCTTTTGCTGGGGCCCACAGGCCAGAGTTCCGTGATTCCATGTAGGACATATTTACTTACACTCTCTTCTATACGATAGCTGCTTCCCTAAAACATTCGAGATCTCAGTTTTTGCAATGGGACCATCTTGTCAAAGCACAAAGAGAGAGCGTTGTCTAAAAGACACTGGAGATCTCTATGTTGTAAGGTTCATTTCATTACTAAAAATCCTTTCACAGGAAATCAGTCCCCAATTTGTCTGTCATGCTTTCCCCTTTCCTGCGCTGGGTCTTTTTGAGGTCTTTTGACAAAATAGGTGAAACCGGGACCCGCCTGGGTTCCAGCCTCTGAGCTCTTAACTGGTTGGGTGAACGAGATAAATGCCCAGGGGACTGGTTACCCCCTTGTTTGCTGAGGGTGGGTTCTTTCTCACCCTGCAAGGCTCTGGGAGGGAAAGACATGAAAAGGGGCTGCAAGAGACGCATGCCCTGGGGCCGCAGGCACTACCACATTTATAGCCTCAGCAGGGCAGCAGGGCTGGCTGCTGAGAGGAGATCTTGTGCTTTGCTCCTGTTGTTTCACTGCAGTTTGGAGGGAATAATGGGGCGGGGAAATGAAGCAGCTGGTGGGAAGGGGTGACTGGAGTGTAACCCCTCAGCTGCCGGGAGAGGAGTCATTTCCCCACGTCCACTCAGCTTTGGAGGCAGGTGGACACACAACAGCCAGTGGGGACAGACGGCACAGACAGAACATGACCCTCAGAAGTGTGGGCAGATGGAGCCCCGGACTGAGGGCCCTAGTGACCTCGACATTAACTTACCATGACCTTGAACCAGCCCTCCTCGACTCCCCATTTCTTCTTTGCTAAAGTGCGGGAGATGTGACTGGACCAAGCCCGTCAACTCCAACGCCTTCAGGGCCAGTTAGGGATTGTAAGCAAGGCTGGCCCCGGGAGCGCTGGGGTGAAGCTGGAACTGCCCGGCTAGTCCAAGGTCATTCAGAAGGTTTAAAGGTGCTGTGCAGGGCAAACCCACTGTCTTTGCCTCAGGTCTAGGTGATCACGTCAGACACTTACGTGACGCTTACCACACGCCAGGCAGTGTTCTTGGTGTTCTATGTGTATGAATTCATTTTACCTTCGCAACCCATGAGGTAGGTAATTGAGGTAGGTGCTGATGTTGGCCCAGATTTACAAATGAAGACCTTAGCCAGAAAGAAGTTCTGAGCCACCTCACCGCTGGCCTTGCCAGACCAAAAATATGGACGGTGCTTTTGAAGACAGACCCCAGATAGGGCCTGAGGGAGGGAGGTATGGACCTCAGCTGAAGGAGAGAGCGGCCAATATATTCTATACTGATTTTGCCTGATATTATCACTCAGGGCACAGTGAAAGAGACGCTGTTTTTAGGTAAGATATTCTTCCAGAGATTTTTTTATTTTTTATTTTAGAGAGAGAGAGAGAGTAGGGAAGAAGGACAGAGGGAGAGAAAGAGGGAATACCAAGCAGACTCCGCACTCAGTGCAGAGCCTGATGTGGGGCTTGATCCCACGACCCTGGGATCATGACCTGAGCTGAAACCAAGAGTTGGACACTCAACTGACTGAGCTACCCAGGTGCCCCCAGAAGGTTTTTATGAGGAAAAGGAATATTGGGAGTGTTCTGTATCACTTTTTTTTTTTACATTTTTTAAATTTTTATTTTTGAGAGAGAGACAGAGCATGAGCAGGGGAGGGGCAGAGAGAGAAGAAGACACAGAATCTGAAGCAGGCTCCAGGCTCTGAGCTGTCAGCACAGAGCCCAACGTGGGGCTCAAATCCACAAGCCGTGAGATCATGACCTGAGCCAAAGTCAGACGCTTAACCGACTAAGCCACCCAGGTGCCCCTCACTTTGGTTTTTAATTGTGGTGAAATACACACAGCATAAAATTTATCACCTTAACTTTTTTTTTTTAATGTTTATTTTTGAGACAGAGAGAGGCAGAACATGAACGGGGGAGGGTCAGAGAGAGAGGGAGACACAGAATCTGAAGCAGGCTCCAGGCTCTGAGCTGTCAGCACAGAGCCCGACGTGGGGCTTGAACTCACAGACCGTGAGATCATGACCTGAGCCGAAGCCAGAAGCTCAACCAACTGAGCCACCCAGGCACCCCTCATCTTAACCATTTTTAAGTATACAATTCGGTTGTGTCAAGTACATTCTCACTGTTGGGAAATCATCACCATCCATCTCCAGAACTCTTGATCTTACAAAACTGAAACGCTGTTACCCATTAAACAACTCCCCGTTCCTCCCTCCCCCAGCCCCTGGCAACCACCTTTTACTTGATGTCTCTATGAATTGGCCACTCTCTGTGTCTTGTAGGAGTGGACTCATGCAGTATTTGTCCTTCCGTGACTGGCTTATTTCTCTGAGCATAATGTCTTCAAGGTTCGTTTGTTAGAACATGGCAGGATTGCCCTCCTCCTTAAAGTGAATGACATTCCCTTGTATCTCTGTCTGTCCATCTAGGGATACTGGTTTGCTTCCACTCTCTTTTGGTTGTTGGGAATCAGACTGCTAGGAACGTGGGTGTCACTGTTAGGGGAGAATTAGGATCCGTGGGTGGACATGACAGGGAGGCAAAGCCTGGCCAGATGATAGCAGGAAGAATTTTTCAGTGGTTAGAGCCCCTTCACAGGGCTGCCCCAGGGGTGTCACGGGGCTGGGAGGGCCATTTTGTCAGCGGCTCAGCAGTGTGCCCTCCTTTGGGAGGAGCTGGTCCTTCCGTCAGGGACTCCCCAGGCCCTGCCCATCCTACGGTTGCATCCCGGAGAGGAGCTGAGGGGTCGCCCACCGCCAGCTAACTGCTCTAGGTTAGGTTGGGTTGCCAGATCCAGTGGAGGGCATCGATTCCTGTTGTTCCCTGTCTTCTGGTGGGGCTTCTCTGTGGGCAGTTGCCAGCAGGTGACAACATCGCCTGCCATCGGCTTCTTAGCATAGAACACGTCAGCAGGCGAAGATGAGACTTCCCCACCTGAAGAGCAGCCATGTGTCGCCACCTTACCCTACGTGAAGAGGGCTCTCCAGTCAGTGAAGAACAATGGGGAAAAGGGAGGCAATGGGCAGGAAGCCGAACGCCTTCTGCAGGATTTCACCCTCTTTTTGGCAGATGCCCCGCATCCTGCTTGCTCCACCAAAGGTTCCATAAATGTTATTGTATGTGCCAATGCTCAGGGCCTTGGTAAAATTTAACACGTTCCCCCAACGTCAAAGGAGTGCGAGACGTGCCCTCAGCTGGGCCTGGGCCAGGCAGCAAAGACAGAGCGGGTGGGTGGGAGGGAACAGAAGCCCCTGGCTCTACCCAGTAGCCTCCTTCCCTGTGGCTGGTGTGTTCCAGGGAGATTCCAGACTTGCTTCTGTGCGTGCCTCTATAAATGACACGGTGCTTTGAATGCGCCGCGGGAGAGCCCCTCAAAGGAACCCTGTGGCAAAGTCTTTTGTAAAGTGAAAAATCCTTTTGTAAGATGAATAATTGTACTCTGTCTATCTGCTTTGGAGGTTCAGAGTGTCCTGAGATTCTCAGGGGAAAGAGCGATTTGTTTGAAGGCCATCTGGCTCCCCCTTTTTCCAATGCCTGATCCTGTACAGCATCCCCCTCCAAGTGACGTAAAGCCCCCGTTTGGAGCTCTCAGTGATGGGAAACACACGGTCCCCCAGGATGGAGCGTTCCATCTTTGGACGGCTCTTGCTTATTAGAAATGGAAATATCCCGAGCCTAAAAAAATTCTCTGATGTTTTCATCCATTGAATCCTCCACTTACAGATCACACTGAATATGACCTTTCCTTATGGTGGCTCACTTGATACTTGATAACAGTGAACTTGACCCTGGGTCTTCTCTTCATCTGTTTCTCACATGCAGGATTTTGGTTTCTTTCATCATCCTGATGGTTCTGCTTTGACTTTGCTTGGTTGCCGTCCTGCATCCCTTTGGCAAATGTGAGACCTGACAATTAAGGCAGCTTTCAGGTGTTGTCAGCTCGTGTAGAGGGGGCAGGGACCTTATCTTCCTAGATCTGGATTCTCTCCCTTTTCTTTCTTTCTTTTTTTTTTTTTTTAATTTTAATTTTTTTTTAAACGTTTATTTATTTTTGAGACAGAGAGAGACAGAGCATGAATGGGGGAGGGGCAGAGAGAGAGGGAGACACAGAATCCGAAACAGGCTCCAGGCTCTGAGCTGTCAGCACAGAGCCCGACGTGGGGCTCGAACTCACAGACCGTGAGATCATGACCTGAGCCGAAGCCAGAAGCTCAACCGACTGAGCCACCCAGGCGCCCCCCTTTTTTTTTTAATTTTGAGAGAGAGAGAGAGAAAGAGGGAGGGAGAGAATCCCAAGCAAGCTCATCATAGAACCTGACGTGGGGCTCGATCTCACGAATTGGGAGAACATGACCTGAGCTGAAACCAAGAGTCCTATCCTTAACTGACTAAGCCACCCAGGCACCCTATAATGTCAGGTTTTCTTTTCTTTTTTTTAAACTCTTTTTTTTTTAATGTCTTATTTATTTTTTGAGAATGAGAGAGTGCGCGCACGCGTCCGCAGGGGAGGGGCAGAAGAGGGGGAACAGAGAATTGGAAGTGGGCTCTGCACGGACATGGCTGACAGCAGCAAGCCCCAGGCGGGGCTCGAACTCACGAACCCTGAGATCACAATCTGAGCCAAAGTCTGACACTCAACCAACGGAGCCACCGAGGAGCCCCGACGTCAGGTTTTCTTAAACAAGATACATCCGCGGAGGCGTGGTCCGATCTGGAACTAATGGAACTTTCTCCTTTTGCTGTAGAACTGGTCAGGCATGAAGTGTCAGTTCAAGCTGCTGCGGATGGCTGTGGCCTTGATCTGTAGTAAGTACTGATGGGGCAGGCTGGGTGGTGTGGAGCCCTGCACCAGGCCTGGAGGATGTAAAGATAGCACAGTCCCCGCCCTCGAGGGGTGTGTGATCAAGGGAAAAAGGGAGACATGTCAATGGTATGTGACAAAGTCTGGCCCACCCTGCTACCACTTAATCTTTCTTAAAGTTTTTATTGACTTATAACATGGAACCAGAAAGGTGCGGGATAAGTATCCAGCTCAATGACCAGCACCCAGATCAAGAAAAATAACTTTTTTTTTTTTTACATTTATTTATTTTTGAGAGACAGAGTGAGATGAAGTGAGAGTGGGGGAGGGGCAGAGAGAGAGGGAGACACGGGATCGGAAGCAGGCTCCAGGCTCTGAGCTGTCAGCACAGAGCCCGACGCAGGACTCGAACCCGCAGACCGTGAGATCATGACCTGAGCTGAAGTCAGACACTCAACTGACTGAGCCACCCAGGCGCCCCAAGAAAAACAACTTCTTAATAATTTTTGGGTCATGGAGTCAGTCCTTTGAGATCTGTTAGAAGCTAGAGACCCTATCCCCAGGATAGTACGTATGTGCACATGTGCGTGCACATACACATACTAACTTGCAGTTTAGCAGGTTCACAGGCTGTAACTAATCCTTGAACCCCTGTGTCCAGGGTGTGGTGGGGCTCTCGTCGGGAGAAGTCAGTTCTGCCTGCAGAGGTCATTTTGAGTGTCCAGAACAGAGACCAGCTGCAAGAGGACATTTCCGGCAAAGAAAGATACAGTGTATGGAGGGAGGGTCATGGCTGTCAAGTCAGTTGGCGAGACTGACATGTGAGGTTTGGGACTGTGTGTGTTAGTGGTCAGAGATAATAGGAGTCAGGTCATGAGGGCCGTAAATGCAAAGAGAGAGGTTGGAGTTCAACCTGGATGTGCCAGGAGGCCGCTGGAGGGCTTTAAGCAGGGGAGTTACTGGCAGATTCAAGATTCAGGAGACCAGTCAGGCTCAAAGTAGAGAAGGAGTTGGGGGTGGGGAGTGAGACCAGAGGCCTTATTAGAGGCTCATTTGAGGTGATGAGCCTCTTCCAGAAGTGATGGAGGCAGAGAGAAGAGGGGACACACGGTCTGTCATTCAGGCCTCAGAACACAGCCATGAAGAGGGTTTTTTTTTTTTCAATTTTTTTTTAATGTTTATTTGAGACAGAGAGAGACAGAGCATGAATGGGGGAGGGGCAGAGAGAGAAGGAGACACAGCATCGGAAGCAGGCTCCAGGCTCTGAGCCATCAGCCCAGAGCCTGACGCGGGGCTCGAACTCACGAACCGTGAGATCGTGACCTGAGCTGAAGTCAGACGCTCAACCGACTGAGCCACCCAGGCGCCCCGAAGAGGGTATTTTTTATAAGGCTTGGTTTACAGGTAGACACTGGGGACACACTGCTGGCCCAGGGCCACCCAGCTGGCGGTGATAGAGGCAGAATTCAGAGCCAGCTTGTGCCATTTCTAATGCCCACTCTTTAGCCAGGCTGGGCAGGAGCACCTGGGCTGTCTGCCTGGGTCCACCTGCTACGTGGGGAAGAGGAGGGTGGGCCAGAACAGCCATGGGCCTGTGTGGACTGCACTTCCATCCACTTGCACATCTCTTGCTCGAAGGCCCACAGATTCTTTGAGCCAGGTCAGTGGGGGATGGTGGGGTGCAGTGGAGTGGGGGTGGGGTGAATGTTGCTTCCCTGTCTGCTCAGACTGTTTGTATGCAAGGAAGGGAGGAGAAGCCTGAATCTTGCTGTTTAAAACAGTCTAACTCTAAGCATCATAAAAACAAAAATGCTGATTTTGGAGGTGGGGACCAGTGTCTTTCAAACCTCCTTTGTGGCACCCAGGGCCTGCTAAGCAAAGACAGGAAGATACCCCAGGGCCTGGGTTGGGGGTGGTGGTCAGGGAGGACACAGCGATGGTTCCCGGCTGCTCCTTCTCTGCCATCTATCGGCCATCCTTGGAGTTGCAAGGCCCAGGCCAGAAGATTAGGCAATTCCCAGGGGATGGTCATCCCTGGAGGCGCTGGCACCCCCGGAGTGGTTAAGGCGGAGAAGAGCATAGTAGCTCATTAAATGGCACCTGAACAAGTGCAAAATTCACCTCAAAGGACTTCCTTGCAATCTGTCAAATTTGCCTTGGTTTCCTCATCTGTGAAATGGGGATGAGAAGGCTTGCCCTAAGTGTTGTTTTGGTGGTGGGCAATGAAGTGGCAGTTTCCCAGCGACCGTCCTTTCAAGAGAGTGCATCCCGTTGGACTGGATGACTCAAGACGTTCATGCAAGAAGAAT
The DNA here is from genome assembly GCF_028018385.1 of Neofelis nebulosa. Taxonomy (NCBI): domain Eukaryota; kingdom Metazoa; phylum Chordata; class Mammalia; order Carnivora; family Felidae; genus Neofelis; species Neofelis nebulosa. The sequence goes on along the minus strand of NC_080797.1, from coordinate 58,831,892 downwards.
GAATTGGAGAATGGGATGGGGGCTTTTTAGACTCTGTTAAGAGAGAAATTCTAGCACTCTGTTGGTACTGTCTATTCCCAGTCCTTCGTTGCCCTTTTCTCCTTCCATCCCGTGTTTCCAGTCACAAAAACACTGGTTCTGAGGGTTTTCTAAAGGTTTTGAAGCAATACATGAAAACGCTTTATAAACTGTAAAGTGCTAGCACATATTGAAGTTGTTATTGATGCTCCAGCAGTGCGGCCTGGTAGTTAGAGGCTGAGACTGTACAGATGGGGAAACTGAGCCTCCAGGACCCATGCATGCGGAGGAGCAAGGGTCTTTGGGTTTCAGCACAAGCTGTCCCCTCTGCCTGGAATGCTCTTTCTTCTTAGGATCTTCTCTTGATATTTCACATCTCTGCTCAAATTTCATGTCTCTAGGGAGATCTTGCCTGATTCCCCAAACCAAAGGATCCCCCTCCTTAGGCCCAGCATTGATTGAAAGTCACCTGTTTTCTCCCCCATAGAATTTTTCTTACTGGAATTATCTTATGTCTGTAATTGACGCTGGTCGATTGCCAGATCTGTAAGCCCTGGGGGAACAGAGGTTGGTCTGTCTTCACTACTGTGTCTCCAGCGCAGAGAACAGACAGTGCTCAGCCTAATGGGTAGTGAATGAATTAATGGGTGGGTGGCTGAGGCAGGGGGTTGGGTGTGTGGATGGATGGATGGATGGGTGGGTGGGTGGATGGATGGATGGGTGGGTGGGTGGGTGGGTGGATGGATGGATGGATGGATGGATGGATGGATGGATGGATGGAGTGAGTGAGCGAGCGAGTGAGTGCAAGGCGTCTCTCTCAACCCCTGCCCAGTGGCCCTCCTGTGACTTCTCTGTCCTTCCTCCTTGCAGTGAGCATGGAGTTTGGGCGGGCTGTGTGGCTCCGGTTCCACCCATCAGCCTATCCCCCGTGCCCTCACCCCAGCTTTGTGGCGCACTTGGGCGGCGTGGCCGTGGGCATCACTCTGGGCGTGGTGGTCCTGAGGAACTACGAGCAGAGGCTGCAGGACCAGTCGCTGTGGTGGATTTTTGTGGCCATGTACACAGTCTTCGTGCTGTTCGCTGTCTTCTGGAACATCTTCGCCTACACCCTGCTGGACTTAAAGCTGCCACCGCCTCCTTAGGAGGCTGGGGGACTGAGGTCAGGGAGGGGAGGGAGAGGCAACAGCAGGAAGGAACATGTACATTCTTGTTCTCAGCGCCAGCTCCTCCACGCTGAGGAGTAGAGAACAAGATGCTCGGCCGCTGTGATGTTTGCGTTCAGGTTTGGACAATGGAGCCTCTTTTCTGAAAGGCGCCTGCTGGATGAGTTGGATGTGGTTACCATTTTTTTCCTACACTGTTCTGAGGACATCGGGCCAAGGCGAAGGCCTGGGGTGCCCTTCCCTTGGGCTGAGCCTGTTCTGTATGTTTAGGGGACCCCTCTCGTCACAGATTGGGCTTTCCTTCTCCCTCGTCCACACACTGAGATGTCAGGAAGGCCTGAGGATAGAGTAGCCAGGCGGACTCTTGTCTCGCCCAGCCCGGAGGTGCAGTCGCAGGCCAGGAAATGCTCCCTCCGCAGCTACTAGGTTTGGAGCTCTGGAGTGGAAGAAGGCCAGGTGGTGGACATGTTAGTTTGAGTCTAGAGGAGCCCAGGGTCCCCCCTGTTGGTGGGCACTGGGGCATGGCCTCTAGCCTGGGGTAGGCGGAGGAGGGAGATGCTGTAAGTCCAGGCCTTGCTCCTGCCCTGGAGGTGTCCAGTGAGCAAAACCCAAGGGGAGGGAATAAACTTCATCCCAAGTCCCACCCTAGGGAAGGCCCCATACCAACTTTGGCCTTCTCCCTCCCTGTCTTCCAGAATGCTGACATCTCACATCAGTGCCCCAGCGCCCCGTGGCCTGCCTTGTTTTTAGAGCCTTTTCCTTCATTTCCTGACCCTACATTGTGCCTCTCCTTTGTTCATGGGGACGTGTGTGAGTGTGTGCGTTGTATGTGTGTGGTGGATGAGGACGCCTGTGTGATGGTAGGAGATGCCACGGAAAGAACGTGAGGGGAGTTGGAGGCTGCGGAGGAAGGCTGTGGGGGGAGTGTGGGTGTGCAGGAAGGTCTGCGTGAAAGGAAAGAAAGCACTGAGAGGTGGGAGGGTGTGACTGCCGAGGATCTTACTTTCAGCAAAGCTAGCCCCTTCCTTCCCGTTCCTCATCCTTTCCAGGCATCTCCCTGAGCGCCACTGACCAGTGGGAGACTTGTCCATGACGGAGGGAGCCCTTGGGCCCTCCCAAGGACCCTCAGGACGCCGTGGTTTGCCTTTGCCCAATTCCGTTCTTGTTTTCCTCTGGAATGACCTTCACGTGTAAAAAGGTTCTGTTCTCTTTCCCTTAGGAGGGCAGGAGCTGTGGGGGTGTAAGGCCGGGGCAGGAATGTTGAAGCCATGTGTCCATCTGAGTAGGGGGGACAGGAGGCTGCTGTCAAAGGAATTCCAATTTAGGCAGAAAACTGCTTCTAGAGAATTGTTGGGGATTCGGATGAGGGTCCAAAGTGAGGGCAGCCCATAGACTCAGATACTCAGAGCCTGGAGGGAACTTGGCAGGCTCATCCCTTCCTCTGCCGCACAAGTGGGAAAGCGAGGCTCAGGGAATGACTCCCAGGCAGGAGCGAGTGCAGGCCCTGAGCAGAGAGGAAGGGGAAGAAGGCCTTTGACAAAATCTGTGATTCCCTTTATACTGCTCGCGGAACTCCCAACCACTGACAACCCAGAAAGATGAAGAACTCCCGTCTGGGAAGCAGAGGGACTGGGTCCGCGCAGGGACGAGGGCAGGAGCTTGGTCCAAAGTCAGCTGGGCCAGGCAGTTGGGGATCTTGGGCCACTGTGGCTTCCTGTCCTCCGTGATCACACATGAATGAGCAGGGTCTTCATTCAGCCCCAGGCTATGCCAACCGCCCCCCACCCCAACCCCGTCTTTGCCCAGTGCTAAATACATCATCCCGGTCCCCACATGTGGCTGCCGAGGTCACACCGCACTCAGGCTGACTAGGTACTGAGGACTGCCCACCCGAGCTGGCGCGGGCCCAGGTCCGTAGCGGAGCTGCGTCTCCCTCGGGCGTCTTGTCTGTGTCCTGACAGCCTGTGTCTGCCCTCTAGAGAGAAGGGGTGTAGTCAGCTTCCTAGGAGGAGACCATGCTGGGACTGGGGGCCAAGAGGACTTGAGTGAGGATGGGGAGGGCGGCCCTGGCCATGGGCCACAGCCCCTCAACCGGAGCAGTGCTGTCCCTCACTGGAGGAGCGGGGAGGCAGGGCTTCCCTGCAGGCACCCCGGGTGCTCTGGGTTGTGGGTGGAGGGAGCAGTCACCCCTGCCTTCTCTGGGTGTGGCCTGGAGAGGGTCTTCCCCTCTCAGGGGCGAGAAGACTGTGAATAGAAGGCTCTAGCAAGCCCTCAGAGAAGCACCCGGGTCCCTCAGGTCTCCAGACGGGAGCTTGCTCCCGAGAAGGACTGTCTGAGGCAGAAATCCCATTTGCTGTCGTGTCTGAGATGCACGAAGGGAGCCTCACCTGACTTTAGGCCGCCAGCCGCAGCTGTTCCCTGTCAGCAGTGTCCAAAAGTGACCCCGAAGCTCGTCAGTCTGCTTAACACCCCCCTCTCCACCCTTGCCCAACCATCAGCTCCAAGCAGGGCCACGCAGTCACTCCACACAACCCAGGTCTCCAAACCAGGGCCAGAGACAATCGTCTGGTAAGAAAGGTTTCCTTTTTGGTGTCTGGCTTTCTTACCCTCCCCTCCCCCCTCCCCCCACCCCCAGGGCCCGGCCAGCAGCACATCCCCATCATCCCTCCTTCCCCGTCCAGCACAGCCCCTGGCCCAGCGTGGAGGGCAGTGTGCTGTGGGGCCGGGGAGAGTGGCTGGTCTTGCATCCATAGGATACAGAAATTGAAAGCCGGGGATCCCCCAAACAGCAGCCATAGATTTGCCCGCTCATTAAACAGAAGAGGAATCACAGAAACTAGGGAAGGGAAAACAAATCTTCAAAGGAGAAATTTTGCTTTAATGACACCATTAATCATTCATTTTTTTAATTAGGAAAAGCTCCCTAAAGAGGCATTTTTGCCAGCTAATAGGACTCTCCATTTCCACGAGGACCGTTCCTACCCAGAGGATTAGGAGAGTCATTGCTCACAAACCCAGATCTTCCCCCACAGTGTTCAATTTCGCTTGCAAATAATGCAGATTCCCGGGTGCAGCGGAAGCCATCTCCTGGCTGCCTTCATGTTGCTCCCGGGGCTGGCCGGAAAGCACCGACACTCCTCTGCCTTAAAAACCGTGAATTCCACCCCCAAGGACTTGAGTAAGTGGAAAACAAAAGGAAACACAAGCTGCAATGTTTGTTTCTAAATATTTTTGTATTGTGTACATTCTGTATATTTTTGTCGCAACATATTATTCGAGCACAGATTCCATTAAAGATTTTTTAAGCCATCGGTTATTCAGGAAGTGGCATAAAGGGCTGGCGTGGGAGCCCTGTTTCATCTTTGGAGGTGGGAGGTGGGGTGGGGGGACAGCAGCGGTGCTGGGCCTGTGATGTGCACAAGACAGAGCTGGGACTCGGCGCTTGGTGCTGCTGCTGGTGCTTCCAGTCTGGTGGAACCGTTTTTGAATTGCTGAACTCTTTTGAATGGTTGATGAGAGCTAGGTTTTCTCTTGCCCTAACAATGCGCAGGGAGACAGTTTTGTGTACAATGTGGAAGGGGGAGGTGGTCTGCAAATAAGGAAACTCACTCAGCTTCAGGTCAAGAGCTTTTGTGCCAGCTGTGCTCGTGGGGGTCCCGTCTTCCCCTTCTACCCTTACACGGTGGGAGATTAATGTTTTGACTACTGTTATTGTCGTAATCTTTGAAATACCTAGGTACTTTGTTCTTTACCCCAATAGCCTAGTCTGTAGGTCTTTCTAGGGGCAGTCAACATTCTGATCTGGAGGAAGGGATAGGGAACGTTCTCAGGGTGAAAGGACATGGTTCACGTACAGAAGGGGAAAACAAGAAGGGTGTAAGTGTGAAGGTCCAATGCTTGGTAGGTTTAACAACCAAATGGGCTTTGAATGGATGAAGTCTGAGGAAGTGAGTTGTTTACTCCAGCTTTTCTAAACCGATGACAGCGTATGTGGTTTTGCAGTTCATAACCATTAAATTTCATTCGGGGATTAAACTACTCTGTTAAATTCAGCATGGGAGTCGTTTCCCATAATGTTCTTTCACATCAGTTTCCTGTACGTTATTAAAAGAAAAAAAACATTAAAAAATTTTTTTAATGTTTATTTTATTTTTGAGAGAGAGAGAGAGAGAGAGAGAGAGAGAGACGAAGCATGAGTGGGGGAGGGACATAGAGAGAGGGGGACACAGGATCCAAAGCAGGCTCCAGGCTCTGAGCTGTCAGCACAGAGCCTGACGCAGGGCTTGAACTCATGAACCGTGACATCATGACCTGAGCAGAAGTTGGACACTGAACCGACTGAGCCACCCAGGTGCCCCCCCCCCCCGCTCCAAACCACATTTTTAAATGCTGCAAAAGTCATTCTAGAACAACTTGAGTACAGCTCAGGCTGAAGGTCAAAAAACTCATTTCTCTTTCAAGTGTGGATAACTTCCCTAGAGGGAAAATCAGGACCCTGTCTGAGCACCCGTGCACCCCCTGTACCCCATCAGTTCCAGGCTCCAATACCTGAGGCACTGACAGACAAGCTCCCTGAATAGCCAAAAGCTGTTTAGATGGCTTTGCCTTTGGCTCCCTATCACTTCCCCCTTCACTTTTCTGGTTCCTCCCTTCTTTTTTTTTTTTTTTTTTTTTTTTTTTAATTTTTTTTTTTCAACATTTTTTATTTATTTTTTGGGACAGAGAGAGACAGAGCATGAACGGGGGAGGGGCAGAGAGAGAGGGAGACACAGAATCGGAAACAGGCTCCAGGCTCCGAGCCATCAGCCCAGAGCCTGACGCGGGGCTCGAACTCACGGACCGCGAGATCGTGACCTGGCTGAAGTCGGACGCTTAACCGACTGCGCCACCCAGGCGCCCCTGGTTCCTCCCTTCTACCAGATTCTCATTCTTCCCATAACTTTGTAAGACATTAACCAGTGATAAGGTAATTATGAAGATAATTTACTGGTTACTTAGTATGTGCTGGGCACTGGATGAGGCATTTTCAATGTATTATTTTCATTTAATTGCATAGCTACTTGTGTGAAGTGAGTATAAATATGCCCATATTTACACATGAGGGGAAGGCTTAGAGTTTAGTGACTGGCAGGTGCTGGCTTCATACTATGGTTCCAAAGTTCATGCTCTCAACCCTCAGCTGTTCATCGGGTGTTCAAGGACACTGAAGTGTCAGGACGTTTGTTTAAAGATCCAGTCTCATTGCATTAGTAACAGTAATGAACCTTGGAATGTTTGTTCGGTGTTCACTTAATAGGATCTCTTTATCAGCCCTCCTGGAAGTGGTTTACAAGAAAATCCACAGCTATGAGTTCATTACTACTCCCTAATCACCCCTGACTCCCAGGATGTGGCATTGATGCCAGCTCAGAATGATATGAAGTCTGTGACCCATTTGGGAAGGCTAGCAGTTGTAGAACTGGGGCTGCCCTCCTAGACCTCCAAGTAGAGAGACCATCGATGTCAGGGGTGGGTCTCCACTACTGAGAAGACGCATGGTTAGGAAAACATGGTCCTACCTGAATCTTAGCTCCTAGATGCCTGCAGGCTTTCCTTGCATCCGGTATACGCGCGCCTCCGGTAAAGGACATGCGTTCTGTCACATTAGTAATGAGTGAGAGTGAGAGGAAGTGACCTGCATTATTGGGTCCTACAGCTGTATTTCCTTGGACAATGAGTAAAACACCACGATGGAGACTGCCCTTACACTGCCTGATGCCTCCTGCGAGGTGCAGAAAGGTGTATGCCGGCAGGTGGTGTGATTTTCTTCAACAGGTTCCTTAGCGTAACAGGTGTAATTTCCCCATAAACTTGTTGCGGATGAATAAAAATGTCAGCGTTGAGAATGGAGATAGTTAAATAAAAATGACTCTGTTGGTGAGAAGCTAAGTCAGTTTATTATTATTACAAATCTAATTATAGGTAAACCGAGGCCATTTTTGATACATGACAAACATTATTTCCTCTGTGTGTCGAGCACACAAGTAATACATAAATGTATTCCGTGCCTGGACAAATCCTGTTTAAAAACTTTAAAAGTTAATTCATTAGCTTATTAAAATTTGAGTACAGTACATGTTGCTGGTCACGAGCTCTCTGAGTTTCTTCTCATGGCCAACCAGCTATCCAGTTCCAGGTCACCATTGTCCTTGCCTACAGTAGTGATAGTTCGTCACAGACTTGTAAAATAAGACTGTATGGTATACAACTGGGTAATGTAGTGAGCCTGCATCACAAAATATATACATATAAGTACACATAAGGAATATACAGTTATACCTTGACTATATCCATAAATAGCTTGAAGCAGGTAATACATTTACTTTTAAAGGCCATTTACATCATGGGCTGTTGATATGTGAATTTGAAAATGAAAAATATTTTTTTTTAGACTCCAAATGTTGAGGTCCTAATGTTGTCTATTAAAAAAAATTGATTTCTAAATGAGCAACAGAGTACATTAGAAAAAGATTCGAGGGTAGTGCCACAGAATTGCCTGTTTCCCATAGTCATTCTGTAAGTAATGCTATAAAAAATGCTATTTGGAATTTTTTTTCCTATACTGCCTACAATCCAAGTTATTAAAGTTTAAAACCATAGGAGAGCCTTTATGAAGATCCTGAATTGTATTTCTCATTAAAGGAAAAGAAATGGCTTGGTGAGTCATGTTCCTCGACTTCTGTAGAAGAGAAAGCAGAAGGCCATCATCAGTCATTCTGAAAGTTAAAACTCAGCACTTAAGTGAATTTAGATGAGTTTAGGAGAGGATTTTTACGGGCTTGTGTTCCTCTGAGCATCCTGACGGCAGTGAGAATGAGACTTCTGATCTTCTAAACAAAAATCATTATCAAATGGATTTATTAAAGACCTGCGCAGAACAAACTGCCATCATATGTGTGTAGCTACGGTTGGCTTCCGTGGGAATTATAAATGGCTCCAGCTGAGGGCACGTTCAATTGATTCAGAGTAAAACAACGTGAGGCTTGTAACAAATATACAAAAAACTGAAATCAATGAGTAACTGTGATATGAAGAATGTTTGCGTCCTTCATGTTACAGTTTGCTTGTAGAATTTATGTACTTTCTGTTTTAACATCTGAAAACTAGCATTTTCATAGAAAAGACAAAGTACAGGCTGTTGGCAAAATACCTGTGAACAAATGAATGATGGAGGCCACTTCCGCAGTAGCTTTCCATCCGAGATAAGGGTTTATCTTGAAGCTAGTGCGTCTATTTTTAAAGCTCATTTAATTTCTTACACACTCATGATTTGTGTATTGACTTAAAAGCTGGTTTTATCATCCATATCATTATCAATCAGACCAAAAAATCTATCCAAGCACCCACAGGATGCACAGATCTATCTTTGAAATGGTGTTGGAGGGCTAATCTTGTCCTAGGACTAGGAGGACATTTTTTTCAAGAAGCTATAATACATTGAAGAAAGAAGTATTACAATTTTTCTGGGAGGAAAAATTGCTAAATACTGCAGCCAACTTCTCAGAGAAGCCACAGAATTACTGTTCAAGATTTTTGAGCATCAACCCCCCGAAGTCTAGAATTTATGGGGCCAGTGGTATACCAAAATTCCACGACTCTGACACACGTGTGTCTAGGACTCAGTGAAGACGGTCCTCGGATTTTTATGTCTAAGTAAGTTAAGTTTTACAAGTACAAACTGAAAAAAATCTAGAGTGGGTTTCAACTAATCTTAAGTAGCAATCCTGTGACAATTATGACAAGTGCAGTTTCAAACACCAAGGCTTCAATGTACGACTTCACAATACAATGATCTCAAAACGTGTGATCACAAACTTTGGGCGAGGGCTTCTTTCATAAATTCCTCGAGGACGGCCACCACGTTCTTGGCCTCGGGCATTTCTTCGTGTTCCACTTTAACAATCTTCAGAAGGATATCTCCACTCCCACAGTTCTTCAGGAACGTGTAGCATTTAAACAAAGCATAATGATTCATTTCTGCCTGTCGGATAAATCTCTTCAAATTATTTGTGTCTTGTATGGCCTAGAAAAAGATTTCCCAGTTAAATATGTGCTTAGTGAGATAATAATGAAGCCTGAAAAATATCTCCTATCCAGCTGAGAACTCAACTTACATTGCTGAGATGTTTTTTATTTTAAATATTTCTATCATTCTTACTGCTAATATGCTCTGCCCATGGGAGAACAAAATTTCTTATGAAATTACTTTATAAAAATACTTTAAAAAATACCTTTAAAATCAACTAAATAAAGTAACAACATTCCTCCCCATCAGAATTCTGAACCCTTAGGCACCGAACTGGGGTGTGTGTGCATGGGTGTGTGTGTGTGTGTGCGCGCGCACACGCGTGCACGCACAGTTCCCAACTAAGATACATCACAAATTAGAAGACTGATGTGCCTGAGATGCAAGCAAGCGTTCAACCCAATTAATTGGAAATGCAAGGATATAAATGCAGAAGCTCCTGAAAAATATAAAGTAAATGGCTTCTGGAGATTCTGGTTTTGAGAACGTCCTGTTTAACAGACATCACAGCCGTAAAGCAGATCTGTTACTCTCTCACTGGTACTAATGAAAATTCAGGGGGCGCCTGGGTGGCGCAGTCGGTTAAGCGTCCGACTTCAGCCAGGTCACGATCTCGCGGTCCGTGAGTTCGAGCCCCGCGTCAGGCTCTGGGCTGATGGCTCGGAGCCTGGAGCCTGTTTCCGATTCTGTGTCTCCCTCTCTCTCTGCCCCTCCCCCGTTCATGCTCTGTCTCTCTCTGTCTCAAAAATAAATAAACGTTAAAAAAAAATTTAAAAAAAAAAGAAATATTCTAATGAAAATTCAGACAAAAATTATATGTGGCATTTGGCACGTAGCCAATTAATTACCTTTAGTTTAAAGTTCTCCAGTACTTGTCGAAAAAGAAAAGGGTTACCTCCTTCAGCGCCATTCAAAAAAGCCTGCATCCAATCCTCACAAAACCGGTTGCTTCCTATAAGGTATTTTAGAAAAATTAAACGAATAAAAATGAAATCCTACAAAGCATAAGACATTTGTTCCATTTATTTATTAACAGGTGTAAATGACATATTAGTTTCAAGTGTACAACATGATGATTCAATATGTGTGTACGTCGGGATTTTCTTTCTTGATAAAAACACTTATAGTGAATTATTTAAGACTTCTGTAACAGTCTAAAAATATAATTTACTCAACACCTGGCTAAGAAATACCAACTGGCGGGGCGCCTGGGTGGCTCAGTCAGTTAAGCATCCAACTTCAGTGCAGGTCATGATCTCGTCATTCCCAAGTTCAAGCCCCACGTCGGGCTCTGGGCTGACAGCTCAGCGCCTAGAACCTGCTTCAGATTCTGTGTCTGCCTCTCTCTCTGCCCCTCCCCTACTCACACTCTGTCTCTCCCTCAAAAATAAATATTAAAAAACAAAACAAAACAAAAAACAACTGGCTGGAGCCCTGTGTGCCTCTTCCCACACTCCCCTCCTTTCCCATCAGAAAGGATTATTATTCCCACTTATTTATTTTTAAATATTTTTTTTATTTTTGAGAGAGCATGAGCATAAGCGGGAAAGGGGCAGAGAACTTTTGCCACCTACTTCTTTTTATCTCTAAGCCCTAGATAGTACTACTTTGCATACGTTAAAATGTTGTGTATTTTTCTTTAATAGCCGATCCACTAAATAGTATGCTTCTGAGCTATACCAAGGCACACAGCTCTAGTTCATGCATTTTTGCTGCTATGTAGAACTCCACTGTACAAATATAAGTTTTTCAATCTTCCTGTTGATAAACATTTGCTTCCAGTCTTTGCTATTCCAAATGACGCCTTTATGAACATTTTTGTACTTGTTTCCTTATGCACACATACGAGAATTTCTCTATATACACAGGAGGGGCATTGCCTGGCATGGCAGGATTTCCATGGATCCTATTCTAACCAGCAATCCTGGTTCTAGGATTGCTATTGTTTTTGGTGAGTTTGAGATAAACATGTACAACTGCACAAGGCAGGACGGATAAATTTGTATCATGTGTTTTCGGTGCAAAAACAGAGGCTCCCAAGGGTGCCAGGAAGGCTGCCTCAGAAGTTGCGCTCACCTGCATTGTAGAACTGGGGTTGGGAGCTACTACAATCGATGACCACAGATTTACGCGGCTCCTCTGTCATGGCCATGCACAGAGACGTCATGGTGCCTTCATGGATGAGGCCTTGAAGACTGGCTACGCTCAGAAACCTGCCGTACACACAAGTTCTTTTCCACACACGGTATTACAGGATAGGAGGGAGAAAGCAAATTCATTCTGGGGTGGGGGTGGGGGTGGGGAGTTAAAGATGTATATCAGGCTTGTTGTGGAAAAGGTTCCCTCCTTGCAAAACTGTTCTTTACCTGTTAATGTCTCTCTTTGTTTTTTCATCTGATTCTTTAACTTCAACAGGGGTATAACTGAGAGCCTACAAGAGAAAAATAAAGCCTAGTTGATGCATGTATCAGTTTTCCTTATTGAGCAGCTACTTGAGACTAAACTTCAGCTTCCCCAGTAACCACTGCACTAGACGGTGCTTGATGGGCACTAGCCCAGAACTCCCCAGAGCCTTGTTTAGAGGCGTCAGTGGGCAGTCTAAAACGTGCCTTACCACCCTGGTCTCATGGACCATCCAGTCTCCACTGAATTTACCCACCACATATTTACATAAAAGCCTGGCCATATACTCTAGCCTTCCCCATTGCCTGGATATGTTAATGCATTTTCCATTTTTCATCTGGCATCTTTTTTTTTTTTAAGTAAACTCTATCCCCAATGTGGGGCTAGAATTTACATCCCCAAGATTAAGGGTTGTATGTTTTACTGACTGAGCCAGCCAGGCGCCCCTATTTGGACGTTTTTATATGGTTAAAATCACTTTGGATTTTTATTTTCCTTTTCAAATTGTTTTGGAAATTATACCTCTCCCAGATCACTTCAAAAAGTATTATTTAAAAATGTTTATCCTATTAGGAAGATTTAGTATTTGTGATTCTACCTTAGGAATAGAACTTTCTAGATCTCAGTAAACAAAGTGGCCTATCCCGATTGCAAGCATAGTTTGAATATTCAGGAGGGAAAAAGTAATGTTCAGAGACAGTGAGTGTGTCTTTAAATAATCCAGACTCTGTCAACGTGACTCTCAACTAAAGAAATGCTTTTGTTTGGGCAATACTCACGGCATGCAGCAGAAAGGTAAGCTTCTCCTGAAAGAGAAGAACCACCCTTTGGATTGGGCATACAACATCCTCAAACCAGCTGCTCAAGTAGGATTTTATATGGTTCTCCAGGCCCCTTTCCTAGATTAAGAAAGAATGTTATTTGGTTTAATATAAACCTTCACTTTAGTGGACTTAACATTTTCTTCATGATATGTAGTTATCTATTTATTTGTTGAGAGAGAGAGAGGGAGCACACACACAAAGGGAAGAAAGGCAGAAGGGGAGAGAGAGAGAGAGAGAGAGAGAGAGAGAGAGAGAGAGAGAGAGAGAGAATCCCCAGCAGGCTCCATGCTCAGCACAGAGCCCGATACAGGTCTGGATCCCACTACGCTGGGATCATGACCTGAGATGAAATCAGGAGTCAGACCATCAACTGACTAAGCCACCCAGGTGCCCCAATTCATGATACTCTTTACAGTGTAAAGAACTGGGGATAGACACTTCCTTTTTTCAAGCTAACACGACCAACTCAAAAAAAGGAATTGTGATATAATTTTCCTAGGCTTGCTGAGCACAGTGGGGATTAATTCTGTACTGAATTTCTTAAGGAGCACCTGGCTGGTTCAGTTGGTAGAGCATGGGATGGGACTCTTGATCCCAGGGTTGTGAGTTCAAGCCCCATGTTTGGTGTGAAACCTATTTTAAAAACAAAACCAAACCAAAAAAACACACACACTTAGAAATGCATTACATAAAACAAAGAGACCAAATCAATAGGGTTCCATGCTATGTTGTCACTGGGAAATGTTGGGCACTTACTTGTCCATCTCCCCCACTCCCCCCAGCATACCGTGTGCACTCTGGAGATTTTCTTCTTTTAAGATTTTATTTTTCAGTAATCTCTACACCAAAGGAGAGATCAAATTCACAGCCCTGAGATAAGAGTCATGCTCTACCAGCTGAGTCAGCCAGGCCCCCCAGGAGATACTCTCTTAATAATTCTTGTCTCTTCAGCACCTGGGAGTGCCTGAAACATCCATGTGTGAGCTTATAAAGCACCTGCTGAAAGGCTGAAGGAATGAGACAGCTCATTCACATGCGAACGGGATCAGAGAAGGACACGCAAGTTAGCTCATCAAAGCACTCCAGCTGTCAGACATGCTGCATATCTGGTTTTCTGGGCTGTGCATATCTGGGCTGAGCATATCTGGTTTTCTGGGCTGTGCTGCTCACTGGGGACTAGCAGAAGAGCTCCACTCTGGGAGAGCAGCTTGCCCCGGACTCATTGCTCTGGCTCACTCCTATGCTCTCCTTCCTGCAGGAACTTGTAAGCTCATGACAAGTAAAAGGAATTGTTACCACGTGTAATGGGTAGTAAAGTCGTAATTCTTAACGACTTTAGCAACTGCCACAAGTGGAGTGTGTAGTTTTTTAAAGGTATGGATAAATTAATCAATACAGATGTGTCTAATTCACAAAAGATCGATTAATGAAAAATGGAATTTTTCTAAAAATCTTTGATGTTGAGTTCAAGGGCAGTCAGACCACTATATAGCATGTCTTTGGTGCCAGAGGCTTTTTCATGGGCATTAGTTCTGACCAGAATATAAATCTTAGGGGCCTAGAAGCCAGGAAGTTAACCTTCTTGGCAAGTTAACCATATACAATGAATTTAATAGAGCATATCTTTCATGGATACAAAATATTAGAAGCAGTCTTGTGAAACCTAGAGCACTTACAGGACTAGGTTCCCTGCTTCTCTTAACAAGTACCCTTCTAGCCCATAAAGCAGTACATTTTTAGAATCTGTGTGTCTTTGTATCCACCTGTTTGGTTTCATAAGTACAGCGGTTATAGTATGTTAATCATCTCAAGCTGAATAGTTAAAACAATCATCTTACCTCACAGTTCATGTTATTTTTCAGGCCTTGAATGTACTTGTCCAATTCAAGCCTGAAAGTACGTTCTTAAGGAAGCAATAAAGGATGGATCAAGACTGTTTTTATCTCTCAATGGGAAATATAAAATCTTTCAATGAAAACTGTAAATTCAAAGACAAAGTGGTTGTATGAAGGTATGAAATGAAGCAAACACTTAAGGGGTAGAAAAGCTCTTTGGAGGTTGGTAGTAATACTCCTCCACCTGGCTTCCCATGTTTTTCTTCCTGATACCATCAAAGACAAAAGAAAGGATATAGCTCAAGTCCTTTTTCAGACCCTCCTAAAAAACAGACCACATACTCTGAAGCGTTATGTTCAGAGTCCACTGTTGCTGTTTCAGGAAGCAGCTTTTCTTGCTGGAAAAGACAGTAATAACAACCGACCCGGTAATCTGGAATCCTGGAAAAGAAAAACCAGTAAAATGTAGTAATTTGCTAACTCATGCACCTAATTTTACAGACTGCTCTGAACCCTGATCATCTGGATCTGGCAATACTGTTAGATTGCAAACGGGGTCAGAACTTCCTAGACTTTTCCTTGGTTTACTTGTAATAGCAGAAGAAAATTAACATGCACCATCATGGGCTTTAGCGAAAGCAGCACCTAACAGGACTCCTTTGAATTATCCTCTCTTACGTGAAAAACACATACAAATTCTCTTGTCATTCTTGGTATATCCACATTTACATAAATATAACCACGTTCTCTCTCTCCCCTAAACCCTGACGCTCCAGGCAGATACAACATGTTTATCCTGTGGCTTTATCTTTGGCCTGTGGCTGTCCTCTGAGGGGACTTGATGCTAAAATCATATTCTGAAGTGAACTACAGTCAAGGTGAAGTGAACTTCACTTCAAGTCTGAAGTGAACTACAGTCCATTAGGAAAGATGGCTGGAAAAAAAAAAAAAGAAAGAAAGATGGCTGGAATTCAACGGAGGACACCTATGTTTTTACACCTGAACTCCATCAACATGACCAGCCTTGTGATCTTAGTGTCTTTGACTATATTTGCTTCTCTGCTCTTTGACCCCTTTGCAGAGAGAATGGCATCGAAGTTTGTGAAAGCACTTTACAGACTGTCAAGTGTACACCTTTCGTTTTGGTAATTAACTCTCCTCTTCCAAGTGCAAGACTAAATAAGTGCACTTAGGAGGCAGAGTCTGCCATTCAAGTAATTCCATTCCACGAATGTGTGTGTGTGTGTGAGAGAGAGACCCAGTGCTCAGGCCGCCAGGGAACAAAGATGCACTTTGCAAGTCTAGTAAGAGCTGATCGTTTGGAATTTCTCATCACTTCTCATATTTAGCCCAGAAAGAAAAATTCAGGACACAGCACATTTTACACTTACCTCAGCTCCACAGATGCAACATTACCCAGCCCTTCAAACACTGCTCCCTTAGAAAGACGCTTAGCAATGAAACTGCGCAGGTCTGGCTCCGCTTCAGATGGCAGATTAGTGTCCACCAAGGAGAGGCTTGACAAATAAATAAAAGACACACATCCCTTACCAGTGGACTAATGCACGCACACCCCGTAAGGCAGAATATTACCAAAAGCCCCAATCTCTTTAAGGACTTGAAAAAGCTTCTTATGTTTCCTGTTGGTGAGCCTTCTAGGAGTGTATGTCACCAAGTAGGATCTACATCATCAAACACTTAAAATAATCTTACCTTGCCAGCTCATTCTCTCTAGTATTATGACTCCACTGGAATCCCCTCCACTCACCTTACCTACTTTTCACAATACAATACTATTGCAACACCTGAAAAATTCCTTAAACCATCCATCATCCAGTCCGTGAACATATTTTTGTAGTATACCCTACTTTGCATCAAGTGTTAAGGTTCATTAATTCATCCATTCATTTATTAAATAGGTATTAAATGTCTACCCTAAGGGTTCCTGGGAGGCTTAGTCGGTTGAGTGTCTGACTCTTGGTTTGGGCCCAGGTCATGATCTCATGGTTCGCGGGATTGAGCCCTGCGTCAGGCTCTGTGCTGACAGTGTGGAGCCTGCTTGGGGCTCTCTTTCTCTTTCTGTCTGTCTCTCTCTCTGCCCCTCCCCCCCCTCCCCCCCCCCCCCCCCCCGCTCACACTTTCTCTTATCTCTCTCAGAATAAATAAACCTAAAAACCAAACGTCTATCCTAGTACCTACCTAGGTGCCAGGTAGGGAGATACCAGTGAACCAGAGAGACAACAATCTCCTGGAGTTTATATTCTAGGGCATAGCAGAGAAGCTCTGAAAAGGTATTGAAAGGAGGCGGGGAAGGGAGGATTTTAAATCTCTTTATACCCATATGATATTGAATCTTTAATGCAGTTTCCAATCAAGAACTAAGATTCATTGCCTCTGGCTAATCAGCAGGGGCACCACCAGTATTTCGATCTGCCCAGCCTTGAATGAATGAACTAATGAGGACATCCAGATGAGGTTCCTAGGGGATAGGTGGGCTTGATGATTTGACTTGGGGAAAGCCGAATGGAAATAGGGTACCCACTGATATCTAGAGGACAGAGAGATGCACAGAAGATAACTGCACACGCACGGGTTATGGCCAAGATGTTTTTACCTGAAATCATCACCAGAGGGAGTTCCTGCATTTGTGCCACTTGGGCTTCCATCGTCACTGTCCCCTCGCTGCTGTGCCAACCTGCACATGGCAAAAGCAATACAGCTATCGATTATGGGCTATAACTCAAGCAGAGTATGGCCCCTACCCCTGCAAGCAGGGTGGGGGTGAACAGTCAACTAAAATGCTGCAAGGTGGAAGTGCATGGATCCTCCATTGCCTATCCTCATGGCAGGGAAAACCCATGAAACAGTGCTGACAAGAGCCCCTTCTCTCTCCAGGCCGTTAAGGGCTGGAGGAAAGGTTAAATTAGATATCCACAAAAGTCAAAGAAATTTCTTCTAAAAACCAGACTTTACAGGGCCCAGAGAGCCCCAGGGATGTCTGCCCCAACAGAGGAAATAGAGGCAGCGAGGGCAGAGGATAATGGGGGGGGGGGGGGGGAATGTGTGGGGTTAATGGAAGAAAACAGGCGATAGTAACAGGAAGGACAGGGGTAGAAATTGACGTTATAGAGCGTGCGAAGCACTGCGCCAAAGGGCAGGGGCTACAGGAAAGGGCTGAGAAGACGACAGGGACAGTTGGGGAGCAGAGGCTTAGGAGGGGCACGACAGTCCAGGACGGTGGCCAGGAAGAACGGCGTGAAGCGAGCTTAGGGCCAGACAGTCTAGCTAGCCGAGGGGAAGAAGGCTTTTCGAGCCGCCAGGGACGGGATGCGGGGTCGAGATGCGGGGCCGGGGCGGGGCCATAGGGACGACCCGGGCGCTGCACCTGCTTCCGCGGTAGCTGTAGAGGCAGTAGTGGCTGCTGGGCGGTGGTTCGGGTCTTCGCTCCTCGGCGGGGCCTCCCTCCTCGCTGCTCTCTAGCTCCTTTTCATCCCCATCCAGAGACTCTTGCAAGGAGGGGAGCATCGCGGCGGCGGTGGCGGCCTCCGAGCGGCCCTGTGTTCCCGCCAAACCACTCCCCCGCTGCCGTACAGTCCTGCGAGGCCGGGCTCGTGCGGCTCCCAGCCCTCGCACACCTGCGTTCCGCCGGTTTCCCAGGTCGCAGGTCAGGAAGCCGGCTGGCCTAGGAGCGCTTTTCTCCCCAAAGGGGCGTGCGGGTGCGCCGAGTCACGCAGAATCTTTTACCATTCCTCTTTTGGCTCCTTTTCTCCTCTGGCTAGCGTTCAAGACGTCTAGGAGACTTAGCTAATACATATGGTGCAGCTGGCTAGCCACGTGGAAAAGGTTGAATCTGCCCTCCTACCACCTTTCAGGGGGGCGTGGACACGCATTCACATTCACCAGTTTGGTAAAAGATTTAGAAAAATTTTAAAATGCTCCTCCCAGGTGAAAATACGGGAGAATTTTAAAGATTCTTGACGAAGGCCTTTCTAAATGTTTGAAACACTTAGAAGCCACATGGGAAAAGATTAATAAATCTGACTAGGTAAAAAAAAACTAAACACTTCTGTGTGGCTCAAAGTCAAAACACAAATGACCAACTAGGAAAAATATTTGCAACATATATAATAGATGAATGGCTGTCGTTCGTCAGGAAAAAAAAAAAGACAGTAGGCAGTTCACAGAAGAAATAAAAATGAAAAATAAGTAAATAAACTGTTCAATTTCAAATGAAATTGATGGTATATTGTACAAGTTTTCACCTGACAGGTTAGCAGAGATTTGAAAGTTTGATGGTACCTTGTGTTGAGGTGTGTGAAGAAGGAATCAGTCTCATAAACAGTTGATAGGAATAAGATTACTACACGTGGTTAGTTTTAATTTTTTAGGATTTTTTAATTAAAAAAAAGAAACTCTTTTTAAGTCTACTTTTGAGAGAGACAGAGACAGTGTGAGCAAGGGAGAGGCAGAGAGAGAGAGGTAGAGAGATAAGAGAATCCTAAGCCAACTCCACACTGTCAGCACAGAGCTGGACACAGGGCTCGAACCTACGAAACCATGAGGTCATGACCTGAGCCGAAACTCCGAGAGTCCCACACTTAACCGACTGAGCCACCCAGGTGCCTCAATATTTTATTAAGTAATCTCTACACCCAACGTGGGGCTTGAACTCACACCCCTGAGATGAAGAGTCGCATGCCCTGCCAAATGAGCCAGCTGGGCACCCCAATGCGTATGGTTTAGAAAGGAATTTGAAAATACTTGTCAATATTTTATTTTTTATTTTTATTTATTTTTTTTTTTTAATTTTTTTTTTCAACGTTTTTTAATTTATTTTTGGGACAGAGAGAGACAGAGCATGAACGGGGGAGGGGCAGAGAGAGAGGGAGACACAGAATCGGAAACAGGCTCCAGGCTCCGAGCCATCAGCCCAGAGCCTGACGCGGGGCTCGAACTCACGGACCGCGAGATCGTGACCTGGCTGAAGTCGGACGCTTAACCGACTGCGCCACCCAGGCGCCCCAACTTGTCAATATTTTAAATGCACATACCCTTTGACTATCAGTGCAACACCAGGACATCATCAAATGGATACATGCATATAAGTGTGGAAACACATGAGTCCAAAAATATTCCTTGCAGCCTGGTTTGTAATGATGAAAAACTAGACACAGTCTGAATGTTGGCCAATAGAAGACTGATTATGTAAGTTTCAGTGCATGCAGTGGTAGGCAGAATACCCACCCCCCAAGATATCCATGTCCTAATCTCTGGCAACTGAGAATATGTTACCTCACATAGCAAAAGGGACTCTGCAGGTGTGATTAAATTAAAGAACTTGAACTCATGATTCATGAGTTCAAGCCCCACTTCAGGGTCTGTGCTGACAAAGCAGAGCCTACTTGGAATTCTCTCTCTCCTTCCCTCTCTGCCACTCATGCTGTCTCTCTCTCTCTCTTTAAAATGAATAAACTTTAAAAAATATTAAGGAACTTGAGGGGCACCTGGGTGGCTCAGTCGGTTGAGTGTCCAACTTCAACTCAGGTCATGATCTCGAGGTCCATGAATTCAAGCCCTGTGTTGGGCTCTGTGCTGACAGTTGGGAGCCTGGAGTCTGCTTCAGATTATGTCTCCTTCTCTCTGCCTCTCCCCTGCTTGCACTCTCTCTCTCTCTCTCAAAATTAAATAAACATTTTAAAAAAATATTAAGGAACTTGAAATGGGAAGACTTTCTTGGATTATCCAAGTGGGCCCAGTGTAACCCAAAAGTCTCTCCAAGAAGGAGGCAGGAAATCAGAGAGGAGAAGGCAATTGTGACATATAATGCAGAGACTGAAGTGATTTGGTAACCAAGGAATTTGGGCATCTACGAGAAGCTAGAAAAGACAATAAATGATTCTCCCCTAAAGCTTTCAGAAAGAATACAGGCCTGCCAATTCATTTCAGAATTGAAATGAATTTTCAATTTTTTTTATGTTTATTTATTTTTGTGAGAGAGAGAGAGCACAAGTGGGGAATGGGCAAAGAAAGGGAGAGAGAATCCTAAGCAGGCTCTGCACCGCTGGTACAGAGCCAGTTGCAGGGCTCAAGCCCACAAACTGTGAGATCATGACCTGAGTCAAAGTTGGTTGCTTAATCCACTGAGCCACCCAGGCACCCCTCCATTTCAAACTTCTACCTCCAGAACTGCAATATAACAAATCTGTATTAAGTCACTAAATTTGTGGTGAATTTGTTATAGCAGCAGGAAGAAATACACGTGTACTAGAAGACTATGCAACTATCAAAAAGAATGAATTAGAATATGTGCACATATAGAAAGACAATCCAGTATTTAAGTTGTTGTCCTGGCACACACAACTGAAGGAGAAAAGGCATGCACACCGGGAGGGGCAGAATGTGACTACTGCCAAGAAAGTAATGCAGACAGGGTGATCTTATGGAATCTCATCGCTGGCTTCTTGACCATCTACAAACACAATCTGAGGACGTTAGTCTTTGCGAGTTGGTCTGTCAAGTGTCAACAGCAATAATTATATGAATACAGCATTTATACTTTAATAGTTGTCATTTAGTTAGCAGTAACCATGGGCCAGGTTATTTATCTGTTTTATTTCATTTATCCTTGACCGACTCTGTAACAGAGGGGTTTATCCTCACTTTATAGATGAGAAGAAAACTGAGGCTCAGTCAATGTAAGTGATCAATCTATAATCTTTTTTTTTTTTTTTTTTTTAATTTTTTTTTCAACGTTTATTTATTTTTGGGACAGAGAGAGACAGAGCATGAACGGGGGAGGGACAGAGAGAGAGGGAGACACAGAATCGGAAACAGGCTCCAGGCTCTGAGCCGTCAGCCCAGAGCCTGACGCGGGGCTCGAACTCACGGACCGGGAGATCGTGACCTGGCTGAAGTCGGACGCTTAACTGACTGCGCCACCCAGGCGCCCCGATCAATCTATAATCTTAACTGCTATTTTGTATTGTATTCTCCTGCTCGGGTCTTACAAACAACCCTACCAAAAGGGCTCTTATTATGTGATGCACGGAGGCCTTCATAATTTAGCCTGTAATACCCCCTCTGTCTTCATTTCCCATCACCCTCTCCTTGCTCACTCTGTCCTGGTCATATTTCCTGTGTTTCTCAAATATTTCAACCCTCCCCCCCCCCCACCCCCCAGTGTAACAGTCTTTTAATCTGCTCTTCTCTCCGTCTGGAATGCCCCCAGATATTTGCATGTTTTTTTTTTTTTCTCCCTCGTTATTATTCGGTTTTCTGCACAAATGCAGCCTCCTGAGACAGAAAATGCCCTGTACAAAAAAACATCCCACACAAGTCTCTGCTGTCAAACCATCAGTCTCTACCGTGTCCCCTCATATTGTTTAGTTCTACTTCAGTGCAGTTATCACTCCCGACATGACGTACTTAGTGTTTCCTCTACTAGAGTGGCAGCTTGCTCACCGCTAAAAGCCACATTCTGAGGCACTGAGGGTTAGGGTTTACTAATTTTTCTTTGTGAGTGAAGTTCAGCCCGTAACAAAATCATGCGATCTGCGAATACGGTTTTACTTCTTCCTTTCCAGTCTGGATTCCCTTTTTTCTCCCTAGGATAGTCTCTTGCCACCAGCCCCATTACTAGGAGTTCCGGTCCGAAACCCCCTGGTGTGTTTCAGGCGCTAAGCCTCAAAGACTTGCACGTTTTGCTCCTTCAATGAGATCCTCTCTCCTCCACCTCCCTTGCTCCCATTAACTTTTCAGTTCAGAAAACCTTTCTTGACTCCCCCGTGGCCTCCAAGGCCCTGTTCGTGTGTTCCTCTTCTGTCCGCAGCCCCTTGTATTTCCCCCATCACAGCGCTGACCACACTGCCTCGTTTACTCATCTGTCACCAACCTGCAAGTCACCAGGCAGAGACTGCCACTTCTTTGACTTAGCAGGCAAATGCCCAACCCTTAGTACAGCAAGGATTAATCCGGGCAATGAAACAAAATTAAAAATTGAGCGTTCTCTCATTATTCTTTATTTGTAGTCTGCCCTTAATTACGCTGGCAATCTTCCCAGGTTTTTTTGTTTGTTTTTTTCCTTCAATTCGCGAGTGTATCGGTGCACCTCGGCCACCAGCTCCCTCACAAAGGAAACCGGAGGAATCAGCCAGCGCAAGCAAACAGGGCCGGGACACCTTAAACGGACAAGATGGCGGCCGCCCGTCAGCCGCCACTAGTCTCCACCCACTCAGGGAGGAGGTCTGCGTCATGTGACCCTTCCCTGCCTGACTCCGCCTCCGGCCGCAGTGCCTGACGGGAGCAGAGCGGCGAACGAGGGCGTCGGCCATTTTGTGTCTGTTTCCTGTGGGACGCGGTGGTGGCCGTTGGTTCGGAAGAGTGAGCGATTTTTGCCTCGTTTTTCCTGTTAGTTTTCTCCCCCTTTCACTTTATCGGTAGAGCGCAGTTATGGGTCGCAAGAAGAAGAAGCAGCTGAAGCCGTGGTGCTGATATCCTTTGTGGGTTTGAAGTCGAGGCCGAGCGGGGGCGCCGGTTGGTGGTGACTGGGACTGGGAGGCCTTGCTTTGGCCTGTGGCAGAGAGTGTCTGGGATGTAGGCCTCGAGGTGGGTGGCTTGGTGGCTGGAGCCGGATCTGGGAAGGTTTCGTGGGAACTGAATTCCCTAGGGCGAGAGGCTCTGGCAGTTGTGGATCGTGGGACTCCGTGACTCAGGAGGTTCTTGCTTCGGTGCGAGCGTTGACCTAACCGCTGGGAGGCGGCTTGGACCCCTCCACCAAGGACAGTGTCCCCTAAGGATATTCTGCCACATTCTGTTGTTTTGGTGACGATTCAACAAAGGGACTTTCTTCGAGTATAATACGCTGATTGACTCTGGAGGGTTAGGGGAGAGCTTCCGGAGTGTGTCACCCACTTTTTCCGTTTAATTGGGGAATCGGTGGTTTAGGGAAGGCTTGTGTTAGTCAACCATGGTTTCTTTCTTTCTTTCTTTTTTTTTTTTTTTGGCCGGGGGTGGAGTGGGGTGGGGGAGAACTAGCTTCCGCGTCTCACCCGCTGGCGCCTTAATCTTCAAGAAGCGTAAAGGGTGGAGTTTCTTGTGTCTATCACCCAGCTTCGTAAGACTGAAAAAAAAAATGCTTTTTATTTTTTAGTAAAACGTGGCGTCTTTTTTAATACTTTTTTCGGGAAGGGCTAATACCGTTTACGTTAAAATTGATTTACTTCTGTCTCATACCTAAAAACGGTTACGGAACTGCATTTGTTTATATAATGGTTGAAAAACGGTCACGAATTTCTTTAATGAGCTTTTAGGAAAGTCTGCCCAGTGAGAGAAAATTTCTCAGTTTTTATTAATGTAACTTATCTGTGAGTTTAGATACATGCCATGGCAACATATTCGTAAGAAGTTGCAAACAACTTTGTGGATTATTCATACGAAATTGTGTCATTCTTATTGTGAGTTTATTCTTGGATCTAAATAAAATAAATATTCCTGAATTCCATATGTTAGGTAGATTTTTAACATTTTGATTATTTTGTTTTCTAGTTAATGAGTTCTGTTTTGAAATCCATTCTTGACATAAACTTGGGGATTTTTTGACATTGGACTGTCCAGTCCACAGCGTGCATTTGTAAATTTTGAAATATTGAACAGAAGTTATTTTACTTAAATCTTTGTAAAATGCGGGGATTTTACAGTAATCTTGCTGATTACTGAGATGTGTTCGTTTACAGATGGTGAGAGATTATGGGCATAAAGTACCTTCTTGGTTTTAACTGCTCTCATGTTTTAATGTTCCTCTTCCTAGTCTCTTAATATGACAGGTTTTTTTTGATAGGCAGTGTCATTTTGTGCTATTTTTGTACCTTAACAATATTGATCAGGTATTGTAATAGAGATTTTGATGATGAGAAGATCCTTATACAGCACCAAAAAGCAAAACATTTTAAATGCCATATATGTCATAAGAAATTGTACACAGGACCTGGCTTAGCTATTCATTGCATGCAGGTAAGGATTTTTTTTCTGTCTTTAACTTTTAACCCCTTGTGTGGAAACAACATGAAAAAAAATTAATTTATTTTAACAGTTGTAGGGTTTTGTTTATTGTGAAAGATTAGATATGGTCAGCTTAAAAAAAAAACCTGTTTTTTGGCCATTAAGTTAAATAATTGATTTTTTTTTTTATGTTTGAAGAAAACTTATGTTCATAGTGTTTATCTTTAAGTTATTAATAATATTTTTTATTTTAGACTGGGGACAAGTTGAGGTCCCAGAGTATCTCCTCAGTTACTTGAGTTAGAGAACAAAGATCAGTGATTTAAATTTTGTGGTCTGACCAGTTCTAATCCCATGAGAATAATACATAATTAGCTACCATTACTCTCTGCCATTGAAGGATTTGTTACAATTTTTTGCCTGAGGATAGGCTTACTTCAGTTATTATTCCTTGGACCTCTTTTGGAAAGGTAATGTGTTTCATTTAATGATGTCTGGGTTTCTTGAGCTTTTCACTACTTAGGTAGGGAGAGCTTTGCAATTTATGTTTTTAAGGATCTAGTAAGTGCCTTTATGTCTTATTCAACATTATTTCTTCTACTTTGGCCAGTCCTAGTGCTACCTGAATTTTGGCCTAATTGGACCCTAGAGAGAGATGAGATGAGCAAATCCCTATTTATTGGAAACTACTGTTGGTAGGAGGCGGGGAGAGGTAAATTAAAATAAGATGTTGTTTCCCCTAGTTAAAAAAATAAGTTTATTTAAAAAAACAAGTTTATATAGATCCTCTTCAGTTATGTCTCTGTAATAATAACTTAATACCCATTCAGAAATATTTTAGGGCCTGCTATGTGCTAGACCCATAACTTTCCACTGTGGCAATCACTAGTTACATGTGACTACTTAAAAGAAAATTTTAAAATTAAAAATTACAAATTTAATTTCTCCACATTGTAACCACATTTCCAATGCTCAGTCACATGTGGCTGGTGGATGACTTGTACTGGATAGTACTGATACAGAAAGAATATTACAATTTATCACAAAAGATTTCTGTGAGACAGCATTGTGCTAAGACCATTGTTTTAGGCACTAGGTGTACAGCAGTGAAGGAAACAGTCACCATCATGGAGTTTAGATTTATATTGTGGAAGAAAACACTGCAGTATTTAGTTTGCCTTTTCACGATAAGTGATAGAGAAAGCTAAAACTAGGTAAGAGGCATAGGTAGGGCCACAAGATAGGAAAGACCTGAATGAGAAGCTGACATCTGAACAGATCTGAACGGAAATGAGAGAGAGCTTCCGGAGAACAGCAAATGAAAGACCCTGACATACAGGAGCATTCTTCTATATTGAAAAAGAAAGGGTAGCAATGTGCTTTATACAGAAGGGTTTACTTATTGTAGGCCATTTTCTTTCATTCTGAATGAAATGCAAGGTTGAATAGAGAGAGGTGTAGCATATTCTGGTACCTTTTCTTTTTTTTTTTTTTTTAAATAAGGATTCTCCTGGCTATAGAGTTGCAAATAGACAGACAGCAGAATGCAGTGAGAACACTTAGGATGACTGGAGTATTCCAGGCAAGAGGTGATGGTGACAGAGACCAGAATTTGCTGATAGGTTTAGATGCAGAGTATAAGAAAGTGAGGAGTTGCAGATTGATCTGAAGGTTTTTGGCCTGAGGACTGTGAGAAATGAGTTAACGTATAATAAAATGTTGAAAGCTGCAGGAAGACTAGGCTTAGAGATGAGGATGTCACGATTGTGTTGTGTTGTTAATTTTGAGACAGTCTGTTGACTATCCAGTTGGAAATGTCATATAAACAATTGTATCTGTGAGCCTGGACTTCAGAGAGGTTGGAGCTGGAGGTAGAAATTTGGAAAGGATGCTGTGGTGAGCATAGCTATTTTAATCCATGATACTAGATGTCGTTTCCTATTAGAGGGTAGAATATAGATCTAGAATAGGTGCAGGGACTCCAGCTTGGGCCACTCACAGCACTTAAAGGTTAGAAGATTAAAAGAAACCATTCAAGGACATTGAAAAGGTAGGAAATCTAAGAGAGTAGTGCCCTGGAAACCAAATGAGATGATTAAAGGAGTTACTTAACAGAGTGAAATGCTGGTGGTAGGTCTAGGAAGATGAGGACAGAGATTGGATTTAATCAAAGTGGAGGTCATTGGTCACTTGCCAAGAGTGATTTCCTAGAGTGATGAGGATGAAAGCCTAATTGGAGTACTCTCAAGAGAAAATGAGAAAGTAGAGGCACTGTTTCAAGAAGTTGTACTATAGAGAAGAACAGAGAAATGGAATGGAACTGGAAGGAGATCAGTTGAGAAACTATTTTAGTGACATTGTTGATTGACCAAGTGCTTTTTTTTTATGGTTTTAGTGTAATTTCACAGCAACCTGTGAAATGGGCCTGGCAGTTAAATCAGACACATCCTCCAATTTTATAGATAATAAACTTAGGACATTAGTAATTTAGATGGTTCACATCAGTGCTTGCTCCACCTATCTTTTCAACCAAGATCATCATCATTTCTACTAGGCAAGGTTGTAAGAAGTCTAATTCTGGCTAGGATAGTGTGAGGTAGTTAAGTAAATCATGTTATTTTTCTTCTTTTTCCAATAGCTTTTGATTAGTATATTCTTGCCCTTATCATTTAGAAATAGAATAGTTCATGTGTATGAATACAATTTTATTACTTTGAGGAACATAGGAGTTCCTTCATCAGCATTTGTCAAGAACAGTAACATGCCAAAAATCCGGCGTGATTAAGTCCCTTGTTGAGAAGCTTTGTTCATGGATCTTTTAATCACAATAAGGAACAATGGTTAAAGATCAATCAAAAATTAAGATAATTTCTCAATTTGATTTGCATGTCTCTGTTTAAAGTCTTTGAGATATATGTCTTAAGAAGAAAACAGTTTTCTTTACTTTTCTGTTCTTGCATGAAAATGTTTTGGGAGGAAAGAGAAATTGAGTATGAGACAAATATGTCCCCTAAAGCAGTGGTTCTCAAGCTTGGGCATGCCTCAGGATCACCTGCAGGGCATGTTAAAACAAATTGCTAGTCTTAACCAAGAGTTTCTGGCGGAGGGGGTGGGGGGGCCCCTGAGAATTTGCATTTGTAATGAGCTTTCAGGTGATGCTGATAGTCTAGGCAAAATACTTTGACATTTTTTTAGCCTAAGTTAAGGCAAGTTGCTGAAGAAACCAAGACTGACAGGAATTTTACCATATTGGCAGAAGTTACCCATGTTTGAGGGTTAGAAACATTTGATCTAGCAAAAACCATTAGTAAAAAAAATCGTAGGTTTCCAGTGTTTTATAATAAAATCTCTTTCTCTTTGTAATCTGTCAAATTTAGTGTAATGACAGGATCACTGCTGTGGCAGTGTTAAGTGCCTCAGGTAACGCATTAGTTCTGGATATGCTAAATTATAAGTGCCACTTTTGCAATTTGTAACTACCAGCTTGTCTCAAGATCGATCTTGGAAATTTTATGTTAATTCTTCATATAGTAAGAACTTTCATAAGCTGTGCTTAAGTCAGACTTGAACCGTCTCTCATTTGAGTGGGACTGCCAGTTCATTGCTGATAATTCAAGCAAGCAAGATTACATGGTAAACTTAATGTTTATTGAGTCCTTACTATGCGTTAGACATCCTGCCAAGTGCTTTCTGTACTCACTGTTTCATTTAACATATATAATTTAATACCTGTAACGTAACAGGTATTAAATAGTTTCATATATTTACTTACGTAATTATATAAATTATATGATTTAATGCATTTATTCCTAAAAATGATGCTAGATGTTAGGTAGTGTATATAGGTTGGATAATCTTAAATCAGAGGATTTGCGTAGTCTCACATACCTAGTAAGTAAGCAACAAAACTGGGGATTGAATCCGGATAGTCTCACTATAGAACAAGTTATTCTTAATGATTATACTAAGTGTTCTCTGAGTAATTTCAGATTGCTCTTAAAGGACTTTATGAGACACTTTATCTAATGGAAGTTTGTTTTAATGTTAGGTGCATAAAGAGACAATAGATGCTGTACCAAATGCAATACCTGGGAGAACAGACATAGAATTGGAAATATATGGTATGGAAGGTATTCCAGAAAAAGACATGGATGAAAGAAGACGACTTCTTGAACAGAAAACGCAAGGTAAACGTTAGGATGTGTGCTTTTTCTTAACACAGCTTCACTAATGAGAGTATTACTACTACTTTGAGGTATAAATTTAATAGTGGATGTTATTCAAAATTCCAATTTTGAGGGTTTTTTTTTAATACTTATTTGAGAGAGCAAGCATGTGCGTGAGTGGGGGAGTGGCAGAGAGAACTCAATAACTGAGATGATGGTCTGAGTTGAAATCAAGAGATGCTTAACTGACTTAGCCACCAGCACTCTTTTTTTTTCAAGTTTATTTTGAGAACAATGGAGACAACACAAGTGGGGTCGGGGAAGAGAGGGAATCCTTAGCGGGTTGCACGCTGTCAGCGCAGAGCCCCATGTGTGGCTTGAATCCATGAAACTGAGATCATGTTCTGAGCCAAAATCAAGATTCAGACGTTCAGCCGACTAAGCACCCCAAGCATCCCGAGTTTTATTGTTTCTTACGTCTTAATGTTTGGAGTTGTATATTTGATTTGTATATATGTAATATCACATGGATTATTCCAAACACTTTATTATAATATAGTTTTGTTCATAACTGCATTCCAAGTGGAATTAGCAAGTGTTGAGGTTTCTGAAAATGAAGGTAGCTTGTTTTGATTTGATTATATAACCACTAATAGTAAATTTTTTGGTAATGCTGTTACTTGACTTGGAATTTACAATCACTTATTATCCAGATGGTAGAAGTTATTAATCAATTATGAAAAAAAAATTTTTTTTAAAGTAAGCTCTACACCCAACGTAAAGCTTGAACTCGTAGCCCTGAGATCAAGAGTTAAATGCTCTATTGACTGAGCAAGCCAAGTGCCCTGAAGGTTTTTGTTTTTGAAAGCATTGTAGAAAGGTCAGACCTCTTTGTCATAGTTTACCTTTTGAGATGGAATAGAAAGCTGTTTTGTTTTTGTTTTTCAAAAAAAATGAGGAAAATTATTTAAAGTTTATTTCTTTTGAGAAAGAGAGCACAAGCAGGGGAGGGGTACGGGAGGAGGGACAAGAGAGAATTTCAAGCAGGCTCTGCACCATGAGCATGGAGCCCACTGTGGGGCTCGATCTCCCGAACTCCCAAGATTATGACCTGAGGTGAAGTTGTATGCTTAACTAAGCCACCCAGGTGCCCCATAGGAAAATTATTTTTTACCTGTCAGAATAGGGAAAGGATGTTAACCTTTTTGCTTAATAGAGATTGAAAACACATTTGAAGACTAAAAAGAATAATATTGACTGAATTTCTTTGCAAGAAAAATCTCATGAGCTAATTACAGTGAAATAATATTTTTTGATGTTTGAATGTCTTAAGCTTGCTTAGTTTTTTTTTTACTTCATGGGAAAAATTAATTAAAACTTTTGTTAGCAGAGAGTCAAAAAAAGAAGCAACAAGATGATTCTGATGAATATGATGATGATGACTCTGCAGCTTCAACTTCATTTCAGCCACAGCCTGTTCAACCTCAGCAAGGTTATATCCCCCCAATGGCACAGCCAGGACTGCCACCAGTCCCGGGAGCACCAGGAATGCCTCCAGGTATCACATAAGGGTTACGATTTAACATTCTTAGGACTTTGTTGATATGGTATAGAAGTATTAAAATTTTTCTCTTAACCCTTTAATATTTGTGACTTTTTTGTTGGTGAAATTTTTATTTATAGGCATACCTCCATTAATGCCGGGTGTTCCTCCTCTGATGCCAGGAATGCCACCAGTTATGCCAGGCATGCCACCTGGGTAAGAAAACTTTTAATTGACTTGTGGGCTTCTGCCTAGTAATCTTTTCAACTTGGGTGTTACATGAATTGTAAAATGTTACTTTGCCTTTTTTCTTTTTCTTTTTTTTTTTCTTAAAGGTATGGGCTCCCTAAACTTAAACTTGTCTAAAAAAAGGGGTCTACCAATAAATTTAAGGAATATAAATTTACCTCTGAGGAGAATAGATTTTTGGGTTTTAGGATGTGTGTAGGCAGCCATCTACTTCAATTGCCTCTGATGTAATTAAAGTAGTTGGTTGTAGATTTGTGTTTCTGAGATTCAGAACTGTCCATGACACTTTGTAGTTGTGACAAGAAGCAAACTCTGTAAATGATTTATTTGTCAAATCATCAAGAACTAAAATGAATATGAGGTGCTCGTGCCTATCACTTTTACTTAAAAAATTGTTGGATGTGAGAGGTATACAATACACTTTCCCACTGTATTTTGAAAATCACAGTTAGATTTTGATTTTGTCATACATTTTCACAGATTGCATCATCAGAGAAAATACACCCAGTCATTTTGCGGTGAAAACATGTAAGCATCTCATTCATAATGTAATTCAGGAGGTATAATCATAATGTCATTTTTTTTGTGTGTTTAATGGTATCTATTCAGTTGACTTCAGAAATTTTCTAACCTTCCTCACTAAAACTTCTAGAATGTGCAAGCTGGTTGACACAAGTCTTAATGGAGGGGAAAAAAAAAAGACATTTGTGAGGAACTAGTAATAAATAGACCCATATAAATAAAGCATTTTCTAAACATGCAGCTGTTTTTCGCCAGACTGCTAAAGTAATGGAATTTAGTAAAAAGTGTTGATATTTAAGAAAGAATAGATACTCTTTTTCCAAATTAACATGCGTTATTATAGAAGGTAATTCGGTTTTCTTGTAATGGAATCTATATATAGAAGTTAATTTTCTAATAAAGTCCTCAATTAAGAATTCACAAACTTGTAAATGTTTTAAGTGAATGGACACTGGTATTTGAAGGTGAGCTCTTTTAGGGGAAGGAAAATAAATATGGGTTATGTTTTTAGTCATGGTTTAGTGTTAGGTGGCCGTTAGAAATTAGGCAATTGTGTGAGGTTACTTTTGACTGTCATTAATTTTGGTGGTAGTTTTTTTGTAACCCTCCTCCCAAGAATCTTTACTCCACAGTGTATATTCAGTATTTTCTTTTTGAAAAATATAATGCCTCTAAAATAATTTTTCTTTTTTATTTATATTCTGTATGGGTATTTTCCAAATGAGACCAAAGGTGATTATGATTTCAAATTACACATATTTTAGATGAGGCCTCTTGTCTGTATTGAGGGTATAATTGTTCGTAGTGACCTTAAATGTATGAAAATGTTTAAAAGAGACTGGTTTTTCCCCCTTACTTTACTGATAAACCCAAGAGGTTTGATGGTTTTTAGAAGACTTACTTTGATAGAATTGTTCTAGTGTTGTGTGTTCTTTCGGCTTGAATTTCAATATTAGGGGTCAAATTCAAGTCTTTTATCTATTGTTTCAGGCTTTAGCCAAAATGTTTTCTAATAGTTTATACTGTTGATTAACTTGGTTTGTTTCTTGAAATTTGCTTTCTAATAGAATGATGCCAATGGGTGGAATGATGCCACCTGGACCAGGAATACCACCTCTGATGCCTGGTATGCCACCAGGTATGAAACGTTAGACAATAACCTTTTTACTAGGACTGGCATGCTTTATTCTTAAGTATTGTGGACAGTAGGTTTGTGGACGTTGGTGCAGTTTTAATATTAAAATTTAGTTCTTTTTTATTTTTTTTTTTAATTTTTTTTTTTTCAACGTTTTTTTTTTTTAATTTATTTATGGGACAGAGAGAGACAGAGCATGAACGGGGGAGGGGCAGAGAGAGAGAGGGAGACACAGAATCGGAAACAGGCTCCAGGCTCCGAGCCATCAGCCCAGAGCCTGACGCGGGGCTCGAA
This sequence comes from Neofelis nebulosa, assembly GCF_028018385.1. Taxonomy (NCBI): domain Eukaryota; kingdom Metazoa; phylum Chordata; class Mammalia; order Carnivora; family Felidae; genus Neofelis; species Neofelis nebulosa. The sequence continues at coordinate 58,799,679 of NC_080797.1, read as the reverse complement.
CTCACGGACCGCGAGATCGTGACCTGGCTGAAGTCGGACGCTTAACCGACTGCGCCACCCAGGCGCCCCAAAATTTAGTTCTTTTTTAAATTGATTGGACAAGTGTTAGAATGGATGCTTTTTTTTGAGTTTTGAAATAGTAAACAGGTTTCAAAGCAATCAGAAATGAGTCACAGAACCTATACACCGAAGCTCATATACCTAACAGGGGTTTTATTTGTTAGGAATTTTTTAGATAAGTAACGGAGAGTCTTAGAAAATAATAGGGAACCGTAACAAACTGTATTAAACAATATAGGCATTTATGGCCTCCCTCAATGAAAAGTGGTGGATTCAGTGGCTGGGGATCTCAAGAACCCACGTGTTTAAAATTTTCTCCTTTGCCAACTTGAGCTTTTCTCCCTGGGACATGTCGCTCAGTTGTTACAAGATAACTCAGGCAAGAAAGGGTGTCAACAGCAGTGGGCTCTTGTTTTAAGTTTATTTATTTTGAGAGAGAGTGCACGTGTGCACACATAAGCCAGGAAGGGACAGGGAGAGAGGGAGAGAAAAGCCCAAGCAGGCTCTGCATTGTCTGCACAGAGCTCGATGTAGGGCTCCATCACATGCCTGTGAGATGATATGAGCCGAAATCAAGAGTCGAATGCTAAACTGACTGAGCCACCCAGGCACCCCACCTTTTTGTCATTAGGCAGCAAAGTAACTCTCCCAGAAGCTCCTTAGCCTCTTACAGTTGACCAGAAACAGGGCTAATGGACCCTTTAGCTGAAACGGAGCCTGTGCTAAGAACTATCTTGACTCTATCCTATAATGTGGGGAACCAAATTTCATTAGCCAAGTAGGTGTGCCACACAGGCCTTCATTAGGCTTTCTCAGTTGGTTGCTTTTTTTTTTGTATGTAATGCTAGCAAGTTTGGTGTGCAGCCCATAGCAGATTAAGAAGTATTCAAGTGATAGTTGACGTAAAAGTAACAGGATAAATGAGGCAGCGGCAAAATGTGCATCATTGCCAGGACAGGCATTAATTTATAGGCAATAGCTCCTATAAATTCTGTGTTCTGAGAGAATTTTAGGCATTTAAAGGAATGTAGAATAATAACCAATGTTCAGTTGATAATGTGAAGTTAGTAAAAGTTTTTAAGTTATGTTGAGGAACTTTGAAGAACGTACTAGTAATGGATTTTTCGGAAAATTTACTTGAACTGCTTTAAAGGAGGAATGCCTGGCTGGCTCAGTCAGTAGAGCGTGTGACTTTTCACCTCAGTTGTAATTTTGAGCCCCATGTTGGGTTTAGAGATGACTTAAAAATCTTTTTTTTTTTTTTTTTTTTTTTAATTTTTTTATTTTTGGGACAGAGAGAGACAGAGCATGAATGGGGGAGGGGCAGAGAGAGAGGGAGACACAGAATCGGAAGCAGGTTCCAGGCTCTGAGCCATCAGCCCGGAGCCTGACGCGGGGCTCGAACTCACGGATCGCGAGATCGTGACCTGGCTGAAGTCGGACGCTCAACCGACTGCGCCACCCAGGCGCCCCAAAAAATCTTTTAAAGTGTTTGCAAGAATAAGTTTCCTGAAAAAAAATTTATGGGTATATGACCTATCAAAAGTTTTTACAATAATTTGAATTGAATTCGAGTTTAGAGAACATCCAGCTGTTGGATGATTGTAATAGTTCTCTTACGTGTTTCACAAGGTTTGCTAAATCAGGAAGATTAGTAACTTACTTTCTACTTTTCCTATACAAGGAGTCTCTAGTGGTGTCTTTCACTTTACAAAATTCTGAAGAGATACAAAGGAATAGAAAGGTTGAGGCAAGATTGTTCCAAGGAACAAATGCCTAAGATATTTGGACTTTATTGAATTGAGCAGTTCATCAGTAACTTTGTAGTGTAGAATTGTTTTTTAACATGGTATATTTTAACAAGAAAGTCTTGGGAAAATACTTTTTATGAATTAAAAGTTTCAACAACTCCCTTTCCCCAATATTTCGTCTTTACAGGTATGCCCCCTCCTGTTCCCCGTCCAGGAATTCCTCCAATGACTCAAGCACAGGCTGTTTCAGCGCCAGGCATTCTTAATAGACCACCTGCACCGACAGCAACAGTTCCTGCTCCACAGCCTCCAGTTACTAAGCCTCTTTTCCCCAGTGCTGGACAGGTAAGGTGAAATTTCTGAAAAGGAGTGCACTTGTATTTAAAGGTAAAGTGTAGTTGTTTATAGAAATCCTTTAAATCGTCATAGGTCAATTTTTTGTTGATAATCATTTTCGTACAATTTATTAAATACAAAGAAGTGTCCTACTCTCTTCCATGTTTGCACACATTGATTTCTTCTAGTCAAAAAAGATTGGCTGGAACCCAATAGTGTAGTATGTTTTTTGTTTTCATAGCTGTGAATTCTGGTCATTCTTAGCTTTAGTTAGGAATGAAAGTTTAATTTCTGGGGACTTAAATACATAATAGTGTTTAGAGGTCCTCCTTCACATCTTGAACTATGAATGGAATGAAATCAAAGGCAAAGGTGAAAATCCTAAGACCTTAGCAAATCATTCGTTGGACTCTTTAATGTAGAACAATGACGAAACACAGTGCTGCACTTTTGCAGGAAGGCATCGTTTGACCTAGTTAGACTTCTCTTTCTACTGGCCTTGTCTATGTTCAGAACTCAGAAGCTAAAGATGCTTTTGTTATATATAGTAACTGTATAATGGTGGTTACTTTTGGGCTTTTCCCCCAAGTTGTATTCAAAATTAAGCAGATGTAATCGATTCAGAATTAAGGTCGGGATGTATGTTCTTGTTTTTTTCTTTTCACTTTAACATTATCCCATAGAGGTTTTCTTTTCTCAGTTTTTTTGTTTGTAGTTGCTAAGTTAAAAGTATTACTTTTTAAGTCCCCTTTAAACACATTAACTACGTTTCTGAGGTGGGTGGGGATTTTGTTTATTGAGAGATGTCAAACTTTTAGCAAAAATCATTCAATTGGATTGAAGTGTCAGTAACGCATCTTTAGTCTCAGTTGAAGGTATCATTTTTGAAATATCACAGTGCAAAACACATCCAGTTTTAGAAAAGAAACTGGTTAATAACTAGGTTTATTGGTGTAGAATTTAAAAAATTTTATGAGGCTCATACTGTCACTTTGTTTATTGTAAATGCATTAACTGCCTGCCTCTTAAAATAAATCTGATTTGATTGCATTATATTTTGCGTTTATAAAAATGCAATCTATACTAAAAAAAGTCTACCACATGGCTTATTTTCACCCATTTGTTTGGAGACTTTTCATTGTTTCCTTTCTTTTATGCTACAGATGGGGACACCTGTAACAAGCTCAAGTACAGCTTCATCCAATTCAGAAAGTCTGTCTGCATCTTCTAAAGCTCTGTTTCCTAGCACAGCACAAGTACGCAGGAAGTTGCAGTTTAAAATTGTTAAAATGGCTTTATAAACTTAACCCTTTGGACCCTACTTTAAAGCTAAATCTTTTCTGAAAAATATACTATGTTTAATTTTTTTTTTAAGTAAAGTTAATGGAATAAAAATCAATGGTATTTGAAAATTTGAACTCGTACCAATAGAAAAAAATGTACCCCAAACTCCTATGGTTCTAAAGGGTTAAAAGCATGTAAGCAGTAAATGCATTATAGTGGCCAATGGTTAGCCTGATGCATGATTAAGCTTTTTTGATTTATGCTGTTTAATCTAATGCATCACATACAATGTAAGGAAATTTAGTACTCTGCGTTTGGTTCTAAAGTTGGCCTACTCTTCATATTTCAGTTGTTTGGTATTTTGAAAAGTAACCTATTTACTACTGGTAACTTTATGTTTAAAAGTTCCTACTAAACCCTTTTGTCAGTGATAATCATGTAGCCGTTGTTAAGTGGGAGGACACTGTATTATCTATATAAAGAAAATTTCTGAAGGACATTTTTTAATATGTCCTCACTGATGGAGTTTATGTTATGCTTGGTAATTGAAATTTATCCAAGCATTTGTATTTTGTAATTTCTGAACTTTTTTGTTTTGAACTGCTTGGTAGATTGATTAAACAACTAATTTAGAATAGTAACAATAGAGCATAACTATTGTGATACAGTGTGTTTCATCAGCCTGAAAAAAATACACAGCTTTGTAAAGCAAATAAACTTTGGTGAGAAGGTAGATAAACTCTTAGAAGTTACATATGCAGTCTTTATTTCTGCTGCTGAGTTTTGGATGTGACTTTGACCCAGCATCTTTAGATATTCTTACATATTATCTTGATTTTTGTGGAGTTTTTATCATGTTAACTTTGTTTTAATTTCATTTAAAGTTTGGTCCTTTATCGAATGTTGGTGTCTCACTTTTAGGTTAATTATAGTAGATATACTCACTTTTGGGTTTTGAAGTTTCGTTAATGAAAGATTGTGTTTTACAGGCTCAGGCAGCTGTCCAAGGACCTGTTGGTACAGATTTCAAGCCTTTAAATAGTACCCCTGCAACAACTACAGAACCCCCAAAGCCTACATTCCCTGCTTATACACAGTCTACAGCTTCAACCACTAGTACAACAAATAGCACTGCAGCTAAACCAGCAGCTTCAATAACAAGTAAGCCTGCTACACTTACAACAACCAGTGCAACCAGTAAGTTGATCCATCCAGATGAGGATATATCACTGGTAAGTTTTTCACATACAGGTTTTTACTAGCATAATTTGAATACTGTTGTAGCATCTCATCCTCCTCTTGAGAAGTGTTAATTTGTACACTGATGGTCTTATAATCTGATTTAATGCTTACATTGTGGTTTTTATCATTCTGATTTCTAAGAACCACAGAATAAATATTGCATGCGTGTGTTTTGATTTTAGACACACTCCTCCTACTCCCAGACTGTTTCTTAAAGAAGACACTAATTTGGGTTCTTGCTGTCAAAAATCATATTAGTTAACATAAATTTGTAAATTAATCAAACAAGGGTGAGAGGTAGAATCTACAGATCCTTTGAAACTTACCTCCTTTCTCACTAGACCCTTTCTTGTTGAGGCAGGTGTATATTTCCTGGAAAGTTATTAGCCATTCTTCAAATATAAAAATAAGTGAGGTTTTCTTGAGGCATTGAGATTTTAAGTAGTCAGTCTGGTTTGTGGAGCGAAAGTAATGGTTGACAAGGGTACATTTGTTAAAGGTTACTGTGTAAGATTTTAAATGTTTGCCTTTTATGCTTAATGATTCTCTCTGCGTTCAAGTGTTTAACATTGTGTTCATTTTTATTCATAGGAAGAGAGAAGGGCACAGTTACCTAAATACCAACGTAATCTTCCTCGACCAGGACAGGCTCCCATTGGTAATCCACCAGTTGGACCTATTGGAGGTATGATGCCACCACAGCCAGGCATCCCACAGCAACAAGGAATGAGACCCCCAATGCCGCCTCATGGTATTTCTTTTTATGTTTATTTAGTGGATTTTCTGAGTATACACATAAATTTATCTTCAAAATACATTGCATTTAAAAGTACAGTGCACAGACCAACTCAATCTATTTTTTGTGTTTTAAATGTGTTTTTTAGGTCAGTATGGTGGTCATCATCAAGGCATGCCAGGTTACCTTCCTGGTGCTATGCCACCGTATGGGCAGGGACCGCCAATGGTACCCCCTTACCAAGGTGGGCCTCCTCGACCTCCGATGGGAATGAGACCTCCTGTAATGTCGCAAGGTGGCCGTTACTGATCTTACTTCATCCAATCTAATAGGTTTGGAGATTAAACCTTTTCTCAACTTGTGCTGTTTATATAGCCAAGCTTCCGTCAATAAGGCTTCATTGTGACTTTAACAAACATTATCTTCCCACATACCAGGAACTATTGGACATTTATTTTACATGGGAAAAATTATTTGGAATAATAAAGCAGGAACTTTTCCTGAAGTTGCAATTTATACTGTATGGCTTCTTTTTCATGTTTCATCTAGGTTTTTAGAAGTGAAGTATAGTAAATTTGGTTCGTTATATTGTGAAGGCGCTGGAATTACATGAACATACCACCTTAATAAAGGCAAGTTCTGTAAGCTTACATTGCTATTTGTAAAGTTATGCCTTCACAGCATTTCAGATGCTGTTGGACTTCATGTCCCCAACCTAGCTTGGTGAGGGCTGTAACTGTTTCCGAGACCTGTACATTGGAAGTCTGAATGTATAACAATATTTAATGTATTTAGAGTTCCTCATGTTGCAGGGTTTAAGAAATCTGACCCACCAAGGTCATGTGACTTTTCTGTACTGTTAAACTTCATTGTAATAAAATGAGAGAAAAACTTATGCCTTTTTATTCATAACCCAGCTGTGGACCACTGCCTGAAAGGTTTGTACAGATGCATGCCACAGTAGATGTCCACAAAATAAAATTCATAGTTACCAATACAGTTTTGATACATCATTGGATTCTGTCTTTGAATTGTAGGCTGTTCCTTAGCTGCATGTTTTAAACTGGACAGTATGTATAGACTTGTATGTTAGTGCTTAAGTTGACAGAAAAACTTAGTTACATACGAGCCATTACATAGTGAGTATGAAATCTTTATATTGTGTCACCTTTCCACGCCCTTGGTGTCACTACATGTTAGATGTCCTAGATATTTAAAACGTAACTTTAGTGTGCCCTCTTTCCTGCTGATGAGGTTTAGAGCCTAGTGCCAGACCCATTCGTTTCCTTCTGATTATTTTTGAGACTGCAGTACTGTGTGGACCTCAGAAGCTTTTCAGGTGCAAACTTCTAGAAGCTTAGGTGCATGCAGTTAAGAGTTTTTTGTGTTTGTTTTGTTTTGTTTTTTACTGTTAACAGATTGGAATCTTTTCTAAGTGTAATGCCAAATCTAAATGTGCCTCTGTTAGGATGGTTAACAGATGGATATAAAATTTTTTATTATGTTCCTGGAAAATTACATTATTTCTTTGATTAGATGGTTATCTTCTGTTATTTAGCCTAAATGGCTTCCCTATTAACCTTTTCATCTTGGAAATTTGAATGTTACTATGTCCTGTGAAGAACTTTTTTGTAGAGGTGACTGCTATTCATATCTTGTATTGCACGTCTCGTACAGTAATACCTCTTGTTGACTTTTTGGCATCCATTTTTAAAAATCTTTTGCAAGGCAGTTTCGTGGTTATTTAAAGTATCAAGTGATCTGTACAAAGCATAATTATTAATATGATGAACTCAAGTTGAGTTTTTCTCAACCTAAAGTTAAGACTTAAAATGGTGATAAGTCTTTATAACCTATATATGAACGTATAGATATGACCCGAAATCAGAGTTTTTGTCTTTGAAAAAAAGTTTTAACCCTGTAGGAAGATGTTGAAAACTGTTTTAATCATAAGAGTCTGTATTTAAGTGACAACTAGAAGAGATTGATTTAAACAAAACCTACAAATATCTACAAAGCTGAGTGCTAATTTAAATCACACATTTTGCTCCAGTGAAATGTTTTATAGCTTTTTTCTTATGATACCATTGAGGTTCAAAAATTCATAGCTTGAAAAGGCAACGTCCATGTATCACCGAGAATGCATTTGTTCTGTCTGCCAGGAGCGAAGCCCCATACTTTTTCTCTCACCTGCCTACTAAGTAGTTGTGGGATTAACACATATTTCTTAGATTTGGCAGCACGTTTATCATACTGCCAAAGAAGAACCTGTGTTGAAAATTTGTAAGGTAAAAAGGGCATGATTAAATTTAGAATGATTAAATAGGAAATGTTTTCCCAAACCACGTCTCAAGCATTTCATGTACAGGTTTATCAGCAAAATACAAATGGGTTAGTAATGTTTCAGAACTTTTACAAAGTTTTATTTACATTTAATGCAAAGATGATATATTTTATGCCAAGGTTTGTTGCTTTCTGAAGACTGAAGGGAGAAGATACCAGTACTTTTAAATAAGTGGTAGAATTTTAATTAAAAGTTAATCCAAAGTGTTACGCATGGCACTAAAGTACACCGTCTTCCTGTGTCGTGTTAGGTATAGCTCAAGTGGTGCCCATTTTGGTATTATTTATAGTGTAATTTGTGCATGCATCAGCATAATTAAGCTTCTAGAAAATACCTTTTACCTAACTGCTTCTGGGGTCCATAGTGTGGTTAAAACATGAGTGTAACAAATCATGTTGAAATAACTCTTACTTTGACTTACGCTGCTTTTAAGTAATAGGTGGGGTTGAGTTGAAGTAAACTATCTGCCTTCACAGAAGACAACCTTTAGGACTTGTTACATTCAGGCAGGCATTGTAATTGCCATAATTTAGGAAGTTGTAAGATTAGTGGGACTGCAAACGTTGGCTGTCCCTTCGTCCACTCCTATATCCTCCTTTTTTAAAAAAAACAAAGTGACTTAACGTTTTGTCTGGCACTAGTTTCTATTGTGTGTAGATTTTACCTAACTGTATGACAGAACAAGACCAGCAGGTGAGGATCAACTTTTGAATGGCTGCTGGAATTCTCATTTAATCTGAGTACTTCTATATTTTAGTAATAATCTCAGACATTTTCCATTAGGAGTGGGGAAAATACTCTTCGTGTACTCCTGTTCCACTGATCGAGTTATATATTGAGCGTAAACTCAGCTTAATTGAACTTAGTTATTTGGGGGAGATCCCCAACAAAAATAAGTATGGGTTCAGAGTGGAATTATAGCAGACATAGCTTTTTTTAAAAAAAAAAGCTGCTCTTTTTTCCTTTGCTTGCTTGATCATGGGGATTTTTTTTTTAATGCATGTCTTTTAAATTAATTGGGTAATGTTTTTCTAAAATTAAAATTTTCTTCTTCCTATAGCCCTGCCATAGGACAGGCTGAGGCTGAGTCTCAGTGTTGCCCTGTTCAGTCTGAGGCAAGTGGGATTTATTTTATTCCTTATAGGGGCTTTCACAGCTTTATGGCTGTTGGATATTTATGTCCCCAAACTTGCAGCAAGTTTGGTGAAGGCCCCTAAATTTAATTAAACTTAGGATTTTTATACTCTTTTGGCAGAGAAGGCTCTATATTAATATTCACGTTTGACTGTGGTGTTAATAAACATAAAAATATTTGATATATGTAATTTACTTTGTGTTAACAGCCTCAGTAAAGCTGGTATTGCTATATCGAACTTTAGTAAATTAACAAAATTTGACGGTTTTGATTTGGAGGCATGAAATGTTTCGTTCAAATTTTCCACTTTCACTTTTAGGAAAAACTTGTCATTTTCTTCCCAAACTGTTAAATTTAACCTCATGGATAAGTTTGATCATTGGAAATGCCACTGGTTACCGAAATCTGCATTCTTAATCCCAAAGTCAATGCTTTGAACATTAAGGTTGAAAGGTCATGTGGAAATGCTTGTGATTTTTTTTTAATATTTTCATACTTCACCACATTAGAGCAAATGTTAATGTAGAGCCCTGTGAAAGGTGGGAAGGTGGTGTGTGTGTGTGGTATGTATGCATATACACTACACATTGATAAAAGTAGTACAGACCTGTCAGTATGGGTAGATTACTATTTTTTAAGTAGCTAAACTGAAATTGAATCATGTAAAGTTAGTACATTGAACTGTGGTTTTGGAACAGTCATTTTGAGGTTCATTTTCAGCCTTAGTGAATGATATTTTATGCAATATGCACACATTAAAAGTATCCACATTTGTTCCCAACTAAAATTTGCTTATATTTGGTGAGAAACATGTTTATGTGTGTATGTTGTGGGCGTAAGAAGGAACTGGAAGAGAGGCCAAAACATGAACCTGGATTACTTTTCGTTCTTTCCTGTGTTTAAGCAACTGTTCTATCCAGATAGCATTTTCTTTCAAACAGTAACAGCATATAGTACAATGTTTAGCTAACCCAGGATTGTTTTCCTTGTGGTTTTAATTCTTGGAAGCATAAAGAAAAATTACTCATTACGTGAATTCCAAATTTTCAGTGTGTAATTAGAATATATGATTTTTCTCTGTAACTGAATCATGGAAAAAAGAGTTTAATGTTTGAAGAAAATTTTGTTACAACAAAAGAATACATTCATACCTTTGTTCAGTAATTACACCTTTTACATCTCCTTAACTGGAGATGTTTTCTGTTGCATCCACCATCCCCCAGTATAGTGAAATGTTCGAGTGAGGCTGCTGCTTGTGCTAATCTAATAGTGATAGTTGAAATAATTATAATTGAAATGGGCTCTTACATACTTGACTTCTGGGAGTTGGAGGGTCTCAGGGTGGCATAAATTGTTGAAGTTAATTTTCTTAATTTCTCTGAAGTATGATTTTGAGAATTACATAACTTTCAGGTGTCTATTACTTCCACTGGTAAACTTGGTAAATGAAAGGAAGAAATGTGATAAAATTTTGTTTTGAGTAAACTGATACTTGTATTGGTTAGGGGATATAAAGAATATTTAAAATACAAAATTTTTGTATAAGTCAGGTATGTCTTTTTAAAGAGGCAGTGTTTATCTGCCTAATATTAAGTAACCTTTGTGTGTTATTTCAAAACAAAATCGGTTTTCTCTTACTGTAACTTTTATGGAAAAGTCTTCTAAAAGGAGAGCTTCAGTTATAAGACTATTGACTCTGAGGCAGTTTTGTAAGTAAACATTCCCCTAGTTACACTTCTGCTTGCTATCTCATGACTTGAATATTAGTGAAGGTTACTTTTTTTTTTTTTTTAACCCTTTCTTTATTTTCTGTCATCTGAATCACTTTAATAAATGACTTTTTTTTTCCTAGCGTAGAAACCCTCTTTGTGCTATTTCTTGGCAAAATAATAAACAGTTACTTTAATGATGTTGTGTATAGTGTTATGCACATAGTGGATATTCACAATTTTGTGATTAATGTTGAATTTTCAGAACAGTACTTTTAATATCTTGCTCTTAGGCAACCCCTATTATGGATCTAAATCAAACTATTGTGTAGGAAATGGGGAAAGCGGGATTTCAGTTTGAGCACCCTAATACTCGAAATATCTCCAACTTTACCCCAGTGTTTTCATGTTATTACTTGGCATTTTTGTTGAGAAATAATCAGCTTGAAAGTTGCAATTTTTTAAAAAGATTTCTTCAGTAAAACTCAGGAGAATTTCTTCTTATAAGCATTGTTTTTTTGTTGTTGTTCTGAGCTCTATACATTCTCGCATAATAATTTGGCCATAAAGGGAAGAGCCTTTCATTTTCTAACCCTGGAAAAATAATATCTTGAAATAATATATTAATTTGAATTTTTTAAACAATCTCTCTTTAAATCTGTTCAATTAATCTTACATATCTTCGGGAAAATATCTTTATTTTACTAAAGCAGGATGTAGAAGTCATATTAAGGCAGAAATTGAAGATCTAAAGGAGCTCTTCACTGAAGCTAATTTGAACTATTTCTGTTTGAAGCAAATTGAATACTGTTACTATAAATCAAGACTGGTTCCTGGTTAGGTTCTTTAGAAGGCATATAATCAGCTATATTAGAATATGTTTGTGTGTATGTTTTAATTTTGATCAAATTAACTACAGAGAAGATACATGTGAGTAAACTATTTAAATGATTGATAACTTGGACCCCATCCATTAATTCTAAATGCTGTAATGGTGTGTAAGGTTGTATTATGGCACAGCTTCAGTAATATGCTGTGTGTTTGGTCAGGGGTTTGTGTAATGCTGTGTTTGTAAAGAGGGAAAGGCCTTTTTTGGAATTCTCCTGGCCCTTTGGCATTCTTACTGTGTCTGAGTTTTGTTGTTTTGTTTTGTTTTGTTTTTAAGCATTGTATTTAAAGAATCTGTATGCCTTCACTTTGGGTTAAATTTGAGGAACTGGCAGCGAAAATTATTGATGCTCAACTTTGATAAATATGAAGAATGATGTTCATACAGACCAGTATTATTTGGGGGAGAGGTCTAATTATATAGTGTTATTAGGCTTAAGAACCTTAAATGTAGTGAAAGTTAACAGCCCTCCTGGTTTGCATTTGTGATTAAGGTTTCATCGAATCCTTTATTCCAGTGTAGCTTATTCTTAACATTTTATTCCTAAATGCTTGAGCAATCAGATGAAAATAAAATATGCAGCATCATTTCCTGTCTCTACAAGGCTGCTTAATCACCCAAGTGAGCCAAGGGAAGAGTTACTGAAGTTTCTGTAGGTTTGAGTTAGAATAATATGGGGTGTGTATTTATTGAGCAAAGCCTTCCTTTTAGTTAGTAGTTTGTTAGTATACTTCGAGGAGAAACAATAGGTTTACTTTTCAGCCCATATTTTAAATCCACAATCTCTAATAAAATGAAATCAAGTATTTTGAAAATTGAATTTTAAACTAATAAAAGTTGCTTTCCTCTGTTCGAGTATGTCTACACACACTTAAATTTAGAAATTACCATGTTGAGATTTTTTCCCCCCAAGTCTATGCCCCCCCTTTTTTAGAGTAACCAAAACTTCCACATATACATATCGGAATACATAGTTTATTAAAAGCGAGGTATGTCCAATAGATACACAGTGTTTTAAAGTCATTCTCATAAAGTCACTCTAAATAAAGAGCCAATGTAAGGTTACTTTTGTAAGACTTGGGGAAAAAGTTTAAAATGTATTAATGTCAGGCTCTGAGGAAATTTAATGCACATTGACTTTTTAAAACTATGGGTTGAACTCCTCAGTTTAATACAATTTGTGTTTTTGTTAACTAGCAGCAGAATTTCAGCATTTGCTACTTACTGGTAGAGAAGAAAAATCCCACAGCCCTGCCAGTACAGGTTAGTTTAATCTGTAAGTACCTGATGTTCCTATTTTTTTCAAACATATCCATATAACCCACACAAGGAAGAAAGCTGTGCAGTTACTTAAATGTGAGTATAACTAATAATAGACCCATTGGACACTTTTAAACACTCAGTTCTTGGGCCAAAGTAGCTCTAGGTTTGCTAATAACCTCAGTTGTAAGAGAGGTGTATTACTGCTCCTTTATATCTGGTTGTGGTTGACCCTAAATAAATACATTGTACATAAAAGGAAAAGACGGTGAAAGTTTCAATTGGCTATACACACGTGTTGGCATGTGATCTGGAGTGCAGGGCTTTGGGTCCAGGCTCTATTGAAGCCACTCTCCTGGTGGTTACTCATACTTACCTTTTAACTTTTTACAGTATGAATCAACCTAAGAAAAAAGTCGTTTCCTTACCTCTAGCAGTGATAAATGGTGTGCAGTCATAAGCTAGAAAATGTTTTCATACTGTGTATTTTGTTAAATGTTTGTAGTAGCTCTTGCTGTAAATAAGTACTAATTTTGTTCACCTTTTTTTGTAAACTATAACTATTCTGTTGTTGCACCACCACTGTGGGCTCATTTTACTTTGAATTAAGAATAACAAAACTTCTTAATATTCAAATGAAAACTGACTACCCATCAAGAAACCTAGACAGATTCCTTGTATGTTCCTTTTGAGGGGCAGTAAGGTCATAATGGCTTGTAAAAAACATGTTAAGGTTTTTATTACTGTCATTGGTTCTATCAGAATTCATTGTTGTCTTGAACCATCTTTGAGTTTCCTTTAACCTTAAAATATTATGCTTTTGTGTTGCTAAAAATTTTAAATGCAAAGGTAAAAAGAATAAAGCATACAGTTTGGTTTGCACAAGCCTGAACCATCCTTCAACTCTGTAGCATTGACTAGGATGCATGGCTACCTCCTTTACACCCTAAGTGTAATGATGTCTAATTTGAGAACATCTATCCATAAAACTAGTTGATCTTTTATTCCTATTAATTGGGGGTGGTGATTAGCCACTGAAAACAGACCATCTTAGTGTTATTTTGTTTGAAAGTCATGCATTTAGTTAATTAAAAATCTCACTATATCAACTGATAATAAAATTTTAAGATATCCACTTGTTTTTTTAATATAAAATTGCCTAAGGGCTTAAGTTTCATTGCCTTTCACAGTTTAATCTGTATAAGAAATGGCGTAGATACAGTGGAAATGGTTTTCCTTAAAACCATCTCTATAAAGCTGCCTTTCTGGTGAGTACTATTTTATACTTATATGTCACAATTTTTCCTTTTAAGTTTAACTGAAATGGGATACTGATCAAAGAAGTGAGCAGTCTGAATTTGTACACTCTTTAGATAATATCTGAATCAGAAATGTATTTTATTTAAAAGTTGAATATTTCACTTCCTGACATTTCCCTAATAATCCAGGATCACTTTCTGACTTTGACTTAACAGACTAACTGGAAAACCTATTAACATATAAATTGTTTCCTTTTAGTGAGATGGAAAAAATGTTTTTATTCAGAATTATCTAGTATTTTTACAAATATTAAGATTTTCCTTTTAGCTAACAACCGAAAGTGTTTTCTCAATGCTTTCACTTCCCACACTGCATAGGTATAAAAGTTAAATAACAGAATTTGTTCTCCGTGAAGCCGTTGTTGCAGTGATTCATGAGCTATTAAAGCCAAGGGTAGGGTTGAAGAAGGACTTGCCTGAAATGTTCCTGCAGACTAATGCTTTACAGGATTCCCTTTGAATGAACTTAAAAATTTCAAGTGTATTTTTAAATCTCTCTAACCTTGCATGGGAAATGTGGATTAGAAATGCTGGTTTCTGAGACTGTGTATGCCAGCAGAAATTAGCCTCTGGGTATATTTCTAATTACTTTATGCCCTGTTCAGTACTTTCCTTCAGTGTAACACATGGATTTTTTTCCTCTCTAGTCTTAAACCACATCCTAGATGATGTCAATATAAGCTAAGGATGTTTTCACATTGTATTTCCTGCTGTTATCTTTGTAAACCAACAATGAACAGTAAGCTCCTAATACTTTTTAGTATGGAAAATGATAGTCTTCTCTAAAATCTGAAAATTGATGTCTTGAGTATGTGATAATGGTGATGTATTCTTCTAGATAAGCACTAAACAAAGTATGGACCCTCAATTTATGTCTTTAAGATTTAAAGTGAAGTAAATTTCTAAGGAATTCTGTCCTTTCCTAGCAAGGATAAGCAGACATTGAAAATGTGGTAAGTATGTAACTGTGAATGCATGTAATAGTGGTGAGAGTAAGTAGCCAAATTTCCATAGCATAAAAATTACTTAGACATAAACAAGATTTCTTGAATTTCCTTTGCGACTTAATGTATGTGTGTCTAGCATTTTTACAGATTTGTGTGCACAATGATTAAATTGGAATGTACCTTACTCCTTTGTCTGGTTTCTTTTTGTTTTGTATGGTGCTTTAAATACTAATTTTATTTCAAGCTTTTTTCAGGGTAGAAATAAGTGGCTGATAAAGAAAACACCTTCAAGAAGAATTATTTAAATGTTCCTATTTTAAAACCCAGTGATGACTTTCAGTTTTCTTAAAGCCTTTTGTTTTTCAGCTCCAGTTAAAACTGACAATAGACAGCAGATCAGAAATGGGAGAAAACAAAAACCTTTGTGCTCATTCTGAAATATTGTAGGAATTCATTATTGTCCCATAGTAAAATGTTGTTAAGCTAGTATTTGATTTTCATGGAAACAGTGCTTTTTTAAAGTTAAGAGAAAAAGGTGATGAGGTTTGGAATCTCCCCTATTTTCCCTGGGGTGTTGTATTAAGAAGATAGTAAATGGAAACATTTCACTTGATACATCATGGAAGGTGATTTATTTCTGAGTAATATGTCCATTTCTTTTCAGACTAGCATTGTGTGAAGCAGTTCAGGATCCCAAAGGGTTTGTAGTAAAGAGGAGGCCCTTCTCAGTTCAGTCTACAGGTTTTATTTACCTTAGCATTATACTGGTAAGGAGTAAAATGGAAAAGCAAGTTTTACAAGGGGTATGATGGTAAGGGGGACCCGAACAAGCAAGGGAGAATAAATGGCTAGTCCATTTGTATGGTTAAATGATCTAGCTAAACAAACAAATTGGGTAGCAAAGTTTTTAATGTGGGTAAATGAACTAATTTAATGTTGTAATTAAATTTTAACTCTAAAAATTTACCAACATAAAAGCTCTAGTAATTAGTCTATTTTTATGGTTTGGGGGGAAGAGATGTTCCTTAGTGTATAGAACCATACACTAAGATTAAAACTCACAAAAGGCATTGAAGTTTTTTGTTTCTCTTTGAGGTAGTCTGGCGGGGGGCGGGGGGGTGGGCGGTGTTTCCTAGGCTTTGAGAAAACCAAAACTACCATTTGAGAAATGGTGTTTTTTATTTTGATAGCTGAAGCAATTTTCGGTCTGTGTTTTCATCTAAAAGTTGAAGGATATTTGCTTCTTGCTAAAACTAAGCCTCTTTATTCCATGGTTATGGTTGCCCATTAACATTTGAGTGCCTGTTCTTTACAAAAATAAATAAAATCTTTCATTTATTATTTATGATACTACTTGTCTGAGCCCATTTTATTAAGTTGTATCCAGAACAGTTTATATTGAGGATGATTAAAATAATAAGCATCAACTGTCCTGAACAGTTTTTTGGTGTGGAAAAGACAGGGCAGTTATTTTTATTAGAAATGGTGTGTCTAATGGGAGAAAATAAGAGGTAAATGAGGATATTTAGACTGTGGGTATATGGGGTATGTGATAAAGTGTTAATTGAAGTTGAACAGGTAGAATGAACCAGAAGTGGTGTAGTCGTTTAGACTAAGCATAAGATTAGAGCCTGGTTTTATGACCGTAAGCAAGTTATTTCTCTCAAATGATGATAGTTACAAATTTCCTAGGCCTGTGAGAAAATGTAAAGGCACTTAGCCCTGTCACACCAGTGGAGATTGCAAGGATGGGGTGGAGGCAGGCTGGAAACCTAAAAATTTTTCATTTAGGAAATGCATATGAATGCCTACCATATGCTTGGATGCCATCCTATGTACAGATAGATAGGAAATGGATCTAAAAGGGAACCTTGGAGCTGAGGGTTTAAGAAGTCAGCCCTTGCAGAAAGTCTTGCTGGGTGACCATATGCCAGGCAGAAGGGATAGTTGGTGTAGAAACCAGAAAGCATCACCTTTTTTAGAAGAACAAACATAATGAGTGGTGGGTTAGGAGGGGTTGTGGTGTAGTATGAGGATTTTGGAAAGGTTAGATGATAAGATCACACAGGACTGTGATTTGAATTTTATTCCAGTGGAAGTTATTGAAGGACTTTGAACTGGTGAGTAAATACATCTTTGGATTTTTAAAAGTTCACTCTGTGTTGTGTGTGGGTTGGGGGTCAGTGGGCATTATAAAGACTAGTTAGAAAGCAGGAAGAACCCTGACTCAAGACAGAACTCAGCAACTTGTGTTACGAATTACTTTTCATTGGAAAAATTAGATGATGCCAACCCTCTTTTAGGAGCAATGAAAAAGGCAACAAGGAGATTTGGAATTTAAACTTTTTTACACGTTTGATCTGCACCTGATCTGCAAGACTTTCCTTTAGGAAATATGTGCTGAGATCTAGTAAGATACTGAGACGTAAAAACAAAACCAAACTTCTGTCTTCTTTAGAGTTGGGTAGATACTAATAAAGTCAAAATGCCTCCCAGTGGATATCAATTTTGGAGAAAGGTAATTCCACGTGCATTGTATCAGGATAAATGTGGCATTTGAACTAGGTCTTGAAGGATTGTTAGGATATGGACACATTGAAAATAGTGTTCAGGAAAGAGGAAAATCCAACAATATATAGAGTTATGTGAAAGAGAATAGGATAAGGTAATTTGAGGCTAATGTGTAAAGGTCTTGAATACCACATTCAGGATATACATTTTCTCTAGGAATTGGAGTGATTTAAAGAAGTTAGCACTGAATAGAGCTATGGTTTTGGACTTCACATCTCAGAAGTACCCCAGATCTGCATTCCCACATCACCAGAGGCTGCCATAATTTCCTCATTGCTATTGGCCTGGTGATATGGGGGCAGTAGGATTCAGAAATTATTATTAGTCCTGACTGCTATTGAGCTGGACAAGTTAAAAGAATTTCTTGGGGTGTCTGGCTGGCTCAATAGAGCATGCAATTTGATTTCAGCGTCATGAGTTCAAGCTCCATGTTGGGCATAGAGTTTACTTAAAACACTTTCTTCTGTTCACCAAGTCTAGCTTAAAATGTTTTAGAAATCCCGTGTACCTCTGATCTTTGTTTTCCTTGGTTACCTTCCTGTAAATGCCTCAATTTTTTTTTGCCATTTTTCCAATGGTAAGACCTTGCTCCCCTCCCCCAGTAACCTTTCTGTTAAGCCCACAGAAGTCCTGTTGCATATAATTGAACTCCCCTCTTATCTGAATTCTGCATAGAACCTTCCTGAAACTTGGTTCTCCAGTGAGGTACAATGTCTAATATTTGTTTTGAGTGAATGTGCTATTCATCCTTCCAGATTATTTGTACCTGGAGTTTGAGAGAGCAAATCGGTGAGCGCTCATTACCTAAAATGAAACGAGTCATTTATAAAATCCATGCATTCTGTTTGCCCTCATGACGTCTTTATCCCTCTGCCTTTAATCCACAGACTCCTGAAGTTCCCCTTCATTGAAGTCTTTGGTATATTGTGTAGTGGGTGCTCAATAAATTTGAATGAATTAACCATTCATATTCTTTCTCTTTGAATATTAGTTTTAGTGCTGTACTACTGAAGACAATCATGTAACCTTCTTGCAATTTGGTGTCTAAATGTATAATTGGTAATTAAGGTGTATAACGTGTAAGACTGCATTTAAGTGTTTGCTGGGTTCCTGATGGTGCAAAGCAATTCCGTATAAGGATCTAGTCACCTTTCCCACATCTCTTCAAATCTTTATCCGTTGCCAACATCACCCGGTGCCACTACACGTGCACTTGTCTGATGACTTGGCTTCCTAATTCATGAAGATAATAAAATCCAAGGCCCATAATTTTTAGATGACATATCTATGAAGTAACCTACAAATACCTACATTTACGTTTTTTATTGCTTTGGACTAGGTATCCATTTTTTAACGGATGAGCCTTTTTGCTACATTCTGGAGTAGCACCACCACTTTTTTTTTTTTTTTTTTTTTTTTAGTATTTTTTTAGAGCAGTTTTAGATTTACAACAAAATTGGAAGGAATGCACAGGGATTTATCTTATGCTTTCTGCCCTCACACATGTATAGCCTCTCATTGTTTACCCGAATGGCACTTTTTAAACCAAGGAAGAATCGGGGCGCCTGGGTGGCGCAGTCGGTTAAGCGTCCGACTTCAGCCAGGTCACGATCTCGCGGTCCGTGAGTTCGAGCCCCGCGTCAGGCTCTGGGCTGATGGCTCGGAGCCTGGAGCCTGTTTCCGATTCTGTGTCTCCCTCTCTCTCTGCCCCTCCCCCGTTCATGCTCTGTCTCTCTCTGTCCCAAAATAAATTAAAAAATGTTGAAAAAAAATAAATAAATAAATAAATAAACCAAGGAAGAACCTACACTGATCTGTCACTGTCACCCTGTCGTTTGTACTGTAGGGTTTGCTCTTGGTGTAGTGTGTTTGTTCTACATGAGTTTGGATAAAAGTAAGATGGCATATATTTGTCATTATACAGAGTTTTCATCCTAAAAATCCTCTATGATCTGCCTGTTCATCTCCCTCACTCCCACACTTAGCAACTACCTATTCTATTTTCTTTTGTTACCGATTCATTTTCCTTTTTTGTAAGAATAGTTGACATGTATTAGTTTCAGGTGTACAACATAGTGATTGGACAGTTACATCTGTTATGGAATGCTCACCATGGTGAGCATAGTTACCATCTGTCAGCATACAGTTATTACAGTATTATTAACTGTATTGCTTGTGCTGTGCTTCATCCCATTGACTTAAGCTGGAAGCTTGCATCTTCACTTCCTTCACCTTTTTTGTCCATCTCACCTCCCTCTTTGGCAACCACCGGCTTGTACTCTGTATAAGTCTATTTCTGTTTTTGTTTTTTAGGTTTTACGTATAAGTGAAATCATACGTGTTTACTTTTCTCTCTCTTTTTTAATGTTTATTTTCGAGAGAGAGTGCATGAGCAGGGGAGGGGGCAGAGAGGGAGACAGGATCCAAAGAAGGCTCCGTGCTGACAGAGAACCCAATTGGAGGCTCAAACTTTCAAACCAGGGTATCATAACTTGAGTTGAAGTCAAGACACTCAACCACCTGAGCCACCCAGGCTCTTCTGCCTTTCTGTCTTCACTTAGCATGATACTCTTAAGGTTCATCTTTTGAATGGCAAGATTTCATTCTTTTTAATTATGATTGAGTAATGTATGCACACTATCCATTCACCTATTGATGGACACTTAGTTTGTTTTCCTATCTTTGCTATTGTAAATAATGCTGCAGTAAACATAGAGTTACATACAACTTTTCAGAGTAGTGTTCTTGTTTTCCCTAGGTAAGTAATCAGAAGTGGGATTGCTGGACTCTGATACTTGTTTTTAATTTTTTGAGGAACCTTCATACTGTTTTCCATAGTGGCTGCACCAACTACATTTCCACCAGCAGTACAGAAGGGTTTCGTTTTCTCATCCTCACCAGCACTTTGATCATTTTTGTCTCATAGTTTTGCTTTTCCAGAATGTCATATAGTTGGAATCATACAATATATAGCCTTTTCAAATTGGCTTGTTTCACTTAGAAATAAGCACTTAAATTTCCTCCGTATCTTTTCTGTAAGAAACTGCCAAACCATCCTCCACAGTGTCTGTACCATCTTCCCATTGCTCCACTGGTCTCTATTTGGTGTTGTCTGTGTTCCAGAGTTTGGCCATTTTAGTAGGTACACAGTGTTATCTCATTTTACTTTGTATTTCCTGATAACATATAATGTGGGGCATCTTTTCATATGTTTGTATCTTGGTAAGGTGGGTGTTAAGGTCTTTGGTCCATTTTTTAATTGGGTTGCATATTGTTGAGCTTTATGAGTTTGTTGTATATTTTTGACATACAGGTCCTTTATTAGGGACACCTGGGTGGCTTGGTGGGTTGAGGGTCTGACTTGATTTAGGTGATGTTGTGGTTCCTGAATTCAGCCCCGCATAGGACTCCACACTGACAGTGTGGCATCTCCTTGAGACTCTCTCCCTGTCTCTCTGCCCCTCCTGCACTCTGTCTCTCAAAATAAATAAATAAAACTTTTAAAAAGTCCTTTGTCAGATGTGTGTTTTCCAATTGCTTTCTCCCAGTTTGTGGCTTATCTTCTAATTCTGTTGATACAATTTTTTGCAGAGTGACTTTTACCTCCTTAGTAGTCTCTACATTATTTTTTTTTTTTGGTGTATCTTCATGTTTCTCATTATTTTAACGATTGCTCTTTTCCTTAAGGATAAAACTTGAATGATTGGAGTGGCATTAGGGGTAGGAGTAATGAATGACACTCATGTTTTACTTCTCTATTTGGTTTAGAAGACCTTTCATAATCTGAAAATCTGTTTGTCTTCCCAGCTTCATTTCTTGTCATTCCCCCTGTGGTTCTCAGCCCAAGCTGTTTTTTCTTCCTGTATCTCCAAATCTCCCTATTTGCCTTGGTTAACTTCCACTTCCTCATGTACCAAATTTTAGCTTGGACGTTATTTCCTTTTATAAACCCCCAAGTCTTCTTGATGACCTTCATTTGTGCTTTCATTGATCCAGTTGTTTAACCTTTAATTTTACTTGTTTGTACTGGGTACAACCTCCTTGAAGGTAGGAGTAGGTCTTATTCACTGCATTCCTAAAACCTAGCTTAGTGCTGCATGGTGCTTAATTAAAAAGGGGTACTCAATTGCTGAACCCAATTAACTTGTCAGTAGTGGCAAGTTACTCAAGTGGCAATTGATTCATCACAACAGACGAGAGGTCCATATAGGTGCACGCCTTTATTTGAACATTGTGCAATCTAAATCTGACTCATGAGTCATGCTGTTATTTTTAAGTAGGCTCTAGAAGATACTTATTGATTGGCCAAAGAATAACGGATTTTAACAGCAGAGTTCTCTTGGATAGAGCTGTTGTGAAAAACAGTGTAATATGTATTTTTGCAGGAAGATGAGGATTTTTTTTTCATTTTTGTAGGATTTTTGTGAAGTAACTTTTCCTGTGTGATGTCTGCCAGAAAAAAAAGTTCCTGTTTCCTGGGACACCTGGGTGGCTCAGTTGGTTGTGTCTGACTTTGGCTCAGGTCATGATCTCGAGTTTCTTGAGTTCAATCCCAGCATAGGGCTCTGCTCAGAGCCTGGCGCTTGCTTCAGATTGTGTCTCCCTCTCTCTCTGCCCTTCCCCTGCTCATTCTCAGTCTCTCTCTCTCAAAAATAAAAGAAAGTTCCTGGTTTCCTACTTGGTGAAAGATTACCTCTAGTTTAGTTTAAACACTTTATTTTGAGAGAGAGTTTGGTGTCTGGGCGGCTCAGTAGGTTAAGCGTCCACTCTTGGTTTTGGCTCATGTCGTGGTCTCACCGTTTGTGAGTCCAGCATCAGGCTCTGCACTAACAGTGAGTGCAGAGCCTGCTTGGGATTCTCTTCCCTGCTCTCTCTGCCCTTCTCTTTATTCTTCCTCTCTCTTTCTCTCAAAATAAGTAAATATAGGGGCGCCTGGGTGGCTCAGTTGGTTGAGCGTCCGATTTCGGCCTAGGTCGTGATCTCGCCATTTGTGAGTTCAAGCCCGCGTCGGGCTCTGTGCTGACAGTTCAGAGTTTGGAGCCTGCTTCAGATTCTATGTCTCCCCCTTTCTGCCCCTCCCCTGCTCATGCTCTGTCTCTGTCTCAAAAATAAACATTGAAAAAAAATTTTAATAAATTCAAAAACCAAAAGGAAAAAAAAAAAGTATGAGCATGTGCGAGTGAGGGGCGGAAAGAGAATCCCAAGCAGGCTCCACACTGAGTGACCGGCCTGGGGCTCAATCTCAGGAACCTTGAGATCATGACCTGAGCTGAATACCAGAGTCACACTCAACTGGCTGAGCTACCTAGGCACTCCTTGCTCTAGTTTAGAATAAAGGTGGGCTAGGCTAGGGATTGCAAGCTAAAATACTTCCAAGAACCAGATAAGTAACGGAAATGAGTCAGGCCAATTGGAAAGTAGTGAACTCCTGTCCTTCTAAACAAGGTCCATGCCATGTGTAATCTTTAGTCAGGTTGCCAGATTGCATTTTTCTAGGGAATGTAGAAATCTTTTCAAGTTTGGCAAAAAGATAGTTTTGTTTGAAAACTTAAGGAAAGCCTGGGTGGCCCAGTCAGTTAAGCATGCAGCTTCAGCTCAGGTCATAATCTCAGCGTTGGTGAGTTTGAGTCCTCCGCCCCCCCCCCCCCCCCCCCCCCCCCCCCCGCCGTGGGCTCTCTGCCGACAGCTCAGAGCCTGGGGCCTGCTTCAGGTTCTATGTCTCCCTCTCTCTCTCTGCCCCTCCCCTACTCGCACTCTGTGCCCCCATCTCTCTCAAAAATAAACATTGAAAAGATTGTTAAAATATGAAACCCACTTGGGGTGCCTGGGTGGCTCAGTAGGTTGAGCATCCAACTTTGGCTCAGGTTATGATCTCATGGTTTGTGAATTCAAGCCCCACATCAGGCTTGCTGCTGTCAGCATGGAGCCCACTTTGAATCCTCTGTCCCCCTCCCTTTTTGCCCCTCCCCCGTTCATGCTCTTTCTCTCTCTTTCAAAAGTAAACATTTAAAGAAGAAATAAAGGAGACCCACTTGCAGGACAGTTGTATGGGTTACCAGTGTGGGACTTCTTGGATGGAAGCTGATATTTGTGGGAATTTAGTGGCTGCCCAAAGCAAGAAACTCAGTCCCAGGGACAAAGATTTGATAATAGAGAAGAGGCAAATGATCTGTCAGCATGATGGAGCACTATGTGAGCAGGACTGAGACTGCAGTTGAGCCAGTAATTGGTCACTATGATCCAGCTGCAGGATGCAGGTGGAATAAATGCAGGTGTTCAGTATTATTTCAGTTCCTAGGAGGATTTTTGGGCAATGCAGTACACCAAGAGTATTGAGATCACAAAAGTAAAACTTCAGAACCATCAGTGAACATGTTTGGGTGGGAGAGAGCATATCTTGGAAATAGTCTGTTGACTTACTACTTTAGTTTTTGAAAAAGAGGTCATTCTGCCTGTGGTTCATAGTGCCTTTGCAACTGGCACTAAATGGTTCATCCCTATGATATCACCCTCAAAAACCTTTGATAACTGTCCGGGTATGGACAGTCGTCTTTCTCAATCAACAAATAGTGATGAGTCCACATATTTCACTCTACTAGTTCATGATTACCAAGAGCACATAATCATTTACCTAGTCCCTGGAAATTTGTACAAAGTTCATACTGTCTTTTTAAAAAATATATATATCCTTTTTTTAAAAATATTTTTTAATGTTTATTTACTTTTGAGAGAGGGAGAGTGAGAGAGCAAGTGAAGAAGGGGTAGAAAGACAGGGAGATAGAGGATCCAAAGGGGACTCTGCACTGACAGCAGAAAGCCTGATGTGGGGCTCGAACTCATGAACGATGAGTTCATAAACTGAGCTGAAGTTGGATGCATAACTGAGCCACCCAGGTGCCCCCATACTGTCTTCTTTAAAAATAAAAATTGGGGGGGCGCCTGGGTGGCTCACTTGGTTGGGCGTCTGACTTCAGCTCAGGTCATGACTGCGCAGTCTTGAGTTTGAGCCCCGCGTTGGGCTCTGTGCTGAAAACTCAGAGCCTGGAGCCTGCTTTGGATTCTGTGCTTCCCTTTCTCTGCCCCTCCCCTGCTCACACTCTGTCTCTCAAAAATGAATAAACATTAAAATTTTTGCTGGGGTGCCTGGGTGCCTCGGTTAAGTGTCCAACTTCAGCTCAGGTCATGATTTCTCAGCTTGTAGGCTCAAGTTGTACGCAGAGCCTGCTTCAGATCCTCTCTCCCCCTCTCTCTGCTCCTCCCCCACTTGTGCTCTCTCAAAATTAGAAAAAAAAAAATTATAAGGGACATCTGGGTGGCTCAGTTGGTTAAGCGTTGGACTTTAGCTCAGGTCATGATCTCACAGTTCATGAGTTCGAGCCCTCTGTGTTGACAGTTTGGAGCCTTCTTCAATTTTCTCTCTCTCTCTCTCTCTCTCTCTCTCTCTCTCTCTCTCTCTCTCGGCCCCTCCCCTACTCGTGCTCTGTCTCAACAGTAAACATTAAAAAAAAATTTTTTTAAGTTAGAAAATAGGGAGAACATGTTATTGAAGAAAGGTAGAATTAATATTTTGGACCTCCTAGCCGCTGCTTACAAACACAGTAAACTAGTTCAATCACTTTGGAGACCAATTTGGCAAAATTCAGTGAAGTTGGAGATGTATATACTCTTAGACCCTCTGTACAAGGAGATGTACCAAACCTTATTGTGGTATTATTTGTAATTGAAAAGTTGGAAACAACCGAAATGTTCATCAATAGAGAACTGGATAATTTAAGGATATATAGAAAAATGCAGAAAAATACAGTTAAAATGAACCATGAGTTATGTGTATCACTATGGAAAAAAAATAACATTGTCCAGTAAAAGGTTGGGTAAAGGTATGTACCATATTGATGACCTTTAAATAACATTGGATAACCTGCAACATGATAGTATTTATGCATTGGTGTATGTGTAACAAGTATGAAGACTTACATGCGAATGAGAATACTAAATACACATTTAGGATGGAAGTTACCTCTTGTGGGGTAGGGTAGATAACGTGTTTTACCTGTATCTCATATTTTCTTGATCTGGAACAAATAGGGGCGCCTAGCTGTCTCAGAGGAGCATGTGACTCTTGGTCTTGGGGTCATGAGTTTGAGCCCCACATTCAGTGCAGAGAGCTTACTTTAAAAAAAAACAAAAAAACAATAGTTTTTCCCTGGCTTGTAAACATAGGTATGTTCGTTTTTCACTTTTTGTTCTTGTTTCTCTGAAGTTCTTTTTAGAGGTGAAAGAGATAGGGGTCCCATAGTAATATGACGTTTTTATTCTTTACACTGGGAATTTGTAATGTAAATTTCTAAAGTATTTAATCATCACAGAGACTTAATAAAGCCTCATTTTTTTCTTAAAGTTTTAGATTTATTTTTGAGAGTGTGGGGAAGGGGCAGAAAGAGGGAGAGAGAATCCCAAGCTGACTCTGCACTGTCAGCGTGGAGCCCAACAAGGGGCTCAAACTCCCGAACCGTGACATCATGACCTGAGCTGAAATCAAGAGTCAGACATAACCAGTGGAGCCACCCAGGCACCCTGAAGCCCCATTTTATATTAAAAGTTTTCCTTAAATTTCTGTGCATTAGAATTTTATCAGGGGCACCTGGGTGGTTCCCTTAGTTAAACGTCCAACTTTGGCTTAGATCTTGATCTTGCAGTCCGTGGGCTCAAGCCCCGAGCTGGGCTCTGTGCTGACAGCTCAGAGCCTAGAGCCTACTTCAGATTCTGTGTCTCCCCAACTTGTGCATGTGCACTCACTCGCTCTCAAAAAAAAAAAAAAAAAAAAAAAAAAAAAATTTATCAGGAATGTCCTACCTTCCTGGAAATGAACTCTTAGTTTGCCAATTTATTATACTTAACATACCTTCCACCCTTTCAATAATCAGCTTTATGTACAACCAGATGGCATCTAGTGATTTCCTTTCTTCTCTCCATCTCCGTAATTGCTGTACTTTTTATGTGTTTTTTTGATGTCAAGATTTCTAAAGAGTACCACATACAATGTTTTAAATTTTACAGGAGCCTAGGAGTGTCTGGGTGGCTCAGTTGGTTGAGTGTCCGACTTTGGCTCAGGTTATGATCTCTCGGCTGTTGAGTTCAGGCCCCGCGTTGGGCTCACTGCTGTCATCGCAGAGTCTGCTTCCAGATCCTGTGTCCCCCACACCCCCCACTATCTGGCGCCTCTCCCCTGCTCATACTTCCTCTCTCTCTCTAGAAAATGAATAAACATTTAAATTTACAGGAACCCAACCACTACATTGGCCTTAATTTTATTGCTGACAGAACATATCTAAATGTGAAAGAAAAAAGGTGATGCATCTAACTTCAGAAATTCACATTCTGTTGAAAATTGTGTTCCTGTAAGTTTGTTTCAGTTTGCTCATCTCCAGGCTGTGCTCTAGTCTTCCACTCCCCAGGGCTGAGGTAGGTGCTCTCTTTGTATTCTCCTAGAACTTTGCTGTACTTCCAGGAATGGGGATAATAATGAAACTTGCCTCATAAGATTATTGTGAAGGTTAAGATCAAACGTGGTACTTCATGCGAAGAATTTAAAATTGTTCTTAGCTCAGTAAAAGTAGCTGTTTTTTTTCCCCACTTAAAAATTTTGTTTTTGGGGCGCCTGGGTGGCGCAGTCGGTTAAGCGTCCGACTTCAGCCAGGTCACGATCTCGCGGTCCGTGAGTTCGAGCCCCGCGTCAGGCTCTGGGCCGATGGCTCGGAGCCTGGAGCCTGTTTCCGATTCTGTGTCTCCCCCTCTCTCTGCCCCTCCCCCGTTCATGCTCTGTCTCTCTCTGTCCCAAAAATAAAAAAAAAAAAAAAAAAAAAAAATTTTGTTTTTATTCTTAAGTAGGGTTCTCTCTCCTGTAGGGGTCGAACTCGTGACCTCGAGATCAAATGTCTCATGCTCCACTGACTGCGCCAGCCAGGCTCCCCTCTTTCCTTTTTTTTTTTTTTTTTTTTTTTTTTAACATATCCAACACATACAAAAGAATATACAAACATGCTTATCACACTTTTGTTTTTCTTTAAGTTGAAGTATAACTGACTACTTGTAGAGTTTTATTATTCATTACTTATATATAGTTACAAGATAGATATGGTTCTGTCTGTCTCTAAGCTGTGGGAGATTGGAATCATGGGATGCTAAATCATAATAAGGTTCATCCATGTTGTCTTGTTTAGCCGTAGCACATTTGTTTCCACTGTTGTATAGTATTCTGTTGTGCGATATACCAGAATTTATTGATCCATTTTCGTTTTTTTTTTTTAATTTTTTGAAAGTTTATTTATTTTGAGAGAGTGAACAGAGGAGGGGCAGAGAGAGAGGGAGAAAGAGAATCCCAGGCCGGCTCTGCGCTGAGCCCTATGTGGGACTCAAACTCACGAACTGTGAGATGATGACCTGAGCTGAAACCAAGAGTAGGACACTTAACCAACTGAGCCACCCAGTCCCCTCGATCCATTTTCCTTTTGATGGACATTGGGATTCCAGTTTTTTGCCTTTATAAACAGCATTGCTGTAAGCATTATAACCTCTGTCTCCTGGTGCACACATGAAAGGGTTTTTCCAGGGGTGAAATTGCTGTGTGATAGAGAATGCCAATAATAAACTTTATTAGAAAATGTCAAATGGTTTCCCAAAGTAGTTGCATCAGTTTATACCCCACCAGTGATATATAAGGGTTCCCATATACGAATGTCCTCTTTGGGGCACCTGGGTGACTTAGTTGGTTCAGCGTCCAGCTTCAGCTCAGGTCATAATCTCATGGCTCCTGAGTTTGAGATCTGCATAATACTCTCTGCTCTCAGCACAAAGCCTACTTTGGATCCTCTATGTCTCTGTCTCTCAAAAGTAAACACACACATAAAAATATCTTCTTCAACATTTAGGGTTCTCAGATTTTTATTTTTTTTTAATTTTTTTTTTTAACGTTTTATTTATTTTTGAGACAGAGACAGAGCATGAACGGGGGAGGGGCAGAGAGTGAGGGAGACACAGAATCGGAAGCAGGCTGCAGGCTCTGAGCCATCAACCCAGAGCCCGACGCGGGGCTCGAACTCACGGACCGCAAGATCGTGACCTGAGCCGAAGTCAGACGCCCAACCGACTGAGCCACCCAGGCGCCCCAGATTTTTATTTTTAATCTTTTTCCCTCCCTCCCCACTTGCTAGTTTTCACATTTTTATTTAACATAAAAAAAAAAATTTAATGTTTACTTTTGAGAGAGAGAGGGAAACACAGAATCCCAAGCAGGCTCCAGTCTCTGAACTGTCAGCACAGAGCCCAATGCGGGGCTTGAACTCACAAACTGTGAGATCATGACCTGAGCTGAAGTAGGACACTTAACTGACTAAGCCACCCAGGCACCCCTAATATTTTATTTTTAAGTAATCTCCATACCCAACATGGGGCTTGGACTCACAACCCCAAGGTCAAGAACCACATGCTCCACTGACTGAGCCAGCCAGGAGCTCCAAGGTTCTCACATTTAAATATTTTTTTGCCAATTAAGTGTGATAAAATACCTTCTGGTCTCATCTTTCACTTTTTCAGCTAACTTATTCTCTCTGATCCTTTCTTTTCTCATACAAAAATAGATTTTTTCTTTGTTCTGATTACAAAATTGACTCATACATATTCATTTTTCAACAAATAATTGTGTGCCAAAGTGTGCTGCAACATCCTAGGGGAGAGATGAAGACAGCAATGAAAAAACAGGCAAGCCTCTCCCCTCACGGAGCTTCCATGCCAGTGTGAGAGATTAGCAAGAGGAAAAGGAAGAGAAAAAAGCTAATTTTGAATTTCTGATACTGATAAGATGCTGTGAAGGCACTCCACAAGGTACTAAGGTAATAATGGTAAAATAATAGTGGTTGGTGGGGATGGGACTGCTCTAGACTGGATGATCAAGGAAGGCCTTTCTGAGGAAATGAATTAATTATATGTGAGCTGTATCTGAGTAATGAGAAGGAGACAGCCACGCAGAGGAGTTAGCTTAGCCATGTGAAGAATGAAGATAGGCTAAGAGTGTTGCAGGCAGTGGGAGCATGGGTGGGAATCATGAGGTGAGAAAGAAAATGGAACTACCCTCAATCCAATCATCCAGAGATAGTGTGTTACATTTTGATGCATGTTCTTCCAGACATAGCTTTTTGTATTTTGGTCTTTCCCTCCAGGTTCTGGCATATTAAGTGGTAGACTTTCTGCTTTTATTAGTGGTTACTTTTTTGTATTTTAAGATAATGTTCATATACATACCTTGATTCATCAAGAATGAAATTGATTCACTCTTTAAATGTGAGGAAATTATCATAATTTTATTTTTTCCCATCCTCCTACCCAACCTCTTGGGTTTTTGGTTTTTTGTTTTTTGTTTTTTTTTAGTATTAGTGGATTAACATTGTGGGCTTATTCATGAATTGTAGCATCTTTAATTTTTTTAAGGTTTATTTTTGAGAAAATGCAAGTAGGGCAGGGGCAGAGAGAGGAAGACAGAGGATCCAAAGTGGGCTTTGCACTATGAGTTTCTGTAGTGTAGTGGTTACCACGCTCGCATAACAACAAAGTGGACTCCACACTGACAGCAGTGAGCCAGATTTGGGGCTCAAACTTGAGAACTACGAGATCATGACCTGAGCCAGAGTCGGAAGCTCAACCGACTGAGCCACCCAGGTAGCATATTTCATTTCTGCTTCATAGCCATAATTACTAATTTAGCTTTAAAAGCATAAACATTAACTGTTAGTCCTTTGATATCACAAATTCCTTGGGGCACCTGGCTGGCTCAATTGACAGATCACTTGACTCTTAACTTCAGGATTGTGAGTTCAAGTCCCACGCTGGACATGAAGCCTACTTTAAAAAAAAAAAAAAAATCCAAACCAAAAATGTGTTTTCTTTTTTCACTGGTGGGTTGGCTGGATGATATATTCAGGTGCATTTTTTTTTTTATAGTTTACTTTTTTTTTTTTTAAGACTATTTATTTTGAGAGAGAAGGAGAGCATGAGCAGGGAACAGGCAGAGAGAGAGAGAGAGAGGGAGAGAGAGAATCCCAAGCAGGATCCACGATGTCAGCATGGAGCCCAACATGGGGCTCGATCTCACCAACTGTGAGATCATGATCTGAGCCAAAAGCAAGACTCAGACGCTTAACTGACTGACGCAGGTGCCCCCAGGTACATTTTAGAGAAAACCGTATATAGTTGGTGTGTGTATGTATTTGTGTATATACATATACACACACATATATATGTGCGTGTATACACACACACACGTATATGTATATATACGTGTGTGTGTGTGTGTGTGTATATATATAGTTTATTTTATTTTGGAGAGAGAGTATTAGTGGGGTTGGGGCAGAGAGGGGGACAGAGGATGTGAAGCAGGCTCTGTGCTGACAGCACAGAGCCCAATGTGGGGCTCAAACTCATGAACTGCGAGATCACGACCTGAGCCAAAGTCAGATGCTTAGCTAACTGAGCCACCCCATAGCTGGTATATTTTTTGACTTTTTATATTTGAGAACATTTTTCTGTTGCCTTCAAACATGGTCAACAATTAGGCTGGATCAAGATTTCCTATCAATATTCTGTAAGTTTTGTACCTACTGGTGTCTAATGTTGCCAAGAATGAGACCACACCCCCCCTTTATATATAAACTAATTTTTGTCCGCATTTTTTTTTAAGTTTATTTATTTTGAGAGATGGGGGAGGGGGAAGGGAGGGACAGAGAAAGAGGGAAAGAGAATCCCAAGCAGGCTCCATGCTGTCAGTGCAGAGCCGGATGTGGGGCTTGAGGTCAGGAACCCTGAGGCAAAATCAAGAGTTGGATGCTTAACTGAGCCACCTAAGCACCCCTGTCTGTATTTTTGTATGATTCTTTAGATTGAAGTAAAATTGGTATATAACATTATATAAGTCAAGGGTATATGACTTTTAAAAAAGATTTTATTTGTTTTTGTTTTTGTTTTTTTTTTTTTAATACAATCTATGCCTCCAATGTGGGGCTTGAACTGAAGACCCTGAGATTGTGGGTCACATGCTCTACTGACTGAACCAGCCAGGTGCCCCATATGTGACTTACTTGATATATATATATATATATATACACACACACACACACACACACACACACACACACACACACACACACATGCTCTGTGCTCACAGCAGAGAGTCCAATTTGGGGCTCATGAACTGTGAGATCATGACCTGAGCCAAAGTCGGGTGCTTAACCGGCTGAGCCACCCAGGTGCTCCTAATATGATTTCTTTTTAATCCGTAAAGCTCACTGCCTTAACCAAGAGCTATATTTTGTTCATCAGGTTTGTGTTTGTTTTTGTTTTTTGTTTTTTTTTGGTGTAAGATCAGGCTGTGACCTACTTAAACAGACACATAAAATTAAATTAGAATTCTCAGAGTTCCTGTACAACCCATGGAGCATTTTTAAGCTAGATTGAAGAGGTATGTACTGGTCGGAAGGCTCAGAGTAGGGAATGGCAAATCTCTGCAATTAGTAGGATCTACTAGCTTCCTGGAGGGCTATTTTGAGAAATGTTTTGAGGCAGACTATGCTTATTGGGAAAGAGTACTGTGACTGATTAGTGATGTCTGCCTCGGTGAGGGAGAGTATAGTGGTATCTAATATGCCAGGACACTGCCATCCTGCTGTCCCTAACAGGTAGCTTAGATTGTCCTCATGAAGAGATTAGGGACCTGGTTGGAGACCAGTGAGGGCCCTTTGAATCCAATGATGCCAACCTGCATCCAAAAGCAGCAGAGGCCCCAAGGATTCTAAGACCACAGACCCAGAGGACTGGCGCTGCTCTGTGTGAAAAGCCGTAGAAACCCCCCTATGGCCTACAGCATAATGTCCAAGTGCCTTCTTAGCTTTTTGTGGCCTCCATACCTTCTTTAATATATCCTGTGGTATAGTTACCCCAAGCCAATCCCTGGTCCCTATACATTTTTATAATCTTTTCTTAGCATTTGTCTACTCTGCCATGGTGTGTGGAATGTTCTTGGAGAATTAGGATGTCAAAGTTGGAAGAAATCTTAGATATCACTTAGATACCCAGGGCTCCCAGCCCTGGGTATATAGCAGAGTCACTGGGAAAGCTTTTAAAAAGTATTTTCAGGAGTGCTTGGGTGGCTCAGTTGGTTAAGCGTCTGACTTCAGCTCAGGTCATGATTTCACAGTTCGTGAGTTCGAGCCCCGCATTGGGCTCTGTGCTAACAACTCAGACCTGGAGCTATTTCAGATTCTGTGTCTCCCTCTCTCTCTCTGCCACTCCCTCATTCACATTTTGTCTCTCTCTGTCTCTCAAAAATGAATAAATGTTAAAAAATAATAAAAATATATTTTCAGTTCTCAGCCCTAGGGTTTTTTACTTAAGAGATCTGGGACACAGATTTGGCACGTGCATTTTTATTTTGCAAATGTTATTTCTGTGCATTATCCTTTACTCTGTGTGTACTCATATATATGTTTGTAATAGTGCACACAGTTTTATGATTTGCAGTTTGTTACACTTTTCTGCTACCATCTCCACAGTTACTGTTAGGAAAGCTGAATAATAATTTGGATTATTTAGTTATTTCTTGATGATTGATAACTTAAGTTGCCTATATTTTACTTTTACAAATGACTATGCTGTGGCTATCTTCCTACATGTAATACATGATTTTTTAAACGAGCCAAACTGGACATTTGACATAAGATTAAACTAAAGCCTAGGGAGGTAGGAGGCTTGCTTCTTGTCGCACAGCCCAGGAGGGAGGAGTAAAGCTTGAACCTGATCGTCTGACTTCCAATGCAGTGCCCTATTTCTCACACCTAGTCTTTCCTGTCCTGTCTCTGTACAGCCAGATCCTAGTCTTCCCACAAAAGTTTGTATAAATATCACTTGCTTCACAAAGTCATTCCTCACTCACCTAATGGGAAGAAATTTGTCCTCTTCAATGTCCTTCCCAAATTACCTACAGTGCTTTTTTCCATTTTCACTTTTGACCTTATTGATAGTGACACTTTTATGTCTTAGCTCCGTTGCTAGAAGCAGTATGCACAGTGGCTAGGATCTGGGGCTCTGGAACAGTGTGGGGTTCTAATTTCCTTACCACTTCCTAGCTATGTGATCTTGGGCAAGCTACTCAACCTTTAAACTTGAGTTTTCTCACCCTGAAAATGGGGTTTAGTGAGAGACCAAGCGTAAAACACAGTATCTGGCACACAGCACATAGTTTATTTTAATTTTTCTTGTTAATGTTTTTATTAATAATGTCATTCATGGCAAGCTTCTTGAAAGCCAGATCTAGTGCTTGATACATAGTATGGGCTCAATAAATATTTGATAAGTGAAGAATAAAATCAATTCTTAAGGTATGTAATCTCCCCAGACACTTCAAATTGGTTTGTAAGATAACCATGCTTAAGTATCTCATATATGACACTGCTGGTACCCTTCTAAGCAATCATTGACACTCACTTTGCTGGTAGCAAGCCCAACTAGCTAGTACCTTGTCCGTAGAGCTTAGCCACTCAGAACCCAGCACCTTAGGGTGATGTATATTCTAATTGGGCATTTCTGGTCCAGACACAACTTTTGTGAAGCCAACCCATCAACATTTTTATATTTTGGAGTTAATGAAAAGGAACTTTTATTTAGAAGTTGAGATTGTTATACATGAATTTGTTTTTGTAATTTAGTGACCAATCTCTTAGTTTTACTTGACCAAGAAATTTGGATCTGAAGATTTCTTTCACTGTGTTTTGTTTTTTAAAAAGTTAATAGTTTGTACCATTGAGTCTAGGATATGTTCTTTTATTTAAAATTTTTTTCAATGTCTATTTATTTGGAGACACATAGGCAGAGCATGAGTAGAGAAGGGGCAGAGAGAGAGGGAGACACAGAAGCCAAAGCAGGCTCCAGGCTCTGAGCTGTCAGCACAGAGCCCAATACAGGGCTTGAACTACAAACTGCCAGATCATGACCTGAGCTGAAGTCGGATGCTTAACCGACTGAGCCACCTAGGCGCCCCTAGGGTATGTTGTTTAAAAGTTTTAATATTTTAAGGAAACTGACAGGAGAAAAAGGAATGAAGTTGTCTTTAATAATACCTTGAATTGATATTCATATCTTTCTGTATGCAAATTGCTGCTTTCTTGAGACATTAGGCAGGTTTCTATAATTTGCTGTTTGTGAATTAATGTCCACATTTGATATTAAAAAAAATAGAGCTAGAGCATAGCACTGAGGTAATTAAAGTTTAGTTTCATGGATCTTCAGCCGTCTTGATGATAATGGTCTAACGCTCTGAATGTATGAATTTCCCTGTCTGACCCCATCCCTAATCTCTCCACTGCTGAGAGATTGCCACCCCATCTCCAGATCCAGCTAAACCTTAGGGTCAGGACCAATGTGCTCCTGCACTCAGCTGTTGAACTCATTCTGACTTGAGTGTAGTTTCAGTGTCTGAGTCCATGTCCCATTTCCACCTTCTCTACTCGTACTCGAGCTTTCAGAACTGACCCTCTTTTTGCCCACTCATTTGTTCTGCTTCACTCTCAGCACTGCTGTCTCTGAGTCCCCAACCAGCTGATGCCCCCCCCTTCTGTCATATCTCTTATGATTCTTTTTTTTTTTTAATTTTTTAAATGTGTATTTATTTTTGAGAGAGAGCAGTGGGGGATGGGGGCAGAGAGAGGGACACAGGATCTGAAGTGGGCTCCTTACTGAGTGGAGAGTCCGACAGGGGCCTCGAACTCAGCAGCTGTGAGATCATGACCTGAGCTGAAGTCGGATGCTCAACCGACTGAGCCACCCAGGCGCCCCTCTCTCTCATGATTCTTACTGAACTGCTAAACTGGCTCCGTTCCCACATATGACAATAGAGCAGACCGAAGAGACATGGGCTGCAGCAAACCAAAGTTGATATCTGTGCTCCTGCCCCCACTGCACTGTTGCCACTTCATCTGTGATGGGACCTTTCTACCCAGTACTGCATCACGGAGCTTTTCTCACAAGCTCATTAGATGGGCCTGGATGTTTTTTTCACTTCTTCCCTTCTGGTTCCAGTGAATCTGTAGAACATTTTGGGATGCTAGCAAATGAATGATTGAAATGGGAAGCCTTTTCCAGTTCCCTATATGAGAATTTGGCCCTTCCTACTCTTTGCATCCATAACTCTATTATTTGCCTCGGTTATGGTAAAATAATGAAGAGAGTATATGTAAAATATAATGTGCGTGTATATATATATATTATGTATATATGTATATATATATGTATATATATATATACACACACATATAAACATTTAAAAAATAAAAATGAGAATCTTGTAATCAGAAAAAAACTCAGGTGTGTGTGTGTGCTTCAACATAGTCCCTTGGCCTCACACACCCAGGAGAAAATGGAAAAAGAAAAAACAGATAAATTCATGTGACTAAAAATGTAAAAGAAACCCCTAGTGGTGAGTGGGGCTCACTTTAGGACTCAGATTCTGGGTCTAAAACCAAGGTGGCTAGGAGTATGACCTCTGTTGGTAAAACAGACCACCTTGAGAGCTCCATGACTGAGGTGAATGAGCTGGAATAGGGAAGTGAAGCCAGGGCCCGGGATTTCAGTTTGTGGAAACAGACAGAATGGTTGAATCTATTGCTTTGTGAAAAACTGGGCCCAGTGACAGTGAGAAAGGCAAACATGCTGTGTTTGTGTTTTAATGTTTATTTCTGAGAGAGACAGAGTCTGAGTGGGGGGAGGGGCAGAGAGAGAGGGAGACACAATACAAAGCAGACTCCAGGTTCCAAGCTGTCAGCACAGAGTCTGACGCGGAGCTCAAAGTCATGAACCGTGAGATCATGACCTGAGCTGAAGTTGGACACTTAAACAGCTGAGCTAGCCAGGTGCCTCTTCTCAGTTGTTCTTTCACATAAAATCATGTTCTTTGAAAAAAGTGGCTAGTTCAACTCAACGATCACACATGTACTTTTCCATGAACCCACTCTCGTACTTCTATGTGCAGCAAAAGTGCATTATGCATATTTCCCACATCACTCAGAGTTTTAAAAAAGACATGTATTCATGGGTCAAAATTTGATAAGATTAAACAGTTTTTATTGCCTCATCAAGGGCATTCTTAAGTGTAACTGTTTTTTGTTTTTTCTTTTTGGTGAATGCATGACGATGAATACAATGACCACTGGGACAGTTTGGTACCAGTGCCGACATTCATGCTCAGTTGCCAGCTGTTTTACTCATCATTGCTTTTGTATCATCAGTGCAAATGTCAGCAGTGTGGGGGGAAAAAGCAAAGTCTTAGTATTACTATAAAAATGTTTTAACCTTGTAGATTTTTGAAATTGTCCTGGGAAATACTCTGAGAACTGCTCTAAATAGTAATAGACAAGACAGAGCACTTGTTCAGTGGTGTGCTAAGAACCACCAGGAAGAAGACAAAGATAGCTGCAGAACATTTAGAATAAATGTTAAGTGTGTCCTCTAAAAATGAGTACTACTGAAAAAAAAAAAAGACATCTATGGTTTACAAACAAGAAGAGCTATAAAAGAAATCTATGAATCTATTACAAACAAGAAGAGCTATACAGAAATCTATGAATTCAGTAGAAGGCAAGAAAAGAGCCTAAGAAAAAGGGATATACAGAAGACACTAATATGGGGAAGTAAGTCCAGCTATATGAGTAGTCACAGTAAACGAACTGTGTAAAAGATGATCATCTTGGATTTAAAAACATCTATATGCTGCTTAAAAAAGACAGCTAAAAATGAATAATGAAAAATGTTGAAAAGAAAATCTAGGCAAGTACTAAGTAAAAGCTTGCACAGTAATATTATTATTAGACAAAATAACATTTAATGCTAAAACCTTTAATTGAGAGGAAGGACATTACCTAGTGACAAAAGAGATCTAGTAAGAAGATATTATAGTTAAAAATTATGCATTTTCTGGGGTGCCTGGGTGGCTCAGTAGGTTGAGCGTCCAATTCTTGATTTCAGGTCGTCATTTCGTGGTTCGTGGGTTCGAGCCCCTCATTGAGCTTTGGGCAGGTTCCTCGGATCAGCTTGGGATTTTATCTCTCTCTCCCTCTTTCTGCGCTTCTCCTGTGCATGCTCTCTCTCTCAAAATAAATAAACTTAAAATAGTATGCATTTTCCAATGTATTAACTGAGAATTACAAAAAGAAATTGACAGATTCACTGGTCATGGTGGAAAATTCTGAAGCAGCTCTATCAGAAATTGGTAAAGAAAACTCAGCTTACAAAGAACAAAAGCTTTTTTTTTTTTTTTTTTTTTTTTTTGAGATTAAGTGGGAGAGAGAGAATCCCAAGCAGGCTCTGCACTGTCAGCATAGAGCCAGATCAAGGACCAGAATCCATGAACCATGAGGTCATGGCCTGAACCAAAACCAAGAGTTTGATGCTCATCCAACTGAGCCATTCAGGCACCCCAGAACAAAAGCATTCTTATCCACAAATATAGTAGTATATTTTATTTTCTTGTTTGTTGTCTGTATTCCCAACTAGAATTTAATGAGTGCAGGGATTTTTGTCTGTTTCTTGCTATTTCCCCAGAATCTAAAGCAGTGCCTGACACATCACAGGCACTCAATACTTGTTGAATGAATAAATGAATGAAAGTTTCAACATCAGAAAACTTACCAACAGGTTAAAAGAGGAAAATCAGGGGTAAGCTCAGTCAGTTAAGCAATCTGACTCTTGATCTCAGCTCAGGTCTTGATCTCGGGGTCATAGAGTCCAAGCCCCATGTTGGGCTTGGTGCTGGACGTGAAGCCTACTTAAAAAAGAAAAAGTCATATGGTAAGTTCATATACAGAAAATGATTGGATAAAATTATCCGTGATCAGAACTCTTAGTAAACAACTAGAAAAGAACTTTCGCTTGCCGGCAATAAAAAACCTAGACTTAACATCATAATCGATGGTGCAACTGTAAGGAGCATTTCATGCTATCCCCTATTCAACTCCATGCTAAGACAGGAAAAAGTACTAACGGATATAAAATTGGGAAGTAAGAGCAAAGCTGTCTTATTTGCGGAGGATGTTTACCCTGGATATTCAAAAAGATCTACAAATTGGTGAAACAATTAGTTCAATGAAGTAACTATTATATATTTTTAATGTTTTTATTTTATTTTTAAGACAGAGCGGGACACAGCATGAGTAGGGATGGGGCAGAGAGAGAGGGAGACACAATCCGAAGCAGGCTCCAGGCTCTGTGCTGTCAGCACAGAGCCCGATGCGGGGCTCGAACTCACAAGCTGTGAGATCATGACCTGAGCCGAAGTCAGATGCTCAACTGACTGAGCCACCCGGGCGCCCCAAGTAACTTATATAAAGGTCAGCATTCTCATACACAAGTAACAATTAGTACATATAATGGCAAAATGAATCAATTTATGATAACCTGAAGTATAAACTACTCCAAAATTAATAAAAGATCTTTTTATGAAAAAAAATTATACTATCAGGAGACGAAGAAGTCCTGACTATTTGGAGATAGATTTGTAGATGGGAAGACATATGATTTCAGGGGTAGATTCCTTAATGCCCCTTACCCATTTAGCTCATCCCCCTATCCCACAACCCCTCCAGCAGTCCTTTGTTTGTTCTCTATTTTTAATTTTTTTTTCAACGTTTTTTATTTATTTTTGGGACAGAGAGAGACAGAGCATGAACGGGGGAGGGGCAGAGAGAGAGGGAGACACAGAATCGGAAGCAGGCTCCAGGCTCTGAGCTGTCAGCACAGAGCCCAACGCGGGGCTCGAACTCACGGACCGTGAGATCATGACCTGAGCCGAAGTCGGACGCTTAACCGACTGCGCCACCCAGGCGCCCCTGTTTGTTCTCTATATTTAAGAGTCTCTTATGTTTTGTCCCCCTCCCTGTTTTTATATTATTTTTGCTTCCCTTATGTTCATCTGTTTTGTATCTTAAATTCCTCATATGAGTGAAGTCATATGATATTTATCTTTCTCTGACTAATTTTGCTTAGCATAATACCCTCTAGTTCCACCCACGTAGTTGCAAATGGCAAAATTTCATTCTTTTTGATTGCCGAGTAATACTCCACTGCATGTATGTATGTATGTGTGCGTATATACACACACGTATACATACACCACATCTTTATCCATTCAACCGTCAATGGACATTTGGGCTCTTTCCATACTTTGACTATTGTCAATAGCGCTGCTATAAACACTGCCCCTTTAAAATAGCACACCTGTATCCCTTGGATAAATACCTAGTAGTGCAATTGCTGGGTCGTAAGGTAGTCCTATTTTTAATTTTTCGAGGAATGTCCACACTCTTCCAGAGTGGCTGCACCAGCTTGTATTCCCACCAACAATGCAAAAGAGATCCTCTTTCTCCACATCCTTGCCAACATCTGTTGTTGCCTGAGCTATTAATGTGAGCTGTTCTGACAGGTGCGAAGTGGTATCTCATTATGGTTTTGATTTGTATTTCCCTGATGATGAGTGATGTTGAGCACTTTTCATGTGTCAGTCGGCCATCTGGATGTCTTTGTCTGTTCATGTCTTTTGCCCATTTCTTCACTGGATTATTTGTTTTTTGGGTTTTGAGCTTGATAAGTTCTTTATAGATTTGGATACTAACCCTTAATCTAATATGTCATTTGCAAATATCTTCTCCCATTCCATTGGTTACCTTTTAGCTTTGCTGATTGTTTCCTTCCCTGTGCAGAAGCTTTTTATTTTGATGAGGTCCCAATAGTTCATTTGTGCTTTGGTTTCCCTTGCCTCTGGAGACATGTTAAGTAAGAAGTCCCTGTGGCCAAGGCCAAAGAGGTTTTTGCCGGCTTTCTTCTCGAGGATTTTGATAGCTTCCTGTTTTACATTTAGGTCTTTCATACATTTTGAGTTTATTTTTGTGGATGGTGTAAGAAAGTGGTCCAGGTTCATTCTTCTGCATGTCGCTGTCTAGTTTTCCCAGCACCATTTGCTGAAGAGACTGTCTTTATTCCATTGGGTATTCTTTCCTGCTTTGTCAAAGATTAGTTGGCCATATGTTTGCAGGTCCATTTCTAGGTTCTCTATTCTGTTCCATTGATCTGAGTGTTTTTGTGCCAACGTTTATTTTGTTTTTGAGAGAGACCGCAAGCCAGGGAGGGGCAGAGAGAAAGGGACAAAGGATTCAAAGTGGGCTGCAAGCTGACAGCAGCAAGCCTGATGTGGAGCTTGAACTCGTGAACCATGAGCTGAAGTCAGATGCTCAACTGACTGAGCCACCCAGGTGCCCCTCATTGTAGTTTTGATGTACATTTCCCTAATGATTGGTGATGTGTAACATCTTTTCATTTATATATTGACTATTTGTATATCTTCCTTGGAGAAATGTCTTGTGCCCAATTTTGAATCAGGTTGTTTTTTTTGTTTTTGAGTTTTATGAGTTCTCTATGCATTCTGGATATTAAACTCTTATCAGATATTTGATTTGCCAATATTTTCTCCCATTCCGTGGGTTGCCTTTTTACTCTGATAATAGTATTTTGTTTTTGTTTTCTTTTTCCCCAAGTTTTTTTTTTTTTAATGTTCATTTATTTTGAGAGAGAGTGTGTGCGAGTGGGGGAGGGGAAAAGATTGAGAGAGCGAGAGCGAGAGCGAGAGCGAGAGAGAGAGAGAGAGAGAGAGAGAATCCCAAACAGGCTCCACACTGTCAGCACAGAGCACAGTGTGGGGCTCAATCTCACCAACTGTGTGATCATGACCTGAGCTGAAATCAGGGGTCAGAAGCTTAACCGACTAAGCCACCCAGGCACCCCTTTTCCCCCAAATTTTTATTTGAATTCCAACTAGTTATCATACAGTGCAATACTAATTCCAGGTGTAGAATTTAGTGATTCATCACTTCCATACAACACCTGGTACCCATCACAAGTGCCCTTCTTAAGACCCATCACCCATTTAACCTACCCCTGCCCCAACCTCCTATTCCAATAACTATCAGTGTGATAACAGTATCTTTTGGTGCACAAAATTTTTAAATTTTCAGGAAGTCCAACTTGTCTATTTTTTCTTTTGTTGCCAGTGCCTTTTATGTCATATTCAAAAAGTCATTGACAAACCAGTGTTGTATCCAAAGCATTTTTGCATGTGTTGTTTCATTTGTTCATCAAAGATGTGTAAAGAAGGTTTGTTTAAATTCAGTGATTATTTATAGGGCAGGGTTATTTTTGTTTTGTTTTTGAGAGAGCGAAGGATAAAGGGAGAGACAGAGAAGCTTAAGCAGGCTCGACAATCAGCACAGAGCCTGATGCGAGGCTCAGTCACACGACCCTGGGACCATGAACTGAGCCGAAATCAAAAGTTGGATGCTCAACTGACTGAGCCACCCAGGTGCCCCTTGTTTCGTTTTTTTAATGGAGCAGATTTGTGCCAGGTTTTGTATTGGCTCTTGCGGAACCAAAGATAAGACAAAGATGCTGACCTCAAGTAACATCAACAGATATCATTGGGATATACCACCAGAAGTGTAAATGTGAAAACAGTGATTAAGGGAGAGACACAGATTATTGAGATATGGTAATGATAGATGGTGATGGCATTCATAGGCTTTGTTATGTTTCCCCCCCTTTGATCTCTAGCTTTTTCTGAGCTATAATTAGAATATAACATTGTATAAGTTTAAGATGTACAATGTATTGATTTGATGTGTACCATTTGTATTACAAGAAAGAATTGGTGTTTATGTTATTTTACTTTTTTAATGTTTATTTATTTTTGAGAGACCGAGTGTGAGCGGGGAGGGGCAGAGAGAGAGGAGACACAGAATTTGAAGCAGGCTCTGGGCTGTCAGCACAGAGCCTGACATGGGGCTTGAACCCATGAACTGTGAGATCATGACCTGAGCCGAAGTTGGACGCTTAACCGACTGAGCCACCCAGGTACCCAGGAATTTTTGTTTATTACACCATTTTGAAATTATATTTCACAATTGATAATGGCTGATTTGGTATGTTTTTGAAAATTACATTTTCCACAGTTAGAATTTTTTCATCTGAACAATCTGAGTTATGTGTTAAAACATTCAGCCTAGGTCACCCTCCTTGATATTGTGTTTGTGCAAGGAGTGATTAATCTGTGTGCAAAATTTGACCCCTTGCATTTAAAGTGCAATTTTGCTTATTAGAAGTGTTTTATTTTCAAAAAGTGTTTATTTATTTTGAGAGAGAAAAAGCACGTGCATGAGTTGGGGAGGGGCAGAGAGAGAGTGAGAGAGAGAATCCCAAGCAGGCTCTGCACTGTTAACACAGAGCCTGACGTGGGGGCTCAATGTCACAAACTGTGAGATCATGACCTAAGCCAAGATCAAGAGTCAGATGCTTACCTGACTGAGCCACCCAGGCGCCCCTGTTAGAAGTATTTTAGATGATTAATGCCTTGTAGGTTACTGTTGTTATGTTATTATTTTTTTATTTTTATTTATTAAAAAAATTTTTTTGTAATGTTTTTATTTTTGAGAGACAGAGACAGAACATGAGTCAGGGAGGGGCAGAGAGAGAGGAAGACACAGAATCTGAAACAAGCTCCAGGCTCTGAGCTGTCAGCACAGAGCCTGATGTGGGGCTCAAACTCACAAACTGTGAGATCATGACCTGAGCTCAAAAGTCAGACGCTTAACCAACTGAGCCACCCAGGCACCCCCTGTTGTTATTTTTAGATCTGAAATAGATGAGAAATAAGACATGAAAAGTCTAGCAGTTGAAGTACATGAAACAAGTCAAATGTCAACAAAAACAAAAAAAAGTCCTTGAGGTGAATAACAGAAAATCTGTGATTATTATCATTATTATTAATTCCACAGGGATGTTGAGATGATCAGCATATCAATAATATAATTAAGTGGAAATGGATTTTAAAATTTGGGAAATAGGGGAGCCATTGCTTTACGGTATGTCTTTTATTTATATGCAGAAAACCTTTTTTTTTTTTTTTTTCCAGTTGA
Organism: Neofelis nebulosa; assembly: GCF_028018385.1. NCBI lineage: Eukaryota > Metazoa > Chordata > Mammalia > Carnivora > Felidae > Neofelis > Neofelis nebulosa. The sequence continues at coordinate 58,756,048 of NC_080797.1, read as the reverse complement.
GCATCAATGATGAATAAATGGTCCATTCATATTAATTATACATCAGTCATACATTATGGTCGCATTCATATGGTGATATTACATAAATGATGGCATTCACTGGGTACTCTTAAGGCAGCACATATACATATTAATTACACTGATACAAAAGTATGCAAATTTATTGCAGATTGTTTTGTACATTGTATAGAATTCCTTGTTCATATTAAAGTGAGCCTGTAAACACTGTAACAAAAGTTTTGTAGAATTTAGCTTTCTAATAGAATGGAATCTCTAACAGAAGGCTCTACCGAATGCAATGATGGAATTATTTTGAGCAACGCTATTTTTTTTAATCAGTCTTTTTTTTTTTTTTTAAGTTTATTCGTTTTTGAGAGAGAGAGAGAGGGAGGATGAACATGTGGGAGAGGGGCAGAGAGAGAGGGGCAGAGAATCTGAAGTGGGCTCTGCAGCAGAGGCCCAGGTGTGGGTCTCCAACTCACAAACTGAGAGATGGTGCCCTGAACCGAAGGCAGATTTGAGCAATGCTACTCTATCAGGGAAAGCTGGCCTTTGGGGTGGTCCTCAGGCTCTGCTTTCTCCTGACCAAAGCCAAGTTGAGGTTTTCCACCAGGACTGGCCTGTGGGTGACAGATGTGTAATACCTGGCAGGCGTGTGTTAAGGTGGCCGACAGAACCTTCTCTGGTTGCTTTTGTGGAATTGAGGTGCAGATTTTATCCGTGACTGATCATGATCCCACATGTGCAGGTATTGTGAGATAATTGGTAATGTTTGGAAAATCTCATCTTGGTTTGCTAATTTGACCTCCTTTCATGTGCCAGATTTGGAGATGAAAGTGGTATTGTATAGTTGAATGAACAGAAGTTCCGTCATCAGAGTGATTGGGATTGAAATCCTGAGTAACAACTTAAGCCTGGGCAAGTAGCGTCTTTGAATCTCAATTTCTTTACTTGTAAAAATGGCACTAGTATTACTTTGTAGGGTCTTTGGAAAATTGAATAAAATCTTAGTGTGGTGCCTAGCATACAGTAAGTACAATATTCTGTCATCAATAATACAAGCTTCAGGCACCTGGCTGGCTCAGTTGGTGGAGCATGCAACTCTCGATCTCAGGGCCGTGAATTCGAGCCCCATGTTGAGGACAGAGATTGCTTAAAAAAATAAAATCTTAAAAAAAATAGTAATAATACAGGGGCGCCTGTGTGGCTCAGTTGGTTAAGCATCTGACTCTTGGTTTCAGCTCGAGTTGTGATCTCACAGTTTGTGGGTTCAAGCCCCACCTCAGGCTCAGCACTGACAGCTTGGTTCCTTCTTGGGATTCTCTCTCTCCCTCATTCTCTGCCCTTCCCTGCTCTTTCTTTCTCTTAAAATAAATAAACTTTTACAAAAAAGTTTTTTTTTAAATAATACAAACATCTACAGCAATGTTTGGCATATTTTATTTGTACCTCAAAGCTATGTAAACTCAATACAGATGAGTTCCCATCTAATGTTAATTTCTCATTGTTAATTTAGAGAAATTTTAGTGAAAATGTTACCATGTAAATTATTAAACTTGTGTGTTGTTAACATTTAATCATCTAAGAAAATGCAAACATTGTGGTAGCCTGTTTTTAGTTTTGTTGTTAGATTTCTTTTTAAAAATTTTCTTAATGTTCATTTATTTTTGAGAGAGAGAGAGCAAGCAAGGGAGGGGCGGGGGAGGGGGGGACAGAGGATCCAAAGCAGGCTCTGTGCTGTAAGCACAGAGCTGATGCGGGGTTCTAACTCATGAACCATGAGATCATGACCTGAGCCAAAGGTGGACACTTAACCGACGGAGCCACCCAGGTACCCTAGTTGTTAGATTTCATTTTAAATATAAATGCTTCTTTCTTAAAATTTTTTTTAATGTTTATTTATTTTTGAGAGAGAGTGACAGAGAGTGAGCAGGGAAGGGGCAGAGAGACAGGGAGACACAGAATCTGAAGCAAGGTCCAGGCTCCGAGCTGTCAGCACAGAGCCTGACATGGGGCTCAGATTCATGAACTGCAAGATCATGACCTGAGCCAAAGTTGGATGCTCAACTGACTGAGCCACCCAGGCACCGCTGGTTGTTTTTTTTTTTTTTTTTTTTTTAATGTTTGTTTATTTTTGAGAGAGAATTAGAGTACAAGTGGGGGAAGGGGCAGAGAGAGAGGGAGACAGAATCCAAAGCAGGTTCCAGGCTCTGAGTTGTCAGCACAGAGCCTGATGTGGGGCTTGAACCCATGAACCTCAAGATCATGACCTGAGCTGAAGTCAGACACACAACTGACTGAGCCACCCACGAGCCTCTGGATTTCTTTATTCTTTATATTAAAGTTAAATAAACACATGCTTATTTCTATTGCTTTTATTTTTTATTTTTAAAATTTTTTAGAATTTATTTTTGAGAGAGACAGAGCGTGAGCAGGGGAGGGGCAGAGAGAGAGGGAGACAGAATTTGAAGCAGGTTTCAGGCTCTGAGCTGTCAGCACAGAGCCCAATGAGGGGCTCAAACTCACCAACTGTGAGATCATGGACAAAGTTGGATGCTTAACTGACTGACCCACCCAGGCACCCCATTTCTATTGCTTTTAGCTATCTATCTATCCATCTATCTATCTATCTATCTATCTATCTATCTATTTATTTATTTATTTATCTATTTATTTATTTTAAGTTTATTAATTTTTTTTTGAGAGAGAGCTTGAGTGGGGGAGGTACAGAGAGAGAGAGACAGAGAGAGAGAGAGAATCCCAAGCAAGCTCTACACTGCCTGTGCAGAGCAGAGTCTGACGTGGGACTTGAACTCATGAAACCACAAGATAATGACCCAAGCCAAAACCAAGAGTTGGACACTTAACCAACTAAGCCACCCAGGCACTCTGCTTTTAGGTGTTTAGACTAAAATTGTTATTGAAGGGGAATAAAGACCAGGCCATATTTATTTATTTATTTATTTTTAATTTTTTAACGTTTTATTTATTTTTGAGACAGGGAGAGACAGAGCATGAACAGGGGAGGGTCAGAGAGGGGGATACACAGAATCCGAAACAGGCTCCAGGCTCTACGCTGTCAGCACAGAGCCCGACGCGGGGCTCAAACTCACAGACTGTGAGATCGTGACCTGAGCCGAAGTCGGCCGATTAACCGACTGAGCCACCCAGGCGCCCCTAGACCAGGCCATATTTATAAAAGTTGTGAAAGAGATTTTGTAAAGTGTAACTAAGATTAAGCAATATTAAGTAGATACAAATGATCCAGAATGCAGGGGATGAGTGGAATGAAAAGTGCTCTTGAAAAGCCTTATGCCTCAGAGCTAAGTGTCTATTTTTAAACAAGAATAACCCGAGGTATCCTGAAAAAAATTATAATGGAAATTTGGTTTGAGATATGGTTCAGGGAGCATTTGTAGATGGAGTGCAGAGAATTCTGAAGACGAGCAGTACTCCCTGTGAGAAATATTAAGGCGGACTGTTTGAGTGGAAAGGAGAGCCCAAAAATGACAGTATAAAGGTAGGAAACACAAAAGCAGTAAAAGTGAATGTCTCTGTAAAAAATCCACCAAGGAACTCACACACAAAAAAGAATTTAAAATACAATAACATGTATCTAAAACATGAGGAGGAGAGGAGAGAAGAATGGGTTCAAGCTTAAATGACCATCAACAATATAGGCAGCTGTATGCAGAAGAGGTTATATACAAACCAAATGCTAACCAAATATCAAAACCACCATCGGAATGCAAGCTGGTGCAGCCACTCTGGAAAACAGTATGGAGGTTCCTCAAAAGATTAAAAATAGAACTACCCTACAACCCAGCAATTGCACTACTATTTATCCAAGGGATACAGTTGTGTCAAAGGGACATATGCACCCCGATGTTTATAGCAGCACTATCAACAATAGCCAGAGTATGGAAAGAGCCCAAATGTCCATCAAAGGATGAATGGATAAAGAAGATGTAGTGTATATATATACAATGGAGTATTACTCAGCAATCAAAAAGAATGAAATCTTGCCATTTGCAACTACGTGGATGGAACTGGAGGGTATAATGCTAAGTGAAATTAGAGAAAGACGAAAATCCTATGACTTCACTCATATGAGGACTTTAAGAGACAAAACAGATGAACATAAGGGAAGGGAAACAATAGAAAAACAGGCAGGGGTGCAAAACAGAAGAGACTCATAAATATGGAGAACAAACTGAGGGTTGCTGGAGGGTTTGTGGGAGGGGGGATGGGCTAAATGGGTAAGGGGCACTAAGGAATCTACTCCTGAAATCATTGTTGCACTATATGCTAACTAATTTGGATGTAAATTTTAAAAAAATAAAAAGTAAAACAAGTTAATAAAAAAACCCCCACCAGTAAACATGCAAAGAATAAAGAGAACAAAATCCAAATATATTACTAAAGAAAATCAGCAATGCATGAAAGAAATACAAGAAAGGATCAGAGAAAATCTCTGGGAACAACAAAACAAGTAATGAAATGGCAATAAATACATATCTATCAATAATTACTTTGAAAGTCAATGGACTTGGGGCGCCTGGGTGGCTCAGTCGGTTATGTGTCTAACTTCAGCTCAGGTCACGATCTCGCGGTCCATGAGTTCCAGCCCCGCGTCGGGCTCTGGGCTGGTGGCTCAGAGCCTGGAGCCTGCTTCCGATTCTGTGTCTCCCTCTCTCTCTGCCCCTCCCCCGTTCATGCTCTGTCTCTCTCTGTCTCAAAAATAAATAAACACTAAAAAAAAAGAAAAAAAAATTAAAAAAAAAATGAAAGTCAATGGACTAAATGCTCCGAGCAAAAGACATAAAGTGATGTAATGGATAAAAAAACAAGATCCATCTTCTATATGCTGCCTTACAAGAGACTTATTTTATTTTTTTAGGTTTACTTAGAGCTTGAACAGGTGAAAGGACAGAGAGAGAGGAGGGAGAGAACCCCAAGCAGGCTCCACACTGTCAGCACAGAGCCCAATGCAGGGCTCAATCCGAGGAACCATGAGATCATGACCTGAGCTGAAATCAAGAGTTGGCACTGGGTGTTGTATGGAAACCAATTTGACAATAAATTTCATATATTAAAATAAATAAAGAGTTGGACACTCAGCCAACTGAACCACTCAGATGCCCCAGGACTCATTTTACACCTAGATACGTGAGGGCCTGGAGAAACATTTGTCATTCAAATAGATGTCAAAGGAAAGCCAGAGTAGCAATACCTACATGGGACAAACTAGGCTTTTTTTTTTTTTTTTTTTTGACAAACTAGTCTTTATTTATTTTTAAAATTTTATTTATTTTGAGAGAAAGCATGGGTGTGAATAGGGGAGGGGTGGAGAGATTGGGAGAGATATTTCCAAGCTGACTCCATGCTGACAGCATGGGCTGTCATGGGCAGTTGGTGAGATCATGACCTGAGCCAAAATGTAGAATTGGATGCTTAACCAACTGAGCCACCCAGGTGCCCCTAGACAAATGATTATAAAACAAAGACTGTTAAGAGACAAAACCACTATATATATTTTTTTCCTTTTTCCCTTTTTTTCCAGTGAGGCATTTTATTTGTATGAATATATTACATCGCTAGAAGAAGAATGCCAGGATTTTCCCTCCTGTGTGTTTTTGTCTTACTTCTTCATGGTCCATGATGCCAGCTGAGGTTGTCAGCACAGTGAAACCAAACTGGTGGGATGGGAGCAGATTATTCTGCCATTTTTTAGATCTTTGAGTTGTACATCAAACCTGGGGCTGATCACTCCACACTTGTTTAATCTGCCTGTGAGATTTGCAACAATTTTCCCAGCTCTGTGATCATCGATGATTTCAGATTCACCAATGTAACCGTGCTTCATTATCACAGTCAGAAATCGGACAATGACTTTGGAGCATGGCCTAATAAGAACCTGGCGTTTGCCTCTCTTTTCAGCATTGTTAATGCTCTTGAGAGGATCTGCCAGGACATTCATGCTCACCATAATGGCGGCACAGAAAGATGGTAGAAAGAGCTAGAAGGCCACTATATATTAATAAAGGGACAATCCAACAAGAAGATACAACAATTGTAAATATTTATGCACCTAACATAAAGCACCCAAATACAGAAAACAACAAACATAAAGGAACTAATTCATAATTATGCAATAATTGTAGGGACTGTAACACCCCACTTACATCAATGGATTGATCATCTAAAAAGAAAATCAACAAGGAAACAATGGCTTTGAATGGCACGCTGGACCAGATGGACTCAACAGATATATTCAGAACATCCCATGTTAAGAAAGCAGAACACACATTCTTTTCAAGTGCACATGGAACATTCTCCATAATAGATCACACATTAGGCCACAAAACAGGCCTTAACAGATTCAAGAAGGTTGAAATCATACCATGCATCTTTTCTAACCACAATGCTAGGAAACTAGAAGTCAATCACAAGAAAAATTTGGAAAGACCACATATACATGGAGGTTAAACCACATACTGCTAGACAATGAATGGGCCAGCCAGGAAATCAAATTAAAAAATACATGGAAACAAATGAAAAATGAAAACACAACAATCCAAAACCTTTGGGATGCAGCAAAATCAGTCTTAAGAGGAAGGCATATAGCATTAAGGCCTACCTTAAGAAGCAAGAAAAATCTCAAACAACCTAATGTTACACTTAAAGGAGCTGGAAAAAGAACAAAGGAAGCCTAAGCCAGCAGAAGGAAGGAAATACTAAAGATTAGAGCAGAAATAAATGATAATAGAAAGGAAAAAAAACAGAACAGATCACTGAAACCAGGACCTGGTTCTTTAATAAAATTGAAAACCCTCTAGACAAGCTCATCAAAAAAAATAAATAAATAAAAAAGGGGGGGGGGGAGAGAAAGGACCCAGATACAATCACAAATGAGAGAGAGGAAAAATAACAACCAACACCAGCCACAGAAATACAAACAATTCTAAGAGAATATTATGAAAAACTATATGCCATCAAATTGGACAACCTGGGAGAAATGGGATAAATAGCTGGAAACCTATAAACTATCAAAACTGAAACAGAAAATTTGAATAGACCAATAACCAGCAAATGAACTGAATCCGTAATCAAAAAACAAAAGTCCAGGGTTGGATGGCTTCCCAGGGGAATTCTAAGCATTTAAGGAAGAGTTCATACCTATTCTTGAGGTGCCTGGGTGGCTCAGTTGGTTAAGCATCCAACACTTGGTTTTGGCTCAGGTCATGATCTCACAGTTTGTGGGATTGAGCTCTGTGCTGACGGTGTGGAGCCTGCTTGGGATTCTCTCTCCTTCTCTCTTCACCCCTCCCCCACCCACATGCATGTTCTCTCACTCTCAAAATAAATAAACTTAAAAAAAAAATAAAAGTTCATACCTATTCTCAAACTATTCCAAAAAATAGAAAAGTAAGGAAAACTTCCAAGCTCATTCTGAGGCCAGCATTACCCTGATACCAAAACTAGAGAATGACTCCACTGAAAAAGAGAACTACAGGCCAATATCCCTGATGAACATGGGTGCACAACTTCTCAAAATACTAGCAAACCGAGTCCAACAATACATCAAAAAAATCATGCACCTTGATCAATTGATATTTATTACTGGGTTGCAAGTGTGGTTTAATATATGCAAATCAATTAACATGAAACACTATGTTAATAAAAGAAAGCGTAAGAATCATATGATCATTTCAATAGATGCAGAAAAAGCATTTGACAAAACATAACATTCATTTATAATAAAACCCTTCAATAAAGTAGGTTTAGAAACTGCTAGAACTGATAATAAAGTCAGGATACAAAATCAATGTACAGAAACCTGTTGCATTTCTATACATCACAAATGAATCAACAAAGAGAAATTAAGAAATCAGTCCCATTAACAATTGCACCAAAACCCATAAGATACCTAGGAATAAACCTAACCAAAGAGGTGAAAGAGGTATACTCTGAAAACTATGAAACACTGATCAAAGAAATTGAAGATGACACAAAGAAATGGAAAGACATTCCATGTTCATGGATTAGAAGAACAAATATTGTTAAAATGTCTATACTACCCAAAACAATCTATACATTCAGTGCAATCCCTATCAAAATAACACCTGTATTCTTCACAGAACTAGAACAAACAATTCCAAAACTTGTATGGAACCAGAAAGACCCCAAATGGCCAAAGCAATCTTTTTTTTTTTTTTTTTTAGCAAGCGAGAGAGAAAGCATGAATGAAGAAGGGGCAGAGAGAGAGAGAGAGAGAGGTAGAGAGAGAATCCTAAGGAGGCTCTGTGCTGTCAGTGCAGAGCCCGTGGCAGGGCTCAACCTCACAAACCATGGGATCATGATTTGAATCAAAATCAGGAGTCAGATGCCCAATCGACTGAGCCACTGAGGCACCCCATAGCCAAAGCAATCTTGAAAAGCAAAGCTGGAGGCATCACAATTCCAGACTTCAAGATATACTACAAAGCTGTAGTGATGAAAAGATGGTACTGGCACAAAAATAGACATATAGATAAATAGAACAGAATAGAAAAACCAGAAATGAATCCACAGCTATATGGCCAATTAATCTTTGACAAAGCAGGAAAGAATATCCAATGTGATACAGACGGTCTCTTCAGCAAATAGTTTTGGGGAAAGTGGACAGCAACATGCACAAGAAAACTGGGCCACTTACATCATACACAAAAATAAATTCAACATGGATTAAAGACCCAAATGTGAGACCTGAAACTATAAAAGTCCTAGAAGAGAACAGAGGCAGTAACTTTGACATGGGCCATAGTGACTTCTTTCTAGATATGTCTCCTGAAGCAAGGGAAACAAAAGCAAAAATAAACTATTAGGACCACATCAAAATAAAAAGTTTCTGTACACTGAAGTAAACAATAAACTGAAAGGCAACCTATGGAATGGAAGAAGATATTTGCAAATGACAGATAAAGGGTTAATATCCAAAATCTATAAAGAGCTTCTAAAACTCACCACCCAAAAAACAAATAATCCAATTAAAAATGGGCGGAAGACACAGATATTTTTCCAGAGATACAGATAGCCAACAGACACATGAAAAGTTGCTTAATATCACTTATTATCAGGTACATGCAAGTCATACCTACAATGAGATATCACCTCACCTGTCAGAATGGCTAAAATCAACAACAGAAGAAACAACAGGTGTTGGCAACGATATGGAGAAAGGGGAACCATCTTGCACTGTTGGTGTGAATGCAAACTGGTGCAGCCACCATGGAAAACAGTATGGAGTTTCCTCAAAATGTTAAAAATAGAACTACCCTATGATCCCACAATAACACTATTGGGTATTTATCCAAAAAATACACAAATACTAATTCAAAGGGATACATGCACTCTGACGTTTACAGCAGCATTATCTACAACAGCCAGATTATGGAAACAACCTAAGTATCTTAGCGGCTGATGAATGGATAAAGAAGATGTGGTGTATATATACAATGGAATAATACTCAGCCATAAGAAAGAATGAAATCTTGCCATTTGCAAGGACATGGATGGGGCTAGAGAACATAATGCTAAGCGAAATAAGTCAGAGAAAGACAAATACCATGTAATTTCACTCATATGTGGAATCTAAGAGCAAAGGTAAAAGAGGCAAACCAAGAAACAGATTCATAACTATAGAGAACAAACTCGTGACCAGAGGGGAGAGGGGATGAGTGAAATAGGTGAAGGGGATTAAGGAGTGCACTTATCATGATAAGCACCGGAATTGTGTGGAGGTGTTGAATCACTATGCTGTAGATCTGAAACTAATATCACACTGTATATAAACTAACTGGAATTAAAAATTTTTTAGTTTCTTTATTCTGAGAGAGAGAGAGAGGGAGAGAGAGAGAGCGAGCGCACAAGCAGGGGAGGGACAGAGAAAGGGAGAGAGAGAATCCCAAGCAGGCTTCACACTGACCAAGTGACCTGAGCCTGAGCCAAGATTGAGAGTCGGACACTTAACCAACTGAGCCACCCAGGAGCCCCATGGAATTTAAATAAAAACTTAACAAGAAAAAAAGATGAGCAGGGCTTTGAAGTACTGAGGAATTTTCAGGTGAAATATGGGTTTGAAGGATAATCCCTGTGAGTCTGCATGGAGAATTTACCTGATGGCCGTATTTTCAGAACTGGTTGATATTTTATTCATTCATAAAGTCCTCTTTCATTTGCCATTTCCTCCTGAGATCTTCCCCAGTTTTCTACAGCTAATAAGAATCCTTATTAGGGGGTTTGGGCAGCTTTCATTTATACCTTCTCTTATGAGACATCATGCTATAATGTGTATCATAGCTTTACATGAATGTGTCTATCTCTTCAATCATGGTAGTAGGAAGAGCATGGGTTCTTAGGTTGGAATAACCTGAATTTGGATACTAGCTCTGATCTTTTCTAGCAGTCTGTTTATTTTTGTTGTTGTTACATAATACTTATTTCCATATGGTTTCTGGGAGGATTGAATGAAATAATATATGTAGAGTACCTTTACCATCTGATGATCTGTAGGCTACAACTTAATGGCATAGAATTCTGTTCTTTGATCTCTGCTAAGGGTTCTAAGGGGGTCGTTTGAAAATGGGAAGTTTATAGATGACAGATGGGATCGAAAACCCAGGTGTACAAGGAGTCTTCAGTAAAAATCTCTGTCATTTATTTATGTATGTATTTATTTATTAACGTTTATTCATTTTTGAGAACAGAGAGAGACAGAGCATGAGTGGGGGAAGGGGCAGAGGGAGAGGGAGACACAGAATCTGAAGCAGGCTCCAGGCTCCAGGCTCCGAGCTGTCAGTGCAGAGCTTGATGCAGGGCTCGAACTCACGAACCGTGAGATCGTGACCTGAGCCGAAGTCGGACGCTCAACCGACTGAGCCACCCAGATGCCCCCAAATCTCTGTCTTTTAATTGACTGGTTAAACTAATGGATGAAGAGAAACTATGTGACATCAGGAAAAGCTATCGTTAGCCACTCAGATTATAAACACATTTGCATTATGTATTGTATAATGGAGAACTACCACCATTAGTACCAGAAATAATTTCTACTAGGAAGATTCATTCTGATGACACAAAATTCTTGTTTAAAATTTGGGCACCACAGGGCGCCTGGGTGGCTCAGTCTGTTACACGTTCGACTTCAGCTCAAGTCATGATCTCACGGCTTGTGAGTTCCAGCCCCATGTCAGGACAGTTCAGAGCCTGGAGCCTGCTTCCGATTCTGTCTCCCTCTCTCTCTGCCCCTCCCCCATTCGGGCTCTGTCTTTCTCTCCCTCAAAAATAAAATAAACATTAAAAAATTTAAAAAATGGGCACCTGTCTATATGTGTTGTGGAATTAGCCAAGTCAAAAGACAGACATTCTAAAAATGTAGTTTTGGTGGTACTGGCTTAATACAGAATACTTATTTGTCTCGTAACCATGCTGCTCTGTCAAGAGTTTGCACCTAGGCACCTGGGTGGCTCAACTGGTTAAGTGTCCGACTCTTGGTTTCAGCTCAGGTCATGATCTCACAGTTCATGAGTTCGAGCCCCGCCCCCCACTGGATGTAGACATTACTTAAATAACGGAAACCTGAAAAAATAAATAAATAAACATGGGTGTGAAACACCCTCCCACCCTGAGATATACAGCACTCTGACTAGACTTCGAAGATCTGACGATGTTCTGGTTGCAGCACACAACACAGAAGTGTTGCCACACCTTGAAGAAATGTTTATCAGGCCCCGAGAAGCAAATACAGGGAAGAGTTTTCTGGAACTCCCTAGCTTGCACTCAGGGAAAGACAGGAAAATTAGTTGGCTAAGAAGGTTCTTCAAAAATGGACAGTGAAATGCTCTTGAGATGAATCCAGGTAATGAAAAGGTCAAGAAAAATTCACTCTGGAAAAAAAGAGGAGAAATGGTGACTTCCAGAGAAGGTAAATCTACCACATGCCTGTGTGATTAAGATGCTGCTAAGAACATAGGCATTGAGCAGTGACATCTGAGTGCATGCCTTTTTTTGTTGGAGGTGTCCTCGGTGAGTTAAGTCTATCTTCTCAGTCTCCTTGACTTTGTCCAATTTGGACTGCCTCCATGACTTTCTTTCTGTCTTTTTTTTTTTTAACTTTTGTACTTTATTTTCATTAAAAAAAATGTTTATTTATTTATTATGAGAGAGACAGAGTGCATGTGTGCATGGGGGAGGGGCAGAGAAAGAGGAAAAGAGAGAATCCCAAGCAGGCTCCTTGCTGTCAGCACAGAACCAGATGCAGGGCTTGATCCCAAGAACCGTGAGATCATAACCTGAGCCAAAATCAAGAGTCAGACACTTAACCAACTGAGCCACCCAGGCGCCCTGACTCATGATTTCCTGATCCTGGATTCTTGGAAAGCTCCTTCACTTCTCTAAGCTAGCCTCAGTTTCCTCATCTATAAAACACAGATCTGTAGTACCTGCTGTTAAAGGTTATTTTGAGGATGAAGTGAAGTAATGTATGTGAAATTTTCACTATCAGTTACTTGGTAAGCACCCCCATGCTAAAGATTTCCTAAGATTGATAGGCAGGTCATTATGTTGTTTCACTGCTAGCCTCTAGCTCCGACCCCGATAACATCAGCACTTCAGGCCTGTTCTTATTTGTAATCCTTATTTTTACCTTAAAAAAATTTTTTTATTACATTTATTTATCTTTGAGGGACAGAGACAGAGCACAAGTGGGGGAGGGACAGAGAGAGAAGGAGATGCAGAATCCGAAGCAGGCTCCAGGCTCTGAGCTGTCAGCACAGAGCCCAGTGCGGGGCTTGAACTCACAAACCGTGAGATCATGACCTGAGTGGAAACCAAGAGTCAGATGGTTAACTGAGCCATTCAGGAGCCCCTGTAATCCATGTTCTTAATCATTTCGCTTCACCTGGTGGAGGAGGAACACATGGAGCAAGTTGTGGACATCACGAAGCCTTGTATAAATGGTTGTAATTCTAATAATGCTCCAGTTCATGCACAAAATGTGTTTCCAAACAAACCTTCCTAGCATAGAGTATGATTTCAGAGGCCCAAGGGAAAAATTGAATACTTTTCACAAAGAGACAGATGTGTAAGCAACCAGTTTTTTCTTTTTTAAAAAAAAACAGCATTATTGAGGGGTGCCTGGGTGGCTCAGTTGGTTGGGCGTCCCTTCGGCTTCCGATCTTGCAGTCTGTGAGTTCAAGCCCTGCGTCAGGCTCTGCGCTGACAGCTCAGAGCCTGGAGCCTACTTCAGATTCTGTCTCCCCCTCTCTCTCCCCCTCCCCCACTCACACTCTGTCTCTCTCTCTCTCAAAAATAAAATAAAAACATAAAAAAATAAAAAAACCCAGAATTATTGAGATATAATTCACATACCATACAATTCACCCATTTAAAGAGTCAAATTCACTGTTTTTTTAGTATATTCAGCATTGTGCAGCTATCACTGCAATTTTAGAATATTTTCATCATCCCCAGATGAAACCCATACCCATTGGCAGTCACTCGCATTTCCCTCCAATACCCCCAGTCTTAGGCAATAATTAATCTGCTTTCTGTCTTTATACATTGGCCTAGTCTGGACATTTCCTATGTGGAATCATGCAATATGGAGTCTTTATGACTGGCTTCTCTCACATAGTGTGAGTTTTTCAAGGTCCATCCATGTTGTAGCATGTATCAGGACTTCATTTTTATTGCTGAATAATTTTCCATTCTATGGAGAGGCCATATTTTATTTATCCATTCACCAGTTGGTCATTTGGACCAGTTTCCTCTGAACTCTATTGCATCTGGTCTTCACAGAGAAGGGGCTTCTAGAAGACTGGCTTGACTGTACTTAACGATTCAACTGTGAAAGCCCTGATACAGATATTTCCTATGTGTTTGTGATTTAATCAATTTTGTTACTTAAACCAAAATAGGAAGACCCAAACCACTCCTATTAGAAAATAACAATACTCCTCAATCCTTCTAGTGTATTTGATGATGCTACTGAACTATTTACAGGTCCTGATGGCTCCCGATTTCAGATTGCTCACCTTTTGAGCTTTTTCTTAACATTGTAACACAAATAGGGGAACTTGGGTGCCTCATTTGGTTAAGTGACTGGTTCTTGGTTTCGGCTCGCAGTTCATGAGATCGGCCCCAAGTCAGGCTCTGCGCTGACATTGTGGAGCCTGCTTGGGATTCTCTCTTTCCCTCTCTGCTCCTCTCCCTCCTCACTCTCCCTCTCTCTCTCAAAAAATAAATAAATAAACTTAAAATGCAACATGATAACACAAATATAGGCACACTGTTGAAATTGGGAAATGCAGATAGGCAAAATTAAAAATTACCTGTAACACTCAAAGACAGCTGACCTTAACATACTTTTAAGAATGAATTTATTTGTAAAAATGATACATATTTATTATAAACTCCAAAAAAAAGTAAACAATTAGAAAATAAATCACTTTAAATTCTACCCACCCATGGGATGCCTGGGTGGCTCAGACAGCTAAGCGTCCAACTTTGGCTTGGGTCATGATCTCACAGCTTGTGGGTTCAAACCCTGCACCTGGCTCTCTGCTGTCATCAAAGAGCCTGCTTTGGATCCCCTGTCCCCCTCTCTCTCTGCCCCACCCCCACTCATGTGTTCTCTCTCTCTCTCTCTCTCTCTCTCTCTCTCTTTCTCTCTCAAAAATAAATAGACATTTAAAAATATGGGTGAGGGGCACCTGGGTGGCTCAGCTGGTTAAGTGTCAGACTTCTGCTCAGGTCATGATCTCACAGTTGGTGAGTTCGAGCCCCACGTTGAACTCTGTGCTAGCAGCTCAGAGTCTGGAGCCTGCTTTGGATTCTGTGTCTCCCTCTCTCTCTGCCCCACTCCTGCTTGTGCTGTTTCTCTCTGACTTTCAAAAATGAATAAACATTAAAAAAAATAGAAGATAATAAATAAATAAAAATATGGGGTGCCGGGGTGGCTCAGTCGGCTAAGCGTCCACCTTTGGCACAGGTCATGATCTCACAGCTTGTAAGTTCAAGCCCCACGTCAGGCTCTGTGCTGACAGTTTGAAGCTTGGAGCCCACTTGCACTCTGCCTCTCTCAAAAGTAAATAAACGTTAAAAAAATTAAAAATGAATAAATTCCACCCACCCAGAAGTAACTATTTTAATATTAAGTGAATTCTGGATGTCTTTTTGATTCTTTTTTTTTTTTTTTTTTAGTTTATTTTTTGAGAGAGAGCAGGGGAGGGGCAGAGAGAGAGAGGGAGACATAGAATCTGACTGAACCACCCAGGTGCTCCTTTTTTTTTTCTTTAGTTAGGCTTAATGCCTAGTGCAGAGCCCAACATGGAGCTTGAACTCACAATTCTGAGATCAAGACCTGAGCTGAGATCAAGAGTTGGACACTTTGGGGCACCTGGGTGGCTCAGTCGGTTAAGCGTCTGACTTTGGCTCAGGTCATGATCTCATGGTTTGTGGGTTCAAGTCCTGCATTGGACTGTGTGCTGACAGCTCGGAGCCTGGATCCTGCTTTGGATTTTGTGTCTGCCTCTCTCTCTGCCCCTTCCCCGCTTGCACTCTACGTCTCAAAAATAAATAAACATTAAAAAAAATTTTTAAAGAAGAGTTGGACACTTAACTGACTGAGCCACCCAGGTGCCCCCTAGGCATCTCTTCTTTTATGATAGATAGAAGGACAGAGGGATGGATGGATGGATGGATGGATGGATGGATGGATGAATAGATAGAAAAAGAAGTATATAAATGAAATATTATACATGATGATTTTAAACAAAAATAATATTTTACTTGAGTTTTATGGAAGAGTTTCTCGTCCAAGATGGTGAACTGAGCACATCCTGCAGTTTCAGTCCTTCCCCCCAAACTCTAGAAATGATAGGAAAAAAAATATTTCATGTGTTCATAGATGAGCTCTAAAAAAATGCACATTCTCAGAGATCGTGAGAAATTCTCGACTACAATCAGATGGGATTGAATTGAAGAGGGTAATGGCAGTCCAGTGTGCATGCAGAAATCCTATGTATAGTAGGACCAGAAGTGGGAGCCTCTGATCAGGCTCTGTATTGACAGAGCAAAGCCTGCTTGGGATTCTCTTTCTTTGCCCCTCTCCCACTTGTGCTCTTTCTCTCTCAAAATAAATAAATAAACTTAAAAAATATGAAAAAACCCACACTCAGACACCAAAACCCGGCAATATGATGTGTACAAGAGGCACATGCAAAGCAACATAGAAAACCTAAATATTAAATAGAAAAAGACATACCAGGCAAATAGTAACCAAAAGTCATCTGGACTAGCAATTTAATACCAGTCAAAATGTGATGTGGAGAAAAAAATTTTTAAGAGGAAATTTGATTTTTATAAAAGAGTCCATCTTTTATAGTCCATATAGTCTTTTATAAGTCCATCTTTTTATAGAAGAGTCCATCTAAAAGATTAAACAATCATAGAAATAGTCCCAACACTATTAACTTTAGGTGAGTACAAGATACTATTTCACTTAGATTGCCAAAAATGCCAAGTATTGGCGAGGATATGGAGAAAATGGTGTTTTGTCACACCACCTGAGAGAGGACTGGGTATGCTGATACATGGTCATTTGCAATAGTAATTTGGCAGTATCTAATAAAACTGAAAATGAGCCTATCTATAGAATCCAACCATGACATTTCTAGGTATACTGAGAAACTTTCACATATGTGCAGGGATGTCCATGAGAGCATTGTTTTTATTTTTATTTTGTTTTGTTTTTTTAATTTACATCCAAGTTAGTTAGCACATAGTGCAACAATGATTTCAGGAGTGGATTCTCTAATGCCCCCTACCCATTTAGCCCATCCCCCCTCCCACAACCCCTCCAGTAACCCTCTGTTCTCCACATTTGAGTTTCTTATGTTTTGTCCCCCTCCCTGTTTTTATATTATTTTTGCTTCCCTTCCTTGTGTTCATCTGTTCTGTGTCTTAAATTTCTCATATGAGTGAAGTCATATGATATTTGTCTTTCTCTGACTAATTTCGCTTAGCATAATATCCTCTAGTTCATTCACATAGTTGCAAACAGCAAGATTTCATTCTTTTTGGTTGCCAAGTAATACTCCATTGTGTGTGTGTGTGTGTGTGTGTGTGTGTGTGTGTGTGTGTATATATATACACACATATACACACATACCACATCTCCTTTATCCATCCATCTGTTGATGGACATTTGGGCTCTTTCCATACTTTGGCTATTGTCATTAGAGCTGCTATAAACATTAGGGTGAATGTGCCCCTTTGAAACAGTAAACCTGTATCCTTTGGATAAATGCTTAGTAGTGCAATTGCTGGGTCGTAGGGTAGTTCTATTTTTAACTTTTTGAGACACCTCCATACTGTTTTCCAGAGTGGCTGCACCAGTTTGCATTCCCACCAGCAGTGGCAAAAGTGATCCAAGTCTTTCTCTGCATCCTCGCCAACATCTGTTGTTGCCTGAGTTGTTAATGTGAGCCATTCTGACAGGTGTGAGGTGGTATCTCATTGTGGTTTTGATTTGGATTTCCCTGATGATGAGTGATGTTGAGCATCTTTTCATGTGTCAGTTGGCCATCTGGATGTCTTCTTTGGAGAAGTGTCTATTCATGTCTTTTGCCCATTTCTTCACTGGATTATTTGTTTTTTTGGGTGTTCAGTTTGATAAGTTCTTTATAGATTTTGGATACTAACCCTTTATCTGATATGTCGTTTGCAAATATCTTCTCCCATTCCGTTGGATGCCTTTTAGCTTTGCCGATTGCATGAGAGTATTGTAACAGCAAAAGCCAAAGAATAACAATCTAAATATTCCTTAATAGTGGAATGGATAAATGTGGGAGAGTATGTGTAATTTATACAGTTAATAGGAATAAAATAGCTCTATATGCAGTTCACAATGTAGAATGAAAAAAGCAAAATGCAGAACACTATGATTGATAGGCTACCATTATGTGAATAAAAAATGATTATTCACACAAAGCAATACTGTATATCAGTTACTGATTTGTCTCTAGACAGAATGACAAGTTTTTGCTCGGTGAGAATGGTGGTGCTGGGAAAGCTGGCTTGAAGGGATGGTAGTTTTGTCTTTTTAATGTTTTATTTCCTAAGAAGATGAATAAAATTTGACACACAATTATTAATTTTGAGTGGTAGCAATGTAGGTGTTTTGTTTTATAATTCCTACTACTTTTCTCCACTTAATTTTTTTTGTCAGAAATTAACAACGGCAAAAAAGGAAATTAAAGTAAAATTGAAGAGGGGAGCCTGGCTGGCTCAGTCTGTGGAGCATGCAACTCTTGATCTTGGGGTGTGAGTTCAAACCCCACGTTGGGAGTAGAGTTTACTGAAAAGAAAAAGTAAAATTGGGGGCACCTGGGTAGCTCAGTCGGTTAAGCATCTGACTTCAGCGTAGGTCATGATCTCACAGTTGGTCAGTTTGAGTCCTGCATTGGGTGAGCTCGAGCCTCACTTTGAGTGAGCCCTGCTTCTCTCTCTCTCTCTCTCTCTCTCTCTCTCTCTCTCTCTCTCTCTCTCTCTCTCTCTCTCTCTCTCCCCCTCATGGGATTCTCTCTCTCCCCTCTGTCTCTTCCCCTCGTTCACTTAGCCATCTCTCTCCAAAAAATAAAAAGATAAAAATAAATCTCTATTAAAAAAAGTTGGGGGAACCTGTGTGGCTCAGTCGGTTAAGCTTCCGACTTTGGCTCAGGTCATGATCTCATGGTTCCTGGGTTTGAGCCCTGTGTCAGGCTCTGTGCTGACAGCTCGGGGCCTGGAACCTGCTTTAGATTCTGTGTCTCCCTCTTTCTCTGTTCCTCTCCTGCCTGTGCTTTGTATCTCTGTCTCTCAAAAATAGATAAACATTAAAAAAAAAAAAAAAAGTAAAATTGAAGAAACGGTTGAATTTCAGTAAATATTTCTCCATTGGAAGAACTATTATTTCCTAGACTATCTCTTTAAAGTTAAGAGGAGGAGTGTTAAAAACATTAAATAATTGAAATAATTGTGCATTTTAGCTACTTTTTGGACACTTATACCTAACATCTTACTACAGAAAGATGAAGAAATTGAAGTTAACACTGATCAGCTTTCCATCTTCTCTCCTCGTCCCATTGTTTTCCGTAGTTATATTGTTACTTGTCAAGGTTTTTAACATTTGCTTTACATCCTGTTTAGTCTCAGTACTATGTTTATATGGAATCAGAGCTCACCACCAGCAGTGCTCTCCTATTAGTGAGTTCATTGTTTTGATCCACCACTAAATTAGATTTAATCAACTGTTTTTTCTAAAAAAGTTCTTTGTCTTATATTCCCTGACTTTTTTTTTTTTTTTTAAATGTTGCCAACATCGTACCTTTCTGTTTCTCTTATATTTGAATATACTGACTGGGTATAATATTCTCGGGCCACATTTTCTTTCTTTTCAAATTTGTGACAGCATGTCAGTATCTTCTGGCATCGAACCTTGCCTTAGGTGTTAGGGAAGCTTGATTCACAACTCCACTTTACCCTTTTAGTCAACTTGCTGGTGTCTTGTTGTCTAAAGAATACTTTCTTTAACTTTGGTGTTTAGTTACTTAACTAAGATAGAGAGTTCTATCATTCTGTGCCAATTTTTTTTCTTCCTGGGATATGATTTGTTATTTCCACCTGTAACTACTTTTTTTTTCATTTATAAAAAAGACATTTCAAAAATTATTTCTTTGAATAATTTTTCTATTTTATACATTAGGTTGTTTACTTCAGGGGTATTACTTATCTTTATGGTAGTTGCCTTTCTTCTTTATTATCATTAAAAAAATTTTTTTTAATGTTTATTTATTTTTGAAGGAGAGAGAGAGAAACAGAACGTGAGCCAGGGAGGGGCAGAGAGAGAGGGAGACGCACAATCTGAAGCAGGCTCCAGGCTCTGAGCTGCCAGCACAGAGCTGCCACACGGGGCTCGAACTCATGAGCTGTGAGATCATGACTTAAGCCAAAGTCAGACACTTAAACACCCAGGAGCCCCGACTTTTAAAAAAATTGTTTAATGTTTATTTGAGATTGAGATAGAAAGAGCGCGAGCAGGGGAGGGGCAGAGAGAGAATGGGAAAATCATGACCTGAGCTGAAGTCAGATGCTGAACCAGTTGAGCCACCCAGGTGCCCCTCTCTCTTCTTTATTATTATCTCTAGGAATAATATCTCTAGGAATTCCCCAAAGCCTGTAAACTAATGTAAATTACACTCATGGAACAGTGATATTGGAACAGTTTGGCAGAAGCAAACTCACTCTAGATCTCCTAGGAATAACAAAGATAAAACCCTGTTGAAGATGAGCTCATATTTCTTTCTTTTTTTTTTTTTTTATTTATTTTTGAGACAGGGAGAGACAGAGCATGAACAGGGGAGGGTCAGAGAGAGGGAGACACAGAATCCGAAACCGGCTCCAGGCTCTGAGCTGTCAGCACAGAGCCCGACGTGGGGCTCGAACTCACGGACCGCGAGATCATGACCTGAGCCGAAGTCGGCCGCTCAACCGACTGAGCCACCCAGGCGCCCCATCATATTTCAAAATTACAAACACATGAGAAAAAAAATCCTCTAGGAGGGAAATTCAGCAAACACAACAAACTGCAGAACTGGATCCCCAGGAAGATCAAATAATTACCAGATATAGATTATAGACTTTGGTTTGTATACTTAAAAACATAAAAGAAGGAACCCAGTGCATAAGAAAATAATACAATATTTCGGAAAAGGACCAAATAAATCTTGTAGAAATGCACATATAGATTTCAATTTGTTTAAAATGAAAGCGTAGTAGTAGATGGAGCATATAGCAGATCAGAAGCAGCTGAAGATATAATCAGTGGGCTATTAATACCTTTAAAAAAATCACCTGGAATGTAGCACAGAGAGATAAAAAGATGGGAAAGATAAGAAATATGGTGAAAAGAAGCAGATAGTCTAACACAGTGCTGTCCAATTGTAATATAATGTGAGATTATACATAATTAAAAAATTTCTAATACTGGGGTGCCTGGGTGACTCAGTTGAGTGCCCTTCTCTTGGTTTCAGCTCAGGTTGTGATCTCACAGTTCTCAGGATCAAGCCCTGTATCAGACTCTGCGCTAACAGCATGGAACCTGCTTGGGATACCCTCTCTCCCTCTTTCTACCACTTACTACCCTGCTTGCTCTCTCTCTCTCTCTCAAAATAAATAAATAAACTTAAAAAAATTCCAATACCCATATTAAAGTAGAAAGAAACTGGAAAAGTTAATAAAAATATTATTTCCATATATAATCAATATAAAAATTATGAATGATATATTTTAAATTCTTTTTTTTTCCATTTTGCACTTACACCACAGCTCAGTGTGGACTGATCATATTTCAAACGCTCAGTAACTACATGTACTAGTGACTACTGTATTGGACAACATAGATCTAACTTACATCTCAAAGGATTTTCAGAAGAGAAGAGAAACAGAGGAGGCAATCGTTAAAGAGATAATGGTTGAGAAGTTTCCAAGGTTAATGTAAGACATGAATCCTCAGATTCAGGAAGCGTGAGTCTTTAGACTCATTAGAATGTAAATATTTTTGTAGTGAAACTGTAGAGAGCCAAGCACAGAAAATATATTAAAATTAACCAGAGAAAGGGAGCCTCGGTGATTCGGTTGGTTGAGTGTCCAACTTTGGCTCAGGTCATGATGACGCAGTTCGTGGGTTTGAGTCCCACATCAGGCTCACTGCTATCAGCTTGTCAGTGCAAAGCCCACTTCAGATCCTCTGTCCCCCTCTCTCTGCCCCTACCTGATTTGCATTCTCCCAAAAATAAATAAATATTAAAAAAATAAATAAAATAAAAATAAAATTAACCAGAGAGATAAGACAGATTACCTACAAAGAAATTTCAATTAGACTGAAAACAGTCATCTTTAATATCTTTAATGCTGGACAAAAGTACATGTCAATGTAAGAATTTTTATACCCATTTGAACAATTAAGAATGAGAGTCAAGTGGTGCCTTGGTGGCTCAGTTGGTTGAGTGTCTGACTTCGACTCAGGTCATGATCTCACGGTTCATGAGTTCAAGCCCCATGTCGGGCTGTCTGCTGACAGAACCTGGAGCCTGCTTCAGATTCTGTGTCTCCCTCTTTCTCGCTGCCCCTCCTCCACTCACACTCCTTCTCTCTCTGTCTCTCAAAAAATGAATAAATGTTAAAAAAAAAAAAGGAAGAGGGTCTAAATAAAGACATTTTTAGTCAAAGACAAAGTGCGTCACTAACAGACTTTCACTGAAGGAGAATTGTAATAAAACATAAATACAACAAGGTACCTGGAGGTCTGGGGAAAGGTGGCAGTGTGAGAGAGAAGGATTTCCAAAGAGAGATGAAAGGATAATAGTGATATACTTTGTCTACTTTGTACTTTCTTTTCGCTTCTAGAACTTCAATGGCAGCCAGCGTGCAGAGCTGGGGAATCACCACTAGCTTAGGATTGCTAACCTAATTCCCTGTCTCTGCACTGCACAAAGTATGAGGGAGAGCAGAAGTGTATCCTCTTGTATTAGTAGGATAGTACATTATAGCATTTCCCTACTTGGTCATTTATGGGATATAAAACATTTAAAAATCTCAGTGAAAAAAGAACTATTATGGGGTGCCTGGCTGGTTCGGGTGGTTGAGCATGCAACTCTTGATCTTCAGGTCATGAGTTCAAGCCCCACATTGGGTGTAGAGATTACTTAAAAATTAAAAAATTAACAATTATATTCAGGAAAAGAAATAGTTCTGGAATATAGGGTAGCAAGGGGGAGATTAGGGCTTTGTAGTGTGTTTCGGAATAGTGTAGAGACAGAAGCTTTACAGAGAGGGAAGGGAGGTGAGGCAAGGGTGAGGAAGTCTAAGATTGGAAACAAAATTGATGATTGATTGATAGAGCTGATTGCAATAAAACTCACTAATTAAAGGATCCTTTAGCTCTCTGTGAGGGCTCCCTGAGGAAGGGGAGTAGTGATGCTAATTAGCTAATTTAATCAGCAACTTAACTATGATGTTAACAGCTGCCATTTATTGAGCACTTATAGGTGTCAGTCATAGCGCTGAAGTGATCTAGTGTCTTTAAAATTTTAATCTTCAAAGAATCCTGTGAAGTAGATTTTTTTTATTGTGGTAAAATATATGTAATGAAACGTATTTCTACCATTTTTCAGTGTACAATTCTGTGGTATTAAGTGTATATGCATTATTATGCAACCATCAAGTGGAGTAGATTGTATTTATTTATTATTATTTTATTAAAACATTTTTAATGTTTATTTATTTAAAATGTTTATTAGTTTTCTTTATTTTTGAGAGGCGGAGAGAGACAGAGCACGTGTGGGGGAGGGGCGGCGAGAGAGGGAGACACAGGATCGGAAGCAGGCTCCAGGCTGTGAGCTGTCAGTACAGAGCCTGATGCATGGCTCAAACTCACGAACTGCGAGATCATGACCTGAGCCGAAGTCGGACACTTAACCCACTGAGCCACCCAGGTGCCCCAAGTAGAGTAGATTTTAAGAATAATTTATTGATAACCAAACCCAGTCTCAGAGAGTTTAAGTAATTTGACTATCAGATGGTAGTAGAGAGAAGATTTGAGCTCCATGTTTGCCCAACTTCAAATTCCATACTTTTTTTCTATAGTATACAGTGCCTTTGCCAGAAGTAACTTGAAAGCCATCTGTAAAGATTATAAATTTAGGGCAGGGATCCAAAGGACTTCCTGGTCTTCCAATCAGAGATGTAATTTCAGAATAAAAAGAAAGATGATGGGAGGTAGATGGTTGGCTACATAGTGGTATTTAAACCAGAATTTGGATTTCTGAAGCAAATAATCATTTGCTTATCATACATATTCCTGGTTTTTTCCATGTCCACATACCATATGTATTGCTATTTAAATTGACCCATTTTGTTTTTCAGGGTAACTGTATGTCTCTACCTTCGATGGAAAATCAGTAGTATTGGCCATAACTAGGATGTACCTATAAAAACCAAAACAAGGAAGCCTAATGCCAGCTAGATACTGTTGCCTCCTCTCAGTTGGCTGAAAAGAAAGATGAACGAATATTGAAGAGCCATTAAACACATAATGACACCACACTGAACCTTTCTTCTTGACATAATGAGGAAGTTTGGAGGATATTTGGAAAGGAAACATGTCCCAGTATTTCCAGAATGGGGAATGTGGCATGGGTGGGCCTCATGGGGGTGGAAGTAGAAATCAGAAACTTGTTAGGAACTGAGGTGGTGGCCTTCTGTGCAGGTGTTGGCATTCCCTTCCACGACATTCCTGCTTCTTTTCACTCCTCTACTGAGTTTTCCCTCTGCCAACTTGGGTCTTGTTGGTTCCAAGTGACAGATTTTGAGTTCAGTTCCCTTGGCTAACTGGCTCAGTCTTTCAGTTTCCCAATTCCTGAGAGAGGAGTTGGATTTTGGTCCAGCTAATCTTTTCAGGCCAGTCCTATAAACCCTAGGTCATGGCTGATCGTGACAGTCCTTTCACCCCTACTGCAATCTGAATAGCAATGCCTAAACAGTCACATAGTGCAGGATATAGACATTTAGGGCAGCAGAAGTTTATGGCAGGACAGATTCTAGCACTCATCCGACAAATATTTATTGAGGGTTTGCCATGTGTGTAAGCCACTATGTGGGAGCCTGGGGACTGTAACTGTGGACGAGATTGACAAGGTCCCTAAAACCTTGTGGAGGGCAGTGAGTTTTAGACAAGTGAGATAGTAAAATCGAAGACTGTGTTAAATCCTAGGAAGGAAATAAACCAAGCGATATGATGGTTACTAGGCTGGAGGTAGAGGAGATTACTTTTAATGGGATGACACAGAAGGCCTGTTGGCAGAAACCATCTCTGAGTTGAAACCCAGGGAGAGAATGTAAAGGCTTCAAGGTGGGGAAGAATTTGGCATGTTTGAGGAAAAAAAAAAAAAAAAGAAAAGAAAAAGAAACAAACAAAAGGAGTCAACTGAACAGAGTAAGGGGTGAAGTCGGAAAAATAGCGGTCAGATTATGCAACACTTTGTGGCCCCCAGTGAGGGGGATGGTAACCAGACCCTCCCAAGGTTCAGACTATCAGATGCATGCAGAGAAAGTTTGAAGTGCCCTTATTGGGCACTCGTTGGGCGTGGAGCCCACTTAAGATTCTCTCTTTCCCTCTCTGTCCCTCCCTTGCTCATGTGTGCTCATGCATTCTCTCTCTCTCTCTCAAAAAAAAGTCCAGACTGTCTTTGCTTTCTGCTCAGTTTTGCTGTGAACCTATAATTTAAAGCTTCTCCCCCCTCTGACTCTCAGTGGGAAATTTGTGTTTAGCTTATACTTTTCCTCTTTTCTTTCTCTTCCCTCTCTCACTCTGCTGTGTCTGGGTCTCCTCTGGCATTAGGGGGTGGGGTGTATGGGTTTGGGGAGGGCAGAGAAGTGGGAAGGAAAGGAAAGTAAATAAAGTCTGTCACATGACTAATGCCATCAGACACAGGCGTCCAGGTGCTGATTCTCTTGTTGGGAGCATTTAAGGCTTCCTTGGAGGCCATACCTGTGGAACTTAAGATCCCTCTTTTTTTTTTTTTTTTACATTTATTTTTGAGAGACAGAGAGAGGCAGAGCATGAGCAGGAGAGGGGGAGAGAGAGAGAGAGAGAGAGAGAGAGAGAGAGAGAGAGAGAGAGATACAGACTCCGAAGGAGGCTCCAGGCTCTGAGCTGTTTGTTAGTACAGAACCCGGTGCAGGGCCCGAACTCACGAACTGCAAGACCATGACCTGAGTCGAAGTTGGACGCTCAACCGACTGAGCCACCCAGGCACCCCAGTTATAACTTTTTGATGTCCACTCTTCCAGCCTCTTATTTGAGTTGGCCACTTGTCCATGCCAAACACGTGTAGGGGAGGCTCCCGCATTGCTGCTCTTTCTCCTTGTCCCACTGTGGAATGTATCGGCCCCCTTCCCTAATTCAAAATTATGCAGGCCAAAAGTGGGTAACCGCCTTCATGAATGTGCATGAAGGCCCCAATCTCCTGGACAGACAGGTCTGGTTCACCTCAAAGCTCTCACAATGGTGGTTGCACAGAGATGGCTTTCTAAGTTCCTGTAGTCAGCAGGACTCACCAGCTTGGGAGAAAGATCTGGCAAACACCACCAGTCTTTTGTAGTGCTTCCTCTTTATAGTGAGGTGAACGTTTCATCCTCTTTCATGATTTCTTCTAATGGATTCCTTTTGAATTTTTCTCTCTCCCTGATGGAGGCTGGAAGTGGAGGTTTTAGAACTGGTCTAGTCAGTTTTTAGTAAGTCTTTGGGGATGAACAGGTAGGTCTTCTTTAGAAGGTGAAGATATTTATGACTTGTTCTCTGCTTTGGAATTTTATAACTCATTAGCATCCATGCCAAATTGAGGAGGGAGGAATGCCTTTTTTAAGCAAAGCAAGTCTCAGTTTTATACTGAGATTCATGGCATCTCAGAGTTTGGAGAAATCTAGAAGCCATTTAATCTGTTTCCCCACCAATGCCATCAATCCTGTTTACAACTTGATGAGATGTTATCCAGTTTTCATCTGGATACATCCAGGAAGTAGGAGCCCATTTCCTAACTTTCAGATCTCAGCTCTGTCAGTTACCATATTAATTTCACCAAATCATTTTAAACCCAGTTCCTCATCTAGGAAAGATGTGTAAATAGTATCTTCTTTCAGAACATTGTTGGGAGGATAAAAGAAGATACATAAATTGCCTAACCCAGTCAGAGAGGAGAGCAATGTTGATTCCCTTTACAGGTCCCTTTAGGGGACAACATATTTTTTTTTTTTTGGATTGTCTTCACCCAGAGAAAAATATTCTTCATATTGAACTGCCTCTGTTATATTTTTAGCCCTTCCCTTAGGCTCTCCCTTCAGTGGTCACATAGAAAGTCTTTTCTCCGGCCACTTGACAGCCTTTCAGATATCTCTGATTTTAGTTGAAGGCACTGGAGATATTAGAGAGAAAACTCCAGTTTTTTTCTTTTCTGAGCCGAGGAGTCCAGGTAGCCGTTAGACTTTGGTGTGACTCCCAAGAGGGATTTATTGAGTGAATGGGGCAAAGATGAGATTTCACTTTCCAACATCAGTTCTCCCCGGCACTGGTGGGTTTAATCACAGGCTGGCTATGATTCTACAGGATCCTAGCCTGGAAAGTGTGTGCGCGTGCGTGTGTGTGACAAATGTCGTTAGACACTTGAACGCCTTTGAATGGTGCAATTCTTTGCCACATTGCGAGCACTATATAAGATCGTTCATTGCCCTGAATGAGTGGTTAAACGTGGAAGCTACAAAGGAAGCCAAACGGCTCTCCACGAATACCTAGGCGAGGGTTCAAAAACTCCTCTCAAGGGCGAGCTAAGGGAGTCGCCGCTAAGAGGCCTCTTTTGGGGTGGGTGGAGACTAGCCTCCGGCTCCGGTTCTTAGGCACCGCCTCTTTCGCCCGCGGGCTGACCGCTAGGCGGTGCTGGGGAGTTTGCCGCCCACCAGCCAAGGCGCCCCGGTGCTCACCCTCACTCCTCAGGCCCCGCCCGGCGGAGAGACTACAACTCCCGTGGTGCTCTGGGAACGGGAGGGGGGGAGGGGCCATGAGAGAAGAGGGAGGCGAGGGCGGGCTTTCCGGGAGTGTGTTTCCGGCGTCGGCGGCCGCGGCCGGGGACGGTGTGAAAGCGGTAAGATGGCGGCGGCGGCGGTGGTGGAGTTCCAGAGAGCCCAGTCTCTACTCAGCACCGACCGGGAGGCCTCCATCGACATTCTCCACTCCATCGGTAAAGGTCGCCGCGCCCCCTCCCTGACTCTGCCGGCTCAGCTCGGCCTGTGCGGGTCGGCGGCGGCGGAGCGGGGCCGGGCTATCCGGCTCTGGTGCTGCTGACTCACTGTGTGTGAGGGGGGCCGGGCCGGGGGCACAGGCCGCTCGCAGCTCCCTGGAGCCCCCTAGGTCCCACCCGGGTGGGAAGCCCCGAGGCAGCCCCGGCGTTCCCTCGCCGGCTGCTGACTCACGGTGGGCTCCGCGTGGAGTGGGAGGGTGGGCCGAGCCGGGGCCCCCACCACTCCCCAGCCTTGCCCCGGCTCTGGCCCATGCGGGCTGGCCCGGGACCGGGAGCAGTGCCGGCCGGCGGGCTTGTCGCGAGCAGGACTAAGAGCCTCGAGTTGAAGGGCCTTGGCGAAACCCGCTGTAGACAGGGTTTCCCGCCGTTGTTATCAGCACAGCCCGCTCCGGGTGGCAGCGCGAGCGCTCGCTTTGCTCTTGGAGTTTTCTTCCTCGGGACGCTGGGAGCTGCTACCTCTCCCCAGCCTCCCATCGGAAGGCTCCACTAAAGGGAGACCTCTCTCTGAATGTGGAAAATACCGAGGGGACACACACTGACAATTGGCATTTGGTTTGAAGAGGTGCCCGAGACGTTCCTTTGCCCCCGTGTAGGGTGTAATAGCGTGATGGGACCGTCCGACTCGAGGAGGTGACTAATCGTCCTGGTCTCCCTTGTGGAAGGTGGGAAGTGAGTTCGGGGAGTTAGTTGTCAGCCGCGGAGTTCGGGGAACCGGCCGGCTGCACACGGCCGGAAGAAATTAAAGACACTTTTCGGTACCTTGTAGTATGATTGCCTTAGCTTTGCGCCCAACAGGAAAACTGAAATGGGAGCTCCAGCCAGTCCCTTATGACAGGTTTCTATCGGGATTCAGGTGTGAACAGAAATTTGTGAGACAGAAGGCTTTTAATGTTCAGTCGCAAAGGGTTCGGTTAGGGCATGGGCTTGCTCTTCACTGCACATGTAGTAATGTGATCTTTTTAATGTAGCTTGAGAAGATTCGAATTGGATCAACAAGTAGTGTAAGAATGCACGTGTATGTGGGACCTCCAGGATGTTGGCTTTCGTGTTGACTTCCTAGTCTGTTGTATTTTGATATTCCTGACTTGCAGGGGAGAAAAGACAATGACAGGATCTTGATGTCTTTGTCTTTGGGGTTATTAGAGGCTTGGAGAGGAGGTGGGGGGTTAAGATGCATCTGTGGATGGATCGTATTGGTAAATGAAAGGTTTTCGTTTTGAAGTTCTGATCTTGAATTAAGTTATTATAGTTACAGAACTGAGTCATCTCAGTCACACATGTATTTTTATTCTGTGAGTACACACTAATGTGAGAAGTATGGATTTTATTTTTGTATGTGTGCTTAGTGCCTAATATTTTGTCTTTTATAACGTGAAACTATTAGTAAAAATTGTAGTTGGAACATTTTGTGATTTCCACTCTACTAGGAGAGAGTTGCCTGAAAGCCTCCCTGTTAGAGCAAGCTTGAGTCATGATGGTTACAGCCGTACTTTTTCCAGACTCCATCATGGAGTATCAAAATCTTGGTTTTTGTCAAGTCATGATGCTTTGTAAGAGAAGTGATAACTAGTGATGATCGCTAAAATTATCACCGCAAACTCGGAGAGGTTGTTCAGTGTGTGAGTGGTAGAGTAGTTATTAACAGCTGAAAGTGGGACAGATAGAACAAAGTTGTTTTAACAGGTCCTGCATCCATTATAAAGCACCAGTCCTTCCTAAGGATCACACTGGAGCTTTGATTGGGTTGTTCTTCCTGAATGGCTTCCTAGAACTGCTTATCCCTGGCACACCCATCAGTGAGGCTTTACACAGGTTTAAAGTTTATTGAAAGACTTTTGGCTTTTTACTCATCAGTAACTTGGTCATTTGATTTTAGTTTGCGGCAGGTAAACGTATACGTATGTTTAATATTTTCAGTAACATAGTGCCCAGCATGGGGCTTACCACCACAAATAAGAAGAACTTGTTTGAATTTTGCTTTAACCAAGTGACTGCAATGGAAATTTCAGTGTAGGTGGGTAAGGGAAATTCTAATTGATAGAATGAAAAGGCACATTTAAAGTCAGAGAGAAATCTATTCTTATGATTTACATGGGACGTATCCCACATGATGATTTCACTTTTAGAGTTTGTGCATTTGTTTGTTTTTAGCTATCTAGAACTTGTCTTTTGGTGACAGTGTTTGTAATTGGTCTTGTGAGGGTGAAATTTCCCTCAGTCTTCATTTTTTGTCAGAATTTTAAGGTTTGCATTTTCCTCTCCTAGTGAAGCGTGACATTCAGGAGAATGATGAGGAGGCAGTGCAGGTCAAAGAGCAGAGTATCCTGGAACTCGGGTCTCTCTTGGCGAAGACTGGACAAGCTGCAGGTAAGTGCTGCAAATGGCTTGCTTTCTCTTTTACCTGAAATGTTGGGTGAGGTTTTTCAAGTTTCTGTAAAGGATCCTAGGAATGCATCCACACAGTTTATTGGTAGTCATTTTATTGTCAACTTGTTGAGCTTCGGTTCTTCAGGAGGAAGCTGGGTGAACTTTAAACTCTGTTCTTCCGTGGAACAGTTTTGTTCTGCGGGTGAGGGAAGCTCCTGGCCCTGCTGGGATATGGTGGTCTCTGATTTGCTTCTGGCTGGAATTTTCACTGTGTTCCCTTACATAAGGGCAGCAGCACGAGTAGCAGCAGTCTTCAGTGATTTCAGCTCTGTTACACTTCAGATGGATAGCGACTTGGGCCCTTGTCTTGAAAATGACTAGGGACTTTGCATCCAAGTGAGTCGAAGAGAGAGAGAGAGAGAGAGGGAGAGCGAGAGGGAGGGAGAGCAAGCGAGAGAGGTATGAATTTCTTTGGGGGGGGGGAGAGTGAGAGAGAGAGTGAGTCCTTTTTTCCTGATACAGAGTAAGTAAGACAACAAATGAAAAGAGCCTTCCCGAGATTTCTCCACTGTTACCTGGGACTCTGTGCATGTCATTGCCCAAACATTCTAGTTGTAATTGAACCACTGACTTTGTAGGCTTCAGATGCTATTCTGATGATGGGTGTGTGTGACCTTGGAATAAGAGACCAGGAAGGGTCTTTGACCAGTAAAGTGGTAATAGGGTTGAGAGAGAAGGCTGCTTAAGCTTAAAACGGGTGATTTTTTGTCAACTTTAAAGTGAATTTAGATCTTATTTAATTGCAGTGGATTAAGCTCTGGTAAGTGACCTCCTGGATTACTTTCCCCGAAATAATATTCCCCAGGAGGTGTAAGTTAGCAAAACTTCTTGAACTTGAGAACTAAGATTTTTCGCAGTTAAGGATAACTAACTTATTATTAAGCTTAGGCAATAGAAAGTTGAGTAAGGATGTATGCAATTGGGAGGATGTGTTTATATGGGTTTTGTATCTTATTTAAAATATCATTAAAAATATTTATGATAAAAACAGTTTTTAAATGCTTACTATCAACTAGTTGCATTTTTAAGCACAAAAATGATTTAGTTTATTGCATCCTCAAAACAACTTGATAATGTAGATACAATTGTCCATTTTACACCTAAGGAAACTGAACACAGAAAAGTTAAATAACTTACCCAGTCACTTATTTAGTATGTGGGAGAGCCAGGATCTGAATCAGTTAGTCCCACTTCAGAGCTCATAGTCTTATGGTATAATGGTTATTGCTTTCTGTAGTTAATCATTTATGGATTATCAATGGTTGGCACTGGTTTTTTTCCCTCCATTTAGAAAATTTATTTATTTACTTATTCATTTACTTATTTTTGAGGTTTATTTTTTTTTTTTTAGTAATCTCTACATCCAGCATGGGACTTGAACTCATGACCCCAAGATCAAGAGTTGCATGCTCTTCTGACTGAGCCAGCCAGGTGCCCCTGTGTTTTTTTTTTGTTTTTGTTTTTGTTTTTGTTTTTTTTAGACTGATTTCCCTCCTATTTAACATATTTCATATGGATTTCTTCGGACTGTCAGTTAATGTGAGCTTGGTGTTGCATAATAGTTTTGATAATTAGTCCATACACAATATAATTAATAAGGTAATTTTCTTGAAAGAGGTAGAAAGTCAGATAAAGTGATTTAAGGTTTTTCGGTCGTTGAAATATCCAAATGTTTGTTTTCCTCCAGTAGCACGGATAATTACAAGTAGCATGTAGTGTAGTCAACACTTCAAAAATTTATCCCAAAATATTAACTATTCTGTTTGAATTTTATTTATTTATTTCTGCTTGAATTAGTTTATAATTTTATTTATTTATTCATTTTATCTTCTTATTCCTTGCCCTTCTCCTTTTGGTGACTCAGTACCTGAGAACTTTAGAAGTGTATAGCTTAACCTGTTGGAATTTAACAGGTGAATCATAAGGACTTTCAGAAACTTTTCCAAGTTATTTATCATTGTTTTCTAAGAGTTTGATGGGTACAGGTATATACAATAGAAACTCTAAGGAAGTCGCTGGGCCTACATTCATGTACCTAACTGCTATTCATAATTGATAGGTTTATATTGTTTCCTTTGATTTTTGGTTCCCTGAGAAGAGATGTCTATTCCCAACCTACAGTTTTGTTTTATTATGCATTTAACATACAGCTAGCACTGTGCTAAGTACTCCATTAAAAAAATGTAAGATAAGGTCCCTGACCTATAGCAGTCATTTGGGAATTAGTGAATAAGGCAAGGTTGGATGCATGATAGTAGTTGAAAGTGGTGCTGAGCACCATCAGACATGATGGCCGGGGTCAGGATCTGCAGATATCATAGCCTGAGATTCTAAAAGGATTATGTTGAATTCTGTGAGGTTCTAAAAAGGAAATTCTGGTCATATAAATATAAATAAATAGGAGGAAAAAGTCAGTAGATTCTGTGGGAATAAAAAAAAATTGCTGAGTCTTTGGCAACGAAGAGGTCATTTGTTTTCTGGTTAGGGTAAGAAGAGTAACACTCAGCGCTTAGAGCAACTACTGTAATGCTAGCAGGTGCTAGAGGGAAGGCAGGCTGCTTAGTTCATGTTTCACTTCAGCCTTTTCCAGGAAGGAAAATGATTTTCAAAAAGAGAAAGAAGATATCAGAAAGAGAATTAAAGCCAAGTTAGGTGAGAGAAGAGAGAGCAGATAGTCTCTTTAAATAAGTTCAAGTCTCTAGGCTCTGACAATTTTCGTCTTTTAATATCAAAAGCGTAGTTCTAGCAGATATATTTATAGAGCCACTATTATTCTGAGAAAAGTCATGGAGGATGAAGAAGTATTAAGAAAACTGAGGATGGGCAAATATTATTTCTCTTTGCATGAAGATAATGAGAAGAATAATTTCTAGACACTTTAAACTGGTAATCATTAATATCTGGGACAGATTATTTGATAAGTAGGTTTTAATCACTTAAGACAGTGGGTTTATTAAGAAAGGATTATTCCAAACTCACCTCCATTCTCTTCTCTGGTTAGCCTTATCAGACCAGTAGATTTGCAGAGCTCCATAGGCAGGGGCTTGCCAGCTGTTTTTGTAAATAAAGTTTTGTTGGAACACAGCTACACCCACTTATTTACATATTGTCTGATGGCTTTTGCACTACAGTGGCTGAATCGAGTACCCGCCAGTGAGACCACATAGCCCAAAAAGCTGAAAATATTTACTATCTGGTCCTTCACAGAAAAAGTTTGCCCATTTCTGGGTTAGAGGAATGATACAGATTACATATCTGATGTAAGCAAGGTATTTGAACATTTTCCATAATATTAATGATAGGTAAAGGGTGTGAAAATCATTTGTCAACCTCAAGGGAAGTCTCTAGCATCATGTCCTAGGGATCTGTCCTTATTTTTCTGGTCAGCATCTGGCATTATGGCTAAAGCCATTTCAGAAGGCCTGCTTGTTTTTGTAGATGACTCAGTACAGTAGAGGACAGGATTAAGATTCAGAGTTATTGCCAAAGCCAGCAAGATTAAATTCAGTGTGGTAAGTATAAAGATACATACTTAAAAGTATTTATCAAAACAGGGAGATGGGGAATTACCTGTCTATGCAAAAAAGACCTTAATGGACTCGGTCTAAACAAAAAATGCTATTAGGAAAAAGGAAGTAGGCTACCTTGTGTTACATGTGGTGGTGAGATCAAGAGAATTAGGCCATGGCCTTACTGGTCAGATCCTACCTGGAGAGTTGTTTTCAGTTCTGGGTTACCACAAGTGGTATGTTTGCAAACTAGAGTTTATTCAGTGACAAGGAATCTAGAAACCAGGACATTGGGGGAAGAGTTGAAATAGCTAAAGATGGTTAGCTTGGAGAAAAGGAAAGTTAGAGAGATATAAATGGTAGTTATCTTCAGAGATTTGAAGCCATGTGGAAAGAGGGTACAGACTTGTGTTTTAAATAAAGGAACAATTTAGTTTGACCAACATCCGAATAGTCTACTTTCTGAACAATTCCTGTCATTAGAGATTATTCAGAATTGTTCTGTCATAGTAGGAAATATTGTGGGAGAAGGGACATCGTACTAGACTACTTTTATTTATTTATTAAAAAATTTTTTAAGTTTATTTATTTATTTTGAGAGAGAGTGAGTCGGGGAAGGGCAGAGAGAAGGAGAGAGAGAATCCCAAGCAGGCTTCGAGCTCTGAGCACAGAGCCCGATGCGGGGCTTGAGCCCACTAACTGTGAGATCATGACCTGAGCCGAAACCAAGAGTCGGATGCCCAACCGACTGAGCCACCCAGGTGCTCCTGTACTAGACTACTTTTAAAAAGCTATGATTGCGAGGGCGCCTGGGTGACTCAGTCAGTTAAGTGTCTGACTTCAACTCAGGTCATGATCTCACAGTTCGTGGGTTCGAGCCCTGCATCAGGCTCTGTGCTGATGGCTCAGGCTGGAGCCTGCTTCAGATTCTGTGTCTCCTTCTCTCTCTGCCCCTCTCCTGCTTGCGCTCGGACTCTGTCTCTCAAAAATAAATACTAAAGGAAGTTTTTTTTTTTAATTTTTTTTTTTTCCAACGTTTTTTATTTATTTTTGGGACAGAGAGAGACAGAGCATGAACGGGGGAGGGGCAGAGAGAGAGGGAGGCACAGAAGCGGAAACAGGCTCCAGGCTCTGAGCCATCAGCCCAGAGCCTGACGCGGGGCTCGAACTCACGGACCGCGAGATCGTGACCTGGCTGAAGTCGGACGCTTAACCGACTGCGCCACCCAGGCGCCCCAGGAAGTTTTTTTTTTTTAAAGCTATGAGCATATAATTAAGATCTGTATAAATGTAAAAAGAATTTGAGAGGGAGAAATCAGTGTGGTCTGGAGTTGTCATGGAAGACTCCTCAGGACTTTAGCTGGACCTAAAAGGATATGTAAGGTTTACATAGGTCAAGAAGGTGGGGGAGAAATTCTACATGGGAATGCAGCAGGAGTGAGACATGAGAGCAGAAGCATGTATAGTCTATGCAGGGATGAATGGAGTGGCAGAATGGGAAAAACCTTAGTGAAATCAAAGGTCAGTACTGGAGAGTGAAGAGAAAGATGAACTTTTCTATGTATAAAGTTCCTTTTGTACCTGACGCAGCCCCATGCATCCTGTTACTGTTCAGGCAGATGAGGATTTCAGGACCCTGAATTAGCATTCTCGGGAGGGTGAGGTTTGCTTGCCCTGAATTAGAATCCTCAGGAGGGTGAGTCCACAACTGAAGAATATTAAAGAGGCGGTGGCACTAAAGTAATTTTAACCTACATTCCAAATACTTTCTTAGTTATTGAGTTGAAATATTCTACAATTTTTACTCTTGTTTCTAAAGATGTTCCCTTAAAATTACTGTTCCACCTTCTTTTCCTATAAGGAGAAAAACTTCTGTGGTGGACACCTGTTTTGGTCATAGTTTAAGACTTAAGCTTTGCAGATTAATGAGGAATTTTAAATATATCTTTAACGGATAGTATATCTTTAAGGGGAATACATCCTAACTTTTCTGTGAAAAGTTTATTCAGAAGAGTGCCAGGGAAGGGATATTGCTAAAAGTCTAACCTGGGGAGAACTTTGAAAGGGAGGAGGAGGAAACCTGGAATTGAAAACCTTCATCTGTTTAAGGGGGAGCTGCCACGGTGGACTTGGAAATTCAACAACAACAACAACAACAACAACAACAACAACAACAACAAAACACCCCTCCTGTAACCTGATCAGATTTGTTGGCTATGAGGGAGTGATTTTCGCCTCAGGTGTCAGAAGCACAGCATATTTCACGTTCTAGAAAACTGTGTTCTGAGACTGAAGGCTTTGCTTTTTATCTCTCATTAAGATGGGTAAATGAGGCCTAGAGCCGTGAGTTTTTCCCAGAGCCCTCATAGTAATCCAGGAGCTGAGTACGGAACGGAATACATATTTGGTATATGTTGTTGACTCATTTTTGCTACTCTGTTACCTGCTAAGAATGCTTTATGTTCCTACTATGCTTCATTTAGATGGATTTTATGAGCTTGGATCATTATTTTAATGGGTATTTTGTCTCTAATATTGATGTTTACTTTTTCTTTTCTGAATTACCTTCTACGCAGAGCTTGGAGGACTCCTGAAGTATGTGCGACCCTTCTTGAATTCCATCAGCAAGGCTAAGGCAGCTCGTCTGGTCCGATCTCTTCTTGATCTGTTTCTTGATATGGAAGCAGCTACAGGGCAGGAGGTAAGCTGCTTTAATGGCAGAAGGTAGACCGTATGGAAAAAAATCTGTTTCAGTGAAAGAAATGCCTGCTTGCACTGTGGTGCTAATGTGGAAGGGACAGCTGGGAGGACAGCTCAGGACTTATCATGTCAGTTTCTCTTTGTTACAGGGCATTTGATACTTTGGGTCTGTTCCATGCTTTGCTTTGTAAGTGGAGATTGTCAGTGGTCCCTGGAATCCTCATTACATCAGGGTTACAAACTGATTCTTGTCTTTGAGGTATTGTATTGCCACACCTTTGTAATGTTTTCTGTGTCTGTGGTACCTTTCATTCTGTGTCACAAAGCTCCTTGTGAGCACTAAGTCTTGTGGCATCCCTTCCTGGCGTGTTTTGTACCGCATATATGCCTTTATTGAGGGGTGAGCATCCATGTGTTTGTGTCTTGTGTGTGCGGAAGTGACTCTGGTGTACCTGTACCTGTACGTGTTGTCTGCAAGTTCAGACCAGACCTGTATTGAAGAATGCCTCTTTGGAATCAGTGCCTGTTTGGAATCAGTGAGCCTCTTCTGAACTTTTAAAGATAGCTGTATTTCTGCACTTCAGGAGGAGACACCACCAAAGTTAAAACTTACTCTGTAAAAAGCAGCAGATTCAAACAGGGTATATTGTGGTTGCTTAAATCTGTTTGTAGGAAGAATACAGTTGTTGTCTTTCCTATAGACACATTGCTTAGTAGTCACCGAGTGCCTGCTGTGTGCCACGCACTGTTTCAGTACTGGGGATACATTTGTAAAAACACAGTTACTGCTCTCATGAGGCTTATATTTTAATGAGGAAGGCAGACAATAAATATATAAAATGTCAGATATGTAAGGACAGGGGTAGGAATTGCTGGTTGGTTATATGTCTCATTGTTTGCTGTAATCTCTGTGGCTATACACGTAAAAGGTATGGAAGGGCACAGTAAACATTGAGTAAATAATGAGTTTCAGAAATCTAGGATATATGGATCCCACTTTGAAATCAGGTCTTTTGTAAAATCTGCTCTCTAGTCTTAACGATTCTTTGAAACCTAGTTTAAATACCATATACCAAATTTATTTGTAGAAAATCCATTTGTAGAGAAGTCTTCAAATTTGTGGCAGAACTATGTTTCATGATGGTAGGTCAAAAATATTTATTCATTTGTTTATTTATTCCAAATGTTTACTTATTTTTGAGTGAGAGAGCGTGTGTACGTGTGAGCTGGGAGGGGCACAGAGAGAGGGGGACAGAGGATCACAAGCAGGCTCTGTGCTGACAGCAGAGAGCCCAACATGGGGCTCGAACCCACGAACTGTGAGATCATGACCTGAGCTGAAGTCAGATGCCCAACCAATTGAGCCACCCAGACACCCCAAAAATAGATAATATTTAGATGGCTGCCTTTTGAACCAAAGCATTAGAACTATTTTTATGAATGACTTAAAAAAAAAAGTGATTTTTAAAGGGGTGTTACTCTAATCTAACTCAACTTTCAAAAAATTTTTTTTATCATACTTTGTTCTCATGAAAAAGTGACACCATCTTTTGTTTGAAATAGGGTGCCTTATAATGGGCTGACCAAGAAACATTAGTGTGAAACAGATTGATGTGTGTTACTTGGAACTTTTTAGGCAGGAAAAATTAATTATCGAAGCTGCTCCTTTATACACCGACGTCTCTGGGATTTGTCCCTTCATAGAGCATAGAGTTAACTCCATGGATAGAGCTGCATTTGTTTAATCTTCAGTCTTCCTACTCCTTTGTGGAAGTCTATTAAATCATAATTTAGCACTGTCCTGTAATTGGCTAGTGGGATTTACTGGCCTTATCATGTGGCCCCATGTCTGGTTAGGCCCTCCTGTCTAACATATCCTTTTCTCTGCTTTACTTTTCTTCATATTTATTTTACTTTTAACATCTGTTTACTCCTTAGAATATAAGTTCCGTGAGGGTAGCTACTTTGTCCTGTCCATTGCTGTACCCTTGGTACTTAGAGTAGTTTGGCGCAGAGGAGCTACAGAACTAATATTTGCTGGAGGAGTGTGTGGATTATACCTTCCCTGTGGTAGATGCTTAGGAGATACTTTGTTGAATTAAGACAAATTTATTGAACTGAGATAAAAGTGTGTTGTTACTACATTTCTGTAGGGGACTCAAGGTCTCTGGCTTGGGGAAATGGAGCTAGTGTTCATCTTGGAAAAGTCTAGGTTCTTTTAATATTTGATTGAGTGATGGGAAAGGATGGGGAAGCAAGTTATAGGTCCCTGTCACAGTAGTATTGCAGCCTGAGGCAAAAGTTGTTTCAGAACATTGTTAAGAGGGCTAGGAGTTTTATGCTAGGGAGTTTGGTACCCAGGAGGTTGGAGGAGGGAATTTTTCCTTGCCTTTTTCTGATTGGGGATTGAGCAGAAGTCAGATAGATCTACAGAACAGTTTTCAGCTTGTCATATTCCAAAAGGTGAGGATTGGGTCAATTACAGCACTAAGGGTTGGAGCCCAGAAAGTGAGGATGTATGTGTGACGTAAGGGGGTGGGGTAAGAGAGTGAGGGGATGGTTGGCAAGGGGA
The DNA here is from genome assembly GCF_028018385.1 of Neofelis nebulosa. Taxonomy (NCBI): domain Eukaryota; kingdom Metazoa; phylum Chordata; class Mammalia; order Carnivora; family Felidae; genus Neofelis; species Neofelis nebulosa. The sequence continues at coordinate 58,716,908 of NC_080797.1, read as the reverse complement.
GAGGAGTGGAGAATTGGGGTGAGGAGGGGACTGAACCTGACTCTTGCCAGAGTGAACTGAAATTTCTTTTTTTTTTTTTTTGTAATTTTTTTTTTTTTTTAACATTTATTTATTTTTGAGACAGAGAGAGACAGAGCATGAACGGGGGAGGGTCAGAGAGAGGGAGATACAGAATCTGAAACAGGCTCCAGGCTCTGAGCCATCAGCACAGAGCCCGACGCGGGGCTCAAACTCACGGACCGCGAGATCATGACCTGAGGTGAAGTCGGCCGCTTAACCGACTGAGCCACCCAGGCGCCCCTGAAATTTCATTTTTTAAAAAGATTCATTTTTTGGGGCGCCTGGGTGGCGCAGTCGGTTAAGCATCCGACTTCAGCCAGGTCACGATCTCGTGGTCCGTGAGTTCAAGCCCCGCGTCAGGCTCTGGGCTGATGGCTCGGAGCCTGGAGCCTGTTTCCGATTCTGTGTCTCCCTCTCTCTGCTCCTCCCCCGTTCATGCTCTGTCTCTCTCTGTCCCAAAAATAAATAAAAAACGTTGAAAAAAAATTTTTTTAAAAAGATTCATTTTTAAATTTTATTTTAAAATTTATTTATTTATTTTGAGACAAAGAAAGAGTGCGTGTGTGCACACTCGAGCAGGGGAGGGGCAGAGAGAGGGGAGAGAGAGAGTATCCCAAGCAGGCTCTGCACTGTCAGCACAGAGCTTGATGTAGGTGCTCGAACTCATGAACTGTGAGATCATGACCTGAGCCGAAATCAAGAGTCAGATGCTTAACCAACTGAGCCACCCAGGCACCCCTGTAAACTGAAATTTCAAAATTAACTTTACCTTTCAGGGATCTCTAGGTAATTGACTATGGAAAGCCATTTTTTGGTATAGTCTATCCAACTGAAACCACAATAGTACATTTTAAGAAACCTTATATTGAATCCTGTTATTGAAACAGTTATTTCAGTGGAAAGGAGTTCATGCTAGAGAACTTCAGACTTGGAATAGTAGTAATTTTTCTCCCATAAGGATTTAGTTAGTAAAGTCATTTTAAAAATACTTAAATGTCTGAATGGGAGCCCGGGGAGTCAGAGCCTGACTCTTGATTTCGGCTCAGGTCATGATCTCACGTTTTTGTGAGTTCAAGCCCCACATTGGGCTCTGCGCACTGACCTTGAGTGGAGACTGCTTAGGATTCTCCCTTTTCTCCCTTTCTCCCTTTCTCCCTTTCTCTGTGCCTCCCCACCCCCCCCCCCCCCCCCCGATCTCTGAAAATAAACTTAAAAAAAAAAAGAAAAAAAAAAAAAGAAAACTTAAATGTCTGATTTCGACCACATCAAGGTTTAGTACTCAAATAAGGGCTTCCTCCAGAAGCATGGGCTTCTCATACATTCTTATCCCCTTTATCAGTCATTGTCAGCATTAACAAGGCACAAAGCCTCAAACAAAATAGTTGTGTAGCAAGGCCAATGGCCTTTAAAATTTTTACTTAATTTGAGGCGCTGGTGTCACCAGTTACAGTCCTAGATAGTGCAGAATATGCACCCCTGTAATGGGTAACAGATCTCAGTTCAGTTTGTAAAAAAGTCCCTGCTTTAGGAGAAATACCAGTACTGACCTGAACGAGAGCACCGGAGATAGGGTCAAGTTCTGATCCCAGTAGCTGTTATGTGACCTTGAGCGAGTCACTTGACATCTGGACTGTCAGGGAAATGGGGACAGGTGAGATGCTGGAGTAGAATTCAGTGTTTCTTAACTAGAGGTCTACATCCAAGTGGCCAGGTTCTGTTCGAGACTACTGAATCAGGAGCCTCGGCGTCCATTTTTGTATTCTCTGAAAAAGCTCCCTGTGTAAAACTGGCATGGTAAGCATTTCTTAGCCCTCCCAAGACTTACAGGACTAAGGACTCTTGTATTTTCATTGTTAAACATATTCAGCAAAGTATTTTCAGTTCCATTCACATTATGAACTGATCTGACTTTGAGGTTGGCTTTTCAGAACATGATGCAGAAGACTGAAATTGTGGTTGGCTTGCTTTTATTTTAGTTTTTGTAGAATTTTTATTAGGTCTGTTGAATTTAGTGCTGGAGATTAAGTAGCCACCAGGGGGCCTCAGTGAATTGTAAAGGTTCCAGTGACTCTTACGGTGGTGAGTCCGCTAAATAGCATGTAATGTCATGTTTCTTCACTGAGCTTGGAACTTAGGATCTAAAGGCAGATGATCTGTCAATCTGGATTATGTTCCTTTCCTTTTCCTTCCTTACACACCTCTTAAGAGAACTTTGGATTTAAAGACCTGTTGTATTAGCAATTAGTTCTCTAGAAAGTTCAGTTTCTTTTTAATCTTATGCTTTCATTAGGAATCTTAATAACAAAACTTGCCTCAACGGAAGTGATATAAGATCTTAATATGTATATAAATGATATAAGTAGTTAATATGTACTTTCTCAAAGCTAAGATGTCACAGATGCCTGATGGCAGGTAGACCATCTAGCGACAACACTCCTTTAAATCAGTTACTTTGCATGTTATATCACTGTTTGGGTGGCAGATAGAACTGGGGATTCAAAGCACCTTTATTTATTTTTATTCATTTTTTTATTTTTTTATTTTTTTATTTTTTATTTTTTATTTATTTTTAATTTTTTTAATTTTTTTAACGTTTTATTTATTTTGAGACAGGGAGAGACAGAGCATGAACAGGGGAGGGTCAGAGAGAGGGAGACACAGAATCGGAAACAGGTTCCAGGCTCTGAGCTGTCAGCACAGAGCCCGACGCGGGGCTCGAACTCAAGGACTGTGAGATCATGACCTGAGCCGAAGTCGGCCGCTTAACCGACTGAGCCACCCAGGCGCCCCTATTCATTTTTTTAAAAGCAGACTCTGTACACATTATGAGACTCAAACTCACATCCCTGAGATCAGGAGTCACATGTTCTGCTGACTGAGCCAGCCATGTGCTCCCAAAGCATACCATTAAATAAAGCTTTAAAGTCCTTTTAAGTGTTAGGCTAATTCTAGTTTTTTTTTTTTTTTTTTTTTTTTAACTCCGTTTAGTATGTGCTAAGTGTATTGTATTGTGATGATGAATTGGTTGGTTGCACTTCTTAGTATTGGAAAGGGCCTTTAGAGTCATATAAGCAAGTGTTAGGAACAAGGCATTTGTGCTTAGTCTGAGAATTTCTCCCCTTTATTACCAGTGGGTTCATATTAACACATTACTGTTACTATTTGCAGAAGTTTCTGCTTTAAAGATTTCTCATCCATTGTAGAAATCTATATTCCAGGGCTATATATGTTGGAAGTTCTGGGTTCCTTCTGGGAAGGTAGGAGAGGAATCTTAAAGAGGAAGGTCTTTTCCAAAAGAACACAATCTAAGCACAAAAATACTTTGTAAAAAACCAAGTTGATTCTCCATTATGATATAACCATTACACTTTGAGATACTGTGGATCAAGGCATGTCCCCTGTGACATTAAACAGAGCAACATGGGTAATATATAAGGAGGGAATTAAAGTTGTTCTCCAAAGCAAGGTCTGTGGGAAGAATGTGAGGACATAATGTTGCACGTACTGTCTCTTCATTGCAGGTCGAGTTGTGTTTAGAGTGCATCGAATGGGCCAAATCAGAGAAAAGAACTTTCTTACGCCAAGCTTTGGAGGTATGTGCCTACACTAGTACTGATTTCAGGTCTTTGGGCATTAGACTGTGAATGTAATTAACACCATTCTGATCAAAAGTATTTTCAGTAATTTTGTATTCTCCAGGCAGCCAAAGGTTATTGATAGTAATCCCACTCAGGAGAATACTCTGGTGGCAGTTTTGAGATAGACCTGCTGTTTGGCTCAGAAGAGTAAGCAGTAGCACAGTAAAGTTAACAATCACTGGCCATGGTAGGAGATAATGGGCTGGATTTGGTGCTCTCTCCAGGACTTGTATATTCAACAGTAACAGTTCTGTGACTGTCAATCTTTGATTTCTTTCTTTGGCCTTTTTCTTTCTTTCTGTCAGTCAATGCCTTTTCTCTTTCCTAGGCAAGACTGGTGTCTTTGTACTTTGATACCAAGAGGTACCAGGAAGCATTGCATTTGGGTAAGTAAGCTGGTAGAAAGTAATAAGGCATCCTAGCTGGCTAAATAAATGTATTCTGAACCTGGCCACTCTTACTAGTTACATACTAACAACTTATGTTCTGTTTACTTCTAAGAAGGATTTAAAGTGGCTTACATTTACTGAACCTGTCATGGAAAAATGCCATTTGGAAGTTCTGAAGAACTACCCAGAGTTAGTCTGTCAGATTTAGAAACCAAAAGGATCAAACTGCAAGTGTTTGACTATTACATTTACTATACTTGTTTATAATTATATTTAAAATCTCTTTTAAAGCCCAAGAAGTTAACTGGTGCAAATGTATATGGCAGCTAGAGTGGGCCGACTAAAGGCTTTCCCTGTGTGGCCTTTAAACACCCTGGAGTCTTTGCCTGCTGCTTTTTTTTTTTTTTCTTTCTTTCTTTTTTTTCTTTTTTCTTTTTTTTAAATTAGTGGGTAGATCTGGGCTATTTTCCCCAGATGAAAGAATATGGTTCTCTATTAAAGTTGAAAAATTGCCAGTATTGTTTTTATCCAGCAAAATGGGATTTCATATGATTCAAATAGTAGCATTAAAAAAACAACAGTTTTATTGAGATGTAATTCATAGACCATAAAATTCACCCTTTTATTTATTTAATAAAGTTTATTTTGAGAGAGAGCGCACACATGCGTGAGCAGGGGAGGGGCGGGGGCGGGGGGGGTAGAGAGAGAGCAAGGAAGGGAGAGAGAATATGAATATACTGACATGGGGCTTGATTTCATGAACTGTTGAGGTCGTGACCTGAGTCGAAATCCAGAGTCAGACACTTAACCAACTGAGCCACCCAGGTGTCCCCAAATTCACCCTTTTAAAAGTGTACAATTCATTGTTTTTTTACCACTGAATTTACACGAATACAGTATATTCACAGTTGTCCAATCATCTCCACAATCTGATTTCAGAACATTTTCATCACCCCAGAAAGAAACCTTGTACCCATGTACCCATTAGTTATCACTTCCCATTGTTCCCCACCCCCCGCCAGGCAAGCATGAATCTACTTTGTGCCCCTGTGGATATTCCTGTTCTGGACATTTCTTATAAATAGAATCTTGTAGTATATGGTCTTTCACTTGGCATATTTTCAAGGTTCGTCCATGCTGTAGCATATATCAGTACTTTATTCGCTTTTATTGCTGAATATCCATTGTGTGGTTATGCCACGTTTTATTTATTTATTGTCTTTTTTATTCTAGCCATCTTCGTGGGGGGTGCAAGTGGTATCTCATTGTGGTTTTGATTTGCATTTCCCTGATGGCTAATGATGTTGAGAATCTTTTCATGTACTTATTGGCCATTTGTATGTCTTTGGAGAAATGTTTATTCAATCCTTTGCTTGTTTTTTAATTGGGTTGGTTGTCATTTTATTGTTCACTCTAAATACAGGTCCCTTACCAGATACGTGGTTTGCAAAATTTTTCCCCCTATTTTATGGGTTACTTTTTTACTTTCCTGAATAGTGTCCTTTGAAGCACATTAAAAAAAATTTGTTTTTAGATGTTTATTTGTATTAGAGAGCCAGACAGTACGTGAGCGGGGGAGGGGCAGAGAAAGAGACAGAATCTGAAGCAGCTCCAGGCTCTTGAGTTGTCAGCAGAGCCCAATGTGGGGCTCAAACTCACCAGCTGTGAGATCATGACCTGAGCCGAAGTTGGATGCTTAACTGACTGAGCCACCTAGGCGCGCCCCTGAAGCACATTTTAATTTAAAGTCCCATTTGTTTTTTCTTTTGTTGCTTACACTTTCGGTATCATACCTAAGAAATCATTGCCTAATCCCAGATCACAAAGATTTACTCCTGTGTTTTATGGGTTTAGCTCTTATGTTCAGGTCTTTGATTTATTTTGAGTTAATTTGTATATATGATGCGAGTCTATTTGGATTTGATTTTCTCATCTGAGATGAGAAGAAGGTGTATTTGGAGAACAGTGGCATATCCAGAACTCTTTCCTTCCCCCTCCAATCTTAGTGCCTGGCGTTTCTTATGTAGTATTATGATTGCTAGACAGGAAGAGAATGAGACCAGGTGGCTGTCTGAACTGAATAACTAGTTTCAGCATGTTCTGGGTGGAGATTCTCACTGTATTCAGATCTTCTGAGTAAGCCTATAGGATTTTTGGCCCTAATGTTGTCTTTAGTATGTAGAAAACTTCAAAGAGGTCTATGTTTCTCTTTTGGAAGAGAAAATAGCACATAAGTAAAAAAAAAAAAAAAAAATTAATTCTTGCAAATAGACTACCTCTCTGAGTTCAGGCCAGTTTCTTTATCCTGAGTGTTCTTTTCGTTTTTTTTTTTTTTTTTTTTTTTTTTAATTTATTTTTTATTTTTTTATTTTTGGGACAGAGAGAGACAGAGCATGAACGGGGGAGGGTCAGAGAGAGAGGGAGACACAGAATCGGAAACAGGCTCCAGTCTCCGAGCCATCAGCCCAGAGCCTGACGCGGGGCTCGAACTCACGGACCGCGAGATCGTGACCTGGCTGAAGTCGGACGCTTAACCGACTGCGCCACCCAGGCGCCCCATCCTGAGTGTTCTTATGAGGGTGGGAGAGTGAGACGTTACAGTATTAAGGTATTAAGATTATGGCTAACAAAGGGGTATATATTTTTTTCCTGCTTCAGGTTCTCAGCTGCTGCGGGAGTTGAAAAAGATGGATGACAAAGCCCTTTTGGTGGAAGTACAGCTTTTAGAAAGCAAAACATACCATGCCCTGAGCAACCTGCCGAAAGCCCGAGCTGCCTTAACCTCTGCTCGAACTACAGCAAATGCTATCTACTGCCCCCCTAAATTGCAGGCCACATTGGATATGCAATCAGGTAACACCCTAGCTACTCATGGCATGTTTTCTTAAAGTTCATCTTATCTTACAGTGGGGAGGAATGGGGGGCATGGGGATGGAGAATGTAATTGGCTGATTCTACTTAAACTTCTTAGAGAAACCAATTAGAAGGATACATTCCCTCCTATTAACTTGCTGTTAACTGCCTAAAATATATTAAGAACATGGTTATCTGTGGTGGTCCAGGCGACATGATGGTTATAGCCAAGAGCCTAGAAAGGTCTCACAAGTTTAAAAAGCTCCCTTAACTTCCACCTTAGTCACTCATGTAGGGTGGTAGCACTTCTCTTCAGAATTCGACTAACCCAAGTCTCTTGTCACTTGGAGACCTTGGTAAAGCATGTTGGACTTTTCCATAGGGCCTCAGATCAGGGCTAAAGGAATGCGTCCCCTACTACCCCCAATTGCAGTTGAGTGTAGTGGATACCTTTTTGATGGAGTGTGTGAATATTGGGGCTAGGAGGCCATGGATTGGCAGGAGAATGCTTTTTCTTGTAGCTAGCAGCTTTTATTCTAGTTTATCATCATTATTGAAAGAGCACTGGAATTGGAGGCAGAAGACTAGTTTAGGGGCGCCTGGGTGGCTCAGTCGGTTAACCATCTGACTCTTGATTTCAGCTCAGGTCATGATCTCACGGTTCGTGAGTTTGAGCCCCTGAGTTGGGCTCTTTGCTGACAGTGTAGGGCCTTCTTGGGATTCTCTCTCTCTCTCCCCCTGCACATACTCCCCCCCATCCCCCCTCTCAAAATAAATAAGCAGTAAAAAAAAAAAAAAAAAAAAAAGACTACTAGTTTGAAGTCCTGGTGTTACCTCTCTGCAATCTTTGTTTATAATTGTATAAGCGAAAGAATACCTGTCCTACTTGCTTATCAGGTATTGTGAATATCACATGATATGTTTTACCATTCAGAGGTTAAGAGCAGAAGCTCTACAAACTACCTTTCCTAGGTTGAAATTGGGGTTCTGTCAGTTTCTAGCTGTGTGGCTTTGGGCAAGTTATTTATCTGTAGCTCATCTGTAAAATGGTGATAATAGTCGTACCTTCTCATAGGATCGTGGTGAGGATTAAGTGGGATGATGAACGTGAAGCTCTTACCACAGCACCTAGCTTTCACCAGTATTGGCACTCGCTTTAAGCTGCTCCTCTTTCCTTATGCCGTCCTTCATGGGCAAGAGATGAATTTGCATCTGATTTCTCAGAAGAAATGGAGGCCCTGTGTACATGAACCCTCTTCTCATTCCTCTCCAGAATTTCTGTCACTGATTCTTATACCTGTCCTTCTGTTCATTCTGAGTCTTCAGTCTTTCTTCTCCCCTTGGATCTTCCTGTTAGTCCTTGAACTGCCCCAGCTACAAAAGCATAGGCCTTTCTCCTTTCTAAATTGCTGTCTTTTTTTCTGTCAAGTTTCTTGAAAAAGCTGAAAAAGTATCCTTCCTTTACTGACTCCTTGAAAGAAGTCAATAACTTCCTTATAACCTCTCCTTTTGGGGTTAAGTTGACCCTATTGAACACTCTAGTCTTCTTTGACATCAGTGTCTTCTTGGTTCTCCTCCCTTGACTGACTCTCTTTGGTCACACTTTGCTGTTTCCTCTTCCTTATGACTGACTTTTAAGTGTGGGTGTTTCTCAGTGTGTTTCTTAGCTTCTTTCTCTTCCTGTTCTGTTTCCTGTCTCAAATCTCATACTCACCTGTGGCTTTCACTGCTGCATGCCACCAGTGGTCTCTTCACCTAGACCTTCAGTAGCTTCCCTCTCTCCTAAATTCCAGGTCCAGATTTCCAGCTGCATAATGGACATACATACCTAAATGTCTCAGGCGTCTCAGTCTCAACATGTCAAAAAGCAAAATTATTATCTAACTCCTCTCTCAACCTTTTTGTCCTGTTCAAGTGAGTAGTATCATTATTGACTTAATGTTTCTCAAGCTACTGTCTTTGGGTTAATTTTGACTCCTTTTTCTCTTTACCCTTCATATCTAGTCAATTGCTAGATCAGGTTTAGTTTGTCTCCAAACCTGCCTCCTTTTTCCCCATCCTACAGTCACTGTGCTAATAAATAAAGGTCTGGGGCATTGGAGTAATGTTTTACTGATGTAACCGTTGCTGATTACTTCTCCCAATCCACTACTGACCCCAAAGTCATTTTTCTCAAACACAAATCTGATCATGTAACTCCTTTATTTGAAATTCTCCAGTGGTTTCCTATTATTCCCAGGCTACATTTTACTTTAACATGGCAAGCTAAAGGAAAGCATCTTTTCATCGGTTACCAGATAACTTCATGTGTTCCTACTTTTGTGCCTTTGTGTATTTTGTCTTCTTTGCCTGGAAATTCCCCCTTCTCATCTATCCCCTTGGCAGACTCCTGTGCACCCTTCCAGATCCAGTTGTGCTTTCTTTTCTTTTGGACTTCCCTATCAAAGCTCTATTCTTTTGTACATGGTGCTAGTCTTGTTATGGTACTAGTCTTGTTTCTGTTTTGGTGACCATCTTTCCCACTGTGTGACTGTGAGCTTCATGAGGGCCTTTTCTTCATATTTTCTCTGTAGTAATTGTATCAGTTCCTGGCACATAGTAGGCATTAATTTTTGTGTTGAATGAGTGACAGTCTCAGTTTTTTTGTTGCTGTGTTGTTTTGTTTTAAAAAAAATTGTTTTTTAACATTTATTTATTATTGCGAGACAGAGAGACAGAGCATGAGCAGGGGAGGGGCAGAGAGAGGAGGAGACACAGAATCTGAGGCAGGTTCCACGCTCTGAGCTGTCAGCACTGGAGGTGGGGCTCAAACTCACGAAACTGTGAGATCATGACCTGAGCTGAAGTCAGACACTCAACTGACTGAGGCACCCAGGTGCCCCGTTTTGTTTTTTAAATAATAAACCTCCTGGGGGATCTGGGTGGCTCAGTCGATTAAAGGATCAATTCTTGATTTCGGCTCAGGTTGTGATCTCATGGTTGTGAGGTTGAGCCCAAGTCAGGCTCTGTGCTGGGTGTGGAGCCTGCTTACGATTCATTCATTCATTCATTCATTCATTCATTCATTCATTCATTCTCTCTCTGTGTCTCTCGCCCCCTCCCTCCCTCCCCCCCCCTCCCCTTCTCCCTCCCTCTCCCTCCCTCCTTCCCTCTCTCGCTCTGCCTGCCCCCCCTCCATGCTCACGTGCGTACTTTCTCTCTCTCAAAAAATGTTCTCTTTAAATAAATAAATAGATAAACCTATAATAGCCATGTTGCTTGGAGTCCTAATGTGGGCCCTATTTATTACTGTATTTGGGAAAGCAGTATACCAGTTCTTGGCCCTTATTTTACCTTTTCTTTTTCTTTTTCTTTTTTTAAACTAGTCTTGCTGTGGGTCTGGTCTGTTCTCTTCTAGTTCAGGACCAGGAGGTGTGGGAAATGGGGATTTGTCTAATCTAGTTTAGCAGTGTTAATAGTTTGTTGGACATTCTTGAGGGCGCTCTCCTTGGCTACAGAGAAGGGTGGATTTTCTCCAGCTCTCTTTAGTTAAGAACAGTAGAGAAGAAGGGTGATTCCTTTAGCCTCCAAATGAGAGGTTTCTTGGGTATTTTAAAAGTACTGGGGTGTGGCACATACACTCAGTAAATGGTTATTAAGTCACAAGTTCCCAGATGGTGTACAGGCACGCAAGTATATGATAGGTGGGTTTAAAATGTGCTGAAACACGGGACACCTGGGTAGCTCAGTCAGTTAAACATCTGGCTTTGGCTCAGGTCATGATCTCACAGTTCGTGAGTTCGGGCCCCGCATTGGGTGAGCTGGAGCCCTGCCTTGGGTGACCCCCACTTCTCTCTCTCTCTCTCTCTCTCTCTCTCTCTCAATCTCCATCTTTACCCCCCTCTCCCTCCCTCCCTCCCTGTCCCTCCCCCTTGTGGGATTCTCTCTCTCCCTCTCTGCCCCTAGCTCACTTGCACCCTCTCTCAAATAAATAAATAAGTAAACAAACAAACAAATAAATGTGCTGAAACATTCTTCCCTTGGGTCACGTGTAACTAGTTTTATCCTTTTATTTCAAGGTGCTGAATACTTTCTCTGTGTGTCTTGATGTTAAGAATGTTGGGAAGTAGGGGCGCCTGGGTGGCTCAGTCGGTTAAGCGGCCGACTTCGGCTCAGGTCACGATCTCGCGGTCCGTGAGTTCGAGCCCCGCGTCGGGCTCTGTGCTGACAGCTCAGAGCCTGGAGCCTGTTTCAGATTCTGTGTCTCCCTCTCTCTGACCCTCCCCTGTTCATGCTCTGTCTCTCTGTGTCTCAAAAATAAATAAAAACGTTAAAAAAAAAATTTAAAAAAAAAAAAAAAAAAAAAAGAATGTTGGGAAGCACTGTGGTAATAAACAAATGGGGCTGAGGTCTGTAACCTCATAAAGGCTGAAGTGGAGTTAGAACTAATACAGACTCTGAGGGCTTAGATGCCTCCCAAGCTAGAAAAAACTAAATTTCATGTTACCCCAAGTGATAGTGTAGGTTGCAAGTAATAGCAAGTTCAATCAAAGTTAGCCTTGTTGGGAACAACCCAGCTTTTTTTTTTTTTTTTTAAGGTTTATTTTTTATTTTTGAAAGAAAGAGAGCACTGGCAGGGGAGGGGCAGAGAGAGAGGGAGACATAGAATCCAAAGCAGGCTGCAGGCTCTGAGCTTGTCAGTGCAGAGCCCGATGAACCCACAAACCATGAGGTCACAACCTGAGCTAAAGTCGGACACTTAACTGACTGAGCCATCCAGGTGCCCTTCCAACTTCTAAATGATAGAGAATTATTTAAACCTGTAGTCTATCAGCCGAAGGAAGTACTGCTTAACCATGTCCAGTTAAATTAAGTTCATATGTCTAGCATTATATGAAGTCTATATATTGATTGCATCTAGACAAAAGCACACCTGTAAATGACAAGTATCTGAAATGAGAGTATAAGAGATTGGATTTCCTTTTTCTTATGAGAGCTGCTTACATATAAAAATGTCAAGTTTAGGCAAGCTCTCTTAAAGACATGTTACCAAAACAAGTCATTCAGGCAGTCCAGGATATTTGGTTGAACTTCCTGACCTATGAGGGTGACGTCCTGGAGGCTAAACGTGGCCTTTTCTAGTGGCTTCAGAAGATAGCAGAACCATGGTGGTGATGGGAAGCCTGGGGAAAGATGTTAGCGCTCCCCGCCTGCCCCTGCTTTTTAAAGGTTTTTAGGATCCCCTTTGAGTAGGGTCTCTAACTCCTTTGGAATTTATATTGTCAAGATGACATTGAACTTGGTGACTAAAGAACTGGGTCTAATCCCAGCTCTGCCACTAGCTGGCATTGACTTCGGGGCAGGCCCTTTATCCCTTCCTGACCTCATCACTAAGTAGATGGGGTTGGGATAGATTTCTGAGGCCCTTCCCAGCTCTGATCTTTGATGGTTCTATTATTTCATATGGTTCTTACTCCTTTCTTTTTAATGCCCAGGTATTATCCATGCAGCAGAGGAGAAGGATTGGAAAACTGCATACTCATATTTCTATGAGGCATTTGAGGGTTATGATTCCATCGATAGCCCCAAGGCCATCACATCTCTGAAGTACATGTTGCTGTGCAAAATCATGCTCAACACGTAGGTACACATTAACTTGGGGGTATGAGAACTCAAGTTCTTCACCTCAGTTTTTGGCCATACAGATGGCTTGCACAGGGAGTTGGGCTGGTTACAGAAGCAGAAGTGGCCACCTCTGGGGCTGGCTGACATAGAGTGGGGGGATTGAAGGTGTTCCAGAGCACATTTCCTTGCTGGTCTTTGAGAATCAGGGAGACAGATTTTAGAAATCTCCTTTCCAGACTCGCTTGGAGTGTTCTCATCATCCTGCAATTATTATGACCAGAGAGTTGCTGAGCACCAGACAGTGGGCCTGGAAATTAGCTTACAGTCCAGCACTGGCCAGGTGGGCCACCCAGAATGGGGGTGGGTTAAGGAAGAGGTTAGGGAGAGGTTTGAGAAAGGGGACAACAGCAAGGATGACAGATCTTTTCATAAGGAATTCTACAGAATTTATCAACATTCCTTTGGGAGTAATGAGATATTGACCGACATTATTCTGTCTGTTGGGTCTACTACTTTTGGGACGTTCAGTGCTGCTTTCTTTTTAATGCTGGAGTTTTTCTGCTCTCAAGTGCTGGGCTTAGGCAGAGAGTGAAGAAAGCCTGCCTTCTGTGAGGTGAGGGGCCTGTGGGTTTGGGTGTGGGGACTGTTACCTCTATGGGCGGTCTTCTCCGTGGAATTCTGAGACAAATTTGCCTCAACCTATACTTAGAAGCCTAACATCCTGGAGCAGTTGACCACGTTTGTCTTTTTTTTTCTAGCCCAGAAGATGTCCAGGCTTTGGTGAGCGGGAAACTTGCGCTTCGGTATGCAGGGAGGCAGGTAGGGAATATTTTGACTGCAGTTCTGATCCTCTACTCACTCTGAGGCCAGCACATTGTCAGTCATGATGCACAGTGAGACCAGTGCTCTTCAGGTCTCCATTCTATATTCTCCATGTGATCCCCCTCGCCCCCTGCCACCCCTTTCCCTTAAGGCCATGCAGTGTGTTTCCTGTACTGTTAAATTCTTGGCCTGGAGAGTCTGTGTTTGGTGCTCTTATGGACATCAGGTGGTTTGGGGGAGTTATAAGAACTGAACCATAGCATTTGCACAAGTTAGGTTGCATTTTGCTTTGACCAAAAATTTTATCTATCTTGAGCCTGATTTGTAAACTTAATATGTGCAGACTATGAAATCTTGGGTTCTCCAAGAATCTGGAGCCTGGCAAGGTCTGGTGCACATGTGCTTTAGGGAGGTTGAAGTGCTTGGTGCAGAAACTAGGTTTTGATGGCTCATCCAAGTGTTGCTCAGTACCTTTCCAATTCATGTCCTCAGTGTGTGTGGTGCAAGAGGCCTTTGATAGTCAGGAGGAGCCCCTTTTGTGCCTGAGTAGGTATGAGTATGACCTGTGTAAAGGTGGTCTCAGAAGTCGGGACCATCCCTTCTTTGTACTTTGCTTGATTATCACTAGTAAAGTAAAAGTAATCTTTCTGGATTTCAAATGCAGTTGTCTCTGAACAATAGACCCATTAACAATCTTATTATGTCCTTGGAGGAATGGCCCTAACAGATGGAAGAAACTGTCCTTCTCTACAAGTGGTCCTAAATGGCTTTTCATCCAAAAAAGTTTCAGATCCCCTCGTAGTTTTGACCACAGGAATAGTCGTTACTACTACATTGAAGGACTCATTGCCTGTATGGAACTAGAGTTTAGGAAATGGGCTAAGAGAGGTCTCAAGTGTCCAGGACAGGGTCAGGTAAGTAGTAAATGGTGGAGCCAGACTTTGAACTTGGGTTATTTGGCTCTCATTTCCAGGTGTTTCTAATTGTGACATCTGTTCTGTCTGGCATAAATGCTGAGACAGACCAATGATTAGTTTTGCACCATTTCAAAGTCTGCTGTGTAACACACACCGTCCTTATGTAGGTGCATAGGCTGGTACGAGAGGAGGTCCTTCTGGTCCTTTGTACCTTGATGACCACTTTCAAGCAGGAGTCAGAACAGTCTCCCAGAAAGATTGTAGATCTCTTGCTGAGTGGAGACTTGATAGCTTGGTGAAGTGCCTTTTATTAACCAGGTTAGAAGTTGCTGTCAACCACTGATTGTGCCTTCATCCCTCTGTGGCATTTTAACATTGAGTGTAATATGTAGAATTCTGGTGTCTCAACCCTAATGAAAATAGACCTTGGCTCGTGCTCTGTACCAAACCTGGGAGAATGAGAGTTGATGAAGCACAGGTATGATCAGGTCTAAGGGCAAAAAGAGTCTGGGGGCTTGGGCATAAAGAGCCTTGGAGGAGGGGTAAAGAGATCATAGTTCTCTCGTCATTTTCTAGCTTTTCTTCCCAGGCCTCTGAAACACAATGGTGGGGCAGGTTCTTCCTTGGATCCAAAAGTTGTGTGGACATAGCGTACTGCTTATGACATTTAGTGGATGAGGTCTGAGTGCAGAATAGATCACTTTCACTGCTTTTCTCTTTACTCTTAGACAGAAGCATTAAAATGTGTGGCTCAGGCTAGCAAGAACAGATCACTGGCAGATTTTGAAAAGGTAAGCACGGTATCGGGTTGGTAGGGACTTGGGTGGAGGAGAGGGGCATGTACATACTTAAAAAAACCTTTTTGTTTGTAAATAATAATAGTTTCACAAGAAGTTTCCAACATAGTACACAGTGATCCCATGTACCATTCACCCAGTTTCCCCATTGGTTACATCTTAATTATAGTACAGTATCAAAACCTGGAAAGAGTTGAGCACTTTTGTACAATGAAACTTGTTGAGTTGTAATACCTCATTTATATATAGTAACTTTCAGTTTCAAACATTTGTTTCTGTCATCCTTTTCTACTTAATTTTTCACAACAACCTCTTACCTGCATTTTATAGTTGAGGGAGCTGGGGTTCAGCGAGAAGGCCCGAAGCCCCACAGCTCACATGTCAGGATTCAATGCCAGGCTTGGCACTTGTTCCACATTCCACGGTCTCAGGGTTTCCTTCAGCTCCGGAAATGTCAGCTCTGCTTCTCGTCTGTCGGCAAAGGAGAAGTCTTGATGTATGCTAGTGGACTGGAACACACTTCCTCAGTTCACTCTTGAGGCTGTCTTTGTCTCCTCTGCCTTCCACTCATTGTTAGTGAAGGTTTGAAAAGGGAGGACTTGCCTGAGCAGTAGTGTGAGACTTATCTGTTCTCTTCTGAGCCTCTCTTCTCTTAGTCTGAGTATATTGACCAACCTAATAAAAACAAACCTAGATCTAGGAAGAAAAACGTAGTGTGGACAGAGGCTAGACCATTTGGCTGTGGGTGTCCCCCAAGATTCATCATCTTTGTAGAGCTTTCTTGCTGGTTTCATTCACTTCCTTACTTGTCATGATTTGCTTGCTTAACACCTTATAGCACAGCTGGCATGAGGCTGGATATTGAGACCATTTCTCAGGGTAGATAAATTACATTTATGAATAAACAAAATAGATCATTTTATTTTAAAGTTTGGGATGTTTGATGGGACACTTCTGTTAGTAGGTGTTCCTTGGGAAAAGGGTCTGGGAAACCCTAGGGCTAAACAAAATTAGATGCTTTGCTTTCTGTTAACTGCAGAACTGTATGCTGATGTTCTTGTAAAACTCCACGAGCCAGTTGTGGAATGCATTTCCCGTTATTTACCTCAAAAAACTTTTTTCCTTTTTTTTCACGGAGACCCTATTCACTCTGTGGATACATCTTGAGAACTGCTTGTATAGTTGATTTGGCTTTCAAGCTGAGCTAGCTGTTCTTGGGGCTTACGTGGTTTGAGCTGTCAACGTGAGACTTGCCTATAGAAAGATGGTGCCAAGAAGGGGCTCCGTCTTTTAGTTCTTGATGTTTCTTTTCTTCTCCTTTCTGTCATAACTGGTCTTTCATCTCAGATCCTCCATAACTTCAGTCAACCATGGATTTACAAAGTCCAGCAGACTACTTAGGAAGCTAGGAGTAGTGTGCCTTTCAGGTGCTTCTGTGTGCCAATCTCTGTGACCGGCTCTCTTGGCAGGCCCTGACAGATTACCGGGCAGAGCTCCGGGATGACCCAATCATCAGTACACACTTGGCCAAGTTGTATGACAACTTGCTGGAACAGAATCTGATCCGGGTCATTGAGCCTTTTTCCCGAGTTCAGGTAAGGACCCTGCGGGGGACCCTGGTTCTTCTCTGGCTAAGCGTCCTCTCTAGCTCCCTCCCTTCCCACACCTATCCACAATAGGAACTTGCTTCCAGGGCTGTGTCTGGAGGGCTAGAGGGTTGAGCTTTTCTTGTGGAGGTGCTGTGGGGTGGAGGCCGGGGAGATGGCCTCTGCTTGTAATCTGAGAGCAGTCCCCTCCTTGCTTCTGTAGTCACCGTGCCTGTGGTAGATACTCCTGTAGGGGCCTGTGGGGTAGGAGTGTGTGTTGTCTGGCAATGAGAGGCAGGCAGACGGACAGAGCACGAGAGACCTAAGCATGACCAGAGACAGTCCGTCCCAGAGAGACACTGGGCCAGGTTTCAGGAGACACAGCAATCCCACCCCCACTCTACCTCCAAGTTAGAGGCAGAAGCATGACTCTCGGTGTCGCTGTCTTCTCTGCCTTTTCTTTCAGATTGAACACATATCTAGCCTCATCAAACTCTCCAAGGTAAGCAGTCCTGAGCTTGTCTTGGGGGTGGGGACGGGGAGAGGGCCACATGGAGGTGCTGGCACTTACACTGGATGGGCCTGGTTGAAAGGTCCTCAAGCTTCTTCATGTGGTAAGGAGACCATGAGCTCAGAGCTCGAGTTGCATTGTTGCCGTTTTGTTTTCGATCCATTTGCCCTTTTATACAAAACTTTCATGCCCGTGTGATCTTCGACTAGTGGATACCAGTCCCTTTCATCATGTGCTTTGATTTTAGGCCGACGTGGAAAGGAAATTATCACAGATGATTCTTGACAAGAAATTTCATGGTGAGTAAGTCATATAGGCGAGGGGGCTGCTGGTGGTGGGGATGCGGATGAGGCATCACGCTCTTGTTTATCTTGAAAGGAGATGTTCCATTTGTTTCACCTGGTGGCTCCCTGGGATCCTTGCCCCTCTTATCCCCATAAGAGAATGTGTAATAGACATGTGGACATGGAGCATGGAGATGCTTTCTGGTTCTCCTCCTTTCTGGAGAAAGGGAGGCAGCTAGGGAGTGGGCTGCTTCTCAAGTGCTTTTGTGTCTAATCCATTCTTTTACCTGGGTTGCCCTTGTGTTTCCTGCAGGGATCTTGGACCAGGGGGAGGGTGTCTTGATTATTTTCGATGAACCCCCAGTAGATAAAACTTATGAAGCTGCTCTGGAAACAATTCAGAACATGAGTAAAGTAGTGGATTCCCTCTACAACAAAGCCAAGAAACTGACATAGGTGAGTGCTGGCTCTGGGACCCAGGCCCGGGCAGCGCTATCTTCTGCCTGTCGAGACTGAAAGCCTCCTGGTGGCCTCGCAGCTTCCCCGATTGACACTGCTCTGTCTTCTCTTGCAGAGTTGGATCTGTAGCGGTCCTTTGGAGAGTGTGTGTGGCGGGAGAGTGAAACCTTTGGGGAAAATGCTAGGAGATTCTTTTTTCTTTTTGTTCTACTTTTCGCTCGGAAAGTTTTTAAATCCTCATTTGGTGCATCTGTATTCCAGCCAATAGGTGTGCCAGTTTTCATGTAATCTTTACTGGCCCGACTTGGGAGTGGGGAAATTGCTTAAAAAAAAAAGAAAAAGAAAAAAAAAAGGTTATTCTAAATAAAAGGAAAAAGGCTTACACTACCTAAAGCTGTGCTCTCTGCCTCCTGGGAGAGGGCCGCAAAGCCAGGCGCTCCGCCAACCACTGGGGCTCCTCATCCACCTGCTGGGCGTCAGCTCTCCTCCTCTTCAGAATTGGGTGTTTGCCTGACCATCAAAGCAACGACTTTTTATTCTGTTTGTACTGAACCAAAACAAACAACTGTGTATAGACTGCTATTTTCTTTTTTATTTGAAATGCGGCGTTTCGGTGTTCTTTCCCTGCCACGTGGCCTGTCTCCCGTCCTCCCCCCGACAGTGGCTCCAGCACACCGGCCGGAGGTCCCGCCGCAGCCGCACCCGCACAGCTCGCGCCGACCTGTGGAGGAGTGGGGACGCGGCCAGGAGCTAGTGTCCACCAGGGCCACGCGGGAGCAGTGTGGGCCCTCAGGGGGCCTGCTGTGCATGTGGCTCTTTTTAACACAGTAAACTAGATTAGACGTCAGTGTTTTAATTGCCCTTCTCTGCTCTTTTCTGTCCCTTCTCTTTTCCTCTCAACCAGGAGACCGTCACATGTCTCTCTCCCTCCCTCCTTTCCTCCAGGGGAGTCAGGCTGTCTGAAATCCATCAGCTTCTCTCCCTGTCCCCCTCCTCCTCCTGCTGTCAGATGGATTTAGTCTTTTTTTAACAAGTGAACATTGGAAATGCGACTGTGGGGTGTGGGGCTTTTGGTGTTTTTGTTTTCGTTTTTGTTTTTTTAAAATCTTCGTTGTTGGGTTTTCGAGCAACCTCATGTCCCCCTCCCAGGGAGCTTCTTTATTTACCTCTTAGAAATCGAACGGATGGGAGGTAGAGCATTGTATTTCCGCATGCTTTGTTTTATGATGAGATCACATAGCAAGGCTTTCATGCCGTTTGGGCAGGTAAGCTTCTGTACCTCCGTCGTGCTCAGCTCTATTTTCTTCCTCTCATCTCTTTGTCTTCTCCTCTTCTCCTCCCCTCATGCCTCCTTCCCGCTGGCCTCCTTTTTCTTTCCCTTTCTCAGATGATCCTTCCAGGTTTTCGTAATAAATTTATATTTTGTAAAAGGATTTTGTTGTACCAGGTTTTGCATCCTCACTGAATCCGACTGGCTTTTACTTTCCTCTCCAAAATCAGGTTTTTTGTTCTCAACATCTCTCCCCGTCATGTCCAGTCACTGTTTTGGTTTTGGCACCATCAATATCAAATGTACAAACGGTTCTTGCTAACCAACACCAGGTATATCTGATGTTCAGATGAGTTCCAATAAAAACAATTTTTTTTTTTCAAAAAGTGTCCTTTCTTGAGTGCTGGAGGGCTTCTGATCAAGTCCACACAGCTCTGTGTAGCCTTCTAGACTGGCCAAAGCTCTGGTATCTCATTTGCTTCATGGGAGACCTTTGGACCCAGGGTGAAGTGGAGGGTTTCGGGTAAGAAAGTTGTCGGTGAGGTCAGAGGCGGGAAGTGGTGTGCAGGTATCCTTCCGTTTTTCCAAGGCAACACGGTCCAGTGAGGACACGGTTTGGGTTGTAATCCTCTGCCGCTTCCGTGGTAGGTAATTGTGGTGTGAGGGTTATATGAAGTCACGCAAGTGCCTGGGGAGTCCTGACATTCAGTTGTGGTTGTGTTTCTAGTTGGAATCTTTTGGAAAAGCTGTATGATTTTTCACATAGCCCCTCAGACCCTGGGAGTGGTGGTTTGAGGGGCTCTGAGGCTGACAGGAGAGAGGTGTGCGCTCTGGCCGCCAGTTTACTTCAGTCCAAACCACTCTCATTCTGTTTTAGTTTTGTATAGTCTCTTTGTAGTTTCACTTGTGGGAGGATTTTGCTTCACTAAAGGACTTTAAGAGATCTTCCAAAGGGATCCAGTCAGCCCTAGAGCTGGAGAAGAGGGAGGGTTTCCCAAGCCTAGGGCAGCCCCGAGGAGCTCAGTCGGCAGCAGCCCTTTCCTCTGCTCCCTATGTGGGTCTGATGACCTCCTCTAGACCTGTGCTGTCCACTGTGTAGCCACTAGCCTCATGTGGCTGTCGAGCCTTTGAGATGTGGGTAATTCGAAGTGTGATGCGTTGCAAGTGTAAACACAAACCAGACTTCGAAGACTTGGTATGAAACAAAGAAAAAAGAATGTAAAATAGCTCAACTTTTTAATATAGATGTTGAAATATTTTGAGCATCATGGGTTAAATAAAATATATTATTAAAACCCACCTGTTTCTTTTTTTTTCTTATTTTTTTAATGTGGCTACTAGAAAACACTCAATTTTATCTATGTGGCTTGCTTTTGTGGCTCACGTTACACTGTTTTGGACTGTGCTGTTCTAGACCTCTGGGACTGCTTTCCCTCCCTGGCCTCCAGGAGGCTGGGTCTGGACACAGCTGAGAGGGTCCGGTGGCCCATGGGCTGGCCTGGGCCAGGCTTCCTCGTCTAGGGACACTTCCTGGCACCAGCTTGCATCAGTGCCAAGGCTTTCTTATGTGCTAATGAGACAGCGCTGGTGTTGGGAGCAGAGGCTGAGGCGCTTGGCTTTGGAACACTGCTGAATGCTAGTTATGTAATCTGTGCTGCCCAGAAGGGCCACTAGATGCTGCTCTGTGATCCCTGAAGGAACAAAGCATGGCTTCCTCAGAAGCCAGGGCTTAGCCTTGCTTTCTCTGGAGCCCTTTCTGGAAGGTAGCTGGCTGGGGCCTTGGCCTCTCCTTCTTGGGGCGGTATGGGAATGGGGCCATGCAGAGGACGGGATTCTCTGATGGTACACAGGAATGCCAGCTATAGCATAAGGCTAATGGCATAGATAACAAGGAGGCTGGCCCTTCTAGAAGCTAGAGGCAGGCTATAGGATAAATAGGCTGATTGATGGGGTTTGGAGCTCTTCTCTGAAGAAGACTGGGAAGAAAACAGCTCTGCTTCATTCAGCCGGGTCTGCGTTCTGGGGCCTTGATTCTGCGATTTGTGGCAGAATATGGACCTTTCTTCCTTGCCTTGCAATTGGAGCTGTGATGGGGGCTTGGGGTGGTGGTGGTGATGGGGGGTGCCTTGAAACTGGGCATGGCCGGGTGGATAGGACTTCCGGTCAGCCTCTTTCCTCAGTCACAGTAGCAAGCGGGCTGGCAGTGCACGTTTCATTCATGCTGTGCTGCAAACATGGCTTTGCCTTTGACACGTGAGGAGATTGAGGTAGTAATGCAAAGAGCTCTTTTTGAAAGTGCTAGGGAAGGCTGGCTGAACAAAGGCAAGAAGAGAAGATACCAGAGTGTGGTCAGATTGGAAAAGGCCCAGGCAAGTGCATGCTTCTTAGGTTTGGGAAATTGAAATGGGGTAAAGTGGACCTTGGTGCTGTCTGCCATGAACTGGAATAGCTAGAACTGAAATTTGTAGGTACAGGGAACAGGGTGGGTCCAGATAGTTCTAAGGGGAGGATTACAGGCTTTGAAATCTAGGCCCGTTTTGTGAAATGGAAAGCATTTAACCTTTGCTCAACACCAGAATCTGAAGGCGACCCTGAGAGGCAATATGGACAAAGGCTGGGCCTCTGGGCCTCTCCACCTGGGGCTGGTGGGAGAAAGGCTTAGCCTTAGAGAAAAGAGAGTAATTGGGCCAGGGGGCCTGGAGGAGATTACCTCTTCAAGCTCCTTACTATAGGGAAGGAGGGTTGAGGATCGCTCCATTTTCAAAGCAGGCAGAGGTTGTACACCAAGGAACATTTGGAGGGAGGGGCTCAGCGAGCTAAGGGCCTGCTTTCATCTAAGTTAAGATGACAGCTGCTGTGGAGGTTTCAGAAGTAGCCCTCTGGGTACAGAACAATGCATTTTCCATTCTACGGTCACCAAAGTCCCTAAAGCTTCAATTGCCACTATTGACAGAGAAATCGCTGGGTAGTACATACACAAATTCTAGCGCTTTCTGACTCGATAGCAGCATTGTTCTGTGTAGGGCAGTAGGCAGAACTGGCAGAGCTGGCACAGGTTGACAGCCTCCTGTCAAGTGGCCAGGGAATTGGGTAGTCTAATCTGGATTACCACTTCCTTATCTTTTGGTCCAGAGGTGATAATCTGGATTAAGATACGGGTTGGAGCTTCTGTTTCTCTGGCTTGTGGTCAACTCTAAATCAATTTACAGAACAAAACTAAAAGAAAAACGAATGATTCTTGTGAAGGATCTGAATTCTTGTCTGTGAGAGGAATTGTTCTTAGTCGAGTCAGAATTTTACAATTTTACTGGTGCCAGATCTTCAAATGATACATGTTTTGCATGAAAACCAGTTAAATCAGAGGATCAGAGGCTGGTTGGAAAAACGGTTGCTTCAGCTTTACTAGAACTGGTAAGAGGGCCAGTGGAAACGTCGAGGTCACATCTGTGAAGGACTGGCCCGTCTCTGGGGCAGCTGACGACCCAGGGGCTCTCAGAGCCCTATTGGTGTGGGAAAGCCAGGCGTTATTTGCGGACCAACCCGGAACGCCTACGCCTCTTTGGCCTGGATTTCTATTTACCTCTAGGCCCGGGGCATTTACCTGGAGTGCGGGAACAGAAGACCCGGAGGGGGAGGCACGAAAGTCGATGGGACAGCCCATCGGGATGCGAGTGGCTTCAGCAAAGGCTTCTCCTCCCCCGGCGCCCCAGCATCTTTCCCGGGTGGCGAGGATGTTAATGGAAAAAGGGATCTCGGAGTCCCGGCCAGCCTCTGTGGATGGCCTCTCGTGCGGCAACCTCAGTCCGGGCGGGCCGCGCGTCGCCAGGGCGGGGACGCGGCCGAGAGCGCCCCCGCGGCCCGCGGCTGCGGGCGCCGCGGCGGGAACAAAGGCAGCACGTGTCTGGGCGGGGCGGCGGGCGGGTTCGGCCCTCGGCCCCGCCCCCGGCGCTCCCCCTCCCACCCCCGGCCCGGCCCCGAGCTCGGCTGCGCGGGGCGCCCGGGACTCTCACGCGGCCGGGCTGCTGCTGGCGCGGCGGCGCAGAGCGGGCGGCGAGCGGTGCGGGAGGGGCGGCCCCAGGGGCGGGGCGGGGCTGGCGCCGCGAGTACCCGCCGCCACCGCCCGAGTCCGGGTCTTCCAAGGGGCGCGGCGAGTAGAGGCGCTCGGGATCGCGGCCGCGTCCCTGTCCGCACCGCGCCCGGCTGTCGCTGAGGACCGCGGCGGCCCCGGGCTCCCCGGCCAGAGCAGGCCAGCCCGGCGCGTGGGCCGCGCGCGCGCGCCCCCGACAAGGAGGCCGCGGAGGTGCGCGCCGGGGCGGGAACGGGAGCGCGGCGGCGGCGGCGGCGAAGGCGGCCGGCGGGGGGCGGGGCCGCGGCGTCTGCAGAACCTTGGACAGAAGCTCCGGAGCCGCCGCCGCCGCCGAGCGCGAGCCCCGCCGAGCCGCGCCGAGCGCGGGGACCGCGGGCCCGAGCCGCGGCGCGCATTGCGGAGGGAGGGCGCGGAGCGCAGGAGCCGCCGCCTGCCGGGTAAGCCTGCGCCCCGCGGCCGCCCGCTGCCCCCGAGGAGCCGGGGTCGGGGTTGAGGCCGCGTGCGGTGTCGAGGCGGGGGTCCCCGGGAGCCTCCCGCCGGCGCATGGGCCCCTCCCGCCGCCGTCCGGACCGCAGCGGCCGCCGCAGGCGGGCGGGGGGTGCTGCAGTGGAGGCGGCCGGGCTGCGGCGCGGGGGCGCAGGGGCGCGGGGCCGGGGCCAAGTCCGCGGGGGCCGCCTGGGCCGGGGTGGAGGAGCGCAGCGCCGAGCCCCGCCTGGTGCTGAGAACCATCTTGTTTTCCACGCAGATCCGAAGGGGCAGCACGCGCCCCCGGGAGCGCCCCCGCCTCCTGCCCGGGGCCGCCGCGGGCTCGCTGAGCTGTCTTCTCCCTCCGGCCGGCAGGCTGGGCGCACAGGGGCGCGGGCCCCCGCCCGGCGCGCAGCGGCACCATGGGCACGGTGCTGTCCCTGTCCCCCAGCTACCGGAAGGCCACGCTGTTTGAGGATGGCGCGGCCACGGTGGGCCACTACACGGCCGTGCAGAACAGCAAGAACGCCAAGGACAAGAACCTGAAGCGGCACTCCATCATCTCCGTGCTGCCTTGGAAGAGGATCGTGGCCGTGTCGGCCAAGAAGAAGAACTCCAAGAAGGTGCAGCCGAACAGCAGCTACCAGAACAACATCACGCACCTCAACAATGAGAACCTGAAGAAGTCGCTGTCGTGCGCCAACCTGTCCACGTTCGCCCAGCCCCCACCGGCCCAGCCGCCCGCACCGCCTGCCAGCCAGCTCTCGGGCTCCCAGACCGGGGTCTCCTCCTCGGTCAAGAAGGCCCCACATCCTGCTCTCACCTCCGCAGGGACGCCCAAACGTGTCATCGTCCAGGCGTCCACCAGCGAGCTGCTGCGTTGCCTGGGCGAGTTTCTCTGCCGCCGGTGCTACCGCCTGAAGCACCTGTCCCCCACGGACCCTGTGCTCTGGCTGCGCAGCGTGGACCGCTCGCTGCTTCTGCAGGGCTGGCAGGACCAGGGCTTCATCACGCCGGCCAACGTGGTCTTCCTCTACATGCTCTGCAGGGACGTCATCTCCTCTGAGGTGGGCTCGGACCACGAGCTCCAGGCCATCCTGCTGACCTGCCTGTACCTCTCCTACTCCTACATGGGCAACGAGATCTCCTACCCGCTCAAGCCCTTCCTGGTGGAGAGCTGCAAGGAGGCCTTTTGGGACCGCTGCCTCTCCGTCATCAACCTCATGAGCTCCAAGATGCTGCAGATCAACGCCGACCCACACTACTTCACACAGGTGTTCTCCGACCTGAAGAATGAGAGCGGTCAGGAGGACAAGAAGCGGCTCCTCCTCGGGCTCGATCGGTGAGCCCTGTAGCCCGCATCCTGGCTCAAGGATTCAATTCATTTTTAAAAATTTATTATTAAGCAAATCAGATTTTGTGTACAGTATGTGTCTAGCAAAGCCACCGAGGGCCTGTCCCTTCCCACCTTCTCTCCTTGGGGTTTTCTTCAGCCCTGCTGAGAACTCTGGGCGCTTTTGAACTCCCGAACCTTGTGCAAAACCCAGAAGATGTATCCAGAGCCACCCAGGCCACCGACCTCTCAACTTTGGGGAATTCAAAGGACTGACCTGCCTCTGCCACCTGTGCCCTTGCTGGACCAGGGCAGGTGAGGCTGCCCGCTGCGTCTGGCATGGGAGCCGGAGGGTGGGGGGGCTCTGGCCAGTTGGCCCAGGGAGCAGTTGGCATTTCCGGTTGGAGGTCCTTTTCTGGCTCCTGTTTTGGGTCGTCCATTCTCCCAGAGGCTTGTGGAGCTCGCCGCCCTGACCGAGCCACGAGTGGGGTTGTGAAGGCCGGATGCCCGCCACCCGGGGACCACTCTTCAATCATGGAGAAGCCGGCCTGGTACAAAGATTGCGTCCTGTCGTTTGGCCGCACACGACCCTGGTTTGCTCTTTTTTCTTTTTTAGGGAGAAGGGCTTTCCTTTAGTGAAGACACAGAACTTGCCCCCTGGCCACCCCTCGTCCCCTGCTCCCAGCCATGTTGGTGGTGTTGGTCAATGAGCTGGTTTGACTCATGAAGTTCTTTGATTTGGGGTCCTAGCTAAAGGAGTGGGGTGGAGCTAGGGACAGTTCCTTTCCTGGGGGAATTTTTCATTTGACTAATGCAGCTTACTCACCCTGTGGCGGAGGCCAGGGCAGCTGCAGGTGCCCATTACCAACAGCCTGCCTTCCGGGCGGGTGGGGGAGTCGTGCCCGAGACCAGCCAGTGCCCACCTAAGGGCTAAGGCCTCTTGCCGGTGCATGTGACATTTTGGTCCACAGAGCTGGGGTGAGGGGGTGATGTCAGGGATCAGGGTGATGTGGTAGTGATTGCAACCCCCACCGCCTTCCCCACCCCTGTTCATTTAAAGCTGTTTCCAAACAGTTCAGTTTCTTCTGAAGACGAAGCCTTGCCCTGCAAGGCCCGATGAGACCACCGGATCTTGGAGACAATTCCAAGACGGGAGTAACGCTCCTGCTTGCTTCGAAGCCTGCTGATTCTGCGCCTGATCATTTGCAGCTGCTGCTTGGGGTTTCCGCCTCACCCTAGCGGCTGTGAGAACACGCAATGTGTGCTTAATCAGTTTCCTTTCTGATTCTCCCAGATTTGGTGGCTTGGGACTTGGGAGAGGAGCGGGAGAAGGGAGCCAGTCTTCCTCCATGGCCCGGCACTCCGGCTTTGGGGAACAAAGAGCAACGTGAAGCCGCTCTGGAGATTTCTCTCTTCCAGTCCCAGTCCCCCCCCTTCCCCCCCCCCCCCGCCCCCGGGGAGCGCTGGCATGGGGGGGCCGGGGGAAGGCAGAGGGTCCTTTGACACAGGATTAGGTTCCAGGTGGCTGCTGGTTTCGTCACAAACACTACTGAAATTGACGCTTAACAAGAGAAAGCTGTGAAACTGAGGCCCCGGTTTAAGAGGAGCGTTCGGTTCCCAGACCAGAGGAGGAGGGCCTGCCCCGTGCTGGGAGGGCGTTTGCTCGGCTGCGCCTTAAGGCCCACGGAGCCCTCCCGGGGCCTGCCAGATAACCTGCCGTGGAGCTGGAAGGAACCTGCGGCTGTCCGCACTGCTGGGGCAGACTGGCCGCTTCCCCGGGCGGAGCCGTCGCACGGCCTGTCTGTTCAGATCCCGCCGCCACGTGCGACCTGAGGTAGGAGGCCCTCGGGGGCGGCAGGCCCTGGCGGCTTGGAAAAGGGAGGTTCGGGTGCCGGGGCTCAAGAGGAGGGGGCGTGTGTCCGTAGTCCACTCGTTGGGCGGCTGAACTTGGCCTGAAACTGTGCAGTTAAGTTGCATCCCCAGGATTCCGGTTTTGTGCGTTTCCTTCTATTTCTCCGTATTTATTTTTTTATTTCTTGGAGGAGGTGCAAATTTCAGGAGTGGTCGGGGACTTAAGGAAATAAGTCTCTGGTCCGCGCCCAACCCCCCCCCCCCCTCCCCCCCCCGTGTGAAGCCTGCCACGTTTCTCCTCCCTGCCCTTGCGCCGGTCAGGATCGTGTGAAGGAACCCATGTACTTGAGCGTGCAGGCAGTGAACCCATTTGACATGCTGCTATGAAGACTACTTTTAGAACAACGATTAAAAAAAAAAAAAAAAAGAAAAAAAACTAACCTACGGAAAAAAAAACAAAACCCTTTATTCTTTAACTGTTGCTTTTACAGTGATATTGTGCATGCAAACCAGGAGCATTTTGTGTCTTAAGAAAAATAATCTTAGAACAGATGGCTGTGAGCATTACACCCGTCGACAGAACAAGTCACAGGAATAATAGTTCAGGATTTGGTTTTCCTCTTTTTCTTGTAAACCTGAAGGGTTGATATATTCTTTCCATACATTATTAGAATCTAGTTTTGTTCCAAAGTTGTTAAACTTGCAATGAAAAGAAAATGTGCCATTTTTTTCCCACTCGGAATTATTCATAGCTGTATATTTGAAACTGCTAATTATGCGTGCGGTGTATGTTCTTAGTGCAATTTGTTCTGTAGTTCCTCTTTGACCAAACCGTGGGTATTGTTAACATTAATTTATATTTGTCTCATCCTGTATGTGTGTGTGTAGTGTGTTTGTAAGTATGTGTGGTTTATAATCTGACAAGGTCATGAAGCTCAGTTTGGCTGTAATTTAATTCCCCTTCCCTTATTTTTATTTATTTTTGTACTGTGCTGATTAAATAAAATGCACTGACCATCCATTACATAGGCCTCTTTTTGTGGGCATGCCATTCACGAGCGGGGGTGGTGGTGGGGGGGGGCTAGTAGAAATGATTCCTCCGCTCCAAACGTAATTGGATTTGTGTTATGGGTTGGGGGCGGGGGGAGAGGAGGGAGGTCAGGGCTCAGGGCAAGGGCTTAACCAGTGTGTTCAAAGTTAAGGTGATTAAGAGAGAAGCACAGGTGAAGTCAACTCTGGCTTAGTCGGGCATCGGGGGCAGGAGTTGCTCCTCAGAGGCTCCCTTGGCTCTGCAGAGCTGGGTGACAGGGCCCTGCGGCCAGGGGGTTGGGGGGCGGGGAGGAGCAGGCCTAGGCGTGTCCTGGGGACATGCCTGGGGAGGGGCTGGCTAAGGCTCCCGAAGGGGCACCAGACCCAAGACCCCATTTGTGGGGCTTGGCTCTGGGGCTGCTGCCCCCACATGTCCCGGGCCAGGCTCTGCTCAGCGCCTGTCGCCGGGATGCCGGGATGCTTCCTCTCTGGCCAGTGCGTGTGGAGGGGTGTCCGCGTGGCTCGGCCCTGCCAGTTTAGTTCTGTGCAGGTTTCCAAGAGTGACCAATCCAGCCCTGGGGCTCCCAGATCAGCAGCCACCATGGCCCATGATTGTGGCAAGGGTGGGGCCCCTACCGGCTACATGGCCACTGCTCTGTGCCCACTCCTGCCACCTGCCTAAGCTTCAGGGCCTAGGGCAGCATGGACTCCAGCCTCCCCAGGACCTGCACCCCGTGGTCCGGAGGTGCCCCTGGACACTAGGAAGGCATTTCCACCCAGCTTGTACCTTGAGAGCTGTCAGCTTTGTGATCGAGGCCACGGACTTTTCTCAGGCCGTCTCCCTTGGTCTGAGTCACAGAAGCTGGGCTGCACGTGCTTCTCCCCCCCCCCCCCCCCATCTCCCCCCTGCCCCATGATGGTGACCGGCTGGCTTCTGGGTGTGGGGATGCTCTGCCATCTCTGCACCTAGCTCACCTGCAGCCCCTGCTCCCACTCTGTCCTGAGAGGTCCTGATGCCTCCGGCTCATTCTCCTGCCACCCCCATGGTCCCCAGCCGGCCGCTGTGGGCATCGGGAGCCCTTCCTTCACGTATGCGCTTGGACTTCAGTCACCGTGAGCCAGGTGAACTTCGAGCCTAGCGCACGGGCCTCAAAATGGTGGAACAAAATGCTTCCATTGAACTCCGCCTCCTGGCCTTCCCACAGCTTTCTTCTCGCTAGCTGTTTAATATTTTTGTTCAGAAGCCTCCAGTAAATTCCCCTCCATTTTACCTTATTTGTGCCTCATGCTCCCTCCCATCCCCTGGGATAACAGCTTTTTACCAGCTGAAATGTCACAATTGTAGGTATAGTTCTCAATTACAGATAAGCAGGACACCTTTAAAAATAAGATTTAATGCTTTATTGCTCTTGACGGTAAATCAAAATATGCTCTAGAAATAAAGTTAATTTAATGGAAAATAGGAATAAACGCAGCAAACCATAAAACTGCATTTAATTAGATCAAGAGAAACACTTCATTGCATACAATCACTGTGTCCTCGGGCTCTCCCCGGGCACCCAGGAAGCATGACTGAGACCACACCCTCAGTTCCTGGTCGTTCTTTCCTCCCACGTGCTGGGATAGGACATCACGAGAAAGTGCTTGTCGACTGGCCCTCGGCGGGAGGCCCCTGCGCTGGGCCGGGGAGCCACAGGCGGCCCTGGAAGGCAGGAGGAAGGACTCCAGCCTCAGAGAAACCCTCATTGGCATGTTCCATTTCGGTGTGTCTAAAACATACCTGTGCACATATCTAGCGTAAAGCAACAGGTGTGGGGAAGTCAGTGGAAAGGAGAGGTGCCGTTCCAGTTAGGATGGTTCAACTAGTGTCAAGGTGATTGGCAAAACTCTGTTGCTAAACCAGGCTGATGGCACCTCTGTGCTGTGCAGGCAGCTGACCAGGCTTCGAGAATGAGAATGGGTGTCGGAGGACAGGATGCCAAGAGGACTTTTTGTTGCAAACTGCACAGGGTGCGGATGTTTACAGACCCTGGGAAGTCGGGGCTGGGGGCGTGTGTGCATGAGAGCAGGCTGCTGGGGCCACCTGGGGGTCAGCCAGGTGACCATGTCAGGCACAGGATGCTGTGCTCAGGCACTTGGTGTGTTTTGCAGCATGAATGTGGCAGGTCGGGAGCGTGGCGGGGTTGGGGGGGGGGAAGCGGGTGGGGGGGTAGGGTGCGGGCAGCGTCTGTGGCAGAAAGTGAAAACAGCAGCATGTCCCTTTGACACCCTGCCGGTCTCCTCCTGAGCCGTGGGCTCACCCTCAGCGCCCTCCCCACATGGCGTGTCCCAAGTCCCTCCTTTTAAGGCTCCTGGCCTGGAGGCCTGGGCTGCCCAGAGGCTCGGGCGGAGTCCTCAGCTGAGGCTCGGGCGGAGTCCTCAGCTGAGGCTCAGGAGCAGGGCAGTCTCAGGAAGGCATGTGAGGCGCCCGTGCTTTCGGCCGGGCACGGACCGGCAAGACGGTGGCCCTCTCCCGGTGCGAGGTCTGTGTGCCCAGCCCGGGCCCCAGCTGCAGCGGGGGGGGGGGTATGCAGGGCAGGGTGGGCATCCTGGCCTGGCCTGCAGTGCCAGGGCCCCCCAACTCTGTTTCTGTCACTCCGCCCCTCTGGCCCCGGTCCTCATTCTCCAAGTAAGTAGGAAACAGAGGTGTGGGAAGGGGAAAACATCCCAACTCCCCCCACCCCCCCCAAGCACTCACTCCCTGGCTCCCGTGACTCCGTTTTCTTATTGGTGTTCTGACAGGAGTGTGGGCACCACAGACACAGTACCGGATGAGCAGCCCTGCAAGCCGCACAGTGTCCGTGTGTAACCACCACGGGCCCAGGCTGTGTGGTAAAGGAAGCTGGCCTTTGGAGCACCTGCTCCCTCTCAGAGAGGTGGCCTCGGGCCCCGGGGCACCCGGCTGGACTGCCAGCTGCCAGCTCCTGGGCTGAGGGGCCGGCCCTGCAGGTGAACCTGCTCACCTGGTGGCTTTGGCTGACTGCTGGGGGATGGGCTCTGCCGAGGAGCGCTGAGCGAGGTCCCGGGGGGGGGGGGGGGGCTGTGGTCACCTTGGGGGAAAGAGGGGTGGCAAGCTGGACTCACGGAGAGAGCAGGGCTCCATCCCCGGCCAGTCCCCCAGGGGAGCACGTTTTTGGTTGGGGACATCGCGTCCACCCCTCACAGGCCGGGTCGCTGGTCAGCGGGTCAGGGCACACTGACCTGACCTGGCCAGGGGGCGCGGGGAGGGCAGAGGCTTCTCTGACTCCAGGCACCAAGTTGTCTCTGAGGGTATGAGCCCAGGGCTCTGCAGCAGGGCACCGGGGTCTTGGGTCTGTGGAGTGAGGACCGTGGAAAGTCAGGGCAGAGGAGGATGGAAACCAAAGGCAGAAAGGCAGCAAGGAGACCTCAGGGGAGGAGCCTTGGAGGAGGCAGAAGAGGGCTGGGCTCCAAGCACAGACCCTCACGAGCTGGTTTGAAGCGGGCAGCAGCGGGCAGTCAGCAATTAGACGGGGGCCTGCGATGCGGAGCGGCGGTGGGGGGGGCTGCCTGGCTCCGCGGCCCCCGCGCCCTGGCGAGGCCTCCCCAGTGAGCGGTCAGTTCCCGGGCACGCTGAGGATGAAGCCCGAGCGGTTCTTGGTGAAGTCGGGCTCTGGCTGGTTGAGCCGCGTCTCCACGGAGACCGTGCACTTCTTCCCGTGCAGGCTGCACTGCACAGGGTTGGTGACGTTGACTTGAAGGTGGCGCTTCTCACTGGAAGAACCGAAAAGAGAAAGCCCAGACGGGCAGTTAGCAGGCAGCCGGAGTGGGGTGAGCTTCCCTGGCAACCCCTGGGGCCGGCCGATCGCTGAGCTGCTGCGGGCCTCGCGGGTGCCCTGAGGCCACGGTCCCAAGTGGTGCCCCCGGAGAGGGCGAGGGCGGCCAAGGCCGGGGCTGGGCTGTAGCCTCAGGCCAGAGCCAGCAGCCAGCAGCCATCAGGGGCCTGCTGCCCGGCTCCGCAGCACCTGGCCTGTCGGGCTGGACCGGAGGGGGGAAACGTGGTGGCACCGAGGCCGCCGAGGATCTGGCCTCAGGCTGAGGGCCTTGTCGGGAGGGGCGTGGGGTTCTGATTCGGGACGACTGGTTGTCTTTGGTGGCAACTGGGAGGCGCGTCCGGGGGTGACTGGAGGTTCTTGCCCGCGCGCCCTCCCTGCCCAGAGGAATGGCTTCCAGGAGTCCCGCCCCGGCTGTGCCCAGCGGAGAGAGGCGCCTTCTGTCCATCCGCTCACTCCTGCTGGCTTAGCCCCGGCACCCGGTGCAAGGGGTTAAGAGGAAGGCCTGCGGCATCTGTGGGTGCTGGTCTGGTGCAGCAGGGCCCCCCAGGCCCTTGCCCTTAGGCCGCGGAGGACGGACGCAGCCGAGGTGTTTCAGGCTTCCTCCTGCCCCTTTCCCGCCTGCTCTCTCACGGGGTGTGTCCCACGGGCAGACAGTGGATCAGGAAGAGACCCAAGGTTATCACTTGTGGGCATTAGGTGTCTTAATACTTAATGTCTTGCCAGCTGCAGCTAAAACCTTGGCTTAGCTATTTTTAATCAGACTTGGACATAAAAATAGAGTCCACCAGAGGCAGTGACTCAGGCACGGCTGGGTTCCTGGGGGAGCCAGGGCTGCTGTGCAGGGTCGAGGTGTGGGGCCCTGAGACCCTCGTCCTGCTGTCGGGCTGGCCCAGGGCAAGCCAAGCCCCTGCGCTCAGCTCTGCCCACAGCTGGAGATGCCTCCGGGAC
The DNA here is from genome assembly GCF_028018385.1 of Neofelis nebulosa. NCBI lineage: Eukaryota > Metazoa > Chordata > Mammalia > Carnivora > Felidae > Neofelis > Neofelis nebulosa. The sequence continues at coordinate 58,684,172 of NC_080797.1, read as the reverse complement.
CCCGAGCCTGCACCTACCAGGGCTCAGTCAGCCTCCGTGTCCCTCTTGTCACCCTGCCACAGCCTCTGGGCGCCTCTGGCTGGAATCATGTCCTCTGGGGATGTCTCCCTTCTGACCCTGGCAGAGGCCTCCCCTTTGGCCTTCCCTCAGTGCACTGCTGGGGACAGCCTCTGCCTCCCGCCTTCTGTGTCTGCGCCTCTCCTCCCCATGGTACAGCAGTGTGCACACAGTAGGTTCTAGATGCGCCTGGGGGACTCAGTCCTGGGGAAATGGCTCTAATAGGGCCACATTCCACACACTGAGGCGGGGGATGGGATGCACCAGCCACCCCCACGTTCTTGTCTTGGTACAACTGGGACATTGCTACTTTCAATAGGGCCCTTCGGACTCCAGACCCTTCCCAGTGCCCTGAGTACAGTATCTGCAGAGAGCTTCCCCCGACTTCACTCTTCCTCTCTCTTTTGGGCTCTGGGTGTCTCCAGTATCTGCTTTGCAGTCTTGGTGCAGGGACGAGGCCGGTGGGAAACCTAAGAGGAGTGAATGGCTACCGTGGAACGGGTCACAGGGTAGCAACGCCCGACTTCGCCTTGAAAACGGAGGCCTCGGTGCAGGGTTGCAGGACAGAGAAAACCGCAGAGAACCAGTCCTCCGATTTGCTTCTCCCCACACTGGGCGGGGCTGGGAGTTTCTGTCCTAGCCTGTGTCCCAATCAGGGAGCAGTCCCAGCAGGGGTACTGGTCTCCGCTTTTAGAATGAGAGCCCCTGGAGGGCAGGGAGGACGTGTGGGGCTCACACACCGCACTGTGTGCGCAGGGACGCTCCCCAGGTGCTGTCGGGGGACATGTACATTTGTAGCTGCACTGCCGTCGTGGGCTCACAGGGCCACCATGACGTGCGGGCTCATGTCCTCTGCTCGGCCGGCTGCTTCCTCCCAGGAACACATCTCTGCCAACCTCAGGTGCTCCCTGCAGCCTCGTAAGTGCCGGGCACGATTGGTTGAGATCCTTGTAGGGTTCCAGAAGGGAGGCCTGCTACTTAGCAAAGGAATATTCCGTACTGTTGCCTTAAGTGACAGTCTGTGCCTGTGCTCCTGCTCCTTCCCTTGGCATAGCACTGAGTGGCCCTGCCCTGATTCCCAGCCTATCTTCATGGGGTGCTGAGGGGTTTTCCCAGAAGAGGAGGGTGAGGGGCTACATGTAATGCTTTTTAAGTATTTATTTATTTTGCGAGAGAGACAACAAAAGAAGGGGAGGGGCAGAGAGAGAGAGAGGAAGAGAGAATCCAAAGCAGGCTCCCCACTGTCAGCGCAGAGCCCAGTGCGGGGCCCGAAGTGTGAACCGCAAGATCATGACCTCAGCTAAAAACAAGAGTCAGACACTTAACCGACTGAGCCACCCAAGCGCCCCTACATGTGATGCTTTTAGAACAGAACAACGTTGCAACAGAACAACGTTGGCTGGAGGAAGAACCAACTTTCTGGTCTCAAGAGCTGGGCTGAGCCATCATCTGCCGGTGCCGTCCGCACACGGCCATCGACAGGTGACAAAGGAAGATGACGTGGTTCCTCAGTAAGTCACACATAGAATTATTACCACATGACCCGGCGATCCCTTCCACTCCCGGAGATCTATCCGAAAGAACCGAAAGCGGATGTTCACACAACATGTACAGGAATGTTTATGACAGCATTATTTACAGTAAACAAACGGCAGGACCAATCCGAATCTCTACCAACTGATGAAGGGACAAAGTATATCCATTCGATGAAGTGTTATTCAGGAAGTACTGACACAGGCTACAACATGGATGAACCTTGAAAACATGACAAGTGAAAGAAGCCATGTAGTGTAGAATCCCACTTACAAGAAATGTACAGAATTCCCAAATCCATAGAGACAGAAACAGGAGTGGGGCAGATAGGGACTGCTTCTAGGCTTTGGGAGGATAAGAATATTCTGGAACTAGACAGTGGTAATGGTTGCACAGCACCGTGGATGTGCTGAATGTGACTAATGGTAAATTTACGTGTCTTTTACAACAATAAAAAAAAAAGGGGGGGGGGGATGGACCTAAAGGAAACCTAAGAACTTGCCTTCAAACCATGTTTTCTTTTCTCATTTCAAGCTCAACTGAAATGGTTTTAAGACCAGCAAGGGGGTGCTTGTGCCTGTGCTGGAGACAGGACAGTAGCTGGGTACAAGCGGCAGACAGGAAGTGGACATTCCGGAAGGGTCATCTGACCTCTCTTGCTGGAGCTTCCCCACATCGGAGATCTTCATAAAGCTCGAACACCTTCTTCATTTTGTAGAGAAAGGAGAGCAGATTTAATAGGTGGGGGCAGGGTATCTCCCCCTGATGGCACGCCAAGCCAATGACAGCTGCCGTTGGAGGCTGGCTGCAAGGGGGAGGGGTTTTTTTCCTCCCCATCTTCTGTTACAGGATTTAATGGCTCAGCAAACTCTGGAATTCGGGGACTTTCATCTTGTTTCATCTGTTCTAAGCCATCACTGCTGGCAAATGGCCTTTATCAAATTACGTTCCTTCGTTTTGCACCTAGACTCCCGTCCTCATGAGAGAAATCTGTGGATAAATGCAAGACCCGATCCATGGGAGCCCCCAAGTGAGCCCTGTATTTTTTGTAGGGCCTGCACAGAGCAGGGCAACAAAAGTCGCCCCGGGAGCTGTACCGGCCCAGAAAATGTCTCCTCTCGTCCAGCCCCACTCGGCTGGGACGTGGAGACGCCCACCCACTGGTCTGCTCCGATGCCCCCCAGGACTCGCAGAAGCGAACGGCCCAGCTTCTCTTCTCGGTGGTGTTGCTGGCATCCCCCGCTGGAGTAGTGGTGACCCTGTTCTGCTAAATGCACTTTGAAGGGAAATGGAACGGGAGAGGGGGGCAGGGCAGGGCACTGCCTGTGAACGCGTCCTCTGGGGGCTGGTGAGGTGTTCCCGAGAATGTGAGGCTAATGCTACACGCTCCCATGTTTGCTCACAGGACGTGGTGGGAAGAAGCTCGCCTGGCACCGAGCACAGGCAGGTTGTAAATGGACGCTTCTCAAAGTCATCAGAGGTGTAGCAAGCGTGCCGTGACGGGCCCCAGGGTCCCCGGGTCAGGCCATTCTCTGGGCACAAGCCAGGCGCAAACGTGGAGGCTTGGGCGCTCGCGGGGCAATGACACGGAAGGGGCATCTGGAACTCGTGTGTGTAGCTGCGTCACTTCAGGAAGCAAGGCCCGCTGCTTGTGTCAGACCACAGAGGGCTAGGAAGTGCTACTTCTTTTTCAAAACCCGGCTTTAGGAAGTCCTACTTCTGTTTTTGCCGGGGCCGAATGGCTCCTTGGACTGTGGTCACTTCTAAAGCGAGTCTAACGGTCCAGCGCCATGCGGTCCTGAGAGTGGGGGTGTCCCATCTCCTGGTCTACCGAGTCCCGTTTGAGTTTGCCTCTGGTGAGGTATGGGGTCACCACTTCTTTGTGGAAGATAAAACTCCCCTTGTCATCGCGTGGCTCTCCGCAGGCAGCTTGTCCCAAGGCCCCCCGCCCCTCCCCAGCCTGGCGCCCGCCTCCACAGCACTGAACCGGTGGGCAGAAACCCACGTGCCCTACTTGTGGCCCTGCCTCTGCTCTCTCTGCCCTGGCCACCATCACCCTTTTAAAAAAAAAATTTTTTTTTAATGTTTATTTCTGAGACAGAGAGCACGAACGGGGGAGGGGCAGAGAGAGAGGGGGAGACAGAATCTAAAGCAGACTCCAAGCCCTGAGCTGTCAGCACAGAGCCCAACTCGGGGCTCGAACCCATGAACCACGAGATCATGACCTGAGCCGGTCAGATGCTTAACCGACTGAGCCACCCAGGTGCCCCAAGCACTCCCATTCTTGACGGGGTGACAGGCACACACGAACACCCTGTGATTCTCATGGGATGCATGCAGGAGGGCCACGTGGTGACATCAGACTGGCACCTCAGAAGAAGGGGGACTCCTGCAGGAGCAAACTTACTCCTTAAGTATTGTTTTATCTTTAGTCCCTTTATCTCAGACATTATCCCACGGTAGTGTCACCCATGCCTGTGGTTTCAATGACAGTTACCCAGTCAGCGTCCCCAGCCTAGCATGAGGTCCAAGCACATATCTGCGGCCACCTGCTAGACAAACGCCCTGAGCTGCACCAACAGCTGGGTCTTCCTGTGTCCAACACTGAGCTATCATCTTGGACCCTTCCCCCAAACTGGTCCCCTCCTCTTGTCACACCCACGACTGCAAGAGTGGTCATCATCTACCTGGTCATGAGACCCGCAAGCCGGGAGTCAGCCTGGATCCCTCCTCTCCCTCTGCTGCCCACAGCCAGTCACCACGCTCTGTTCACCGAGCTTTCTCGGTTTCTCTCCACTGCCACCATCCCAGCCCAGGACTCAGCCCTGCTGAAGCCTCCCGATGGATTCCTCTGCCTTCGGTTTGCCCCACACCCCACTTCAAACCTGTCCTCCACCTTGCCCTCAGACATATCTCCTCAAGGCACAAAAGGAGCCCGTTACTCCCCTGCTGAAACCCCTTCAGTCATTCCCCAGAGCTTTTGAGAACTGCCTGCCCCCGCCCCGGGCTGAGCCGAGTGTCCCCTGTGTCCACTGCTCTCTTGTGGCTCCGAGTGTGCAACGGTGCTGTGCTGGTTCCAGCAGCACGATCGGAGCTCACAATGGCCCTGATGCTTACTAGGGTCTAGAAACGTGAACGAAGTTCCACCGAAAGAATATTTAAAATCAAAGTGGAGGCTGAAAGAAGGAAAGGATGACCTCCAGGAGCTGGAAGGAAGGAAGGGACAGGAGGCCACTGTGAGAGGGAGGGTCCTGCAGATGCCAAGGTGAGGACATGCTGGCTTGAGCAGGAGACCTGTCCACGCGGGCCACATGGGAGGGGAACTGGGTCTGAGGTCTGGAATGAGGCTGAGCCCTTGCAGGCTGCCGGATCCAGAAAAAGGTCACTCGAGCCTACCTTCTAGCCTGGCAAAGTGGGAAGACACACAGTTTTCCAGTAAAGACTGGAACCCTCAAGGTGTCTTCACTAAACCTCTTGAAAAGCAAACCCCGCCAAAGGCAACGAACAAACCTTCAGAACTCCCACAGGGAAAAGACACATTCCTTGCAAAGGTACAGACCTTTTCATCAAATGTGAGAAAATAATGAAAACACAGACTCTTCCAAGTGTTTAAGGAAAATAACCACCAACCTAGAATCATTGAGCACGAGGGCAAAAACAAAGACTTTCTCAGACACCAAGGTAAATTTAAACAAGCATTCACTGTATGCATGTATGTATGAATAAATAAATACAACTAACTTTGGGGGTTCAACCCACCACTGATCTAAAGTCCTGGAAGACAACAACATGAGAGATGGGGTGATGGTCCAAGGGAGGCATTTGGAGGGCCTTCGTCATCTGGGAGGAGGGTAGGGACGCTGATGAACTTTAGATTTCCTAAGACCTGCACGGGTGTGAAGAAAACTAATGGTAAACAAGAACGTTCGACGGAAACATGCAACTCTGGAAGAAGTGGAAGGAAGGGGGAGAGAAACTCTGCCTCACCTAATGCAAGGCAGAAAACAGGAACCAAAGCAGCCAAGAAGCAACATGGGTACAAGAAATCACTAGCGTGGATGTGCATACCGAGGCGTGTGAACCCGTTACAAGGGACTTCTCGCATTTAATTTAGAAATGCAGCTACCTGCTATTTGCAAGATACCCATCTAAATCATCATGACAAAGAAAACTTAAATGAAACCAGACACGAGGCAAATACGAATCACAAGAAGGCTGGCAAAAGACGCTGCCAGGAACGAACTCGTTAGGTAATTGTTTTCTAAAAAAAATTTTTTTTTTAACGTTTATTTATTTTTGAGACAGAGAGAGACAGAGCATGAACGGGGGAGGGTCAGAGAGAGGGAGACACAGAATCCGAAACAGGCTCCAGGCTCTGAGCTGTCAGCACAGAGCCTGACGCGGGGCTGGAACTCATGGACCGCGAGATCGTGACCTGAGCCGAAGTTGGCCGCTCAACCGACTGAGCCACCCAGGCGCCCCAATAATTGTTTTCTTTATCAGGGAGTAGTTCAGCAGGATGGTTGTCATGATATATCTGCCATCATAGAAAATGATCTTAATGTGCTTTCCTAAAACACAGATCAGCAGACGATATTAAAAGAACATAGATTTGGGGCCCCTGGGTGGCTCAGTTGCTCAAGAGTCCGACTCTTGATTTTGGCTCAGGTCACGATCTCACGGTTCGTGGGGTCGGGCTCTGTGTCGGGCTCTGCACTGGTGGTGCAGAGCCTGCTTGGGATTCTCTCTCCCTCTCTCTCTGCCCCTCCCCTGCTCACATTCTCATTCTCTCTCTCTGTCAAAATAAACTTAAAAAAAAAAAACTTTAACCAAAGAACATAGACTTGAACCCAATTAATAAGCTTGGGTGGGGGCACCTGGGTGGCTCATTCCGTTAGGCGGCCGACTTCAGCTCAGGTCATGATCTCATGGTCTGTGAGTTTAAGCCCTGCATCAGGCTCAGAGCCTGGAACCTGCTTAGGATTCTCCGTCTCCCTCTCTCTCTCTGTCCCTTCCACGCTTGTGCTCTCTCTCTCAAAATTAAATAAACAATAAAAAAAATAATTTAAAAACAAGCCTGTGTGTATGTGTGTATTCACTATGCTCAACAATCGGGCACACATTAGAGAAGTGACACTGGGCACGCGGATCAGGTACTAGACCACAGAAGGAGTGCGGTAAATACCTAAGAATTACCATCAGACAGAAATTACCTTCTGACTATACTATAATAAAAATAAAGGTGAATACAGGCATACCTCGGAGACCCCGCAGGTTTGGTTGTAGACCCCGTGATAAAGCAGGTCCCTGAATCTTTTGATTTCTCAGTGCGCATAAAAGTTAAGTTTACACTATGCTGTAGTCTACTAAAGTGTGTAATAAATAGCATTATGTCTAAAAAAAATGTACATACCTGATTTAAAAAAATACTTTATTGCTACAAAAATGCTAACCCTATGTGAGCTTTCAGTGAGTCACAATGTTTTCGCTGGTGGAGGGTCTTGCACAGTGTTGACGGCTACTGACCGATCAGGGGGCCGGGTGCGAAGCCGGGGTGGCCGTGGTGGTTTCTCAAGATAAGTCAATGAAGTCCGACTCTTCCTTTCACGAACAATTTCTCCATAGCACGTGATACTGTTCGATAGCATTTTACCCACAGTAGGACTTCCCTCAAAATTGGAGTCAGGCCTCTGGAACCCTGCTGCTGCTTTATCAACTAGGTGTATGTCATATTCTAGATCCTCTGTTGTCATGTTGACGTCTTTGCTGGGAGTAGGTTCTGGCTCAAGAAACCACTTTCTTGGCTCAGCCGTAAGCAGCAGCTCCCCATCCGTTCCAGGTTCCTCGTGAGATGGCAGCCCTTCAGCCCTACCCTCAGGCTCCGCTTCTGACTTTCATCCTCCCGCTATCGTACCACATCTCCACTGAAGTCTTGAACCCCTCAAGGTCCTCCAGGAGAGTGAGAACCAACTTCTCCCAAGTTCCTGTGAACATTCATATTCTGACGTTCCCATGAATCACAGATGTTCCTAATGGCATCTAGAACGGTGAATCCTTTCTAGAAGGTTTTCAATTTACTTTGCCCAGATCCCTCAGAGGAATCACTATCTGTGGCAGCCATAGCCTTACAAAATGTATTTCTGAAATAAGACTTGAGAGTTGAAATTGCTCCTTGACCCGTCTCCATCGGCACTCTTGGGTCACCGGGTGCTTTGTCAGGGAGCAGTCCTGTTTTGAAAGGAATCTTTTTCACAGCACTAGGTCCGAAAAGTGGGCTTAAACTATTCAGTACACCATGTTGTAAACAGATGACTGTCATTGGGGCTTTGTTGTTCCATCTGTAGAGCACCGACAGAGCAGATTTAGCATAATTCTTAGGTGCCCTAGGATTTTCAAAAGGGTCAACCAGCATTGGCTTCAACTTACAGTCACCAGCTGCTTTAGCCTCTAAGAAGAGAGTCAGCCTGTCCTTTGAAGCTTTGAAGCCAAGCATTGACTTCTACTTACGAAAGCCCCAGATGCATCTCCTTCCAAGAGAAGGCTATTGCACTTACACTGAAAATCTGTTTACTGCAGCCGCCTTCCAGAATGATCTTAGCTGGACCTTCTGGAGAACTTGCTGTAGCTTCTCCATCAGCACCTGCTTCACCTTGCACTTGTGTGTTACAGAGATGGCTTCTTTCCTAAACCTCATGAAGTAACTTCTCCGCCAGCTTCAAACTTTTCTTCTGCAGCGTCCTCACCTTCGTCAACCTTCACAGAACTGAAGAACCTTAGGGCCTTGCTCTGGATTAGGCTTTGGCCCAAAGGAATGTGGTGGCTGGTTTGATCTTCTCTCTGGACCACTCAGACTTTCTCCAAATCAGTGATTGGCTGTTTTGATTTCCTTCCTTCCTTCCTTCCTTCCTTCCTTCCTTCCTTCCTTCCTTCCTTCCTTCCTTCCTTCCTTCCTCCCTCCCTCCCTCCCTCCCTCCCTCCCTCCCTCCCTTCCCTTCCCTGCCCTTCCTTTTTTTCTCTCTTTCTCCCTCTCTTTCTTTCAAGTTTATTTATTATAAGAGAGAGACAGTGTGAGTGGGAAGTGGCAGAGAGTGAGGGGGAGAGAGAGAATCTCAAGCAGGCTCCACACTATCTGACGTAGGGCTCGAACTCACAAACCATGAGCTGATGACCTGAGCTGAAACTGAGAATCAAATGCTTAATTGAGCCACCCAGGTGCCCCTGGCTGTTTCGCTTTCTTACCATCCATGTGATCACTGGAGGAGCACTTCTAATTTCCTTCAAGCACTCTTCCTTTGCATTCACACTTTGGCTATTTGGTGAAAGAGGCCTAGCTCCAGGCCTGTCTCAGCTTTCTACAGGACTTCCTCACTAAGCTTGATCGCCTCTAGCTTCCGATTTACACGGAGAGACGGGTGACACTTCCTTTCACCCGAACGCTTAGAGGCCACCGTAGGGTCACTAACTGCCCTAATTTCAATATCGTTGTGTCTCAGGGAATTGGGAGGCTGGGGGAAAGGATGAGAGAGACATGGAGTGGGGGTGGGGACAGAACGCACACATCTACTTATGAAATCACCATCTTATATGGGGCACAGTTCTGGGCACCCCATCACAATTAGAGTAGTAACATCACACAGATCACCACATCCAATACAATAATCATGACAACATCTGAGATAGCGAGAGAATTCCCAAAACGTGAGAGATACAAAGTGAGCAAGTGCTGTAGGAGAAACAGTGCCAACAGACTTGCTCGACGCCAGGTGGCCACAAACCTTCAGTTTGTAAAGAAGGCACTAGCTGCGAAGGGTAGTACAGTGAAGCCTGATAAAATGAGGTATCCCTGTGTATGTGCTTCCAAGGATTCTTAATTTTTTTTTTTTAATGTTTATTTTGGGGGGGGGGAGGGGCAGAGAGAGAGGGAAACACAGAATCCCAAACAGGCTCCAGGCTCGGAGCCGTCAGCCCAGAGCCCGACGCGGGGCTCGAACTCACGGACCGCGAGACCGTGACCTGAGCCGAGGTCGGACCCTCAACCGACTGAGCCACCCAGGCACCCCTCCGAGAATTCGGATTACACTTCTCGATCTTTGATCTGTGAAGCACAGCAAAGGGACACACCATGAAGCAAGGCGTGCCTGGATAATAATAATAGAACGATAGCAGAAAAGCATATGGTATGTGCCTCGCAAATACCGGTTTGTGAGATCCTCGTGAGAGCATGTGGTAAGTTCCATTTTCGGAAGAGGAAATAAGGCCTGAAGAGGCTAAGTACATGCCAAGGTCACACGGCACAGCCAGAATTTGAACCCAGGCAACGAGGCTAGAGTCCAAGCCTTAAGCTCTGTGCATCCTGCCACTAAAATAGTCATTGGACTTTGTTAGCTACTCTGCCTCTTTACTACGTGCTCTGAGCACAGCAGAAGTGTTTTTCATCGCCCCATTGAGAGCTCCTAGCGCAGCGTCTAATACAAAATAGGAGTGGCATAAAAGTCTAGAGAAATAATTTTTTTTTTTTTTTAAAGACATGACTGAGAAAGTCGCGGGGATTCACTGTGACATACGACACCAACCGGAAGACCCGAGGCCAGCCTGGTGCATCTTCAAAGCAATGTTGCTGAGAGGTGAGTCCGTTAGGCTTTCGGGCACACGGGCCCCTGGCACCTCACTCTGAGCAAGGGTCTGTTTACGTGGAGAGGCCTACTAAGAGGCACCAGGCATGCTCACGGGGATGCTCTTTGGAGAAGGATCCCTTTGCAAAGTGAATCATGGCCTCGCTTGGTGAATCCAAGCTTTCCCATGGTAGGCGCTCCTGTCCCTCTGCTAAGGAAGTGCTCAGGGAAATAAAAACACATGGTAGGATGGCAAACATGTGGACTGATGGGTTCCGGAAACAAAAATACGTAAACACACATGTGGTGACTAAGGCTGGTATTACGTAGCAGCATGCCTTGTGCGGTCGTAAAACGGTCTTGAATTGGGGGAGCGGAGGCTGAAAATCACGCGTTCATCGAGAACCTGCCACGTACGAGGCAGTGTATTAAACATTTTGCCATCCGCAGTGCCTCTTTCAATGCTTCTCCAAACCGTACGAGGCGTTGAGATCATGCCCGTGCTGTAGACGGGGACAGAGAAGCTGTCAAGGTCAAGGATTCCCCGCAGTGCAAAGTGCTGAGGCCACCCACCCCTAGGCCCAGGGGGTCCACTGAGCCCCCATCTGTTCAGTCCCACACGGAGGCGCTCCTCTGGCTCTCGTGCCGGCCACCAGCTCCGTGGCGTGGGGTTCCTTAATCCTTGGTGCTCGTGAGTCAGATTCGAAAGCATTTGTCATCCGCTGTGAGGACGCCGAGGTTTGGACTTTCTTGCCTACGACCGCGACCCCCTTTTACCACTTGTGTGTTTCTCTTTCTGGGCATTTCCTTCTTCGGCCCCTGGCCCGAAGGCGGTTGACGTTGCCAGGCCTGGCTGATTCCAGGCTGCCAAAGAATGGGGGCTCTGTCCCGGCGCTTGGAGAGTTTGTGCACGGTTTTGACTATTCCCTGGTGCGTGTTGGTGTCTTGACTTTCCATTTGGCGTCCCTGAGGAGGACGCCGGCAGGTTGCTGTCCCCTGGGTGTGGGCAGCCGTGCCCTGGCGAGGTGGGGCAGGGCCCGGCCTCCGCATGCCGGGGACCGCCACTCGCTCTGTGATTTGTCTCCCCCTCCCGCCGTCGGAGACCAAGGTGGGGAGGATGCTGCATTCTGCTTTATTTATACATTTGGAATCTGGACTCTTTCTTTAAAGGCTGCGTTCCTCTGTCCCTCCCAAAATGCCCAAATTGGTGCTTTACGCGAGGGATAATGAAGCCTCTGAAAACCGAACTGTAAGAACAAAACCATACTCTCAGCTCCCTCAAATATACGAGGGAAGAACAACAAACAGAAGTAACAAAACACAACACCGCCAAACCAAACAAAAAGCCTACCACAAAACAAATGGGCCCGCGGCTGTGAACACAGCTATAGCTCAGGCTGGGTCAGGGGGACACCCAGGCCATGTGGCATCACCTCTGACAAGAGGACGGTGCCTCTGGAGGCTCTGGAGCCTTTGGGGGACATCTGTGTGAAAGCTCCACTTTCCTGCCTCTCTCTTCCACCTCCCCCTTCCTCTCTCCCTCTCTCCCCCTTCAACTTCTCGTCTTGTGCTTGTGCTCTAAGGGGCTTTATTTTACCAAAAAAATATCTGTTTGAGAGTTTTTTTTTTTTTTTTTTTTTTTTTTTAACATCTTTGCTGTTTCCTGCTTACATCTCTACTTCTCCTATCTTGACACTTCTGTTAACAGCACTGCCAAAGTTAGCACCATCTGTGAACACTGGTGTTTATTTTCTCCTCACATCATTAATGAAGGTGCTAAATACAACTGGACTGAACACGCACCAGGACCCACATCTTCTTCTGAACAGATGCGCGTTAGTGGCTTGTCAGGAACACCATCCTATATTTCCTATTCAACTCCCCATCATTAAGAGGCATTTGGGTTTCTGTTTGCGTGTGGCCCTGGGCCGCTCTACAGAGGGGCTAACAGGATCGCAGTCCCCGCTCTGAGAACTGAGCACTGAGGGGGGTTACACACTGGGGGCGTACATACTAAAAGAGAGTCGTGAAAAGAATGTATACATAAGATTAGTTATTTTCACTGGGTTGGGACTTATAGGATAGCATTAAAAAATATTTATTTTTGGTACAATACAGCGGGAGGGGCAGAGAGAGGGGGACAGAGGATCTGAAGCGGGTTCTGTGCTGACAGGCTGACAGCAGTGAGGCTGACGCGGGGCTCAAACTCACAAACTGTGAGATCCTGACCTGAGCTGAAGTTGGATGCTCAACTGACTGAGCCATCCAGGTGCCCCTCTTTTTTTTTATTTCTTTATTTTTTAAGGATGGCATTTTTTAAAATATTTTTTAATGTTTATTTACTTTTGAGAGACAGAGATCGAGTACGAACGGAGGAGGACACAGAATCCGAAGCAGGCTCCAGGCTCTGAGCTGTCAGCACAGAGCCCGACGCGGGGCTCGAACTCCCACACCGTGAGATCATGACCTGAGCAGAAGTCGGATGCTTAACCGACTGAGCCACTCATACGCCCCAAAGGATGGCATTTTTGAACAGTGTTAGGAACCAAGAAAAATCCAGGGGCTCCTAGGTGGCTCGGTTAAGCGTCTGACTCTTGATTTTGGCTCAGGTCAGGATCTCATGGTTTGTGGTTCAAGCCCTGCATCGGGCTCTTGTGCTGACAGTGCGGAGCCTGCTTGGGTTCTCTCTCTTCTTCTCTCTCCGCCCCTCCCCCACTCACTCTCTCTCTCAAAATAATTGAACTTACAAAAAACGTTTATTCACAGGCTCAGGAATTTGTCAGCATTGTCTTGAAGCACGTTCTACATCAAACATCTGTGTCTAAGGCTCTGGGCTGCAAGATCAATAATAAAACAGCTCCATTCTGAAGGAGCTCCAGCCCCTGGAGGGAGGCAGACTTAAACAGCTACTCTATAAGGTGCTTGGGCTGGCACCATGAGGTCTAGAGTGCGTTCAGGAAGCTCAGAGTGGAGGGAAGTGCCCACCACCAGGCAGATGTGGAGGCTTTTGTCAAGAGGGGCAGCCTCTTGGGCTGTGTGGCCCATGGCTCTGCTAGGCAGATACACTGTCTGAACAAACTGGGCTCTCTCCATGACGACAGGCTCCCAGTGAGCCCAGTGGGCTCGCCCAGCATAGTCAGTGTCTCTCCTTCCTTTGATAACATCCCCCTTGCTCTCATTGTGCCTCCTTCCTGAGGCCTACCTGGGCTTCCCCAGCCCACAGAGATCTCTAGAACCCTATAGACAGGAGGCAATGAACTGCCCCTCGGAGGGTGAGGAGGACTTAGAGATGACCCTGAAGCTTGACCTAAAAGTGAAATTTAGAGAGTGTGCAGAAAATGGCAAGCATGGGACTGGAGTTCAGGATTGAAGTGTGTTTGGGAGAGGGTGGTGAGAGCCGAGGCCAGCCAGATAGGCTGGGGTGGAAGACGAGCAAGGAGTTGAGGCTTAAATTTGTAGGCAATGGGGACATCCTTAAGGGATCTCAGGAAGGGAAGATAGATAATACTTTGTCTTCTTCTGTGCACATACCATGATCTGAAACTGACTTGTTTGATTGGCTTGCTCACTGTCTGTCTTCCTATGGCTCCCACCCCCTTCCCAAAAGTAAACTTCATGGGAGTGGAACCTTCTCCATATCCCCTGTGCTTGAAAGAGTGGCTGGCATACAGTAGGTGCTTAATAAAAAGCTAATCTGTAAAATTGATAGAGAGGAAGCAGGTATGTGGATGAGAGATTGATGTGGGCATTTTCAGGCTGGAAGACCAGTTAGGAAACTGCCAATCAAGGGAGTAAGGACTGTGGTCAGTAAGAGGGCAAAGCTGAGTTAAGTCTGAGATGCATCAGGGTAAGAATCTGGTGACTGACTAATGTAGGTGGGGAAAGGGAGTCTGCCAATGTTCCTAGCTCTTCAGCTTGGGTGAGGGAAGAGAGAGAATGAGTTTGGTTTTGGCCAGTGTGGAGTTGAACTTCCTCTGGAAAATCATCCAAAGGGTTTCACTACACATGATGTATGATGTCGACTCAGGGGTACACAACTCATTGCTCTCCTTTTCTTAAGAGAAACACATGAGCCGGTAAGGCAGGTCATGTATCACAACTGTTTCACAAAACCTACTTTGTTCACGCATGCTATTACAATATGATTGTGGTGCTGTGTTCTATTAGGCAAATAAGCCTAGAATTTGGAAATGTACTGTTAACCGTGGCAAGCAAAGCAGCCTGTCTGAGCAACTGTGCCTTCTGCAACCTGGCTGCCATTCTCCCCCATTCCGAGCCCCTTAGTATTTCAAATTCCCTGTTAAATGTTACCGTTTTTTCTTTTTTTTTTTTTACACGTTCCCCACCATTCCTTCCAGCAATCTTTATCTGAAAGTACCCAAACTTTTAAAGCAGTATTTCTAGGAGCGATAGTACACATTATAAAGGAAATAACAAAGAGAAAAATGAAAAGAAATCTTGGCTTTGCAAACAGAAGGTCACATTCTCTAAAACTGTGGTGCCCTACAGGAATTTGGAAACTGGTCAGTGTCCCATGACAATCGGCAAATTATGTTTTACTCAATGGTTAGTTCAAGTCCCCGTTTAGGGGCCGTTACCACATCCAACTGCTGCTCGCCGAGCCTGGAAAAAGTGATTTCCCTCGGACACCCAGCAGTCTTGTGGAACTGACTATACCACACCTGAGAGTCGGCCATTCCAGATAGTGGTGGCAGCGGCAGGGCAGACCCGGGGCCTGGGGACCTCTAGGTTCTTTGTATTTCTAGGAATGCTGCTTAATCAAGGGAAGAGACCATGGGGCACAGTGGAGGGAACCTGCCCTTTGGAATTAGCTGGTCTGGGGTTTGAGCTCAGCTGTCTGGCCCGGGCCCATCACCTGCTCCTTTGAAGCTCAGTTTCCTCCATGGGGGTAGTTAATTAACAGGGAGCAATGCCCTCTCTCCCCAAGGGCTTTGGTGAGAGGTGGAGAAAATCCAGGCAGAGTGGCTAGCACAGAGCCTGGTGCTGAGTACATGCTCCATGAACGTCTGTTAATGGAGTGAAGTGCGTCAGTGAAGGAGGTTCTCGCGTTTAGGAGGTTGGTTCAACAACTGACGTGAGGCCAAAGGAGCCCTTGCGTCTCAAGGCCTCTTCGCTTGATCAAGGACAGCCCTTCACCAAACAACTCTGCCACCTTCTAGGGCCATGCTGGCGAGAGGCTTGTGATCCCAGAAGGTCCTTTCAACTTGTTCTTGGGTACTTAAAAAAATCCCATTTAAGCTGACAAATGATGATGACACAGTTCTTTTTATACATTTTCCACCTCACTCTTACTAAATTTTGCTGCCCATCCAGGCAACTCTAACCCACAGCGAAGCATATTTGATTAGGCAGCAAGACACTGGGGATTTTTGTTCTGAGGGGAATTCAAAGAGTTTAAAACAGAAGCAACCATCTCATAAACCAACTCCAGAACCCTGAGATGAAAAGAAACAAACTGCCCACTTTCTACCACCTGTTTGAGAACAGAAGGGTTTGCATGCAGTTATGTTAGCTAAAAAATGTACCTTCGTCTCACTGCGGTACAGAAGCCTTCACCACACGAATGCTTTTGATGGAAAATCTGCCCCCTGCTCCGATACACCCTTTCATGCTGGTAATAACAGAGGCGAAGCAGGCCTTTCTATCAATATGTTCCGCACACTTCTTAGCAGCTCTGGTTTTTCTATTCTGCATTTGCTATTTTAAGCGAGTACATAATGCATCAATTTTCAGACTCTTACTCAACGCCACTGCTATAGAACTGAGAACTCAGTAATCTTGTCAGGCAGCACAGAACAATATTCCAACAGATGAAACATTCCATGCAGCCTTATTTCCCTTTTCCTGGGATGGGGCATCTATTTCTGGCCCTGTAATGAGAGAGGAACCAGTGGCGGTGGTCCAGTCCTTCTTGTTCAGGAATCCCACATCACAGAAACCACTCACCATGCTGTTGCTGGAAGACACATCAAAAGCCCCATGGGGTCTCAAGTCTATGCGACTGCTCTCTTACTTTTTAAGTTCCCAGAAATGGGTTGTATGGATCCAGGCTGGAGCATGCTGGCTGGAAATGGGAATGTGGGCTCTCTTAAGCCACATCTGAGCTTTTCCTGCCTGCCATGAAGAGTTCCAGTTCTCTCCACGACCACTAACTAAAGAGCCCAAGACTAACCTTGATTTCCCTGCCTCCCAGTCTCCTAAGAGAGTTCAACGGGAAGTGCCCCCAGGTGGCTGCTAGCCAAATTTGCCTTGACCTCGAGCGTAGGCACACCTCTAGTTGAAAGTCAGTTGCATCTAATATCTTGGTGGGCAGTGTGTGTACAGTGTGTGTACTGTGTGTGTACAGCCTTAGTGGCCTTATTTACTGCCTGCGGGGTCACCTGGGAGAGAGGACAGAACAATCCACCTCTACCCCTGTTGGCTCACAAATGGGTTAGTCACACTTTCCAAAGATCTACTCTGGCTGGTACAATGGGCTGAGGCATTCCTACCAACGTTCCTCCAGTGTTTATCTCCTGACAATTAAAAATGGCACAACAAATTAGATTGCGTGAGTGCCCGAGTGATTCTGCTGAAAAATGAACAATTCCATAATAACCCTATACCACTGCTTTCTGTCTAAAGAACGATTTCATAGCATCAAATGATTCAGCCATCCCGATGGGGACCTTGCATTACTGGCTCAACTTCATTAGCATGAAAACAAGCAAACCACATGCACTCTTCCTCTGGGGCTGGAAGTCAGACACCCTGAGCAATATTTAGGTCACTGCTGCCCGGGCAAGTCTGAAAAATGGTTCGTGCCCTGGATAGATAGTTACATATTTGTTTTAAATGACTATCGCAGAAGGGGACCCACAGGCTTTTTAAGGCAAAGAGAGGGAGAGGTTCCACAAGCAGGACTGAAACAACCTGAAGTGGGCTAAAGCAAATAATCTCTTTGTCCAGGGTAAAGTGTATTGGCATCAGCTTATTGGCCGAAATAGAATCTCTGGGTTTGGTGAGCAAAGTGTCCCCACTTCCTCTGAGAAGCCCACAGAGCAATGATTCCTAACCTTGACTGTGCACCATGACTAGAGAAGCACTTGCAAAACAGGGCCCTGATAGTGGTCAGGCTCCACTCCTACAGACTGACTCATTTGGTGTGTGTGTAGCCCCCGGAGGTTGGTGCTGTTAAGCCCAGGTGGCTTCCTGAGCCACACCGTACTGCAGATCACCAGAGCTTCCAGAATGACTGGAAGAAGAGCTGGCCCTGACCTGCCTCAGACAACTGCTCCAATCAGCTGCTTGGGAACTGCTTTGGCAAATGACAGGGTTCCCTTTATATACAGTTTAACTGATTCATCAAGTTCCTTGTGATGCATTTCAATTACACAAGAATTATTTGGAGCAAGTATGTTATAGAGCTATTTGATACAGGAGGGGTTGAGCCTCTGAGAGGTCACAAAGCAGGGCGCCTGGGTGGCTCAGTTGGTCAGGCATCCAACTTCGGCTCAGGTCACGATCTCATGGTTCGTGAGTTTGAGTCCCGCGTCAGGTTCTGTGCTGACAGCTCAGGGCCTGGAGCCTACTTCGGATTCTGTGTCTCCCCCTCTCTCTGCCCCTCTCATCATGCTCTGTCTCTCTCAAGAATAAACATTAAAAAAATAAAAAAATTTTGAAAGGTCACTAAGCTTGGAGGAGGGCCGTAGAGATAAGCACCCTGCCAACCCCCTGGCCCCATCACTCTGTCAGTACCCTCCCATCCACTTCTCTTCACCTCTGTATTCAACAGGTACATACTAAGTGCTGACTGCGTGCCAGCCCCTGAAGACCCAGTGGTGTGTAAGACAGGTCTTGCTTCTGCCCCCCCGCCCCCCCACAAGCTTACAGTTTGGTGTGGAGACTTACATAAACATGACTTACACACTCATTTCCATTTAGCCAGGATTCTGGGAAAAGCACTGAACATAAACAGTACAGGGTGCTATGGAATCACATAGATCTACTCTGGGGGAAATGAGGAAATGCATTCTTGAGGAAGTGATGTTAAATTTTAATATCATGCGTTGTTTTAAAAAGTGAATAATAAATGCACATGGTCTAACACCCACAGGTACGAGGGTATATGTAGGGAAAGCAAGTTCGCCGTCTACCCTGTCCTCTGGCCTCTTGGCCCCCTCCCTACAGGCACCTGCACTTCCACTTTGCCATCAGTGGTCCAGACAACTTTCTGTGTGACTATATAGGATAAATTCATTTATTTATCAGCGGGTGACTTTAAAGCTGAAATCTCAGCCATACCCATCCTCAAGAATGCCTTTTATTTCTGATGTAGGAATGATGGCAATGGGGCCATGGTATGCTGAGGAAACCAGAGGATACTAGAGAGCCACTGACTCAGGGCCATGACAAGAGTGGTCCCGGCTTTGGGCTGTTAATCAGTGTTTCATCACTTAAATGCTGAGTGTGACTTTCAGAACATGGAAAAGGTCGTTTCAATGCCTACAGGTAAACCGAATGCCTACTTATGTGTTGGATAGATACAGCTAGTATCTAGAAGCTGTTTCTTTAGACCACGCTGTATCACAAATGTTTTTTGTATGATTATCACTTTTTCTTGTAAAGAAGAGGGCATCAGCTAGAACATAAGACAATCTGACATGTTAAGCTGTGCCCTCCACTAGAGCTGCTCTGTTGCCCCAGGACACAGGTGGAGAACAGAAGGGTTTATGGGTTGGGAGTCATTACCGTGGCCTCAGCACCCTTAATTACCAGGTGACCCTGAATGCTAACAGCAGCACAGCACATTTTGGTACACGCTGCCAACCCAAAGAGCCCAAGCCCTGGACGTCCTGATCTGGGGGCAGCAACCTCACCTAGATGAGGAACTCGTAGTGGATGAGCTGAGGCCCAGATGCAGTGAGTTTGCAGGACTTTCAGGTCCGAGTCACTGGGGTGGGGGGCAAAGTGGGCAGCACCTGACCTCCTTTGTCTGTCCTGTGCTCCGGTGGCCAGAGAGGGAGGGCCACGGCCACAGGGACAAGGAGCCATGGATGGGCGTCCAGGTGAGAAAGACCAGCTCCTGTTCTCCTGATCCCCTTTTGAAAAGACTGGTTTCAAGTGAGACATTAAGGTTTCCAAGATTAGCAAAGGGGCGCGTGTGGACCGGCCCAGTTCCCCCCGGCCCCCTCCCCCCACCCCCATACCTGCAGCGGGAGGGTGGGGGGCAAGGCGACAAAGGCGAGGCGGAGGGGGAAGGAGGAGGGGGTTGGGACGGAGGTGGGGGCGCAGGCGGCGAGCGAGACAAAGAGAAGCCGCAGAGCCCAGGGTGGGCTGCGGCGGGGGAGGCGGGCCCGCAGAGGCTGCTGCTTTTAGCTCCGCCGCTCCCCTGGTCGCCATGGCGACGCGCGCATTAGCGATTCCCTCTGACATTGACAGGCCGCCGCCGCTGCCGGCCTGGGGCGGGGGTGCTGCGGGTGGAAAATGTGTGCTCACACACACGCACGCCCACCGAGGAGGTCCGGCAGCGCCAGCTCCTTCCAGACTGTAGTTTAATGCATCATTTATGCACCCCCCCCCCCCCCATCCACCCTCCCCCCTTCCGGCTGTTTTTATTTGTTTGTCTTTCTAGAGAAGGTGATGATTTGGGGCTTAGCTCATCTGCTGGCACACTGAGCTCACTGGGTGGCTGAAAGGGAATGGGGATATGGATTTGGGTCAGCTAACAGGGTGTGATTGGTTTAAGGCAAGAACACTAAGAAATGGGGTATCTGGGCGAATTGCAGGCTCTTTCGTTTTTCTCCTTTACACCAGGCATATATATTGGTCAGAAATGCTTAAAAGGGGGAGGGGGGGGGGAGAAAGGGCTACCCCTGCAGACATGTGAAATAGGATTAGTAGAAACCCTGAAGACTGAGGCTGCAAGAATCATCCTGCAGCCGTTTGCCACACATGACAATTTTCCTGCTCAGATTCCTGCTCCAGAAAATCAGTCTGTTTTTTGGTTTTTTTTTTTTTCTTTTTTGGTACTTGGAGCCCAACCTCATGCTATTATCTCTCAGACTGTATTTCTGCACGAACAGGGAGAGACTTGTGAAACTACCCTTTGAGGGCAGAAACTCACCATCTCTGTAACTGCTGAGCCCATGATGGGACACTAGCCGAGGGGGATGGCCTGGGCACTGGGCTCAAATGAAGTCTCTAGAGAGGACTTCCCAAGGTCAGCCTCCCGAATGCAATAGGGACTGAGCCCAGAAACATCCTGTTAGCACAGATGCCTCCCTTTGAACTCAAACAAAGACCAAGGGGTGTGGTTGGGAAGTTTCTGAAAACTCAGCGAATAGCAAAAACGTGGGCAGGAACACATGCCTTTTTATCCACCAGGCGAAGTCTCCCCTTTATGACACATCTTGCCTGGGTCTGGAGCATCACACTTTGTAAGATATTAAAGAGGCATGTTGATGAATAACAGGCGTGGGTTGGCAGGAGCTGGCTCCCAGCAGCTCTGCTCTCAGCTGCCGTGGCCAGGACTGTGGCATTCCCAGGGATGAGAGCACACCGAATCTGACCGGAGCGCCATTTCCTGACCAACAGAACTGGCTCTGTCTGGCTAGACAGGTGCTGTGTCCATTCCAAGAGTCCTCTGTGTTCTGTGCTAATCTTGGAAGTCACTCTGGGATCCCAGGGTAAGGAAGGATTCTCAACCAGGCCTTGCCATAGCCACCGACAGAAAAACTGAATAAAAGCAATAAATGTGGGGGTGCATGGGAGGCTCGGTCCGTTAAGCATCCGACTCTTGATTTTGGCTCAGGTTATGATCTCCCAATTCGTGAGATGAGCCCCGCATCGGGCTGTGCGCTGACGGTGCGGAGCCTGCTTAAGATTCTGTCTCTACCTCTCTCCCCACTTCCCCTCACACTCGTGCACGAGCACATGCGTTCTCTCTCTCAAAATAAATAAACTTAAAATCAAACTAATGAGAACTGCTCTTATGCCTGCATTCCAGAACTCTAACCTTCCTGTATTCAAAGATGACTGGCAAGGCGACGTTCGTCTTCCTTGCAGGTGGAATGATGGAGGTGGAACAGGGGACAGAAGGACGAAGAAGCTAAGAACACGGGGGCAGGGAATTAGCCCCTTTGTCCAGCATTTCCTGACCAGTATGACTGGGGAAAGCCTACAGACAACACACTACCTTTCTACACGTTGACCTAAAAGACCAAACCTCAATTCTGGAAGCTCAGAATTCTAGAAGTGGGCCTTGAGAAATGATCTGACCTTGAGTTGTACTTTAAGCACAGAAACATCTCAAACATTCTGGCCAGAGGCTATTTATTTCCTGAAGACCTCTCCCTGAGGGACAGATGGCCTGTGCCTCCCTCTGGTATTACTGGATCCTGACAGCAAAGTTCTTCTAAACCATGACAACCAACCTACTCCTTGGAAACACACCTAAAATAGGGACAAGGCCCAAGCGATATACAGCATTTCTGTAGTCTGGAATGAGCGTTATGACAGTGACATTAAAGCAGTTTTCCTTTAGAGGCTGACTCTGTGTGATAAAGGCCCACGAATTCCCACACAATCAAGAACAAACTGAGAAGGAGTCTGAGGAAGTGAAAGAGGAATTTTCAATGCCTCACAGAAGCCGCTTCTATGTTTGGGAGGCAGAGCTTGAAGGAATACTTAAATATACATCATAAGTAGTGAAATGAGTGGCCAAAAATTTAAAATGATTTGGGGAAACGTGAATTTGCAGAGATATGGGTGGTGAGGACTTCTTTGTCCACAGAACCCTAACCAGTGACCCTCGATGAAATAAATCCCGGTTTCCCTGAAATAGTCCACATATTCATGTCTAATAAAAGGTACATATCCTCCATGAACAAATAATTTTATGTTCTGTGGTTAAAGGACATGTTAATTAAAAGTGGTATCTGGGGCTCCTGGGTGTTTCAGTCGGTTAAGCGTCTGACTTCAGCTCAGATCATGATCTCGCTGTTTGTGGGTTCAAGCCCTGCGTCGGGCTCTGGGCGGACAGCTCGGAGCCTGGAGCCTGCTTCAGACTCCGTGTCTCCCTCTCTCTTTGCCCCTCCCCCGCTCATGCTCTTTCTCTCTCTCTCTCTTTCAAAAATAAATAAAACATTAAAAAAAATTTTAAATAGTATCAAATACATTATCTTCACAGGGCATCACCCACTTTTTGTCTTGACTCCCATCCCACATGGAAGGCGTGATTTTGTCCCCTAATGGTGAGCAGAAACCACCAGACCTATGGATCTTTTGGTTTCCCATTGGAAACCAGAAGGAAGGAGTTCTGTCCCAAACTACCCTCATTTCCTGGAGGCCTTTCAAATGTCTGATGTGAAGATGAGTTAAAGCACTACGGGGTTTGGAAGGGACATCTGAGAACATACCTGCAGGTGAGACCCCGTTTCCCAAACTGACAGCAGACTCCCAAGGGAATGGGGCACGGAGCAAGATGTGAGGCCGAGAGGGGGAGGGACAGGGGAGGACGGGACGACCCGGTACAAAGTCGGTGTGAGGCTAAGGGGCAGTGTGAGGATGCTAAGGATAGGGAGACCCAGGAGAAACCCGAGCAGGGGTGCAGAGCTCCTAAAGCCAAGTCCGATTTATGCTTTGCGGCTGAGGGGGTCCGGCTTCACCTGTGCGTTCCACTGAGCAACATCACGCCGCTTGATGTCCTCACTCTCTCGGGGTCCCCCGAGCCTCCTGGACAACAGCCGGCCCTCACACCACGTCCCCTGCCCACCCGCTGCATGTGAGAAGGATGGCCCGGAAGAGAAGGAAGGGAAAGAGCAGGCAGGACCGCAGGGGAGAGAGGGGGTGAGCACAGGGGTGGACCCCTGTTATACTCTTGCAACTTCATTTTACAGACAAGGAACTGGGTGCAGGGGGATGGTGAATTGTGCACGATCACTGAGGTGGTGAGTGGTGAAAGCGAAACCCTCACCCGGGCTTCTGCTCTCCGATTCGGCACCCATTCATCCAGTCTCTGGGAGGAAAAGGAAGCACCGGGTCTCACCAATAACGAAAGGGCGAGATAAATGCAAATCAAACGCAGAAAAACTCTCCACAGGAAACTGAGGAGTCTCTAAAAAACCAGCCCATTCAGCCTCTGTGACAACGGAACTGGGCAACTGAGCGTCCACACTGCCAGGCAGTGTGCCCTGGGCAAATTTCTACACCTCTCCAAACACACGCTTCCTTGGTCATGGAATGGGGATCACAGTCGTATCGCCCTCATCCAGATTTTGTGAAGATCAAAGAGTCATGAGCCATGGCAAAGAGCTTTCTTAGCACAGCGCCTGCAGCCTAAGCACTATTATGCTTACTACAGGGCTGCTACAATTGGGTATAAACCCGTTTCCTTACTGGAAAAAGGCCATAAAAAAAGTCTGCTGGTGCTTTTCTATGCATGGGAAAGTATATCTATTGTTTGGGGATGGGGGTACTAAATGGGTATATTTTTAAAATTCCCCATAATAATAATAATAATAATAATAATAATAATGATAAAAGCATCCTTTTGCTTTTGTCTTGGTGGAGCATGCTTCCTTCTGACATCAACTTTTTCTTCTACTGGGGAGAAAGTCCCAGTCTCAATTTCACAACTAAAAAAAAAAGGGGTTTCTTAGGAAAGTGTCATAAACACCTCCACCCTAACGGGCTCAGACTATGATGGAAACCACGAAGAAGTGACTTACTTCTGTATTTCATGACTTTTGTTTTCCTTAGGAAGTCACCTGGACCTGGATTACAGCTGAGAAGAGGAACTCTTAGTCTGAAAGAGCTCAGACGTCAACGTGTTTTTTCCTCCATCTGTAAAATGGGTACAATGAGGTTCACGCAATTTGTTCGAGTGGGAAACTGCAAGTTCCCGGTGTTATGTCCTCGGCTCCTGGGGTGATACACCTCTGATCACTGATCCAATGGCCCAAAGACAAATCTCCCTCCCTCTCTCCCTCATTTCTGTGGCTATCTCATTCAGAAACCCAGCTCCTCAAGAATTTTACATTCCTGGTTATTTTTAGACTCATTTAGTTTGTTCAGACACGGTCACCACATGGCATGCAGCTGTGGAAAGCAGCTGCTGTGGTTTGATTTCTAGTCAATATTACTTGACATTTCTTGTCAGGTGATTTCTAAAATTTCTTTCTTTTTTTTTTTTTTTTTTTCCCGGGGGATCTCAAGACTTTCCCCCCTGGATTTTGAGGTGCAACATCACAGCTGTGCATCTGAGAGCCTGCTCCAGGCTGGGGATGGGGCCAGAATCCTGCTAGAAAGGAAGATTTCTTTCTATTCTCAGGACCCAAACTTCTCAGCCCCAGAACACTCAGGTCCTGACAGCTTCCTGAAGACCCTCCTCTCAGTTTTGTGCTTTGAGTGAGGGGCTGCTGTCTCCTGGTCTCAGGAAGAAAGGAGGAAGGGTGAGGCAGGTAGCTGGCCTGCCAGGAGCGCCTACCTCAGTGACAATAGCTACCATGTACCAGAGGCTGGGTCACTCTGCTGAGGGGAAAGCTGGACCGGATTGGCTGCAGGCTTCCTCCTGCTCCCCCTTAACAGCTTTTCTCCCCAACAGGTGCTTACCTGCCTTTCTCTGGCTCATTCAGCCATCAGTCTCTTGGCTCAGCCCACACACCCATCCACCACGATGCTTTTGCCTTTAGGAGTTTTGCACATTCTGTTCCCACCTGGAAGACTCTGGGTTCTTTTTCCGGACCAACGCTATTTCTCATTTGATTCTCAACATCAGCATCCCTTGGGGAGCCTCTCCCGATCCTCTAAGACAGGGTTAACTCTCTCTTTGATGCACTTAACACCTCGGACTGTAATATTTTTCTTACAAACAGGCCTGTTTATTCCTCCAGTCTCCCCACTAGACTCTAAACTCCTGGGTGGGCTCAGGTCTTGTCCACAGTTGCACCCCCACTTCCCAGCCCAGCGTCCGGCCTGGCATACAGCAGGTGCCTGGCAAATATGTGCTGAATAATGTTCCAGGCTCACCAAGAACTCCCTCCTCCTTTCCCCCCCCCCCCCACCATGTATTTTTTAGACTGTGTCGAATTCTTTGTTCTTCAAATCACTTCTGTAATAAGCTTTCTATTTTATCACGGCATCTATTCAAGTCAAGTCCTTTGTCAGTTCTGAGTTTGACAAAAATCTTCAATTGTGCAGGTACGGACAAAAACGTGACGCCGTGTCTGACACATAAACGAGAAGTGAAAATCGTGGCTGGATAACCTGAAAACAGCTAGTGACATCTGTATCCTGGCCATCCTTCCTCATGAAGCCTTCTTTTTTGTGGGCTGGTAAGTTTTGACCCTTGTTTTTAAGGTGCGGTTATTCTTGACAAGGAGACAGCATAGGTTTCCAACTAGGAGAGAGTTCTCTCAAGAGAGTCCTTCTTACAGTGGAGGAAGTTTTCAGTTACATACGGTCTCCACTCGCGTCCCTTCTCCCCGCCCAACCGTGTGCTTTAGGCAGACAGGAACGAACGCACGAGCCACGGTTATCGGCGGTTACCTTCAGCAGCACTGCCAGCTTCTCCACAACTACTTTGTGCGAGATGACGTTCCCCAGCCCTCACTGCCGCGAGGCGTTTGGAGGTGGGAGCGCACACAGCGTGTACCACGGCGGCACAGCCCTCTTCTAACCGCAGCTCGGCAAATTCAACGCTGGGCGGCAACAACGGCCAGAGGGACGGGGTCCCCGCACACACAGGGCTTCGGAGTGGCCCCAATGGCATCTGAAGCCGGGCCTGGTGCTACCAAAGCAGCCCCGGGTCCTGGCAAGAGGACCGGAAGGGAGGGGACGTGCGGACATCCGAGGGCCGTGCGCAAGGAGGCAAACGTCACGGAGTGTCCAGCCTGCTGGGGACACTGCCGGGCACCATGGAATATAAGCCGAGGGTCCGCCTTCTGTCCTCGGTGACTTTACGGTCTAGAAATATTGACAGGAAGGCAGAGGCAAGACATTTTGCACAGCAGTCGAGGCTAAGCAGATGCGAAACAACCTGATTCTTGTGGCAACAGCACTGGCCTGGGCGGGATCTACCCCGCTTAAGGCTTATACCTCTCCTGCCCCGGCCCCGGCCGATGTTTGTGGGGAAGAAGGGCTCGCCTGACTGGAGGAGAAGCAGGATACCAAGGACCCTGTTGCTACCGCAGGTGGCAGAGAGTGTCTGGGTGACATGTGCTAAGAAGCTGGTCCCCTCAGATTAAGGAAATCAAAAGGGAGAGGAGCTGGCCCATATAAAAAACTTGGGGACACGTGTCTGGAAATGATGGGGATGGGTGGTATGGCAGGCTGAGTAGCGGCCCCGCAAAAGGTATCCACATCCGATTCCCTGGAACCTGAGAATGTTACCTCACACTGTAAAACAGGACACTGCAGGTGTGATTACATAAGGCTCTTGAGATGGGGAAGTTATCCAGGATGATCCAGGTGTGCCCTAAATGCCATTGCAAATGTCCTTGTAAGAGAGGCAGAGGGAGATCTGACACGGACAGAAGAGAGAAGGCCACGTGATTGCGGAGGCAGAGATGGGAGCGATGTGGCCACGAGCCAAGGGATGCCGGCAGCCCCCAGCAGCTGGAGGAAGCTTGGAATGGATTCTCCCCTAGGGACTCTGGAGGGAGCTCTGTCCTGCGGACACTCTGATCTGAGGTCAAAATCATTTCAGTGATAACGACTTTCGACTGCTGGCCTTCAGAAAGGTGACAAAACAATTTCTGTTGTTTAAGTCACGAAGTCTGTGGTCACGTCTTATAGCAGCAATGAGAAACTTAAGATACAGTTTAGATGTGCCACTTGATGAAGCTTCTGATTCAGTTCCCACAGGCATCGTATGCTGGGACCAGTAAGAGAGAGGGACAATCATTTCCTATTATCATATTCACTATGTAGAGCCAGCATCAAAATTCTGCACACATTCGCACGCACACGCACGCACACACATGTGCACATACGCACATACCCCTCTCCTGGATTTGAATCAGCAACTGCTCTCATCCAGCTTTGCAGTGTTAGGTCGTTTCTGAGAGGAATTCATAGTAAATTGGAACAGGTCGCTGTGAACTGAGAAAAAGAATCATGAAGCAATCGCGGAGTCAGGGGTGGGGGTGGGGCGGTGCTCCCAGAAGGCATCATGGACACACAGTGGAGACAAGAGTGGGAAGCAGAAGGCAGGGACTCACTTTAGAGGAGCAAGCAGCCTGGACAGAGGGAGCACCGCCGCCCCCCACCCCCCCCAAGAAAAAGGAAAAGAGAAGGACTTCTTTTGCAGTTCTAAGAAGATGCTCTGTCAAGGAGAATACAGGGATAAAGGAATGCCTGATGAGTTTTCTTTCTATCTTGAAACTCTTTTGTAGGGATAAGTGTTATAACCTTGGAAATGGGATTTACTTGAAAAAGAGGAATATGGGGACATTGCGGAGCGCACTGTGTGAACGTGGCCAGGACAGTGTGGTGGGAGGGGGTGCTGCCTTTTGGTTGAGGGGCAACTTTGGGCTCCTGCTGCATTTTAAAGGTGGGAGGTAGGTGCCTTTAGCTTAAGGAATGATTTTGGGTTTGGGATGCTGAGGTGTTTCTGTGGTCCTTGTGAGGGAAGATACAGAAGGGGCACAGGGGGTGAGAAATCCCCCGGGTTGAGAGAAGAATGCCCTGTCTGTAGTTGTGGCACCATTCCAAGAAGGCTCTCCAGAGACAAGGCTCCTGACTATAGAACAGGTCCTATGCCATCTTCTGTCACATCAGCAAGCTTGGGGAACCAAGCAGCCTTCTCACTGCATGCTGGCTCCACAATGTCAAGAGCTCTCCGATGTACCTACATTTCAACAATAGCGTCTGGAATTCCTAATTCATTACTGGTCAGCATCACCTAGTGAACATTCACAGTATCCACAGCACTGGAGGTTCGTGAGGGTTTGCAGGAAAAGTGGATGGCACAGGTCTCTGTTCTCCGGGAAGAAACAGACAACCCAAATGAAAACACAGGTGACAGGTGTCTCAGGTGCTGACACCAAGAGGAAGTAGCAAAGAACCCAGAGGATCTGTATTCACCGAGCCCCCATTTATACTCTATCTGTGGTCTTGAAGAGTCACAGAACTGCTTTAAGTCTTTCTAGCCATCTGTAAAATGGGTTTACTACAATAACAAATGGCTCAGGTTGTTAAAAGAGCTAAATGAGATAATGAATACAAAAGCCGTCTATTTATTTGATTTTATTTTTTCATAATCTCTACGCCCAACGTGGGGCTTGAACTCACAACCTCGAGACCGAGAGTCACACGATCCACTGAGCCAGGGGGTGCCCTGAAAGCACTTTTAAAACATTAACTGTGGTCTTAACATATGTTACAATGTATAGCATAAGGAAATATTAAGAAACTTACACTGAGGAGGGTAGAAAAATGATAGATGGTTAGTGTAGTTCCAAGAATATCATAATTTCCTTGTGACTCATCAGGACACTCTGGGACAATAATTAGAGCTATCGTTCAAGAGAAAAGAACATCTTGATATTGAGCATAGTCCACATGGGGGTTGGTCTGCCCCCTTCTTTCGGTGCTGTCTTCTTTCCCTTTGGAGAACTGACGCACCCCTACTCCAACCATGGGCGCAGCCGCCCGTCACAGCGCCTCGCTCCCTGGCCTCAGGGCACGTGATCTGGACCCTACTCCCTGGCCTCAGTGCTGGAGCCAGGGTGGAGGGCACGTGATCCAATGTGGGCCACTCACAGATTTTCTTTGGAGGATTCATATATTTGAATGAGGCAAGCTTTCCCCTTTCCTTTAGGTTGCTATGCTGGCATAATGCAAGCCTGGAGTGGCCTGTGGCCGACAGTTCCCCTGTGTAGAAGCAGCCTGTGGTAGGACAGAATGAGGCCAACACACAGAGACTGGGGAGTCAGGTTAGGGGAAGAAAAAGGATCTTGACAGCAAGCAAGTCCTTAGTTCTAGTGCTTAAACCCCCAGGGTCCTTCACCTCCCAGTTCCTTCCAGGATATTCAATTTCGGGTTTCAACTGGTCACATCATCTGAAAGAGTTCTGATTTATATAGTGGGCTTACTTGGCGATACTACATAAACCCCGATGAAGGGCAAGTAAGAATGTTGTTGGAAAAAGATTCTACAAAGGTCATTGTTTTCCTGGAAAAAAAAAAGGGGGGGGGGATCAGCTCAGCATTT
The DNA here is from genome assembly GCF_028018385.1 of Neofelis nebulosa. Lineage (NCBI taxonomy): Eukaryota > Metazoa > Chordata > Mammalia > Carnivora > Felidae > Neofelis > Neofelis nebulosa. The sequence goes on along the minus strand of NC_080797.1, from coordinate 58,654,755 downwards.
AGAGATATTAATCCTCAATTTTCTAAACCTGGCTCAGCACTAACATCCTTGGGTATTAATCAAACAAAAAGGCCATGTGCATGCATTATGATGCATGCCAGCAGAAGCATTCAGTGAGGGTTTGACCAGATTATTTTAATACCTGACAAGCACGATCAGCACAGGGGAGTGAATTCAAAATATACACAGACGGTAACGCTGAAACGTGCAAGAGAGTGACTGGGACAACGCTTAAGCTTCTGGAGTATTAAGCACCAGATATTATATTTCTTCTGGTTTGCTTACCGAACAGGGAAAATTCGTGTCTCTACAGTAGGATCAGGAACCACAAAACGGTACTTAGAGGTGACTGCACTTGAAGCTTATACTTGCTGTCCGTGGTTACCTTGCTGCCCAGCTGCAGACTGCCATTAGCAAAGAGCCCAACTGGTGTGGAGTGGGATCCAATCCGTTGTGCTCCTCCAGGAGGAGAACATTCTGGAGGTCCCGCACTGCACCATCCCTGCCTTCAATATGGCCACTGAGAACCGCACGGACAACTTCCAGTCTAAGTGCTGAGAAGACAGCTGTCTGGAGCAAGTATCAGAGACAAATGTGAATGGTTTTCTGACCTCCATCTCTCTTTTATTGATCAACCAGGTACATTCTGCCTTCTCCTGAGCTACTACGAAGTTTCTATTTGCTGTTAATTGTGACCACGAAGTGACAGGAATTTAGGAATTAAGAGATTGCTCACAGCAAATGAAAGAGTGTAGAGCCAACATCTTATGATGACCCATGGCCTTAAAAGGGGTGCCTAGAGTGGGATACTTGGGTTACTTTAAGAAGCATAGATGGGAGAATATTAAAAGTTGAGGACAACCATTATTAGGTGGCTAGTGTCACACAAAAAAATTTTTTTTGGTCTTTTTTAAAGTTTATTTTTGAGACAGAGAGAGTGTGAGTGGGGGAAGGGCAGAGACACAGGGGGAGAGAGGGAGAATCCCAAGCAGGCCTCATGAGGTCAGTGTGCAGAGCCTGACGTGGGGCTCAAACTCATGAAACCATGAGATCATGACCTGACCTGAAATCAAGAGTTGGACAGATGCTTAACTGACTGAGCCACCCAGGAACCTCTTCTCTTCTCTTCTCTTTTCTCTTCTTTTCTTTTCTCTTCTCTTTTCTCTCTCTCTCTCTTTCTTTCTTTCTCTCTTTTTTTTTTTTTTAAATAGGCTTCAGGCCCAATGCAGAGCCCAGTGTGGGGCTTGAGCTCACAACCCTGAGACCAAGACCCGAACTGAGATCAAGAGTTGGATGCTCAACTGACTGAGCCACCAGGGTGCCTTTGTCACTAAAATTTCTCTGTAGGTCCTAAGCGTATATGGAGACTGGTATGTCCATTTTGCCACAGCAGAGCTGAGGCCCTCCACCCCCATTATTAGGGGTAAAACAATTCTATTTACCTTTATCTCCACCAAGATTATCTTGTGTGGTGGTTGCAAAATGAATGAGCGATAGCCTCTTTAAGAAGCCAGCCTCCACTATTACACTTTGCTTCCCTGGGTTTTCCAAGTCAACGAATTCATTCAATAGTTGGCTTTCTGCCTTTGGTCTTGTTCCCTGACCTCCCTGAAGCACCTGACGGGGCAGCTGTAGAACACGCTCTCATGTGGCTTCCACAGTGCAGTATGTTCTTGTGTTCCTACTCTTAAACCATTCCTCATGTCTCCTCTTCCCTCTCCCTCCCTTCCATGTCCTTAGGGAGTTCCTATATGCTGATAACTCCCAAGTCTATACCTGTAGCCTGTTAGAATCCCAAACCTTGGACTGAGCTGGCTTCTGGACACCTCCTCTTGGGTAGGAGGCTGTCGGGGTTACTGTGCAATCACCCGCCCAACTGCTCAAGCCTGATGCCTCCAGATGCTCCTTGACTCCACCTTCTTTCTTTCTTTCTGCAGCAATCCTGTAGATTTTTACCTTCTAAATCTCTTCCAGAACCACCTTTCCTCCCTTAATCCCTACTGCCACCTACCCAGACTTGCACCGCATCTCACCAAAATTCCTGTAACAGCTTCCTCTCTGCTCTCCCTGACTCCCAGCCCCTCTTCAAGCTGCAACCAGAAGGATCTTACTAAAACATGAATATGTGAGTTACAAATCTGATCTCTTGCCTGAAACCCTCCTTCTGTTTCTCACTGGCCTCAGGAAGGGGTCTGAACTCCTTCCAGTATCTCTGGGCCCTGCTTACCTCTCCAGTTATGGGCTTGTCACTCTCTGCCCAGCTGGCTCAACTATTTTCAGTTCCTTCATGCACCAGGCGCTCTGTCCCCTGCTGGATTTCACACTTGCTTTTCTGTTTGTTAGCACACTCTTTCCTCTAAGATCCTTCCCTAGTTGAAGTTTATGTTAAGGAAATAATCTGCAATGTCAACAGATACTTACTATAGGATGCTCACAATATAATAAATATAATATAATATAATATAATATAATATAATATAATATAATATAATATAATTAATATAATATCCTGCACATATTATAATAAAAAATTTGGAAACTTCCAAAATGCCCAGAAAACACAGAGCATGAACAGGGAAGGGAGGCAGAGAGAGAGGGAAACCCAGAATCTGAAGCAGGCTCCAGGCTTTGAGCTTTAGCACAGAGCCTGATGTGGAGCTTGAAGCCACAAGCCGTGAGATCATGACCTGAGCCAAAGTCAGATGCTCAACCGACTGAGCCACCCAGGCGCCCCCAGAAAACACATTTTATAAACAATTTTAAATATTTGCACAAACTTTTGTGTTAATGGGAAATTACTCGAGTCATGTAACTTTCCAAAACTTCATAGATATTAAAATAAGAGTGCAGGGGTGTCTAGGCGGCTCAGTCAGTTAAGTGGCTGACTTTGGCTCAGGTCATGATCTTGTGGTTTGTGAGTTCGAGCCCCGTGTCGGGCTCTGTGCTGACAGCTCAGAGCCTGGAGCCTGCTTTGGATTCTGTGTCTCCCTCTCTCTCTGCCCCTCCCCTGCTCATGCTCTGTCTCTGTCTCTCTCTCAAAAATAAACATTAAAAACAATTTAAAAAATAAAGTAAGAGTGTAGTTATTTTTGCATGACAACATTATTGGTGATTTAAATTTTTTCTTTAGATTTTTTTGTTTTCCAAAATTTACCCATGAACATGGAGCAATTACTTTCATAATCTGGAAAACACACACACACAGTTTTTATAGCTTTGTATCATTTTTAAAAAGAACATCTATGAGCAAGGTTATATGAATGTAGATGTAAACAAGGTGAAGATCCCTTTTCTCAGGGAGAATGTGGAAAGTTTAAATCTTTAACTAGGACGGTATCTAGAAGCTTTCAGTGAGTCCTGCAATAATCTGTTGCAAAGGGGGAAGTAAAAAAACAAAAACAAAAACAAAAAACCCCAACACGGCTGAAGAGTTTGGGGGAAGTTTCTGCTAATGTACCACGGACAAATGCTAGGGCTAATATTAACTCCTCAATTTGGGACGTGTGTTTCCGTTACTGAAAAAAATCCCCCCCTTCCTTTTTACCCCCTGTGGATATGGGCACATGTTTTGGTGGTGTTGAACCAACCAGCTGGAGGGCCACAAGAAGAAATGAATGGAGTGAGCAGAATATGGTGAACTCTCCAAATCCCCAGCTGCGATGCTTCAGTCAGCAGGGAACAACAGGTGTCGTCCTTGTCAGTCTGTGTGACCAACTACAGACAGAGAATGGAAAGTTAACACACAGAAGTTTTTGTTCTCCAGAAAAATGAAAATCATTCAGCCAAGTCCATACAGCTGTATCTCGTGGCCATTTGCGATCTGTTAGTCTTTGCAAAGTAACGGGAGGCATTTAGTGTGGGCCTGAGAATATTACATACAAGGGGGAGTTTCCCACTGAAATAAGAAGCATGGATGCTGTTTCCATGAAAGGTTCCTGTCTAAATTAAATCTGGAGTTTAATCCACAGGCAGTGGTAGAAGAAAATGGTATACTTTTGGGAAAACAAGACAAAACTTTTAGCTTACACAAAGATGTCATTTTAAAGCATAAAATGAAAATACAGCAACTTTTGCTCACTTAATTGCTGATTAAATTTTCACTTTATACGCTGTGGAAAACAGTATGGAGTTTCCTCAAAAAGTGAAAAATAAAACTACTCTCTGATCCAGCAATTGCGCTACTAGGTATTTACCCAAGGAATACTAAAATACTAATTCAAAGGGATACACGCACTCCTATGTTTCTAGCTGCACTAATTACAACAGCCAAGATATGGAAGCAGCTCGAGTGTCCGACTGATGAGCTGATAAAGATATGGTGTACCCACAATGGAATATTATTCAGCCATAAAAAAGAATGGAATCTTGCCATTTGCAATGACATGGATGGAGCTGGAGAGCATAATGCCAAATGAAATAAGTCAGTCAGAGAAAGAGAAATACCATATGTGGAATTTAAGAAACAATACAAATGAGCAAAAGGAAAGGAGAGAGAGAGAGAGAGAGAGAGAGAGAGAGAGAGAGAGAGACAGGCAAACCAAGAAACAGACTCTTAACTGTAGAGAACAAACTGACGGTTACCAGAGGGGAGGCTGGTGGGGGCATGGAGGAAATAGGTGACAGGGATTAAGGAGTCTACTAGTCGTGATGAGCACTGGGTGATTAAGATGCAAACTTTAAAAAGTGTTTTTAAAAGTGAAAAAGATTCACTTTATGACCTACCACAGAGCATTTGCTGCAAAGCATATAGTAAATAACTAAGTAATCGAGTAACTAATTTAACAACAAAGATTTCAGTCTCTTTGAAGGTAGGGAAACGATACATTGTGCTTATACAGTATTTATATAAAAGCCTATAACATTGAGATAATACCTTTGGGGATCTCAGAGTGTTTCCCTCCAGAAGCAAGGTTGTAGCAACTCGAGGGGGAAGGGCAAATTTCTTTCTTACACTTAACTCTCTTCCTGCAGTCTGTACTCAGTCCTGAGAGGCAGAGCCCAGCGAGAGGCAGGGGAGCAGAGTGGAGTTAAGGTCTCCAAGGCTACAGACTTGGGTTCTGCTATTTTCTGGGCCTGGTGCAAATGAAATCACAAGTCATAACTTGATGAGGGGAAACAAAAGAAGATCCTAATGTGTCAAGTCATTTAAAACTGCAAACTGAGTTTTATTATTGCAGCTGGATAAAATGAATAGGCTCTTATAGGTTTAGATATTAAAAGGAACCATAAATATGGATGTGTGGGTTAAGTAAGTGATGAATCGTAAGGCTGGCTTAATTTCTCAGATTTTTTTTTTAAAGTTTATTTATTTTGAGAGAGAGAGAGAAGGTGTGAGCAGGGGAGGGGCAGAGAGAGAGAGGGAGAGAGACAGAATCCCAAACAGGCTCCGTACTGTCAGTGCAGAGCCCAATGTGGGGCTCGAACCCACGAACCGTGAGATCATGCCCTGAGCCGAGATCAAGAGTTGGACGCTTAACGACTGAGCCACCCAGGCGCCCCAATCTCCAGATTTTTATTTATGCATTTATTTATTTGTTTGTTTATTTATTTTTAATGTTTATTTTGGAGAGAGAGAGACACACACACACACACACAGAGAGAGAGAGAGAGAGAGAGAGAGAGAGAGAGAGAGAGAGAGAGAGAGAGAAAGAGACAGAGAGTGAGCAGGGGAGGGGCAGAGAGAGAGACACACACACACTCACAGAATCCAAAGCAGTCTCTAGGGTCTGAGCTGTCAGCACAGAGCCTGGCACGGGGCTTGGATCCACAAAATGTGAGATCATGACCTGAGCCAAAGTCAGACACTTAACTGACTGAGCTACCCAGGTGCCCCTCAATTTCCCAGATTTTCATATGGATAATTCTAAAGGCAATGCCAGTTTATTAGTTGCTTAGAATTACATTTGAGTTGGAAAAAAAATGATAGTATGAATAAAGAAAATACTAGTATGCCATATATATTTCATTATCAAGTTTGAATTATATCTTGGAATCTGATCTGGGTCTGATCTGTAGAATTTCCTACTTGACACCCTTAAACATTGGCAATGTTCCAACAATTGTTACTGACTTCTTTTAAGCTTCATTACTCAGGATTTCATTTTGGTGGTTTGAAAAAAAAGTCCCATGAATTGCATCCTTTCACAGTTAGAAATCGAAGGGTTCACACTTCTTGTCAGCAGGAAGTGGAGGTTGGGAAGAATTCTATTTTTGGAGTTGAAAGGGCACCTTTGACCCAGAAATGTCCGGTTGGATGAAAGCTGTTTCTCTGTTCTGTCTTCCTTGATTTACCCAAGAAATGGAGAAACGTACAAGAGTACAACTTCAGCAGACTTGTTTCCTCTTAGGGCTCCGACATAGGCCCATATCAACCACATCTCAAGAATTTGAGATTTTCAGGTGTTTATTTTGGTCTTGTATGACCCATGTAACAGTCATTTAAATTATTCAAAAGCTTCCAAATTGAAATCCTGACTGTCTTCCAAGATATAAAGGTCAGAATTTATTCTTCTAAGTCAGGGGATGGGAAAAAAGGGCCCATGGGCCAAATCTGGCATACTGCTTGATTTTATTAAAAATTTTTTTAAATTTTTTAATTAAAAAATTAAATCTCTCTCTGCAGGGGAGGGCAGAGAGAGAGAGAGAGGGAGACACAGAATCTGAAGTAGGCTCCAGGCTCTGAGCTGTCAGCACAGAGCCTGATGTGGGGCTCAAACCCACAAACTGTGAGATTATGACCTGAGCTGAAGTCAGACGCCCAACCAACTGAGCCACCCAGGTGCCCCTACTGCTTGATTTTAAACAAAGTTTTATTGGAATACAGATATGTCTGCTATTCATTTACATATTATCTATCGATGCTCTTTGTGCCCTAATGGAAGAGTCAAGTACTTGTAATAAAGATTGCATGGTCTGTAAAGCCTAAAATATTTACTATCTGGCTCTTTACTGAAAATGTTTGTCTACTCCTGGCCCTGATGAGAAATTGAGGAATTAAAGAGAAGGCCTATAGAAATAGTGACGTTAAAGAGCAGGCGCTACAAATGCCAGTATCATAAATGATTAGTTTTTGGGGCGCCTGGGTGACTCAGTCAGTTAAGCACCCAACTTTGACTCCGATCATGATCTCATGTTTCATGAGTCTGAACCCCATGTCGGGCTCTCTGCTGTCAGCACAGAGCCTGCTTCAGATCATCTGTCCCCCTCTTTTTTTGCCCCTCCTCCCTTGCTCTCTCTCTCTTTCTTTCAAAAATAAGTAACTTTTATTTTTTTATTTTTTTTATTAAAATTTTTTTTTTAACGTTTATTTATTTTTGAGACACAGATAGACAGAGCATGAACAGGGGAGGGGCAGAGAGAGAGGGAGACACAGAATCTGAAACAGGCTCCAGGCTCTGAGCGGTCAGCACAGAGCCTGACGCGGGGCTCGAACCCATGGACTGTGAGATCATGACCTGAGCCGAAGTCGGATGCTCAACCGACCGAGCCACCCAGGCACCCCTCAAAAATAAGTAATTAAAAAAAAAGTTTAGTTTTTAGGGTCTAATTACTTTGTATAATTGGCATGAGATGTATCTGTGACAACATATTAAGATTCTATGAAATGAAGTCTTTTTTAAAGTTTATTTTTAGAGAAAGAGAGCAAAAGAGAGTGAGCACATGAATGGGGGAGGGGCAGAGAGAGAGAGAGAGAGAGAGAGAGACAGACAGAGGGAATCTGAAGCAGGTTCCAGGCTCTGAGCTGTCAGCACAGAGCCCAATGTGGGGCTCCATCTCATGAACCATGAGATCATGACCTGAGCCGAAATCAAGAGTTGGACACCTAACCGACTGAGCCACCCATGTGCCCCTGAAACGAATAGTTTGGACTGAGGGCCACTAAGTAACACAGGTGTCAGTAGAGAAAGAAATGACTCCATAGGGAAGGAAATGTAATCCTAGTATACTGCTTGGCACCAAAAGAAACAATGTTTATAAAATTATAGAAATACAAATCCTAGTTAGGGGTTTCAGCTTTAGAGTCAATCATCAAAGTATAAAACAATGTAAATATTAACGATGTAAAGCTGTAGGTGTCAAAAGTTCAAGCAGGGACAGTTACATCTTCCTCCTTTGACACGGTGGTTGGTTAAGAGAGGTCATGTCTGAAGTTGATGGAACATGAAAAAGAGATTCTTGTATGTTTTTGTATTTCACCGATTCCAAAACTCATACTTTTTTTCCTGGCCTTTAATATCTTTGAAACCGGAATGCTCCTTACTTTTGGCAATACTTTAATGTTTCTTTATTAAAAAAATTTTTTTTGAATGTTTATTTTTGAGAGACAGAGCGCAAATGGGGGAGGGACAGAGAGAGAGAGAGACAGACAGACAGACAGACATAATCTGAAGCAGGCTCCAGGTTCTGAGTTGTCAGCACAGAGCCCGACGCAGGGCTCCAACTCACGAGCCATGAGATCATAACCTGAGCCAAAGTTGGATGCTCAACTGACAGCCACCCAGGTGCCCCATTGACAACGCTTTAAAAGTATAATTGTTCCTCAAAAATTAAACTTAAAAAATAAGGTATAATTGTCAGCGTTATTTTTCCTTGCGGGAATATAAAATAGTGGTGCATCTTATAACAGATGGCATCTTACATCTGATTATATGGTATTTTGAACTGTAAAAGCAACAAAGAATAAACCGAAGGTAATGAAAAAACTAACAATAATTGGAAGGAAATAAACCGTCATCTTTTACAGTCAAAGGTCAATCTTATGTCTAAATATGAGAAATTAAAAAGATGACAGTATAGCATGTTGTTTATATATTCATTTTATTTCATTATTTTTTTAAAGATTAAAGTAATGCCTACAACCAATGTGGGGCTGGAACTCCCAACCCTGAGATCAACAGTCCCACGCTCCACAAACTGAGCCAGCCAGGTTCCCCTTTCACTTTAAACCCATCCACTATTTGATTTTTTAAAAACCACATTGTATTAGTTTCTTGCAGCTGCTGCGACAAATTATCACAAAGCTGCTGGTATACATGCATTCTCTCCAACGGTTCTGGAGGCCAGAAGTCTGAAAGCAAGATGTCACCAAGGCCACGTTCCTCCCAAGGCTCTAGGGTTCCCTGCCTCTGCTGGATTCTGGGGGCTGTGTCACTCCAACCTCTGCCTCTGTCTTCACCACCCCCTTCTCTGGGTGTGTCAAGCCTCCCTCTGCCTTTCTCTCATAAGCACATTTGTGGTGGCATTTAGGACCCACTTGGATAATCCAGGGTAATCTCCTAATTTCAAGATCCTTAATTTAATTATATTTGCAAAGACCTTTCTTTCAAATAACTAATACTCACCGGTTCTAGGGATTAGGACATGGACATATCTTTGGGAGCCATTATTAGCTTACCCATGCATTAATTTGATTTTTTAAAAATATAAATCTTGGGGCGCCTGGGTGGCTCAGTTGGTTAAGCATCCGATTTCAGCTCAGGTCATGATCTCATGGTTCGTGAGTTCGAGCCCCACATCAGGCTGTGCTGACAGCTCAGAGCCTGGAGCCTGCTTCGGATTCTGTGTCTCCCTCTCTCTCTGCCCCTCCCCTGCTCATGCTCTGTCTCTCGCAGTCTCTCAAAAATAAATAAACGTTAAAAAAATTACAGAAAAATTATAAATCTTGTCATTCTACAACTTGAAGTCCCTTGGTAGCTACTCATAACTTCTAGGATCAAGTTCAAATGATGTATTGGTTAAAATTAGTCTCTACACCAAAAGCACAAAACACAAGAGAAAAACACATACACTGGACTTTAAAATTAAAACTTTTTGTGCTTTAAAGGACACCATTGAGAAAGTGAAGAGACAACTCACAGGAGTGAATATTTGCAAGTCATATCTGATAAGGAACTTGTATCTAGAATATACAAAGAACTCTTTAAAAAATTTTTTATTTATTTTGAGAGAGAGAGAGAGAGAGCGAGAGAGAGAGAGAGAGCGCATGCAAATGGGGGCGGGGCAGAGAGAGAATCCCAAGCAGGTTCCACGCTGTCACCTCAGAGCCCGATGTGGGGCTCGAACTCACAAACGGTGAAATCATGACCTGAGCTGAAACCAAGAGTCGGACACTTAACCAACAGAGCCACCCAGGTGCCCCAGGATATACAAAGAAGCCTTTGAGCTAGGAGCTACCACATGACCTTGTAATCTCACTCCTAGGTATATACCTGAGCAAAATGAAAACAAATCCACATGAAAACTTCTACAGGAATGTTCATAGCAGCATTATTCATAATAGCCCCAAAGTGGAAACAACTCAAACGTCCACCAACTGACAAATGGATAAACAAAATGTAAGTATATTCATACACTGGAATATTATTTGGCAATAAAAAGGAGGTACTGATAGGACACACTGCTACGGCATACGTGGACCCTGAAAACATGATGCTCAGCAAAAGAAACCAGTCCCAAAGGACCACATGTTATACGACTCCATTGGATGAAACGTCTCGATAGGCAAATCTATAGTGACAGAAAGCAGACTGGTGGTTGTCTGGGGTTGGGCAGGGGTTTAGAGGTAATGGTGTGTGGGAGGGTGACTGGGAAAGGGTATGGGCCTTCTACTTGGGGCGAGGAAAACATTCTAAGTTGATAAGTGGATCGTGCACAATTCTGAACGTACTAAAACCCACTGAATTGTAGGCTCTGAATGAGTGAAGCAAATGGCCTGTGAGTTACAGCTCAGTGAAGCTCTTCATGTCCAGATAGACAGTCTATAGCCTCAGAGGGTCCACGCTCCAGTCCCAGCCCCAAGAGAACGTGCAGGTGGACAAGAGAGGGCATGCGTGCAAAGCCTTCACAGTCTCTGGCACGAGGTAGATCCCCTACACGTGCAGCCGTTACCCACCTGACATTTGAAGCTTTATAGCCCTCGGCCCCTGCCGATCCTTGGCCCCCTTCCACCACTTCAACCCTCCTTTCGGGCAGTCTCCACACCCCCTCCCACCCCACACGAAGTTATCCTTAGAGCCCCCTGAAACAGCGTCAGCACATCCTGCTCTTACTAGAATGCTCCTTTCCCCCTGCCTCCCCCGGCTAATTCCTCCTTTCTTCCCCTTCCGTTTCCTCAGCTTTATCTCTTCCAGAAGCTTCCCCCCTGTAGGCTCCGAAGACCGCCCTATCCTGGGCTCCAGGTCAGCCGTTGTTCCTCTCAGCTCCCACAGCTGCCGGCACACCTCTGGATGACGGCGCTTACCATTCTGGATGGCATCTGTCCACCTGCCTCAGGTCTCATTTGTCTTTACGTGCTCGGGCCCAGCACAGTGACACAGGGTAAGGAATGGCAGTGCCAAACAGCCACCAGGACTACACAGACTCATCGTAGCAGCCGGCAGTCTGGCAAAAGCTCTCCTAGGGAAAGGGGAGGTTTCCCCCTCGCTCTCCGGGCTGGAGAGCTCCTCTGTTTCTCTGGCACAACTGCTCTGGTGCCCGGTTTACGCGCACGCGTGTGCAGACTTGCCCCAGGGCCCGCTTCCCACAGAGTGGCAGGGAAATGGGGCACACTGCCTTTCCTGTGACACCGGTCAAGCCCTCTCCAGCTGTGCCCCTGTGAGTTTATTAACACTTTACTGATGCACGTGTTCAGACGTGTGTACTTAACGGGAAGGGACGTCTGAAGAGCACACACAGCACGATGTTTACACCTTGCAGCATATGGAAAATACGTTTGCAAAGCATTTTTTTTTTTTTTTTTGTAGGAGGTAATGCTCAAAAAGAGCCGACAGTTTGGGGACAAGAAGGAATGACTACTTTCTGAATACTCCCCACATCATAAGCACAGTCAGTAATCCGCCCGGTGAGGTCTGTGTGAAATGTCCTGTGACACTCAGAAGTGGCAGGTGCCCCAGCCCAGACGCATCCAAGCCAGGGTGGCATGGTGTGGGCAGCAAATACCACGGGAAACTGGGTGCAGTGATCTTTATCTCCACTCCAAGATGGATTTATCTATCCCTGAGAGTTTAAACACAAGGGCTGCCATGTTGCACGGCTCCAGGGCTGCCCTTCCTATTACCGCCGAGGTGACAGGCGCCCCGTAAGATGGTGCACGGCAGTCTGTGTAGCCATCAGAGGTGGCCTTGTTAAATCTTGATCACATAACCTTATGCGTATTAAAGCAAAAAGGACACGCTTATTTTCATATGGCACTGGTCTCTTATTTTATTATTTTTTTAACAACACTGTCCAAATTGTCCACATGACTTAATGAAACAGTGATGTATTTTAAAGGAACCTCCAAACACGAGGAGGGTGTAGCTGGTAAAAACTTGCATTATTAGCCACATTGTAGGGCAGCATTCTTAGCAAACGCAAGCAACCTTCTCCTGTCCCATGTATTTTGTTGGTTAGGGTTAGAAAAACAATGAAAGGCCACTGAGCTCTCAGGCACCCAGGAAAATACGCTAGATGTCGTTTCTGAAAGTCAGTACCTTCGCATCTTGACAAATGAGAGTCAATGACACATCCTCCCAAGGTGTGCCAGTCAGGCAACTGCTTGTCCTTATCTTTATTAAAACAGAAAATGATCAATACTGGCACGTGCATGTCACATCCCCCTTCTATGTTCTATGCTATTCTAAGAGTATTTTTAGTTCGCTGTGATTTTCCTGTCTCTAAACTGCCTCTCCTTGTAACTGTGTGCAGACTGGTCCACCGGCCTCAGGATACCTACCTGGGGTCAGGGGTATTTTTTTTAATGTAGGAGGGGGAATCTGTCCACCTTGTGAGGTCCCATTAAGTCGCACCTCCTCTCTGACCTCTTCCCCCCGAAGGCCCTGGCCCGGACGGAGTCTGCACCTCTCTTGACGCAAAGCGGATGAGAACATGGGCCGAGTTGGAGAGGATGAAGCAGAAATCCTGACTCTGCCACTTACTAACCACGGGCACCTCTGGCGAGTGACGTGGCCTCTCCAGGTCTCAGTTCTGTCATCTGAAAAGTGGGGGCAACACCCCTCTCGTGGGGCTCTTAGAGGGCGCAAGGAGAGAGCACATGTAAAGCAGGTGGCACGGTGGTCATGTCCGGCAGTCAAGAAACCGCAGCACGTCTCTTTCCTTCTGAATGTATTCTGTCCCTGTTATTGGACTGTGAACACTTTGAGGGGTCAAATATTTACCCAACTAATGGGGAAATGGGTGTGAGAGGAATGGAGTACCATTCTGCTTCCTGCCACCAAGGCGCTCCCGAGGAATCGTGGCCACTCCCTCACTTGTGTCCCGACCTGGCCCCTAGTTGATCGACCAGACTGCGGCTGTGTTATCCTGGCAGCCAGATGGTACATTTACATTAGCAAAGACAGCAAGGTATGAAAGGTTAATTATGATTCATTCTTATTGTGATACATTACCTCTCAGTTCAAATTTTATATGCAATTGACCAAATGAATGACACCACTGATTTCTGATGGTATCCACGTGATTGTTTTTTTTTTTTTTTTGGTTCCATATTCTCTCTCTCTCTCTCGCTCTCTCTCTCTCTCTCTCTCTCTGTACGACACTGAAGAATGGAAGTAGGGTCACAAGCTTCCCCCCCACCCCCCACTTCTGCTTGTATGCTCTGTGAATTTAAGGTCTGTTTCCTTTTCCTTAGATTTTTCTAAACGACGGGATACTGGGAGGTACGGAAGCCCCTGGACTAGATTGCTGTGATCATTAATTTCATTAGGCTGGATCAGGGCGAGCTTATAATGAAGACTCTCGGGATTCTCACACTCTCAGAATAGCAGGCACTGAGGCCCTCACAGACCACGTGGCTGCACGTTCAGGCACGGATTCCCTCCCCTTGGCACGCCCGCCTTGCAACACCCAGCTTGTCTGCGTGTCGGCCCTGGCTGCATGGACAGAAATGGCTCTCCCACTATGGATTTAGGCACTTTGGGGGCTGAACAGGAGCTCATCCGCTCTCTGCTTTTCCTTTGGAATTCAGTAATGAACTCATTAAATCGCCAACTTGTTGTGACAGGAAGTCATTCAGATGCTGATGCTATTGCCATGGAAACCATCCCTGGCTTGGAACTCTGTCTGTCTCTGCCGAGGAGCACTCTGGCTCCGTAATTACTGTCATCCCCAAATAACACGGAGCCATCACGGTTCTGAGCAAGTCCAGAAGCAGGGGCATACACAGACTCTCTTCTGCTTTCAGATGAATCCTTGTTGGTTTTAGTATTTTTAGCACACATTTCTGTTCTGTGCCAGTTGTCTTTTTCTTTCCTACATGCTGGCTCCTTTCCAGCACCTTTCCTAGAGAAGCAGACAAAGGATTTTTTCGGGGATGATAGCTGTCAGGAATACTGTTTAAAGAGAGCCTACCGCTTTCCCCAAATCTCTGTGCTTCCAAATATGGAAAAATGAATTCTCCTGCCTTTTGGGAGGAACCCCAAGAAAGGAAAGCCAAAGTCCATTATAGTTCATATTCTATAAAACTTCAACGTTTATGTTTATGGGTAGGTCAGTAATGCCCAAATGCAAATTCAGAGATGCAACACAAAGTACATTGTGATGTTTCCTTTACTTTGCATTATGGAGAGTCCTGTTGAGCTCTGTGACTAAAGGCTGACCAAATCACCAAGAAGGAGAACCCATCCATCCCAGGCAGCAATCAAATCGTTCTTGTATATGTTATGGCACCCGGACTACAGCAAATCTTTAAACATAACCGTCACTTATGCAGTGCCTGAGACACTGGGCCAGGCATTTCATATTCTGTTTCATGATTTAAATGAATCTGCATGAAAATCCCACGAGGCAGGTATTTTCATTCCAATTTTACAGTGAAGGAATGTGCAGCTCAAAGCAATTAGGTACATTAAATAAATGCCACACCTTCCCATACGGCACAGGTGTTACCACACTACACCTCCTGTGCTCCTGTGTCCACAGGCATCCAGGTGACTTCCACTGCCTTAGAATCATAGACGCTCAGATTAGGAAAAGTCTTTTGTGATTCTCCTTCTAACTGACACCTTCTAGGACATCCCAAGCGTAGTCTGGTTTAAGCTTATGTGTTTCCAGGGATGGAGACTTTACTAAGAGCAGCGGCATTTGGACAGCCTGGTGTGAAAGCCCCTTAGTCTACTCCTGACACGAGGAAAGAGCAATCACTGGCTCTTCTACTGAGCCCCAAAGTGCGAAAATCTGTCTCTGGCCAAGTTTGTCCTCTACAACATCCAGGTACAGGTGGGAGAAGAGGGAAATGGCTCCAGCTATGGCTGGAGCTGGCTTCGGGCCTGAGCTGAGCAAGAAGGTCTGGGCAGGTCACGGACCGAGGTTGTTCGCCCCACAGGAAAGAGACCTGCTCCCTAGTGCTGGAAGGAAGCTGCTGTTTCAGATGAGACCATGAATGGATGTCTGGCCCTTTCTTCGGTGTCATTTTTTATTTCTGTATTTACACATCATACACACACACTCTCCACAAACTGCATAACTTTTTACAAATATGAACACCGACATTTAGAGACAGGTAGTGAGCAGAGACCTCTGGGACACCTTCTGAAAATGTCAGCAAGGTCATGGGAGGAGTTCAACAGGGACCTTATAACTTTACAAAGCCCTATGGTAAGTGGTGTTAAAGGTACTGCTTTCTGCTCATGGGAATGAGATTTACTCTTATAAATGTTCATTTGTCCCTGCCTTAGAATATAAACTCTTCTGTGGCAAGGTCTGGGAGGTAGGCAGGTTATCTATTGTCCGCGTGACCTGGGGTACGTCTCTTTCATCTGAGTGCCTTGATATCCTCACTGGTCACGTGGAGGAGACCGTTAATTCTGTTACCCACGTTACGGGAGTACAGTGAGGTTAAAATGCAAAGTGCAAAAAAAATCTACAAAAATCTTTCTAACTTAGTATTCTACGAGAGTGAATAGTTTACAGAAAATGTAATTTAGAGTCCAATATTTACAATATGTTAGGTCAAGTCTCTTTACAGTTACCAATGAAACAAAATGATTTTCAAAGCTTCCAGCAATGATTTAAGCAATATTCAATATAAAAAATTTTCAATAGTGGGTTTTTGTTTGTTTGTTTGTTTGGTGTTCACAGTCTCATGATCTAACCTGTTGCAAAGATTAAAGCAAAATTTTCCACGCTTAATCACAAAGGATTAGTAAGGCCCCTGTAATACTGCATCATGAAAAACAAGCAGGTCACAGAGCGCAACATTTTTAGTCTTTCTGGATTTGTTTTCTAAGTAATTTTAAAAGGTACTTGTAAATACACCCTGCCTTACTTCTAAAAAGCATCTGGGGATAGCCTATAATAAAAGGAACAGATATAATAAAAGTGAAGTCATTTAAAAAGAATCTTTTATTCAATTCACAGCCATTTCTTCTTAATAATATCTGTGAAACAGATATGAATGTAGAGTTACAAATGAGATCTCCTATAGTTTTTGATGCTGAAAATATTTTAGGCACTGTAGCTAAGCAGGGAGTGGCCAGTGTCTGGTGACAAATGACTTCTGGGCGGTGGGGATCTGTGAGATGGTCTAAACTAGAGGACTCAAAGAGAATGGACATTAATGTGATTACAAAATGGATTAAGTCCATGTGTGGTCCATTCCCAGATCCTGTGGTTTATTTCTCTTTGGATGTAACAGCTAGTCTTAGGCAGGATATGTTAAGAAAATCGCACAAAGGGGAAATGAGTCACTTACTGAAACCCAGAAAAGCTTAGGCTAGCCAGCTAGACAGAGACTCGACCATGTCTTTTTCTGCCTCTGTTCTACTTCTACATCCTGAGAGCATCACCTCGACTGAATCATGGGAGAAAACTGTTTTTGGCAAATACACGTTGGACAGATGCAGACTTCCTCTTGCTCTTTCTTCGTGACACACCCCCCCCATATCCAGTATGCTTTGGAATGCATGTGGTTTTTAAGAAATTCAGCAGTCTCACCTCCATAATTATGTCTGACCTAGACCAACATTAAAATATTTTGTTCTCCCCGTGAGGGCAGCAGTAAGCATGAGGTTCCACCTTTCCTTGGATGACAGCCCATTATCCTCTCCTGCTCTCTCGGTCCTGCTGAGAGGAGAGCCCTGGCAAAGGAACTCTGTTTTGGTCACATATCGGTACAGTGCCTAGCACATTGTTGCTACTTGATAAATAGTTCTTTCTCGAGGGAGTTGAATAAATATTTCCAGTCTCTCCTCCACTGGCTATTACTTTTTCCTCAGCTTACAAACACGTTCAGGTCTCCTCCGTTACATAAAAGACCAAAAAGCCTACCTGTTCATTTTTTCCCCAGCAGCCATGAAATGACCTCAAATTAAGATAAACTATAATGCTGGTGCCTTCTCACTACTGCTTTCTCTCTCATCACACCTTCCAGTTAAGCTTCTTATACTGGGGTGTGATTCCCTTGATCCTCTGCAGTGTGCTATAGAATGAGGAGCCACAGAAGAAACACAGAGAATCTTCCGGGAAGATTGATTCCAAGTACGTAACTGGAAATAATTTAACACGCGTTTAAATTAAAGCCAACATCTGGAATGACAGAATGAAAAGTAGTGTTGATTATTAAAACAGGATTTTGAAAGAGACATGCCAGAGGCCGCCTCAGTGTCTGATTCTAGTAAACGTTGAGTTTCCTCTGTGACGGTGAGGGGAGTTCCTTAGAAAAGCCTGAAAAGCACTGGTAAGTAGATGACTACCACACCAGGTGACACATTAGCCTAGAGGTAAGCACTACAGGTGCTGTGGGATCTCTGAGGATGGACAGGACAATGTTGGGGAGGGATGGACAGTATTTCCTTTACAGAAGAGCTGATATAGTAGCTCTTGAAAGATGAGTGGCTAACCAGATGGAGGGGGGGCGGGCTATCGCTGTGCGCAGAGGAAGCAGTATGGACAACTCTAAGGTGTTGATGGATCTGACATGTAAGAACAAGGAGTCTAACGGTAGCTGAAAAAGGCGGTGGGTTTTGACTGTCCGGTGAAGAACCCAAGTATCGTGCTAGAAAATCCCAGTGCTGGAGACCATTCTCTATCTTTGAAACTCTTTTTCTCTTGGCACCTCTTGGAACATTCTGGTCCTCTGGCTTCTTTGGCAATTTCTTGGTTCCTTTGCTTATTTTTCCTCTTCAACGCCCCCTCTCTGGCTCCCTAAATTCTGGTGTTCCCCCTGAGTTCCTGTGTGGCCATGTTTTTCTTCTGGTTCTCCACACACGGACTATTTCATTCCCTCTCGCCGCTTTGACTTCCTTGAAGCCACAGGCTTCCAAATCTTTTTCCCCAGGGCAGACACTGCATGGATATCTCCACCTGAACTGACAGATAGCCTTTCAAAATGAGTAAGTCCTAAGCCTACCTCATTTCCTGTGCTCCTCCCTCCCCTCCATTCTAAGGCCCTGTTTCTACTAGTCTCTACAGTCTGGATTAAAAGAACCACGATCTACCTGGTCACCCAAATAAAAAGTTGGGAGTCGCCAGCTCCTTTGCTCATGACCCACAGCCAATCAGCGGCCGCTAACTGGCCTCTGTTAAATAGATCCTCACCTCTCAGTCTCCACCAGGGATTCTCAACAGACCAGAGGTTCTCCCATCCCCTGCACCCCAGTTGAGAATCACCGTGCAGAATGAGAGAGGGGGGCACAGGCTGTGCAACTGGACCATGTCGGGATGGAAAAGGTTAGAATCACTGGCCTATGTCTCTCTGGGCCACAGCTGCAACAGCTAGTTAACCGGTCTTCTGGATACCAGCTCCTTCCCCTCTAAAGCCTCCTCCACAATTCTGCACTTATCTTTTTAACACAGAAATCTCATTAAAGACAAGGAGTTATTGAAATTGACAAAACAAAATGAATACGGAATAAGAAGAAAACATCAGTGAATATTTATCTGGTCTTTGGATGAGTGAGACTTTTTAAATCATTCATGCAAAGGTTAAAGGAAAAGGCAGATTTGACTACCTACAAATGCAAAACTTCTCTAGAAAAAAACACCGTAATTTAAAAAGATGGGCCGGGAAAACACGTGTAACGTATACGAGGGTTAACAGTCCTAATATCTAAAGCGCTCTTACAAATTAGTAACCAAATGATAAAGGCACCAAAAGATAAAAAGAGGCAAAGGATATGAACAGTTCACAACACACATACAGATAACAAGTACACAGACCGATGGGAGAAAGTATTCAATCTCATTTAAGAAAGGTAGATGAAGAAGTGCCTGGGTGGCTCAGTCAGTTAAGCATCCAACTCTTGGTTTCAGCTCAGGTCAAGATCTCATGGCTCGTGAGATTGAGCCCCATGTTGGGCTCTGCTGGGCTCCCCATGTGGAGCCTGCTTGGGATTCTCTCCCCTACTCTCTCTGCCCCTCCCCTGCTTGTGCTCACTCGCTCCTTCTAAAAATAAATAAACTTAAAACAAAATGTCGTACTGGAAAAGAATACTTAGTGACCCAGGAAGACATTTCAGAATGTTTGCTTCACATGCGTAAGTGAAATCACAATTATAAAACAGAACGTAGTAAAAAAATCTCATTTTTGGAAAACTACATATATCTGTATGCGAAGAGGATATAAAAATGTTAACAATGGTTTGAATGTGTGCTTACAGATTGTTTTTCAATGTCTCGGTGTACATTTTCCAAAATTCCCACATATAGAGTTACTTTTGTTATCTGGGAAAAAAAATGTTTTTAACTGGAGACACAAAATTCCCCTGTGTTTGGGCTGCCTATTGTCTACTTGGACGGAGTCCAAATCCTGTGCCTGATAGGCAAGGCCTGTCACAATCTGGCTCCTCCTTGGCTTCCTAGCCTGCTCTTCCTGACAGGAGTCCCACATCCGAGGCCTCCTGAGTCATGCGCGTGTCCACCAACAAGCCTTGTTGTTCTAAGCCTCTGCCCGCACAGCTCTGCCCCTCCTT
Source organism: Neofelis nebulosa (assembly GCF_028018385.1). NCBI lineage: Eukaryota > Metazoa > Chordata > Mammalia > Carnivora > Felidae > Neofelis > Neofelis nebulosa. The sequence continues at coordinate 58,634,851 of NC_080797.1, read as the reverse complement.
CCTCTGCACCACACTCCCGGGATTGGTTAATTCCTCATTCTTCTAACTGGTCCGCCTGTCCTACTCCTGCTCTTTCAACTCCTCAAGCTCACCAAGTTCTCTGCTCCCTCGGGGCCTCTAGATCAACTATTTTTCTGCCTGGACAGGTCTCCACATGACCAGCTCCCTTTCATCTTTTCAGACCTTAAATGACACCTCTTCACTTGGCCTTCTCTGATCACTCTATCCTTAAGTAAGTTCTCTGTCTCAGAGCCCTGCTCGCTCCTCCTGAGCACTTACTACAAATAAAATTATTTTTATTTATTCGTTTACTTGGTCTCAGTGTGTCTGCCCCACTTGAGTGTAAGCTCCGGGAGGCGGGGGCTGTGACCCAGGGCCTCACAATTTAGCCGCACACAGTTGTCTGTGGAATGGACAGACAATGGAAAGACCAACTGTCCTGAAAAGCCTGCCTCCGTGTTCCTGTGGGACCCTGTATGCACATCTCTGCCAGCTTCTCGCCTCTCTAGTTTTCCAACACCAATGTGGTTGCTTCCTTACAGCTGCTCCCTGAAGTGGTCTGCCTGCTCTGAAAGGAAGACGGGGTACGGTGTGCAGGCCTGGAATGCCACAGGCACTCACCAAGCGTGCGCTCTGATTGAATGCACGAGGGGGGTTTCTGTGGGGTTTCAAGCGGGTCGAGGAACCCCTTCTGGGACTGAGCAATCACTACAACACAAGCAGATGATGAAACGCTGCCTGGGGGTCAGCCTCAGCTCACAGAAGGTCACCACAAATTAGGCAGACACGTGGGGTTTGTGTCTATGAAAAGTTTTAACTGCATTAAAAATTTTTTTTTAAGGTTTACTTATTTTTGAGAGAGAGAGTGAGAGGGAGGGAGGGAGAGAGAGAGAGAGAGAGAGAGAGAGAGAGAGAGAGAGAGAGAGAAAGAGAAAGGGGGCAGAGGATCCAAAGCAGGCTCCGTGCTGATGGCAGAGAGCTGGATGTGGGGCTCAAACCTCTGAACCATGAGATCATGACCTGAGCTGAAGTCAGAAGCTTAACCAACTGAGCCACCCAAGCACCCCATTTTAAGTATATTTTTGAACAGATTTTAGCAACTAGTTAGCAACTAATTCTTGAGCTTCAAAAGAAAAAAAAAGGCAGGGCAAATAGGGACTTTACAGTGTTTTTGAGTCTGTCAGAAAGTACATTATGTAAATTCCTTAATCTGAAGAATTTATAGGTTCCTTGTGGAGCCTGATAATTGATGTTTCTTTGAAAATGTGCTCCCATTTAAAAAAAAAGGGGGGGGGGCACCTGGGTGGCTCAGTCAGTTGAGAGTCTGACTTTGGCTCAGGTCATGATCTTACGGTTTGTGAGTTCGAGGCCCCCGTCGGGCTCTGTGCTGACAGCTCAGAGCCTGGAGCCTGCTTCGGATTCTGTGACTCCCTCTCTCTCTGCCCCTCCCCAACTTGTGCTCTGTCTCTCTATGTCTCTCAAAAAATAAATAAATGTAAAAAAAAAAAAATTAAAAAACAAAGTAAAATGAACTTCAGGGGCACTTGGGTGGCTCGGTCCATTAAGCGTCCGACTCTTACCTCAGGTTCATGAGTTTAAGCCCTGTGTTAGGCTCAGCACCTGGTGTGAAGTCTACTTTAAAAAAAAAAAAATGAGGGGCGCCTGGTTGGCTCAGTCGGTTGAGTGTCTGACTTCAGCTGAGGTCATGATCTCACGGTCTGTGAGTTCGAGCCCCGCGTCAGGCTCTGTGCTGATAGCTCGGAGCCTGGACCCTGCTTGGGAGTCTGTGACTCCCCCTCTCTCTGCCCTTCCCCCTCGCTCTCTCTCAAGAATAAATAAACATTAAACATTAAAAATAAATAAATAAAATGTGTTCCAAGAGACCCCAAATATTTTTCAAATAGTGCAGGGAGTCACTCCAACTAAGCAGCTGATGAATGACTGTCCAGTTTCACTCTGATGAGTGTACAGATGGTTAGTGACTCATGGGATAAAACATCAAGTCCAAGGTCTGAACAGTGCAGGTATCATTCAGTGGGCTCACGTGATCCTTTCACTCACTGGCCTTAACCTACTCTGTAAAAGTGGGCCCAACCGAGATGCTCTGTTGCAGCTTGTGAGGGGTCGGCAAAGTTTTCCTGTGAAGGGCCAGGCAGTAAACATTTCAGCTTTGCAAGCCACACAGCCTGCCTTGTAACTAGTCGACTTGGTTGTTGCAGTGTGGACACAATGAACGGACATGGTGGTGTTCCTATAAAATTTTATTTGTGGACAATGGATTTGAATTTTATAGAAACAGGTGTCACAAAATATTTTCTTTCTTTTCATTTTTTTCCTCCAACTATTTAAAAATGCAAAATCATCTTGGTGGTGAGCCAGATTTGGCCTGTGGGCCACAGTTTGCTGACCTCTGGGTTAATTAAAAAAAAAATTAATGTTTGTTTATTTTTGAGAGAGAGAGAGAGAGAGCGCAAGTGGGGGAAGGGCAGAGAGAGAGGGAGACACAGAATCGGAAGCAGTCTCCAGGCTCTGATCCGTCAGCACAGAGCCCAATGTGGGGTTCAAATTCACAGACCGCGAGATCATGACCTGAGCTGGTCGGATGCTTAACCAACTGAGCCACCCAGGCGCCCCTGGGTTAATTTTTGACAGTTTATCTGTGTGGGCAGCTGTGGGACACTGAGAGATAGGGCTCTGATCTCAAAAGACTTAGGTTCCAACACCCAAGTGCCCAGGCCTGACAGAAACAATTTATTTCTGAGTCCAACCAAACTAGAGTGATGTCAGGCACTAGACAGTTAACATTTAATTTGAGATGGAGTGACAAGGAAAAAAGACTTCACCCTTGGAAGTGGAGAGAGTTCTTTGAAGTTTGATTAAAAGTGATTTATACACACTTTATGGGAGCACATTATATTAGTGCTTTTTCACTGCAGGATAAACAGAAAATAAGTAACGGGCCACTCTCATCACATGCTCGCACCTGTGGTTCGAAACAGCCAACAAACACTCCCCAGTCAAGGGCTCATTGTCAGATAACCACCGCTGACAGGAAGGCAGCCCAGAAATGTCTGCTCTTTTCAAGAGAAAAAAGCTTCCTCCACAATTCTCACTGGTTTCTATAGAATGAATTCCCAGGGAGATGAGAGGAAATAGAGGTCACCTACAAGGTCTGTCTCCTCTGCCCCTCTCATTTTCTATTTTCAAATGTGCTTCCGTTCTAGATATTTCACGCCTCCTGCGCTGGGTGGTACCGGTACCTTACACGGTGGGGTAGCAGGGTCCAGAGCACAAGACGCGGAGGGTACAGACACTGGAGCCGTACTGCCTGGGCACATGCCCGTTACTAATTAGCTGTGATCTTGAGCAAGCTACTTAACCCCTCTGTGCCTCAGTTTCTTCAGCTATAAAATGGGGATAATAATAGCACCCACCTTCAGAGCTGTTGTGAGGCTTACATGCGTGAGCATATGCAGCACAGGGCTTTGAATAGAGCCTAGCATGGAAGAAGGATCGGGTGAGTGTTAACTCTGTTTAGTACTGTCTTCACGTGCTTACCGAGTACCGCATGCACGTGTAAGCACACACACATGCTCACACAGTTTTAATCTGATCCTCAGCTTGCCGGTATCACCCCCTTGTTATAGAGAATAACAAACTGAGGTTTACTGGCCCAAGACCAATCGGCTATGAGTCTTCTGTGAACCAAAGTGTCCTTCAAGGGCTTCTAAATCACTGAATGGGATCTTAAATTTCCTTCCCTTTACCTATTGGGGAGGTTCCTTAGAGAAAAGGTTGTATAAAAAAATGTTCTGTATCGTTCCAATTTTAGTATATGTGCTGCCGAAGCGAGCACTAAAAAAATGTTCTGAAAAAAAAATCACATACCTGTAAGCCATATGCAGTAGGGATCTCAACTGTTTAAAGTTTATCTTCCCCGGGTTTTATACCATTATCTTTTTCTCACATGTCATTATTTCCATCCTCGTACTCTTCCTGCTATCTTAAGCTTCCTTCTCTTTTTACTGACTACCTATCTTCAGTTTCTGGGAATGTAAATAAATTATGTCCATTCCTAGCCCCAGAACTTTAAATGAAGGATTTCTTTTGTCACCTTCTGTATTTATCACTTCTGTGCTGTTGCACTGCGATGACAGAGCAGTCACCCTGTATTACACCCTGTAGTAATCCTCCTTCAACTGCAAGAGTGTCTGCAACAAACTGAATGTTCCTGTTGTTAAAATATGAAACTATTTGGGGAAAAGCCTCATCCCTCCTTTATGCGTAAGTATGGTAATTGATTCATATGGCCATGGTTGGCCAGCAGAGACACGGTTTCTAGTCTGTACACACTGCTGAGGCAAAGCCAAAGAGAAGAGTAGGGAAATTTGCTGCACGTATGTTAGGGAGGGTTTGAATTAAAAAGAAATTTGAATACACACAGACGTACAATAAATGATCCGTATGTAAAGCTTTTACACCTCAAGTTACAATTCTGACTCTCAAGATGAGCTGGCGGATCATTCAGAGGAAAGCTACATTAAACAATTTTTAAGTTTATTTATTTACTTTGAGAGAAGTGGGGGAGGGGTAGAGAGGGAAGGAAAGAGAGAATCCCAAGCAGGCTCCGAGCTGTCAGCACAGAGCCCTATTCGGGGCTCAAACTCTCCAGTGGTGGGATCATGACCTGAGCAGGTCTGACTATAACGCACAGCTGCTCAACTGACTGAGCCCCCCAAGTAGAAAAGCTACGCTTTTGAAGATACTGACAAGCAAACTAGCATCATTGAGAGCCACTATTGCTAACTCAGTCTTGTAAGTTCTGCACTTTTCATGCTTTCATTTTTCCAACTTTTTTTTTCTTTCTAATTCTCAAATTTATGCATGTTCATTGTAAAAATTTTGGAAAATGGGGGAAAGTATAACAGAGTAGAAATAAAATTTTACTCATGACTATCTCACCATCCAGAGAGAGAATCATGGTTAATATTTTGACATAGTAACACGGTAATATTCATATTTTACATATCCTACTAATTAACTTGTTAATAAAAAGTTAAAATTATTTTTTCTTTCAATTTCCCCTTGATTACAAAGCAATGTATGGTCACTGAAATAAAGCCAGAAAGCACAGAAAAGTTGAAAGAAGTATAAACTAAAGCACCTAGCATTGTCCACTTTGGTATATTTTCTTCTACCCTTTCTTTTCATGACTTAAAAAAAATTTTTTTTAATGTTTATTTATTTATTTACCTATTTTTTGAGAGAGAGAGAGGGGGAAAGTGAGCAAGGGACAGAGAAAAAAAGAGAGAGAGAGAGAGAGAGAGAATCCTGAGGGGCAGAGAGAGGAGAGGGAGAGAGAGAAGTGGGGCTTACTCGGGGCTCCTGTTTTACCTGAAGCAGGGCTGGAGCTCACCTGATGTGGGACTTGAACTCACAAATTGTGAGATCATGACCTGAGCTAAAGTCAGATGCTTAGCAACAGAGTCACCCAGGTGCCCTAATGTTTATATATTTTTGAGAAAGAGAGAGAGAGAGAGAGAGAGAGAGAGAGAGAGAGAGAGAGAGAGAGAGCGCACGCGCATGAGTGGGGGAGGGGCAGAGAGACAGAGGGAGACACAGAATCTGAAGCAGGCTCCAGGCTCCAGCTGTCAGCAGACAGCCTGACTCGAGGCTCAAACTCGTGAACCGTGAGATCATGAACCTGAGCTAAATTGGATGCTTAACTGATTGAGCCACCCAGGCAACCCTATGACTTTTTAAAAAATGTTTTTTAGTGGTTATTTATTTTTGAGAGACAGAGAAACAGAGAGACAGAGTGAGAGCAGGGGAGGGGCAGAGAGAGACAGAGAGGGAGAGAATGAGAGAGAGAAAGACAGTATCCAAAGCAGGCTGCAGGCTCCGAACTGTCAGCACAGAGCCCGATGCAGGGCTCGAACGCACGAACCGTGAGATCATGATCTGAGCCGAAGTCAGACATTCAACCGACTGAGCCACCCAGGTGCCCCAACACACCTTTGATTACCGATGAAGTTGAAATGTTTTCAGATGTTTATGAACCATTTCGTTTTTTTTGAACTGTCCATTTTCTTTGCTGTACTAGGTATTTTTAAATACATAAATAATGAATTAGTGGAGAGGAGGTTAATCTAAAGCTCCTAAGTATGTGCCCCAGCCATTCCAAACTGGAGTTCTGCTTTACACGGGAGGAGCCAGAAGGTCAATCAGGTCTTTCTCTCTCCTCCCTGCCCCTTATGGCACGCAGTCAATCCCATCTTAAACTGCTATGCATGGATCTGAGCTGCTTAATATCTGATTTAATGTATTTGTTTCATAAACCCTTTCTTGATTAAGTATGATGCTTATTTTGGTTTACTGTTTTTCCTGGGTGCAAGGCCACACGGGAATGGAGGAGTAGCAGCAGCTAGTGAGATGGACCAACAACAGATTAAAATCTGCTTTGCTTTGCTTTATCTGTAAGGATCTGGAAGTCAACTTGCTGCCTCCAGCCTGCCCACTGACGACAAGTGGACTGTTGGGAGAAGCCCCTCCCATGTTAACAGTGGTGGCTTCCAATGACCCACGTGGAGTCCTCACCACTGTGGGCTGTGCAGCTCTTGCATGGGGGCTGTGAGCGGAGCCCAAGCACAAAATAAGTGGGTCCTCGCACCTCTCCCGTTTCTTTACCTTCACGATTTGGCCACGGTGGGCTCAGAAGGGGGCTATCGAGTAGCAGGTAGCTTTTTCTTTGTTTTTTGTTTTTTTAAAAAATGTTTATTTTTGATAGAGAGAGGGAGAGAGTGGGCGAGCGAGCACAGGCAGGGGAGCAGCAGAGAGAGAAGGAGACACAGAATCTGGAGCAGGGTCCAGGCTCTGAGCTGTCGGCACAGAGCCCGATGCGGGGCTCGAACCCAGGAACCCACGAACGGCGAGATCATGATCTGAGCCAAAGTCATATGCTCAACCGCCTGAGCCACCCAGGCGCCCCGGTAAGGTAGATTTTTCTTAACCTGCGCTCTGAAGATTCTAATTACTCACACAAACCTGGATACGAAGCTGACATCAGCTTCCTTCAGAGTCACTTAGAAAATCTCGGTCAGCGTGAGTCCCTTCCCTTTCTGAGCTGACACCCTATACTTAGCAATTACAGTTAAGTGGCCACGCAGGCAGTGCTGGGGTGCAGGAACACGCCAGGGTGAATTACACACCCTCCCTCCCGTCTAACCAGAGCCTACTGACTACCTGCTTCCTTCTTTCCCTCCTTGGATATTTATTTAGTGCTTCTTGTGTTAGGTGCAGTGGATGACCCAAATACATGCATGGCATATCCCCCGTTCTCAGTGAGCTTATAGTGCAGTGGCGGAGACACACGAGGCCTACGGCTAACTATAAAATGAGAGGGAAAGTGACAATGACTGCAAGAGATAACGAAGAAAAAGCCACAGAGGCCCTTCCATGTAGTCCCACTTTCAGGCCTTTCCCTGAGGAGACATCAGAGACTCAAAGCCATGGACACGGCCAAAAGCACTGAGCCAAAGCACAGTAGTGAATCCCAAGGCCCGTGTGCATTGCTGTCACACTTATACAGTGATATGTGATCACTCTAGAGACAACATACCCCCCAATCTCACAATTACCCTTGATGGGAGGTATCCCTTCCTACTTCATAATGTGTAGAAACTAGAAATAATTTCATTAGCCAGAAAATATACTCATGTGCTAAACCTGTTCCTTAAAGAGGAGATTCTTCTTTCCAGCAACAGAGGGCATCTTGGTAGTGTCCATGTTTACGGTGTAGCTCCCAGGTCTGTGCCCCTGAAACTGTGTCCCCGCCAGGCCCTGGACACCTGACCACAGGGAGCAGTGGCCGACATTCTGTAATCTGCTCCACCCTTAGCTCTCGAACCTCTGCCTTGCCGCCGCTGCCCCTGACAGCAGCTGTCCTTTACCTGGCCAGCAGCCCTCTGGTTGTTGTGGACATCTACCTATTCGGGACCGACCTGAGCTAAAATGTGGCCATCAGGAGACACTCTCACCTAAGGACTCTGTTACCGGTGATATCGGAACAGGGAGCCCAGAGTTGAGGGTCAATTCCATGCACCTGTTCTGGTATGTTTCTAAAACATTCAGTGTATAGAAGTCCTTTCATAGCTTCCCAAATAAATACTCATTTAATATGTAATTACTGAGCCTCCAGAATGTAGACACAGTCCTTCTCGTGGAACTTACCACAACTTCCTCAAAGGGACAGATGCACCCCTTCCTTGAGAAAGTAAAGGCAGCCGGTGTGGCTCTGCAGGTGAGTGACAAGAGCATAAGGTACAGCTGCTGGCCTTTTATATAACCTACCTAACAGGGCGAAACTACCGAGGAGACAGAAGGTTCTTGGCGAGGGTAAGGGACACTGAGAAAGGGCCACGAATGGAGGGGGGTAGGCTGACAGAAGTTAATAAATTAAGAAGCAAATGAAGAAGGAAGACGTGAATCTGGGTGTTTGTCTATGCATCCTGAAGACAGGAACCTTGTTTATCTTGTTCCTGGCTGCACCCCTGGTGCAGAGAACACTGCTCAGCAAGCAACAGGTGCTCAAAAGATACATTTTAAGCGAATGACTGTTGGGACAGTAAGAATCATGATGACAATAATAAGGAAATTGGCCACTATCAACTGAGCACCTACCCCATGCCACACCTGTGCCAGGTGCTTGGCCAGACTAACCTGAATCCAACAACATGAGAAGCTGGCATTGTTCTCCTCGCTTCACTGATGAGGAATCGAGGAATTAGGAGGTAGACAGAGGTTCATAAAACACCCAAGGTCTCTTGCGCACAGATGGACTTAAATGCATACCAGTGTCTGTCCGGAGCCTGTGTTGTCCCTGCTGTGTCACTGCTTCTCAAGCATGAATGTACTAGTAACTCAGGCCCCGGGCCCTTCCAGATGACTGGGCCACTGTGGGGTCTCCTGCTGTCATCATGCTTAGTCATCAAGCCCAAGCAGCCCCACGGGAAGGAAGCGCAGGTGTGCCACAAGTGGGCCAGCATGAAGCGTGTTGACTGAAAGCGCCTTGTGTATCGAGGCCTGCTTGGCCCAGTGGTGCGAACGAGGCCACTGTGACAGCTTCCGTCTCCATGTCCAGTGAACTCATTTCCGTGGCTTAGAGATACACCTGGTCCGAGGCAGCCATGTCAGAGATGCATTTACTAGTTTCAGAAAAGGTGGCTGTGAACCGTGGGTGGCTCAGTAAAACCGGTTGGTGACACTAGGAAAGCAATCCAAGCATGTCGCAATAATGGCCCGAAGCAGCTTCCTAGGACAAGACCATGCCACCTTCTAACCCAAACTTGGGTGATCAGAGCTCCTCGACCTCACTAAGATCTTTTCTTCAAAAAAACCGTTAAAGGGGCGCCTGGGTGGCACAGTCGGTTAAGCGTCCGACTTCAGCCAGGTCACGATCTCGCGGTCTGTGAGTTCGAGCCCCGCGTCAGGCTCTGGGCTGATGGCTCGGAGCCTGGAGCCTGTTTCCGATTCTGTGTCTCCCTCTCTCTCTGCCCCTCCCCCGTTCATGCTCTGTCTCTCTCTGTCCCAAAAATAAATTAAAAACGTTGAAAAAAAAATTAAAAAAACAAAAAAACAAAAAAAACCGTTAAAAATTCTCCCCTTAAGGGGTGCCTGGGTGGCTCGGTCGGTTGAGTGTCCGACTTCGGCTCAGGTCATGATCTCACGGTCTGTGGGTTCGAGCCCTGCGTCGGGCTGTGCTGACAGCTCAGAGCCTGGAGCCTGTTTCAGATTCTGTGTCTCCCTCTCTCTGTGACCCTCCCCCGTTCATGCTCTGTCTCTATCTCAAAAATAAATAAACGTTAAAAAAAAAAAATTCTCCCCTTAAGACTTTCTCAGAACCTTCTCCCCATCTGTTTTTTTTTAAAGGCAGGTTGATAAGATACATAGCTACTATTATTTCTGAAAATTACTAAGACCTTAAAAGACTAGGGCCACATTCAGAACATCTATGCAACTTTGATCCTGTTCAGAAAATTACAATTGGGCACAGAGGTATTCTTAGAACCAGCACTTAAGCAAGTTTGTGTTTAGAATATGGTTAGAATATAGTTTGTTTTCAAGGCAAGTGGTTGCTAAATCTCCTTCCCTCTCTGTGAGAGTCTTCTCTGCCTCTAGACTCTTCCGTCTACAAATTGTCATCTTCATGGCATAGAGCTGTCTTTCCAGAACACAAGTCTGATTAGTTCACTCGCTTTATACAACCTACTAACTTCTTCTATATAGTATATGTCAGGTGGCTATGGGATTTATCATCTGTCTGGGCCACTCCTGAGAGTTAAAGGGACAGCTCTATCAATTATTATGTTGGGGCAACAGGCCTAACCAGGCCTGTCCCTGGCAAGCGAGGATCTATGGTCATCCCACAAAGAAGGTGCCTGTCAGCTCTCCCTGACCCTTCCCCACCCACACCAGCTTCCCAGAGGTACCTGCCCTTCCTGCACTTCCCAGAAGCACACCTCAGCTCTGGTTAGCTTCTCTGCTGGATGAGTGAATGTTCCTGCTCCCAGACCAGCTCCCAGAACAGCCTCACACATTCTCCGAGGCAGAGGTTGGTGGGGGGGTAGGCATGCAGTTTTAATAAGCCTTTCCTGGATTATCAGTATTTGTATTTATACACACTTCCCTCTCTAGGTTGTGAGCTCCTAAAGGTCAGGGGACTGAAATCACCCTGTAGATACCCCCAGTGTATAAAGAAGGGTGTTTCATCTGTCTTAGGTGCTCAGTGAATGTTAGCTGATAATGAATGAACAAATTCCATGACTAGAGAATGTTGCCTTTCCAATAAATACAGAGTTCTGGGTTATAAATAAATGTTTATGACGATTGTGTTTTATTAAGAGTCACCGACTGTCTGGCTATCATGGAAACTTCAGTCGATTTCCACATACGTGAGTGTATGGAAAAATAGTATATGAGTAATTCGTTTTCTCGGTGGTGAAGACGGTAACAGGCATATTTCATTTCCATTGTTCACTGGGGATTGTATTGCTCTGGGCCAAAATGCTGAACCTGCTGAGTGGTGACTAATGTCAGAAGTGCTCTGAGTTGTGTTGGGCCCAAGGGCACGCAGGGCTCCTAGCCTTTAACTCACATGTGGTACTCTCAGACCCGCGACAAATTGCGGATCAGTGTTTGCTACAGAGAAGACACGGTGTGAATTCTTGTGTGGCCCTTCCCTATCCAACCTGTTTCTTACAGTGGTGAACACCCAAGAGAAGTGGAAGGAAACTCCCCGAAGAAGACTGAAAAATGTCACCTCCCACGGGGTGAGCAATGGAGTACACACCCAGCAGTGTGAATTCCCTGTCTCAGTAATGTTTTCCCTCTCCCAAAGCCTTAATCTTGAAGTGATGAGCAATGATTGGTAAACTCTTAAATCTAGAGAAATCTGCATTTCCAGTTACTTTACAGAGTGAGGAAGAAAATGCCCCTCAGTAGTCATCCCCTATGACAGCTTTTTGACTGGCGTTGATCCTTGGCACACCTAACTGCATATAGTAGAGAGGCAGAGAGTAAGATCCACGAATAAAGGAGACCTGAAAGGTCGGAGGTGAGTCTAGGAAAGTGTCACAGGTGAGTCACTAGGTGGTGGCGGCTGTTCCCACAGCCCCTGAGAACCAGAAGAAACCACAGCACAGGGAATTTTGGTTTAGAAACAGGACAAAATTTCCTGAGTGGGATGTTTAAGATCATTAAATAAATCACCAAGGGAGCTGGAGGTCCTTTAAAACAGAGCAGTTACCAAGCAGTCAGGGATGAGTTCTGTTCAGGGATGAGTTCTGACCACTGCCTTGAACTCACAGGGATCATTAAGCTCTTCCCAAACCCACAGTCTCTCACGATACTCCATCAACTGCCAGCGAAAGATGAGCAGAACTCAGAACCAGAGGGGCCTCAAGAGGTTGTCTGACTGGCTCCCGTCAACCAGTATTTTTAGGGTTCACTAAGGACAAAAAGCAGTAATACCTGGAGGTGCCATCATTTCACCTGTCTCTGACAGTCAAGAACTTGTCCTAATGTTGAGTCAAACTTTCTTGGTTGTAAGATGGGGACAAGACATGTAAACACTTATCCACAGTAAGCTAAGATCATAGCACTTTCTCAGGCTTTTCTAGGCTCTTCATGCTTCCAAAGCCATTGCTGGAAAGTTCAAGAAAATCTAAAAGACTGGGTGAAATCTGACTTTGACATGACTGCTCTGTACCCAGGTGGATTCTACAATGCCAAGTTTTGGGGTCTGAGGTATTAAATATTAAAAATTTTTTGTTTTTATGTTTTTATTTGTTTATGAGAGAGAGGAGAGAGAGAGAAAGAGAAAGAGCACGAATGAGGTAGGGACAGAGAGAGAGGGAGACACAGAGAGTAGGCTCCAGGCTCTGAGCTGTCAGCACAGAGCCCAATGCGGGGCTCGAACTCATGGACTGTCAGATCATGACCTGAGCTGCAGTAGGGCACTCAACCAACTGAACCACTCAGGTGCCCCAATATTGAGGAGTTAGGGATGGAACATGGATGGAATTTTTACACATTTCTGCTCCTCTCTCTCTCTCTCTCTCTCTCTCTCTCAGCCATAGCTAAGCTTCCAAGAATGCAAGCCACAGGGGGCACAGCTCTGTTGCTGGGGAGGTAAGGGAAAGAAGTAACATACTTTTTACCCCAGGCTCCAGGGAGGACAGGGTCTGGGAGGTGGAAGGTGGGGCAGAAGGAGAATCAGAAGTCACAGCAGTAAACAGGCTAAGAGGATGGAGGGAAAAGGGAGTAAAAACACACAGAAGAACTTCTCCTGAAAGTAACCCCAACCACTTGGAGGAGGCCTTGGAAGGATCTTTCTCCCGCTCCTGCTACAGTAGGTGAGTCAGCAGGACGCGTGCTAGCTGGGATGGAGAATGAATGCAAAGGGGTGGGAGGGGGTAGGGACCTGCTGGGAAGGTAGGTCATTGCCAATGAACTGACCACAGGTTTCTAGCTAAAACATATACTTGCAGCCCCCACCCAGCCCTCCCTCAGCTGTCACCTTCTCAGCACCTATCCCTATGGCTGCCGTCCTTCTGGTCCTTCTGACTGGCTCCTTCAGCAAGCCTTTCTTCCTTGCCTGGAGCTCTCTGTTCCATCAAGGTTGCCAAATGGCCTAGAAAAACTGCAAAGGCTGGTAGAGACTGGGGTGGTTCTCTAGAAGGCGAAACAGGACAGGGAATTTTTTTAATGTTTATTTATGTTTGAGAGAGCAGGAGTGGGGGAGGGGCAGAGAGAGAGGGAGACACAGAATCCAAAGCAAGACCCAGGCTATGAGCTTTCAGCACAGAGCCTGACGTGGGGCTCGAGCTCACGTGAGATAAAGACCTGAGCCAAAGTCGGACGCTTAACCGACTGAGCTACCCAGGCGCCCCTAAATGCAAATTAAATTAAAAAAAATGTTTATTTATTTTAAGGGAGAGACAAAGAGCCTGAGTGCAAGTGGGGGACAGATGGAAAGGGATGGAGAGAGTGAATCCCAATCCCAAGCTGACAGCACAGAACCCAACGAGGGGTTCGAACCCATGAAACTGTGAGATCACGATCTGAGCCGAAACCAAGAGTCAGTCGCCTACCTGGCTGAGCCACCCAGGAGCCTCTCAAATTAAATTAGAAATGTTCAAACTCCTACAGGTCAAGAAAGGAACTGACAACTAACCTTTTCTTTTGCCACCTGCTGGCACATTTTAACGTGGAAAATTCTTGGTATTATTTTGACAAAATAAGACTTTTAACATCCTCCCCCCACCAACCTATAGCCGTTCAATTAATTTGGGGGAATCGAAAAGCACTTCCATTCCACATGCAGAAAATCTGACGCTGTTGAAGCGACTGAAATCATTACCCTTTTATTCTTTAACAAAGTAACCCACGCAGAGGACTGGAAAACCCCACAAAACTAAAAGCAACAGTCCCTTGACCCGCTGCTCCTTTCTTTGGTGCTTGTTTCAAATCGCTTCTATTTCTAGTTCTTCAATCACTGAATAATATGCTTAGGCTGTTCTTTCTGACTTTATCAGGTTCAGACGTTAGCCTCTGTCTTCCTTTCATGGCAGATCTGCATTTCTATCACTAGGAAGCCCCTCTCTCCTCCTCATCTATACCTTCATCAATACAGCTCTATCACTCTTGATCATCTTTATTACTTTAAATAACAGATGCATCCTTTTCACTTTATTCTGTCAAGAAACCATTTCTTTTTGGCTCACCATGTGAAGTAAGGATATCGGCATCTAGCTCTTCCTTTTAGCGCTTCTGGCTTCCCTCCAGCTCTTGCCTCCTGTCAGCTGTACTTTCATATGCTTGGGGGCTGAGAAGAATGTTTCTTTTGTGACATCTCCCGGCATGGGCTCTTGACTGTACCTCCAAAAGGTGCTTCTGTCTCAGACACCCCTCTCTCAGTCAGTGCTATCCCAGCTACCAGGGGCTCCAGCCAGGTATCAGTCCTGTGGTCCCCTTCCGTCTCACGTGAGCCCTGTCATTCTCACTGTGCCCACTGCTAACATGCTAGTGCAGGTGACCACCTTTGATGTTCCGGACCAGCCATGCCCTTGTCCCTGCTACAGTCCATCCTCTACAAAATGGCCGGGGTGATTTTCTTTCCTGAAACATAAATCAGCTCACATTGCTCCCCTTGCTAAAAAAATAGTCTCTCTCCCTGCAACCCCCTCACTGTTGCCCATAAGACCTTAAGTGATCTGCCCTGGGCTATCTCTAACTTCCATTCCCTGCCCTCCCCCCTCAGGCACACTGCTCCAGCAGGACTGGCCCTTATCTTTTGACCATCACAGAGAATTCCAGTTTTAGGATGTTTGCTGCTGCTTGGGAGAACCCCCGGTCTTTTCCCTGTCATTATTTAAATCCTAACTGGAGCGTCCCTCCTTCTGAGAGGTCTTTCATGACAGCAGAGAAACCTCCTGACCCCAGCTATGCTCTATCATCATGTTATCCTTCTTCTTCATGGACTCGAGACGTTATTTTACTGATTTATGTGTGTTTATTGTTTACCTCCCTTCCTAGAATGTGAGTGCTGAGGGCTACTTTGTTCACTGCCTGCATCCCGGTCACCTAGAAGAGTGCGCCTGGAATATAAAAAGCATTAAAAAGATTCATTATTACCAACTCGTGTTTTGGTAAGGTCTCTATGCTTTGTGTAAGATTAAGTTCAAAAGCTGGAAATCAAGCAGTGTTTTATTATTGCAACCATGTATTATTCATTACTTAATGGAGTGCGTAAGTAATGTCCCCAAATACATTCTCTCTTAAACTCCACCTGCCCCACCCCCATTTACAAATTGCCTTTTCTCTTTCATGATCTAGTTTTTACAGTTAGATAAAACCCTCTGAATCCCCCTTTCCCTAGGTACCATTCATTGAAGTCCTCTACCTCCTTGCTCTGAGCTACACTGATTCCATACCTGCCACTTGGACTTTATTTCCCTCCTGATTTGGACCTACTACCTCTCGGCTCTCATCTCTTCTTGCTTCTTCTTTTATTACCATAGTTTGTTGGAATACATCTTCAGAACATTTCCTAAGAAAGGGTGTATGAAAAGTCCCTGTTTGTCCGATTGTGTTTTTTCCCTTTCTCACCTTTTCCTTTCTTTTTCTTTATTAAAGATTTTATTTTTAAGTAATGCCTACACCCTACCTGGGGCTCAAACTCACAGCCCTGAGATCAAGGGTCACAGGGTCACAAGGGTCTACTGACTGAGCCAGCCAGGTGCCCCCTGTTTTCTTTCTTTCTTTGCTTGCTTGCTTGCTTCCTTCCTTCCAACTTCACACTGGACTGACACTTCCCTGCTGGGTAAAGAATTATCTGGTTTGACAACACTTTCTCCTCAGGGCTTTAAAGACAATTTTCCATTGTCTTTTGGCACTCACTATAAGGGGAGAGAATTCACATGTCCACACTTTTAGGTATAATTCCAGTCTCAATTAAGACTTCGCACAAAAGATGTTTACAGTAGACAGAGGGAACACAATTGTATCAGTCCTGGCAAGGAATGGTTGCTCAGACTGGTGCATGCAAGACAAAATTACGTCAGGTTAGTAAATTTAACTGACTCTGTTTGAGTTATAGTATGTTAAGCAAAGAAACTCAGTTTGATTCCTTCCAAATGTAGGCACTGCGTCTACACATTGTTCTCTTGATCAGGCTACCTACCATCCTGCGTCGTTCCTAATACTTTTCTTAGCAAACCTCTTCTTTCCAGTACTCCCGGTTCACTTTCATGGGCTTTGGCACAAGTGCAACTGCTTTTCGTTACCCATTTGCACACTTGGTGTGGTAAGGAACGGGGTCTGGCTTACTGCTGTATCTCTGGCACCTAACTAACCTAGAGAAGGCCTGGCATTTTTGAGCCGGGGCTCATTGTCATAGGCTGGGGAAATGAAAGCAAAGGCATACAAGGTGAGCTGCTGTTGAAGCCCAGAGAAAGTCAAGACGCTTACCCTTCTCGAGCTTTTTAGGCCCCTGGTCCTAACATAAAGGCAGTGGCTCTGAGAGATCATGAGCTTTGGAGTTGGAGAACTTGAATCTGACTCTGCTTTGCCACTTATCAGCTGTGTCATCTTGGGTAAATCATTTATATGTTCTGCTTTTATTTATTTTTAAATTTTAATTCATTTATGTGTTTGGAACCCCACTTTCTTCCTGTAAAATGGGGGTAAGTACATATATTTTGTTGTAGAGGAACTTTGAGGATTAAATCACATACTTTATATAAATAAACTGGCACAATAGTAGGATCTTTTTTAATAAAATTTTTTTAAAGTTTATTTATTTTTGAGAGAGACAGAGACAGAATGCAAGTGGGTTAGAGGCAGAGAGAGAGGGAGACACAGAATTGGAAGCAGGCTCCAGGCTCCGAGCCGTCAGCACAGAGCCCGACGCGGGGCTCAAACTCATGAGCTGTGAGATCATGACCTGAGCCAAAGTTGGACGCTGAACCGACTGAGCCACCCAGGTGCCCCCACAATAGTAGGATCTTAAGAAGCAGTTGTTGCTATTATTGATATAATAAAAGCCATAAAAAGTGGACACATAGAAATCAAACCTAAAGCACTAATTTGGATGAAAAATCCAGTCCATATTCTGTGAAATAAGACTAAGCATGACAAAAATATTCTAGAGTAAAACTGAAATAATTAACAAGTATTTAAATGATCTGAGGTTCCTTTCGGTCCAGACCAAATGTCCTTCATGTTTCCTGTGGCTCTGCCCCTACCGCCATCGACTGATCTGGTCTATATAGCTCCGTCCATTAAAAAATCATTAGGCAGAAGCCTCAAGCTACCAAGTCTTACATTCGATTTCTTTTGTATCCTTTTACTTAGTGATGAACATTTTGAGTAAAAGGTAGAAATTAATAAGGTGTTATTATAAGTTTTACACTTATAATATGCTTTGATTACACAAGATTAAATATACATGTGGTGTGATTGCATACAACACGGGAAGTGACTGTTGGGGTGATTTACAGATATCGACCTCATTATTTTAGTCCTATTGGATATGGTGAGTGCTCTGTCTGCCCAGGGGCTTCCTCTTTCCATCCCATTCCCTCCAGGTGGTCTTCCCTCTATTACCTTTTTAGGGTGTCTGTTCCTTTCCTTTGGAGCTTGCCCAGATGGCTGCCCCTTGGGGAGATGACAGCTAGCCTGAAGGATCCGGAATGAACTCATCACACAGACTGGAGGATTCCCAGGCCGCCTCTCTGCTCAACTACCCTGAGTGGCAGCCAGCCCAGAGTGTGTTCACGTACCCACAGCAATGGAAAAGAGAAGAGGACTTTTGAAAAGGTAGGTTCCCGTTATGCTTAACCTCAAGGAAGCGTCGTTTTATTTTGGTTTGTGGTCAATCAATGCCCTCCCCTGAGAGACGCGGCAACAGGGGAGGTGCAGAAACAAGGCAGGCAGGAACCTCAAAGCCACAAAAAGCCTTACATTTGATTCCTTTTTGCCTACTAAAGGGAATCCACTAATAGAATAAGAGAACAAAATTGCAATACACTTAGCTTGCTGCCAGGTAGATCAGGGGTGAGGCAAGGAGAAGGAAGAGGAAGCATGTCAAGCATCTGTTTTCTCAAATGTGCAAGACAAAGAACAGCATGGAACCGGCAAGCTTGCCACTCTGCCCTATTTGCTATTTGAGTTCCAAGGACTGGAACTGATGGCAAAGTTTTGAAGCTTTATATTTAAAGGAACATGGGTCTCCTGACCCTCTTACCCCTCTGTCCAGGATGGACACAACACAGGACAGCCGCTTTAGGAATCTGCATTAGCCACCTGCCAAGGCTTCCTGAGGACAATGTGATGTTCTAACTCTAATCTTTTATATAATAAAGGTGGAAGAGTTTTCTCAATGGTACAAAACTCTAAAGAAAATTCGGTAACACATATCAAAGACACCTCACACCCTGTTCAGGATATCAAAATCACTTATCGGACTAAATATGATGGTAGTCCGTGTGCCTAAGAAGTGTGCTTCTACAAGTTAGTATCCGTATTTTCTCAATCTGATAAACATCAGCTTTGATTTATTACTGCTGCTCCTTTAAAAAGAGTCAGTGACTCAGAGCAGAGATAATGTGCAATATCTAATAGTTAATCAAGACTTGTCAGGTGCTCGGATGTTTATTTTATACCTTTTATTTTGCCAAAGGTGTCCTTTCAGGTTTGAGTTCTGTTCTTCTGAACAGATGGCTATCATGTAACTAACAATGCTGAGTTTATTTACCAAGGATTTGTGGTCTAGTCACAAAAAAGTGAATATGATTGACCTTCCACTGGTGACAGGTGAAAACAGAGCCTAAATAAGAGGCCCGCAGATGGAACTTTGAACATTCAGAAAGAGGTTTCAAAGAGACCCTAGAGTCGGTTGTTAGAATGCTTCGGTTTATAAAACATAAGAAATGCTTGGCAGAAATTGTATATAAGAAGGTAACAGACTATGGCTTTGAAATTTCGTATACATAAAATAAGTTACTTGGTGAAAATATTTCCCTTTGTTAGTGGTCCTAAGTTCTTTTTTCAACCACATGAGAGGTCCAATAAGCTGCCATCAAATGACAGGCGGTTCCACGGGTAGCGAGTCTCAAGGCTATCAGAATCCCTGTGTGCACAGGGTTTAAGAACTGTACCCTGGTCTTCTCAGGACCCCCAACTACTTCCCAATGACAGAATTACTGCTTTTATGGCCAGCAGAGTAACAACTGTAGAACTTTGCTCACCCGGGAATCGGGATTAGCCAGCTGAGTTTAGAACACATCTGCAACTGGTTTCAGGTTCTTACACCACACACGCCGGGAACTGGTCTTTTTGAAAATGTATGGTACAAAAAAAATTAAACTTTTGAGTTTAAAACCATAGAATTTCACATAGAAAGAGAAGGTAATATTTTAAAGATCAGACTATACTCCATTCAATCTTATTATTATTTTTTAATAACTTGGCTTTTGCCCCCAGTGCTTTACTAACGGCACTTCCAAAGGCCACCAAGTCAAATGGACTTTTCTGGGACTTAATCCCCTTCGCTGGTGAGGCATCTGGCCATGTTGCTCCTCTTCTTTCCAAGAGATGACTTCACCCAACCTCCTTCTACCCTGCTGACCTCCCACCCATGACACCCAGGAGTTGCCTCGGGTTCCAACCTGGTCCCTCTTTTCAGTCTGCATGTTCTCCTTGGTGACTTCTTCCAGCTTTGGCATCAGTTCAAACTCATTAAACTGCCTTCCAGTCTTTGATGATCTGGTCATTCTTCCACACCCTTCTGGTAGTATTTCTTTTCTTTTAAAATGTTTATTTATTTATTTTGAGAGAGGGGGAGAGGGAGAGGGAGAGAGGCAGAGAGGGGGAGAGAAGGCTGGAGAGAGAGAGAGAGAGAGAGAGAGAGAGAGAGAGAGAGAGAGAGAGAGAGAGAGAGAGAGAGAGAGAGAGAGAGAGAGAGAATATATATATCCCAAGCAGGCTCTGGGCTTTGAGCATGGAATCCGACTCGGGGCTCGATCTCAAGAACTGTGAGATCATGACCTGAGCTGAAATCAAGAGTCAGAGTCATGATTGAGCTCCCCCAGGAGCACCCTTTCTGCTAGTGTTTCTTGCCACTCCCATCCACACAGCCTCTCACGCCGCCACACGGGACTACTTCTCACTGTTCTCAGACAGGACCCACGTGCTTTCAAATATTTCCTTTATGGCTTTGTTTATGCTTTCTTCTACCCAAAATACACTGCCCCATCTCATCTGCACATCCCTCCCTAGGCCCCAGATCCCAGGGCCACGTTTGTTAACTGCGTTATTGACATATCACTGATATACGATAAACTCCACATATTTCAAGTATGTAACCTGACTAGTTTTGAGGTGTGTGTATACCTGTGAAAGTATCACCACACTCAACATACCCATCACCTCCAAAAAAAGTTTTCCAGTGCTCCTTTGCAATCCTGTCTTCCTGCCCCTCCCCGCTCACTCTCTTTTCCTAGACAACCACTAATCTGGTTCCTGTTACTATAATTTGTATTTCCTAGATTTTATATCAATGAAGTCATAGTATGTACACTTTTCAGGTGGACTTCTTTCACCAAGCATTTGTTTTGAAATGAATTTTGAAATTCACCCATGCGGTAGTGTGGTTGCACAGTTCATGTTTTTCATTTCTGAGTAGGGGTCGCCTAGATGGACCACACTTTACTTATCCATTCACCTGCTAATGGATGTTTGGATTGTTCCTTGGTATTTGGTTGCTACAAATAAAGCTGCTGTGAACATCTGTGTGTAAGTCTTTACGTGGACATTTGCTTTCATTTCTCTTGGTGAAATACCTCACAGTGGCATGACTTGAAATATATGGCAGGCATGTGTTTAAACTAAAAAAAAAAACACTGCCAAATTATTTCCCAAAGTGATACAATAAAGGTGACAATATAAATTATTCAATTAATACAAATTTCCCAAATGGACAGTACAGTTATCCAAAAATTGTTCAATA